>NC_069730.1:3733228-4470728 GCF_027358585.1 Pangasianodon hypophthalmus | reverse complement strand
ACACACACACACACACACACACACACACACACACACACACACACACACACACCTCTCTATGTAGAAATGCCTTCCAGTACTGCTCAGCCTTTTTTTTCCCCCAAGAATTCGAGCACACAGGTCTCCAACAGCTTGATCGACGATCGGTTAAAGTGTTCCTTCGCCACAAACAGCTTGTTGTGGTATTGGCTCTGCGCTGTGGGAAAAGGTCACTGGAAATAAATTTCTTTCAGGGTGCGTGAGGACCTGGAGTTGTGTGTGTGCGCCGAGTCCATGCTGATTGACAGGATTAGAGCAGGAAGGCAGTTTCTGTCTATTGTGCTGCTCTGCACATATGTACACATCTGGATCTCTCTCTCTTATTATACAATTTTACCTAACACATTTTTCAAACTTTAGCTGTCCATTTTTGGTGAACATGCACCCAGTGTAAGGTCAGATTCCTGCTCTTGGCTGACAGGAGTGTTACCTTCTCCTGTTGTGTAGCACGCCCACTCAAGCTTCAACGTATTGTGCGTTCTGACATGCTTTTCTGCTCACCACGGTTGTACAGAGTTGTTATTTGAGTTAGTGTAACCTTCCTGAATCATTCTTCTCCGACCTCTCTCATCAACAAGGCGTTTCTGCCTGTAGGATTGTTTTTTGTTTTTCGCACCATTCTGTGTAGAGACTGTTGTGTGAGAAAATCCAGGGACATTTTATGAAATATTCAAATCAGCCCATCTAGCACTAACAAATGGTACAAGCCACGGTCAAAGTCACGGAGATTACATTCCCCCCTCCCCTCCCCCATTCCGATGTTTGATGTGAACGTTAACTGAAGCTCTTGACCTGTATGCGCATGATTTCATGCACTGCACTGCTGCCATGTGATTGGCTGATTAGATAATTGCATGAATGTGCACGTGTGAAGGTTATACAACCCAGCGTAATGGCACTGTAGAACTACGGAGTTAGTTTATTTACTCATTTATAAGCTCTCTCTATATACAGTATAGTGGTGTAAGAAAAAAAATGATGAGGACGTCAAAGATCACGATGAAGAATAACTTTCACTGCTATGCTGCAATAAAGTACATGAAGCACAGCGGGTTCATCGGGGTCAAACTGAACCACGAACAATATCAGCTCAGATATTTTATACGGTTTCTCAAACCAGTTTTTCCTGCCCGTAATGTAAATGAAGTCTCGCTCTAAATGTAAGTTAAGAATAGCAACTGAAGTGATCACTTTCTGATCTCAGGTTATTGATGTCGTTACAGGTGTGACCACCGCAATGGTGGGGTGATATGACTATCCAGACAGATGTCTTTCTGAGTGATAATTACAGTCATGTACCCCTTTGTTCTGAGAACGTTCTTGATGTCCCACTGCCTCCACCATGCTCTAATTGATTGAATGTCACTTCAGGTGGTATTATCCACATATTATTGAGAACGAGATGAACTGTCTCTATGATAATTAAGCCTTTTTGGGGGGATGAGCTTGTTCTAACACCTACCTTGGTGTGGAAGCTGCTTAGAGGCAGTCTGTAATTTCTTACACTGGCTTCCTGTTCTCTATAGACACTCACTACATAGGGTGTACCATAATGGCATTATAGGACAGCTGTCTGCTATATTTAAAGGTGCTTTCACACGCCGTATTTAATTCACACACTCACATCAGTTATATAATATTCAAAAGTCCGATTCTTTTCAAATTTATTTAAATAGTCATGACCTGTTTAGGATTGGGATTAAAAAAAAAAAAAAAAAAATCCAAAACCCATAAATTAAAGTAGTCTCTTACTATACACTATACTACTTCCTTTACACCCCCACCACACACACATACACACATACACACACCAACCTCAGGCCCCTGTATCTCCTAAAAGGACTGTGTGTAAATTATGGATGTGTGCAGACATGAAAGAAATGGATTTAAGTGATAAATGTAGAGGGTGTGTGTAAGTGAGAGAGAGAGTGTGTGTGTGTGTGTGTCAGCACGAGACAGAACATGGAGAAGAGAGAATGAGACACATTTTGAAGCGGTTGTGCTAAATTCGATCCGACGCGGCATTACTAATCCCTCGCCAGTCCAAAAACAAACCCAATTCACACAAAGGATACTATACATTTGTATTCAGAAGCACAAAAAAATAATTGAATAAGAATAAAACAATAATTCATCGAGAGAGTTGGAGTAAAACTGAGAAACTGGCATGTCTGTCCTGAAGTACAGAGGGATTTATATCTGCCACAGAGAGTTAAAACTGCAATAATGACTTCCACCGGCACCGTGTTTGTCCCCCCGTCTTCTCCAAACAACACAGCAGCACGGCAAAACACAAAAAGCCAGACACAAACACGACAGACAATCAATACATGTGTGTAGTACCTGCACTTTTATTGTGCGTCATCTGTTTTACTATGAATGTGTGTCTGGGGCCTTGATGTCTACTACAGACATCTACTACAGATACTTTTAGTGTCCTTTTCATCCTCGTTACATTTTCATTTTATTTTCAATTCTCAAAGGAAACATTTATGAACATTATCAGTTCTCGACTCTGATTGGTCAGATTGAGAGCATTCATTTTGTATAACCACACGGCACGGACAGTACTTCCAGCTCTAACGTCAAAGATAGATTTATATAAATGCTCTCATTCTGATACGTTATCGTTTCTATAGTAACAGCTCATACACAGGAACTCGTACAGCAAACACTCCACATAATAAATGGATTTTTTAAAAAAACAAAAACGTGCGTCTCAAGTATCAGCACTTTGTAACAGTCGTGGCGCTTAGCAAAGTTTCGCAGCACGTCTTCAGGACAGACCGGTTTACGCTTTCTGGTTTCGAGCTAAAATGACAAGCTGTGATTTTTGGAAAGAGAAAGAGAAAAGGAGATGCTGGTGAGGGAACGACTGTTTATTTAGCACTGCTTTAACGTAAATGAGAACGGGAGCTAACTTCTCTCATGAACGTTCCGCACTGTTAAATCTACACACAATCTGTCGTGTGTTATTCCTTACTGTTATGCCATTTTTAAATGTTTTATTTCAATATTTCTCCATTTTGGCTGATTCAGTTTGCATAACAACAGCTCTGGCAGTAGCTGCAAGGTTAATATTAATGCACTCTTTCTAGTACGTAATCGTTTCTATAGTAACCAATTACACAGGGACTTGTGTTGCAGTCACAAACGTGTATAACTAACAAAAAAAAAGAGAAGCTGGTGAGGAAATGAGTGTATATAGCTGCGATAACGTAAGTGCTAACAGGAACTACATTTGTTTCTGTGACAAAATTAAATGTAACTATAAACAGATAAAAGTATGACGTCATTCTGTATGACGTGTCGTCCTGCAGCAGACACGCTGCATAATCTAAAGCTAATAAAAGAATTTAAGAACGTTTCCTGTACGGATGTGTTTATTTAACTTTGATGGAAGGAGTCTCCAGGGTCAGGCAAGTTTTCAGGACCGAGGACTTCGAGTTCTCTTTTCCTTATAGCAGTCATTTTATGTCTGTTTTTTTTTCTCTTAACACTCAAACACACTCGTCCTCTTTTGTCTTCTCTTCCTCTAATTCCTCTTGACACTTCTCCACTCATCCAGCTGTTTTGGTGTGAAGCTGTGTGTAATAACCATCTGGTCAGCGGTGTTGGGAGAAAGTGTTGATGCAGGCAGATGTGTTGATGAGGTGCTTATCTGCGGTGAACAGGCTTTAATGGAGATCAGGGCAGCTCAGGAGCTTTCAGAAGGCCTTGGCATTTTCGCTCAGCAGAGTTTAAATTTAAATTTAAACACGCCCTATGTCCTTTGCGTAGAGTGTATTTGAGGGGAGGAAAAAAAATCTTCAGTTTGGACAGTTATTGCGCAAACCCTGCCGTTTCATTTCACCAGCATGTAGTGCTCTGCAAATGTCGAGCCGTTGCCAAGAGACGTGATGAGCCACTATTAAAATTTCACATCATATGAACTTACCTTTAATCTACCTGAGGGATTATCATATAACATTAATAAATATTTGCTTCCCTATATAATAGTACCTCATCGGACCTAGGGCTGAGTGATATTTAACTACAATGAAACCCTATTTTAACAAACAAACAAACAATCATTTATTATTATTATTATTATTATTATTATTATTATTATTTATAAGCTTTCTTTCTTATACCTACAACAGAAAATCCTGAAGTGTTTTATTCCTCTTACACCACAGCAGTTCTCCAAAAATTCCAATCTTTTATTTAGTAAAGATCAGCACTCTACTAATTTTTATCCATTTATAGTTACATTTAACATTGTGGAACGTCCAGGAAACAAGTTATTTCCTGTTATCACTTACATTATAGCAGCTATAAACACTCATTTCCTCACCAGCCTTATGTTTTCTTTTTTTTTTTTTTTTTTTTTTTTTTTTTATTAGTTACACTTTTCTTTTCTTTTTTTTTTTTTTTTTTTTTTTAAGATCTGTTTACACGGACTGTCCTCTATAAAAATCTGGGGAAAGTTATTACTATAGAAACAATAATGTAGTAGAACGAGAGCATTAATATAAACCTTGCAGCTGCGAAACAAGTTAGTTCCTGTTATCACTTACGTCATAGCAGCTATAAACTGTTGTTCTCTAAGCAGCTTCTTTTTTTTTTCGATCAGTTACTTGCAAGTTCCTCTGAATGAGACGTTAATACAGAAACGATATTGTATTAGAACAAGCGCTTTAATATAAACTTGCGATTATGAATTACAGCTGCATTACTGTCAGAGCTGCTGGTCTGGAAAATGAATCGATATCTTCTGACCAATCAGAATCGAGAATTCAGCTGCGCTGTGATATGTAAATAACTGCAATGTAAATCTATTCTGTTTAATCTCTGATCTGGAACTTGCAGCAGGCGTGAGACGACGCTTCTTTACTTTTCACAATCTGTCTGGAAGCTGATGACGGGAAATCCCGAGCTGCATCTTAGCATCTTTGATATGTTTAAAAAAAATAAATAAAAAATCGTCTGAGCCAGAAAAATAAAATGTCTCGGCAAGCAAACATTTAAGAGCGAGATAAAAACAGCCAAGCAGCAGAATGCCATTAGAGGAGAGCAGTCAAACGTGTGAAAAAAAAGAAAGAAAAACATGGCACGCTTACATCGTCGTACACACAACCTTCCCACCAGCAGCTCTCCGACTTCACTCCTTCAGCCCACTCCTTCATAAATAATTCATGTGCTCATTAATTATTCATTACAACATTCCAAATAACAACAATGACAACGCTGCTTTGTTTCCAGTCGTGCCGCGGCAGGCCTGTTGCCATGGGAGCGCGTGATAAACAATGCAATTCCCAGATGATTCCTCTTTGTGGGATGTTACGCACTCGACGGAGAACAAAGTAGGTCAGAGTAAAACAGCTCTCGAGGGGATTGAGGGGTTTAACATGGCAACAAAAGTAATTAGGTAAAAGTAGATACTCGGCAGTTAGGGATGCACTGAGCCGTATCTTTCTTTTCTTTTCTTTTTTTTTGATACAATGCCGATATCAGAGCTCTGAGCGTTAACCGATACCCGATATAACGTGTTCTTAATGATCAGAAAGTCTCTGCTGGCACGTTATAAAGACTTTTGTGAAGCTGTTTAAGTAAAACCCAACAGCGGAGTGAACATTTTAAAGGTGCCACAATAAGAAGATAACGTGAGACTCAAGAGCCAATCAGGAAAGAGTGTTTTCTTCAGATATGTTTACGTCCAAGATCTTTGTTGGGTCAGTCAGTGTCCATTGACTGATGCATTTCTTCTGAAGAGTACAGTCGAGTGCAAAAGTTTGCACACCGTATTTAGAAGAAAATGAAGACAAGACACGTGGGGCGAAGACAATGAAAACGAAGACACACGTGAGGCGCGCTGTTCTAGGAAAATAATTAATGATATCGTGGCGTGGTGCAGCCTGATGCAAAGCGTTTTATTCTACTAACACGACAGCATTCGGCATTCACAACAAATTTATCACTGATATATTTCTTTTTAATTATTAAGACATTTAACTTGGCACGCTTAATGTCTTGCTGCTACGAGTTTAATGGAAGTTTAAAAAAAAAATAAATAAATGCTCAGTGACCGCCGAAGTGTTAATAGTTAAATAAATAATTAATCCCATATACCCTCTATGATTACAACCGACCGTAGACTCTGAAAATAAAAGTATATAATTTTATAAATAAATAAATTAATTAATTAATTTTCTAAAATAAAAATAATAACAATAATAATAATAATAAAAATTTAATTTAATTTAAAAAATAATTAATATAAAATAAACTAATATATACAATAAAAAAATTTATTCAACCTCAAAGTTGTTTGGATAATTCAGTACTCTAGCAGGTAGCTAATGAGCTATCTGGCTTTATGTGCAATTTTCAGCAATAATTTATTATAATTATAATAATTTATCCAAAAATGAATTTCCCCCGTACCCCAAATGGACACGGTTAGTGTCTAAACCTAGATGCGCAGCTACCTACAAGCTTCTCCTACATTTCAGCTACAAGCTGCAGGACTAAAGAAGTTCATTTCAGACATCTTGGATGACGGACTACATTTGGCGCAAAAAGCATGGTAGTGTACATTTTATTTTTTGGCTGAACTTTTCCTTTAAGACGTTTCTTCAAGCTTTTACGAGGGCCAGAGACCCAAACAAACGGGAGAGAGCGGGCTTGAACTCAAAAACGCACTTAAAAACTGTTTGAGGAGTTTTCTCACACACTTGCTTTCCTTTCTTACACACACACACACACACACACACACACATATATATAAGAGGAGCAGTGAGGAGTAAAGTAACACGGATGTGTGTTGGTGCCAGAAAGAGTTTTCCACGCTGGGGTCAGCCAGGCCTTGACTGGACTAAATCAGGGGAACTGTTATAGATAATAGGAAGATACTGTGTGCTTCATGTTCAAGCCACACACACACACACACACACACACACACAGATTTACAATGAGACAGATTGGTCTCCCCTGTAGAAACAGCTATATAGAGAGAGTGAGAATGAAAATAAAATGAAGAGGGACAGAATGTGTGAAACGTGTGTGTGTGTGTGTTGAACCTCACCTCTGGTGTGTTTTTCTTAAATTCGCGGCTCTGGTCGATGAGCTTTTTCCTGGACTGTTCGCTCTCATCTTGTCTGTTGGCCAGTAGCGTGGCAGTGGTGTCTAGTTCTCTCTAGGGGGAAAAACACACACACACACGAGTAATTACACACTGCTTGGCATGGGGGGAGATCATTTGCATACACAGACAAACACCTCACGGCAGACAGGAATCCCAAAACAGGAGCGAAGCCATCAGAAAGTGTGAACACCTCCGCTGTGGTGCGATCAACAGCGGGAGAAGTGTGTGTTTAGCACTAGGGGACCGGGAGCTGCGTATGTAACACACACAAACACACACTTTGGAGCAATCAAAGGCTGCTCGAATAATATTCGAGATAAAAATCCATCTTCAGATTATGGTCAGGGTGTCATGATTGTTCACACTGTTCGCATTTCTGTCTGTTACTTCTAGAAGGTTCCTAAATTTATAACACACCATGACAGAAGGACACGACACTCATCACCGCGACTAAACATAAACACTAATATATGTACGCATATACACTTAATAAATACTGACAGTCTCAACTTTTAAAAAATGTTTTTCCAAAGCGAAAAGAACAAAAATGATATATTAGTAAGTGCAAACGTGAATACAGCCAAATTTATCTACTACTTCCTGTTATATTATATTACTATGAAGCATATTTCTAGTCATTTTTAATAAGCATTTTGAAGAAGCAAAACTATCAAATAAAATAGGAAAATGCTGGCTAAAGCTTGAAATGAGGAAAAGCATCTAAAAACAAGCTGAATAAACTTAAAAATGCAACATAAATTAGAATCAAATCAATTTCTTTTCTAGAAGAATCCAGACACTTTTTAAGTGCTTGACCGAAGTACAGATACACTTATGTGACACTGTTTTTTTTTTTTTTTTTTTGCAACAATCAACGCAAAAAATTAATTACGGTTTTCATTTGCCTCGCCCTTGTATATACAAAGAATGTGCAAAGAGACTTTTGTACAAAGATTTCGTTTAAAAAAAAAAAAAAAAAACTTTAATTTTCAATACCAGCTGTAGTGACTTGATCTGCATCTCCAATCGAAACCCCTCACTGTACATTCAAAAATATTTACTAATCTGGAAAATCCAGAAGAGCTTCTGGTACTTAAAATAGAGCTTTCAGTAAGTTTAAAGGTGACATGAGTGGATTTTAAAACTAAAGCACTAACTGTAGTAGGAAAAGTGTCTAGAATAGAATAGTCTAGAATAGTAGGTAAGTATGTGTTTTGAGACCTGATGCTCGTTTATTTATCACATGGTGCTATACTGACCCCGCTGTTTACGCTGGTATCGGATGTGGAAGCGTCACAATCATTTCTGAGGACGCGCAAACGAGCGAGAATAAAGCGAGTTAAAAGCGAGTATAAATCAGCCTTAACGTGACAGAAGAGCAACAACAGTCAACTTTTAATGCTTAACCGTTAACGATTAGTCTGTGACTAAAAACAAGACATTCATTTTATGATTATATTAGTTTTTCACTGACACTTCAAATGACCACTTTTGACTAAATCGTAGCCTCTGAACAGATGAGACACATTCGTGTTGATCTTGAAGTGAAGAATAAATTGTCCAATTGTTTTTACACATTCTGTTTTCGTCTCCACATTTTTTTCCTCCCAAACAAGCCACGTTGTCAGTTTGCTAATCAGTCCAGAGAGGGGAAATGAAACAAAATTCTAAAACACGTCTTTTCTCGATGAGCTACCTTCAGCTAAATAACAGACAGATACACATGTGACTGGATAAACCCAAACAGACACTGCTTCAGATGGTTAACAGTAAAGTAAATAACTCCAGGTAATACATTTATCCCGTCCATATTGACATGCTGATAAAAAAAAAAAATCCATTACATCCTGTTAGAAAAAGAGGTTTGCAGTTTTTTTCCCAGTATAAAAACACTCCAGGACGTGCTCACTCTTTTCTATCATGTCCCATCAAAACCAAAACTTGAGCTTAAAAATGCAAAACAATAAAATATAGATGATGTTTAAAAGCCACAGCAAATCTTCTGTGGGATTTAGATTAGTTATTAAGTTTCTAGACCAGAATATATGTATTATGGTCATGTGACCCAAACAGCATGCGCTTATAATACATGGCAAAAGGGGGTGAAAACTTTTGCACTCAGTTGTATTGTGAAAATGTCTTCACGCATCATGCTACTTGGCACGTTCTTCCGGAACAAACTCTTCTGTTGCAGGTTGAACCCCGCCCCCTTTCAACCTCCTCTGAACTGCGTTCGACTTAACTCGGAATTGCGTTCGGAATTACGTTGTGTGCTGAACTCGGGGTTGAGCAGATCATTCTGAGTTTCCGAGTAGGGATGTTTTCTTTCGTTTCTCTTAGTCGGAGTTTTTACGCAGCATTACACCATGCCAGCCTACACCACTTCACTCCACAGACAGCTATCTGAGAGCTGCACACATGTTCTCCAGATGCTAACTTAATTACCCCTGCACAAACAGCGCCCCTGTACCACGACAACACAAACAAGAAACAGACAAACACCCAAACAAACATGCGTCCGCCTCTCTTCCACGGCTAAAGCCGCTGGTGCTAATATTATAGTTTTATGCATGCGTAAAGAGGTTTTATGGAGCTAGTTGTGCTGCTTGTGTGTTTATACGTGGGCACTTGGGCAGCAAAGGGGGAAAAAACAAAACAGGAAGCCCACAAAAGAAGCATAAGCAATGGCTGGCATGGTGCCAAATTGCGTGACCCTCTAAACCACCGGTGCAGGAGCATGAAACGAGAGCGAGCACTTCCTCCTTCCTGTTCCCCTCACACTCCCCTCGCACTCCCCTCCCTCCGTTAGGTGTGCACCCTTGAGAGTGATTAGCAGACGCCGCTGTTACGTTTATTATGCAAACTAATAGGCTAATCACTTAAAAACCTGATTACCAGGGGGCCCCGCGGATCCTCATTTAAGCACGCCAGACTCTTTGGGCCGCTCCAGCTGAGGTGCCACGGGAGCGCGAAGAGATGATTAACACTCCGCTCATTCTCCTCATCATCACCACCACAGTCGATGATCATCGATGACTTAAAAACTCCGCACACATATGGAACCAAGGTGTGGAAAACTAACGTGTGTCTCAGAGTCCACGCAACCTTTCCTGAAAATAAGGCCCGATTTTATGGGGGATGTCTTAAGGAGAACAGGCTTGAAGTTTCACTTGAAAAAAGCACATACACACACACACAGGTTTCATCGGGGAGGTTAATCATTCATAACCACATGTTCTCACCGGAGGGGGGTGTCTCAAATCACATGCTATGACCTAATACTTACAAGTATTTACTGTGTAGTAATCAGGAAGATTAGTGCATTCAACATACTTTATGTGTTTGTACAAGAAAAGGTTGGTTAAATTCAAACACGTTTAAAAAGTGTTCAGTGCTACCTGATGTCATCTTGCTAATTAACCCTGAGTAATAAAACCTTCAGGATGTGCTGTTACAGGAAAATTCCTCTTACCAAGGACATTCACTGGCGATTACATTTTTATTAATTAAAGAACGACATATAATGTAAACGGATAAAAAGTACAATATTTGTTGTGGAACGTCGAAAAAACAAGTTTTTTTCTCTATTGAATTTAAAATAAATAAAACAAACAAACAAAAAAAACATAGCTTGCCATCTTACTAACTAACTGCAAAACAAAAACCCCTCAGTCCTGAAGACTTTACCATGGTGGAAAACCTCCGGTTATAGCTTTACCTTGAATGTTACAAAATGCTGACACTGGAGACTCCTTCCATAAATGTTTAATCATCATCTCCCTACAGAAAACGTCACGTTTATTAGTCTTAAATTATGTGGAGCATCCACCATACATGTCCCACTGAATTTTATTAACATACACTACTGACAGAGCTGCAAAAATACAGGGTGACAGGGTACAAAAATATAATTAGCTATGTAGTCAGGAACTGCTTGCTGGCAGTGGCAATTACGAAACGTCAGCTGAATGGTGGATTTTTAGGTGATTCTGCAGTAATGTGCAGTAAACAGTACCATAGCAGTAATTCTTTTACAAATCAATTGCCTAATGTCTACAAGACCAACATTTTCTCTGTGAACCTTCTTAAGTGTTTGAACACTGACTACAAAACAAACGTATCTCTAATAAATATACTTAAGAGTTTATAGTTGGCTATATATTTGTCTAATGTTCGTAAAAGTCAAACACATTGATAAAATTTATTTCACATTACTCAAAAAAGCGGAAGGGGGCAGGGCTTCAGTGCACTCTCGGTTAATACTGGAGAGCACAAAACACTTGCGCAAATCGTTCCAGACTCATCTCCCGTTTTTGTGGAGGAGAAACAGACTTCTCTTTTATTGAGTGATAACTTGGACTAACGTACGCCGATGTTAAATTTCGGAGGTCCTACGCAAAATGCGCGACTGCGTGAAATCATGTAGAGATGATTAAATCATTATATCGTAGAAGCCTACGTGAATATGAGTACGCGCTTGATAACGCCCGTATTTTGGGTATATTGGTTATATTTAAACGTAAATACGGTCAATAACAGATCACAATAAACAAGAGCAACAGGTTTAACGTGAAAACGTGTTTTCTTTCTACAAACATTTACCCAGAATTTAAAAAGGCAGCTCTGCGTTTCATCACCTCCACAAAGCTGCTTAATGGATCTAATCTCGCTCTGATACAGAACCGATACTGATAAGCTTCTGGTCAATTCTGAGCCAATAGCCATGGAGTACTGATGGTATCTGATGTTTACGTGTGCATATTTGCAGCGAGGCGTGACGTCCCACGCTGTGTGTGGCGGCGGTGGGAACGGAGGCAGCGAGGGGGAGGGGAGTATGAAAAAGGCCAAACAGGCTCAGTTAATAGCGTTATAATTTTCCTAATAGAAGCGTTTGGCTGGCTGCAAGTGCCGGTGCTTGTCTGCGTTAATTTCTGCTCGGTAGTAAACGCTGATGGAACAGATTACAGCTGCTCCCTCGAGAGCCTCTGAGCTGCCAGGAGAGAGAGAGGGAGAGAGAGAGAGAGAGAGAGACAGAATAGAAAAGAGAAAGAAAGAGAAGAGAGTGAGAACAGAGAGAAAGAGAAAGAGGAGAAAATGAAAGTGGGGACATAGAAAAAAAGATAGAGGGCCAAGAGAGAGAGAGAGAGAGAGAGAGAGAGAGAGAGGAGGGAGAGAAAGAAAAAAGAAGGGGCAAGAGAAAGAGAGAAAGCGACAGAGAAAGGAGAAAGATAGAGAGAGAGAAGAAGAAAGAGAGACAGGAGAAAGAGTGAGAGAAGGAGAAAGCTCGAGAAAGGGAAACAGAAAGAAGGGCAAAGAGAGATAGACCAAAAAGCAGGAGAGAGAGAGAAGAGTGTAAGAGAGAGAGAGAGAGAGAGAGAGAGAAGGAGAACAAGACAGAGCGAAAGACAGAGGAAGGAGAAAGAGAAAGAAAGAATTTGTGAAAGCTTGTGTAACAGAATGAAGAAAAAAAAAAACAAACAAAAAGCACAAGAGACAGCCAAGGAAGCCGCTACAATTTTGTTCAAATTGCTGGCTTAATGAAGTGACTCCTCACTGACCCAACACACACACACACACACACACACACACACCTAATTATACTGCAGACTCATTATGCAGGAAGGAGGGGGTTAGTGGATTTACAGCAGGACTGAACCCCTGAACTGTGTTAGTCAGGGTGATGGTGAGACTTTTGGATAAATCCTCTCCATTCCCTCTCTCCATTCCCTCTCTCCATTCCCTCTCTCCATTCCCTCTCTCCATTCCCTCTCTCCATTCCCTCTATTACTCACGCTGACATTCTCACTCTAGCAGCCTATCATTGGGAAAATTACACCAAACAAATGCAGTCCTCGTGCGAGTGGGAGAAAGAAGGCGAAACCCCAAATTTGGAGCTGACGCAGACGTGAAACGGAGCGCGCCACTCTGAGACGTTTGGAGATTTTCGCCTTGTCAGCGCTGACTAATGCCCGCAGCTGTGTACACAACACGGTTCTGCTTGCCCTCGCGTCTTTTTGCGTTGATTAGCCAGATTTGCCGTGGGACCTCAGCTTCGGCTGCTAAATCAGGATTTTTAAAAGCGACGTCGCATTTTACAGAGTAACATTACTTCCATCTTACTATTCTGACTAAACCAACGGACGATAACGTAATTGAATAAAATGCTAATAATCTTCTGAGGAAGTACCTGGAATTATCACTAATGCGATTATTTCTGACCATCGTCAACGCTTGCTTACGTTATACATGTTGATTATTTTTCCAATTACAGTATACACCGTTCCTTCTCTCACCAGCCCCTTTGTTTTCCTCTCTCTTGAGATAAAAACATAGCTTGCCATATTGCCAGAGAAACCTCAAAGCTCATCCTGAAGACTTTCCCATGGCGGAAAACCTCCTGACTCTTTGCCAACACTGAAGACTCCTTCCATAAAATGTTAAACAAACATCACCTCAAAGAAAATTCCACCATATCAACAATTACACTGTTTTTTAGTCTGTTTACCTGGCACGTCCGCCACACATATCCCTGCGTACGTTTTTACTATAGAAACGATAACGTATTAGAATGAGGGCATTAACACAGAAAAAAAAAAAAAAAAAAGAAAAAGTGAATCAACACCTTCTGACCAATCAGAATCAAGATTTCAACTGAGCTGTCATGTAATTCCAAAGTTTTGCTGGATTGATTGATTTGTGACGCTCTGTAATCAGGAATTACAACAATTACGCAACTTTTACATCTTCAAATGTGGTTCAAAGTTGCATGTAGTCATGTTGTTTATGTAGTAATGGTGATATTGTTCATATAATTTAACACAATCTGGTTTGGGAACTAACTATTAAGGAGAAAAAGAATGTAATCATTTGCAAAATATCAATTTGTATCCAAAAAATATACAATATAAATATGCAATTATTGATACATACGTATAAATATACCTTCTTTCGATGTTGCTGGTTTAGTTCAGACCAAAGCGCATGCTAGATTGTGCTGCTTAACGGCCCATGACACAGTCCCAATTTTGCAAGTGTGTGTGTGTGTGTGTGTGTGTGTGTGTGTGTGTTGTTGACGTTGCTCCCCCAAAGCCATTCGGCTCCTGAGTGTGACTCGTATGTCAGTTTAACCATTGTGTTCTCAGTCTGTTAAAGCTCTAGACCCCCCTATTTAATAACGGAGGGGTGGAGCACAACACACACACCCACCCACACACACGCAGCCAAGTGTGGAGAGACACACTAATATTTGCTTCGAGGCTTGAAATAAAAAGAGAGCGAGGCAGACTAATAAGCAGCACGGCCGTCTCGCTTGGGAAGCCGCTTTAAAGCCGTCCCGTGCAGAACAGCAAACACGCGCCGTCTGTTCACCCCTGCCCCTTTTTTCCACTCGTTCTCTCCTTTTATTCCTCCTCTAATCTCGAGAAACTGCCTATGCATGGTCTTTGTGGTGCGAGGTTAAGCCCAGCTAGCAGAAATGTGCACTTTATAGAGGTCTTGGGCTTGCTTAAACCACAACCTGAAAGTGTGTTTCGGTTTAAAAGCAAACAAAATTTAAAAAAAAAAAGAAACCAGGATAATATTAGATCGTTGTAAGTACTTACTATGCAAAAGTTTTGGCACTGGAAAATGCAGAAGTGTTAGTATGAATCTTTAACACGTAACCCAGAACTGCTAACATCTGGCTGGAAAAAAGACAAGGAAAACACTGCATGTATTCTCATCAACCCCGAGTTCAGCAAGTGACATCAATTCAAAATGGCTGCTCACAACATCGACAGTAAAAAAGTAGCTTCTTTACTTTTATAAATAATTTATAGTGTATACACTGGTATTTGCTTTATATACAGGTATATTAGCTTCAGTGTTTTGAAGACATAAATATAATTGTATTATTCTAATTGTATTATTGTGTAACAACAAAACTTCACCGCCCGGCTACATATCAGCATGACTCTACTTATATTTACTACATTTATGTAAATTAAAAGCTGACAGTAAGTGCAATATAACACTGCTCCAGAAACACACACACACACACGCCCCTTGTTGCTAGTCAGTGTGTAGAGCTGAAATCAAGGGCAAAGCGCACTATCGTGAAGGTCCATCTGTGGTCACTCAGGCTTATCAGGAATTCTTTTGCAAAGCGCAGGAAAGGCTTATGGTTAGCCGCGACGCTGAGGCTACCATCACGCACACTTCGCACAACACACAGAAACCTGGTCAGGTCAAACAGGCTGAATATGAAAAGACGCATTCGCTTATTTGTCCACAGGGACAGACGTGGGCATCAGCGCTGTAACACTGACATCGAAGCGACACGTCCTGCTGAAATAAACAGATTGGTCGAGGAGGCGCAGCGTGGCAGGAAGGACACCTTCAACATGTTTTGCTCGCTTCAAGGATGTTACATGACGTACGCTGGGGTTGTCATTCATCAGACACAAAGCAATTACACAAATTTCAATGTTACTAGAAAAAAAAATGAAAAAGGAATATTTATTGAATATAAATAGATGAATAGATGATAAAACCACTTTTTAAAAAATGAATTTCAATTAAATTAATCAAAAATAAAAATACATAAAAAATAAAATACAAGTAAATCATAAAAATAAAATAAAAAAAATTGTTAAAAATTAAAAATCTGCTTTTAAATAAATTAATTAAATAAACCAAAACAGTGAGTACATACACAAATACATATCCGCGTTTGAAAAAAGAATATTTTTGTTATTATTCTAGAGGCACCGTATTTCCATATTTCCATATTTCCATATTTTAGTGCAGTGTATACAATAAACCTGACTGCAGGCTCACACGGTGTGTAGCGAGAGGCGACCTGGCGGGGTGCGTGTGGACTCGATTTGGGACGAGCCCCAAGTTGGCACACAGGATCGAGAGAAGGAAAGAAAGGAAGAAAGAGCCAGAGAGATTGAACACTAACGCTTTTCGAGGTCCACACATGACGACGTGTTGAGAGAAAGAGAGAGAGAAAGAAAGAGAGAAAGAGAGAGAGAGAGAGAGAGAGAGAGAGAGATGGTGTGTCCTCTGGTGGGTCAGCGAGAAGCCATGGGGCTTTGCATTAGCTCGATTTCACACTGACCACTGAGGACCACGACAGGCCGGGTCACCAGCTGGCCCTGGAGTGTGTGTGTGTGTGTGTGTGTGTGTGTGAGGGAGAGAAAGTGTCTGGGGGTGTGTGAGGATTTCAGAGATCCGCATTCAGGCTACAAACAGAAGAGGGTAAAAGTGTTAAGATTCCAGCTTTAATAGCAGATGAATCAGATGTAGGTTGGAATTCTGATTAACCCTGATTAACCGGACGCACGGGACAAGACGAAACGCAACGCAGAGGCACGCACGAGAGGAACGGCGTCACTCCAATTCATTCTCATTACGCCGTGCATGTCGCATTAGGCTGAATTTGGGAGGTGATTATCAGGCATGCTTCATTACGCCACAAACTGAACGCTGAGCGAGCTGATGAATGAAGCGACCACGTCCTAACCAACCGTTTCACACTGATCGATGTTCTCCTGCGCTAATCCATCAGTCATTAGCCGCTGATCTATTTCCAGCCGTTTCTTAAAGCGGAGGAACTAGAACGACGAAGAATATTCATTATGTCGTTAATTCAACCTTACTGTATTTATTGGAACTGCGACACCTGGGGATTTTTGTGTAACAGCCTAATTTTGTCTGCTAATAATTTAAAACAATTCTCAGAATATTGCCAATATCTGAGATCAAATGATGTGACTATGCCGAGTTACGAAATCAAACTGAGCGTGTTTACATTTAGGTGAAATTTCTTAGTCGACTCGGGAACGCTGAACTGTTGAACTAAATGTTACATGAACTAAATCGTTGTATACCACAGTGCTGTTGAATTCTCGATTCTGATTGGTCAGGTGGTGTTGGTTAATATTCTATCAACATATTACAGAAGTCCTGTCAGAAATATTGTAAGTATGAGTTGAGCGCACTTGAACACCACCACGTTGTCGCAGTTAACTCGGGAACAAGTATTTTCCAAGTTTTTTTTGCGGGGCTGGAGGGGCGTGTCCTAAGTATTGAACATGAAGTTTTCTACATATTTAAATGCTAATTTTACATGCTAACTGTTCAATACAGTTGTAGCTTCTTTCAGTAAGGCAAAATAAACAACTTGTTGTTGATGATACAAAAATAAAAATATACAAATCCAAAGACGTTTTCTCACACGGTCCATTTTTTTTCCTTTTTTTTTTTTCAAAAAAACAAAAACAAAAAAAAAACACTTGAACACACCACTACGCAAGAACTTCTGAGAAAGACCTGAAGGCGGGATTAATGGGCTCATTTTAATGTTATTGCTTCTATAGTAACAGCTCATTCACAGGGACTTGTAATGCAAACACTAAGCCTAATAAATAAACCATTTCAAAAACTTTTTTTTAACAAAGAAAAAAACATGTAATTGTCCATATAGCAAAGTTTTCTGTAAGGAAATGCTTCTATAACATGTTATGGGAGAAGTCACCAGTAACAATCATTTTTTCCGACACAGGAAAGTCTTCAGGATAGAGCATGCGCTTGGCGGTTTCTCGGTAAAATGACAAGCTGTGTTTTTTGTCTTATTAACTTCAACAAAAAACAATAATAATAATAAAAAAAAAACAGAGGTTGATAAGAGAATGACTGTTTATAGCTATAATGTAAATCATAACAGAAAGTAACTTTCTGTTCTACGTTCTACAACATCCAAAACTGATACAAAGTATGATGTGTTGTTCTTTAGTAAATAAAAATTTGTAAATCTGCTGGAAAAGTGCTGTCATATAAGAGAAATAAAACACTTCGGGACATGCAGTTATTGGAAAATAATCACCTTCGGGGTGGTAACAGTCGCTCCGCTTTGCTTCGGGTTGCATCAGACAATCCCAAAATTTTCCTATTACAGCACTCTATGTTGTGTTTTATTTCTTACTTGTTATATTAATGTTACTGCTAATGAAGCAATGTGAGTGTGTATATATGTACACACACACACACACACACACATTTGATATTTTGTGACCTATATATAAAAATATGGCACTAAAATCTTAAGGCTACAGGGTTAAGGCCTATATTTTCTTCAGGATGTTCTACTATCATCTAACACAATCACTCATTCTAGAAATTCAGGATATACGACAACACGTGTGGACTGCTTTTGAAAAATAAAGTGCAACGGACAACGAGGACACCCCTGAGGAACGCCGCATTCTTCACGTTTCATTTGCGAACACGCAAGAACCTACTTTCAGCACTGAGAACTTCAGTACTGACACAAACCAGGCCAGCAAGAAAACCCCAAACCGCTGGAAGCTCAGTCAGCGTCACACTGAATAAAACCGAGCCAAAAAAGTATAAAAAAAAAAATAAAAAAAAAAAAACAAGGAGGAAAAAACTTTCCATGGTCAACGTGAGTTTTTTCCTTGTTTCACCGTAGCTTTGCTTCTTCGCAGGCTTTTTAAACGTCTCCCCCAACAGCCTCCACATTCCTCGAATGCTCACTGAGCTATGCCATGTCTAATTAAGAGAAATTACACAGTGCATGAGGGATGAGGAGGAGTGCAGCAGGCGCCGGCGCCCAATCTCCACGTCTTATGGAGGAGCTGACGGTAGCAAAGGAGGGGGTGTCAGGGGAAAAAATGAATTGCTTGCATCTCAAACCTGATGATTTATTAGCGCTGGTTATCATTGTTTTTTTTTTTTAAAGCATAATTGGAAAACTGGTGGTGAGCTGGTTAGTTAAAAAAAAACTAAGCAAATAAAGGACAGAAATTAAAAAAAGGGGGAACGAGATAAGCCGTAAAAGTTTGGTGAATTTCAAAACGTAATCAGAAAAATCAGAACTTGCAGCACAAGTTAAAAAAACAAAAAAAAAAACCCATCCCAAAGCTTTGAATGTGCTGTAGAGGAATACACAGGACATTTTAAATAAATGCATATCCACCAGTTCACCTCGAAGTGAATGAAGGCAAGAACAAAAGAAGTATTATATCTGACAAACAACCCCAGCTGATTTACTACTGCTTGTGAGAAAAAGAAAAAAAATTTGTCAGGATCCGATTCTTTTCAGGTTCATTAATTATGATTCGGAATAATAAGTGAATGAAGAGCATGTTTTCCAGGACGCTGGTATTAGGTGGGTATGCAGACAGACAGTCGTCTGATTGTTAGCCGTGACGAGCACACATTGTTGCATGACATAAGCCGAACGACACGGGCACGTCTACCCGACACAATGATCTTTATCTCTGTGACGCTTTTGTGTGGCAGAGGGCAGAAAGTGGGACGCGTGCCCACGCCCGTCTGTGCTGCGTACTCGAAGGCGAAGACGCTGTCTTCGGCATAGAGACGCCTACGGCTCTCGGATATCACTCAGTGCACTTTTTTTTTAAAAAAAAAAACGTCGATGCTTCCTGTCTGAGGTGCGCTCTGTGGGATTCACTCCCCCGTTTCAACTTGCTTGGTTTGACCCGACTGATAACAGTGAGCGTTTCCGACCGTACCATATCGGTAATGTGGGGAATGCAGGATATTGAGGGATGAGTTCGGGGTGCGATGGTGTGAGTACACACCACTAACACCACAAAGGACGGCATTTTTTTTTTTTAATCTCGCAGCGTGTCGGATGTGAAACCACAGTGCAGCGTGGGTTGTTTTTTTTTTCTTTTGTGAAACCAAAATCATATCTGTGGTCTATCACGATGCAAAACCTAGCTTCAGATCTGTACTCAAATCATCTCCATGTTGTACTACACCTCACTAAGGTAACTAGCACTGCTGACATTGTTGTTTTTCACTTTTTCCAGAAGAAGTCTTCTCCCGTTGTAGCCTATCCACCATGTTCTACACGCTCTGTGTTCTGAGATGCTTTTCTGCTCACCTCGGTTGTAAAGAGTGGTTATTTGAGTTATCGTAGCCTTCCTGTCAGCTCGATCGAGTCTCCTCTGACCTCTCATCAACAAGGCATTTCCATCCACAGAACCGCTGCATGAAAATTCCAGCGGATCAGCGTTTCCTGAAATACTCAAACTTGTGTCAAAGTCACTGAGATTGCATTTTTTGCCATTCTCACGTCTGATGTGAAGGTTAACCGAAGCACTCGTCCTGTATCTGCATGATTTTATGCACCGTCACATGATGGGCTGATCAGATAATTGCATGAATGAGTGTAAATCCAATAATTAGCAACATTTTCTAATTATGGACAAGAATAAACGTGAAGTTTCATGAATGCAGGCCATCTACAAGATTTTTTGCTTCTGAATCTAGAAAACAAACTGATTTTGAGGAAAACGGTTGCAAAAACGCACTTTAGTTTCATGTATTCCACTCTTGTAAGTGTAGCTTATAAGGTTTATAAAGAAAACTGACATGTATACCATAATGACACATAAATCCACATACGTATCAGGAAACAAGCTTTTCAGGGATATATGAAATGATGCGATTGTACAAAGTGGGCGGAGCTTAACCCTTCTTTAAAGTTTCAGATAATGCGCTGGTCACGAGTGGACGGATACAGTGAAAAATATTATCGCTTAGATTTATTTTATTTTTCTTACTATAATACAGTTTAAGAAATTTGAAAAATGGACATGACATGAACTAGCATTTCTACCTGTAATGCCTCGCTTAAAAATCCTCCAGAATAATTGCCGTCTTTAAAAAAAAAACAAAAAAAAGGAAAAAAGAAAAAAAAAAAAAGCTTCACACACATCAAGGCAAACAACCTGACACACTTTGACTGATCGTATACGTCCATGTTTCCTCCTCGTTCTTTCTTCACCTCCATAACAGATCCATATCTAACACGAGCTGTCAAGGTTCAGAGAACAAGACTCCGGCAAAGTGCGGATTAAAGTCAGCCTTTAGCGCTGACGCTCACTATCGATCCGCTTTTATTCCAGGTGAGAGATTTTTGTTTTTCGGTTTCATCTGCGGATGATTCTCTGACAGGCCTTTCTTCGTGTAAGCAGCAGGAGCGACCTATTTTCGAAACTTTGCTGTAACGGCTCTGGCTCGTTACAAGGTGACCCGACGTATCCGGCAGCGTTTTTCAGAGGTTCTGCTTTAACCTGAAACTCGGCTTCAGAGAGCGGGACATGTCTAGCGCCGGAAATGGAAACGGCCTGTTTTTGGTTTTCTGAGATGTTCACTCTTTAGAGAACGACTTCACAAATCGAGTGGAAGGTTAAGAGCCACTTTTGATACGAGGCCTTTCCCCATGAGTCCCTCTACTCTTTCAACACTCATTAAAATGAAGAAGAGCAGACCTGGAGGGAATCTATGCTGCATATTCGATTTGAAAATCCAATCACTAATCAAGATCACTATGTAGCCCCATGAATACAAACCAAAAGTTTCTAAGTCAAGAGTGAAAGCGCCATAAAATCCTTTACATTCTGTAAAATTGAGTACATGACATGAAGCTGAGATGTAGAGATGGCTTCTTTTCACGTAATGGCGTCCAGGAGTAGCAATTGTCCTTGCAATTTGTAATAAAAGCTTCAACAAATATTATAATTCTCCAAACATGTCCAGTGAATAGACTCTGGTTACGGCACAATCCCCGGCGTTATCTTGGAGGTGATGTAGCATGCACTAACCGTGGCAGTTTGCTTCAAAAAGGCACGGAGCAATTCAACAACAGCAGAAAATTTTTCATCCTCGGATTTACCGAGCGGAACAGCGAGGATAGAGATTTGAGATAGGATCAATGAGTAGAGAAATGTTTCAGGTACGATAAGCTATATACATCCCATACTACGTTTTATTTTATTTTTTTTCCCAGAAAAACAGGCCTGAGAAGAATCATGACTCTCATCTCAGAATTAATGTCTACACCCTTGCAGGAATGCAATCTAGGCCTCTAAAAGGAGATTAGGAGGCGAACGCGGCAATACCAGCCTTTTAAAATAAAAAGAAAAAAAAAAGAAAAGAAAAAAATGGACGCAGGGAGCACGAGACAGCAGGCTTCTGGGATTAATGGCATCCAGATGTTGTATAGGAGTGAAAAAAAGCGTGGGATCGTTCTGCACACATGGTGGCGGATCAGGCAAAGCGGTCAACTTTATGGAGAAAGCAGCGTAAACAATAAAGCCAAATCGGGTGCTGAGGCAAAAATAATGCGACTTTCTCAAAGCAGATGCTTCTTTATAAAAAAAAAAAAAAAAAAAAAAAAAAAAAAGATTCCCATTGCATGTCTGAGACGAACTTTTCATATGGTAATCACGCCTCACATAGCAGGCATGTGTGAGAACTTATTTAAAGAATAAATAAGGAATAAACAAATGTTTTTTCCATGAGCATGGGAAAGCCCAGGAGCAACCTATAAGCTCACACCATTTTAAAAAATGGTTAAGCTGCAAAAGAAAAAAAAAAATAGATAGATCCATTATGAAAGCCAGTGTAGAAAGTGCGTGGGCTTGAGGTGGAGCCGCCATCTTGGAGGCTCTTAAAGCATCGTCGCACAATGGCAGGGTTACACGGACACGCTCGCCGATGCTGCCGCTCCAGTTATCTGGGACAGTGAGGCGGTGGGAAATGCCTGCGAGGGCTTAAAACGCTGCACCAGCAATAAAGCCTGGTATGAACCAACATCCATTAATAACAACGCTCAGCTGGAGACGACTAATAAAAGTGTTCGAAGCGGTACACTGCGAGGTGGCTACACACTCCGACTGAGGATATGCAAAGCTCTCGCTGCGGGATTGCTCGACACCATTTTTCTTTTTGGCTTTGCGTATTCCTTTTTCGCTCGGTGCAGAATTTTACCACGGCGATGTTCAGTGCATGTTCAGTTCGGATTGATCGGAAAGCATTGGTTTGATTTGTTTACGCCACACGCTGTCAAATTTCATGATAAACGCACTCTCTTATACATTATCGTTTCGCTCACGGGGACTTGTATGGTAGACAATTCATAGAATTATAAACGGATTAAGAAAACGCGTATATTTAACAAAGAAAAACATACAGCTGGTTGATATGGTGAAGTTTTCTGGTAGGAGATGTTTACGTAACATTTATGGAAGGAGTCTCCAGTGCGAGTGCTTTGTCACAGTGAGTAAGTTTTCCACTACGGGAAAGTCTTCATGACAAGAAGGCTTTGCGGTTTACAGTTTTCGATAACATGACAAGCTATATTATTTGTCTTATTAACTTTCTGAAAGGGAGAGAGAGAGAGAGAGGAAAACTCACACAAACTAGCTTGACATTTTTTTAAATCCATTACTATGAGTATCTAATTTTGTACGCAAAATGTTCATTTTAACAGAATTCTCCATGATCTCTCATTTTCAGTGTTTTTTTAGTTAACATACACTCCATGTAGCACAAAATATCAATTCTACAAAGAAGCGCGTCATCAATTATCGTGGTATTATAATTTTATCATATCCTATATAAGCGTTAACACCTGATACACCATGAACTATGAAAATAAGTGAAGGGGTTAAAACTTGCACGCTCGCGAGAAAGCTTAAAACACAAGCTGCGAGTGATTCCCCTTCACTCGAGCTCATCTCTAACAGTTATGATTCACAAGTATTCATCAGCCGACGCTGACTCTGATGCCTTTTGAAGTTCTCGGTTGATCTTGTAAGGCGCGCCCACCCTGTGTGGGCCTCTCTCTGATGAAAGGAAAAGCTACAGAAAGTCTTTTTGTCTCGTCTTTCTGGAGCGCCTCACCTCTCGTTACGTTAATAATGTAGAAATCGCGCTGCGGAATCGGCCCTGGAGGGTTTTAAGTATTTATTACGGGCAGGATATCAGCCAAGCCTCGTTAACCGGTCACTGCTTTCCCATCCCCTTCATCAGTGTTGACTTTTTTTTCTCTAAAGGAGGGCATGCTTTTTTTATTTTTTTTTTTTGCACAAGTTGATTTTTCATTTGTACATCAGTTCCATCATATCGGGCTTAGCAGAGAACCTACATCAGAAAAAAAGATCTGCAACTTCGACTTGTTCCCTCCTCCTCATGCTGCAAATGAAATCACATGGTAGCATGCACGGAGTAACACGCAACATCGCAACAACACGCCATTGTGTACGGCTTTGTTTCCACAACAAGAGAAACATCAGCGACGGCTTTTTAGTGCAGCTGGGGTGGGAAGGCTGGGTTATTGATGGAATTCCACGGAACTCCATTCACTGGAGCCGAGTCCCACTTTTTATGTAATTACACGCTGGCACTCCACCGGAGACAATGGCCGATTTGTGTCGTTAAAGGCGCGCAGCCATTACACTCGGTGTAGAGTTTGGGGGGTGGGGGGGGGGGGGGGGATATGTTTGTGCCTGGAGTATGGCAGTGACTTCTGTTTAGGGTTTATTTCAACAATGTGACTGAGCTGTTCTGTATCATTTATCTCAGAGAAGATGGATGATGCGTGAAGCTTGGGAGCTGGCAGATAAAGACACTCTGAACACATTTCAATTAAAAATACGTAAAAAGCTTGCATTTTGATTCTGTTTGACTTAACAAAAGATAAAATGCTGAGTAATAACAATACAGTAGAGCAGTAGTTATTACGGTCATTCCAGGATTTTAGTCACGTCCGAATCAGTCACGTCAGTCATTTTTACAGTCTGTGAGTGCACGTGTTTGGAAGGATTACACCGTATTTTACCTTCTAAAAAAATGACCAGGAAAATAACCCAAGTTAAAAATTAGTGGTGTAAAGATACAACCCCAGTCATGATTCGATTCACAATACTGGCTTAACTATTAACTTCAATTCATGATTCGATTCGCGATATGAATGAAGAAAAATTATGCAGTTTTATTTGTATAAAATAAATAAAAAATTGCTGCGAACAGAGGTTTAATATTGTAAACAAAATGTACTACTGGTTCACCATAGCTTAAAATTAAATAAATACATTTATAAATTCTCCCAAATTTTGATTGAATTAACAAAGTCTCTGACCTTGAGGCTTTGAAAATAACGAGTTCCGTAGCAGCCCCCGAGGTGTCATTTTAACTGGAAATAGAGCTCCAAGGTCGGCAAAAACACCCGACTTCCGCAGCCTCTTTTTTCCGGCACCTGCATGGGGCTGGTGTCATTTGAAATCTAATGAACAGCTCTTTTTAACCATTATTATGTAGCTGTGTAACCGTATAACCTATAATGTGTGTCCGTCAGAGCTATGGGTTGCACTGATTGGGACCTGGGAGGTAGAACTTATAAACATGTCGTTGCCATATTCTTACAATAAACTTCAAAACAATTCATTTGTATTAAAATGAGGTTTTTGTAGATTTATAGATACTACTTACCCAAGCCAATTGATCATAATTACTATATCTTCCAAAAACACTGCATATGTCTTGAAATCTTATCATGAGAAACAATTCTACGTTTTATTTCTAATACAAATTAGATTTATGCCTTTCATTTGAATCCTTGCTACTTATTTGGGAAAGAAAAAAAAATAAAAATACTCAGGATGTCTATATTTAAATGTCCACATTCATTCAAACAGAACTGAACCTTTCCTGATATTCAGACACCACAATGTGACCAAGCTAACACTTAGTACTCCACAGGAAGACTTTTACGAAAAGCACACACCATTATTGGTGTGTTTTTATTCCGGATACTTTTTCTCCCACACAAGATTTATCTTCATGAAATACTTGAGCTCCTTTTTCTTTTCATAATCAAAAATCGGCACCCTATTTGTACCCAAGCACTGATGCCTGCCCCAGAGAAAGTAAGATTAAACCTAAAGAAGGGAGCCAAAGAAAACAGAACATGAGATAGGACATTTTAGTATCCTACAACGTCATTTTTCGTTATTTGTATAAACATCAAAGGACATCACTGTCAAGGTAATGGGAGTTTTAGACAGCGGAACGATAAACGCTTGGGAGGAAAGCAGAGGAAGATCAAGAGTCTCTCTCACTCTCCCGAACAATCAGCGTAGGCACAGAGCAAATGCATTCCTGAACTCCAAAACTCTGGCACTTTTATGACCTTCCTTCTCTGTTTGACTCATTTTTACATTTACACAGTGTTTTATGGACAACTATTATGGTTACCATGGCAATTCCACCAATTTTACTGTCTCCTCACAGAAGGCTTTTGGACTGCAAATACAAAACAAGGACACCAGACAAAGCCACTGTATAATACATTTTTCAAAGCTGGTCCATAACAGATAAAAAGGTAGACAAAACAGGTTTGGGGACAACAAAACATCTAGACACAAGTGAGTTGCTCATGCGTGTCCAGGCACATGACGTCCAATGAACGTCCAATGACGAAAGTGCCCACATACAGATGTTCTATTGCCCAAAGGTCTTCAAACAAAAGAAGTCCTACAATAGATTGACTTCCTCCAGCAAATTCCAATTTGTCAGGCTAACATGTTGCGGCTTGCCAACTGACTGCCTGAAAACAATGAGGAACTCGGGGAAGAACTCTGTGAGGAGCTGTGGCTGGGTGCCAGCTGGACCACGGGCATTCGGACTGGGCAAAGGGGCATGGGTCAGTGCCAGTCTATTCATTAACAAGCAGCACAACTGGCCTGTGACAGAATTATACCATGGCCTCTCTCTCACCATTTTGGCCAGAGAATGCCCGTCTAGACGAGTGCTGTCCCACCAGTTATTATGGCCCGATGGTTGCCAACAAGCAAGGCAACTGCATGATGTCATTGTGCGGCCAGGGGTCCCACAAAAAATGGTGGGGTTCTCGCTGGTAAACATATTTTCTCAGACAACTGCTGATGAGAATGAGACAGCAATAGTTTATGAGGCAGACATTTGAGATGAGAGACAATTACTAGAAGAGGAATACCAGAAACTGGGGAGTTTGGCAGTCCTGGCTGGCACTTGGCATTCCTAGAACCAGGAACCTAGACAAGGCCACTGGACCCTTGGGAAAGACTGTACTGCCCCAGGTACTGGGTACTGTTACACCAAAAACAAAAGAAGAGATTTAACAGATGCACAAAATTCTACCTCTTCTGTTTAGTTCCATAAGCACTACCAACTACACCTTTTCCTTTTTCCTCAATGGTACTCAATCTTTCTTCCCATTATTCTTGCATAAAGACGTCCTGGAGTCGTATACCCCCACCACACTCAAACATATGATGAACAGTTTCTGTCATGAGAGATGACTGTTTCATTGCCCCTCAGTCTCATATGTTTAAACTCTTAAACCCAGGGCTCCGAGTGGTGCAACAGAAGAGTTGCTAGAACCAGGATCCTAGACAAGGCCGGTGCTCCCGAGCAGTGTGACAGAAGGAGCATTCTTCTGTCGCACCTATCCCAAAAATGCCACTGCCATATATGGCCCGGATTTCAAGAGAGCAAATCACACTGGGAGTGAGGGATGACATTACTACCTCTCTCAATCAGATCAAACACGAGCCATGTATGCAGAAGAGAGCAGAAAGCATTTTCCACCGAGTGTTTGGGTGCCCTGTACCGTAGCATGCGCAGCAGTTTGAAAACATGCAGTGGCTGGATTTAAGTGTCTTGAAGGAAGCAGGTGATAGCCTTCACCCTCCCTGGTTGGTAGCTGTGATAGCAGAGAGACAGGTAATGAGTGGGAAATGGCTAATTACCAAATTATAGGGAAGGAACTCCTGTAACTACGTCCCTTTTCTATTATTTTAACAGCAGTTATTAAATAAAATGCTTTGAGATGCATACCTAAATAAGTAGAAAGTTGAAGTGGTTAATACCGACTTGTCACTAATGTGCCTTATCTTAAAAGGCAAAATTCCATCAGCCAATGGGAGAAAGTTGAGTTACATAACGATCCAAGTAAGGGTTAAAAATCAAAGCCAGTTTGGCCAGCTGTAATTACAGTTTTAACAGGAATATAAAATTTTATTGAACAAACAATAGATCTGCTGGCAACACCACAACGGTTTTACTCCTGCTTGCGTCACTGTCAAGGAAACGGTTATTATAATAATTGTATGATCACCTTAGACTACAGATTAGTACAGTAGGACCTGCAGTGCAACAACATTGCAGATGATTATGATTTTAAATGAATTTCACAATTCTAATGGAAATGTTAAAAAGTGTGAACACTTAACAAGACAGAAAGGGTCACATAGTGATGGACGGATAACTGTTTAAGCAACAAAACAAGAAGTTCCACCATAAAATGAATCGATAACACGTTACAATCAATTATGGATAAAGAATGCAAAGTCCCCATGAAATGCCTTGACAGTAGTAATTTGATTCCGCATGTTGACCCACTTCGTTTTGAAACAGGATGTAAATATGACGGTTTGCTGAAGTGCTTGACTGATTTCCACAAAAGCCAATAGCACACAATGTGCCATAC
This sequence comes from Pangasianodon hypophthalmus, assembly GCF_027358585.1. NCBI lineage: Eukaryota > Metazoa > Chordata > Actinopteri > Siluriformes > Pangasiidae > Pangasianodon > Pangasianodon hypophthalmus. The sequence continues at coordinate 4,442,208 of NC_069730.1, read as the reverse complement.
ACCTGCCAAATCTCAATAAATCTAGCAGTAGTTTAGCAAACTAGCTAAATATGGAGAACATCAAAAATCTTAGCAAGGATTTCTCAACACCACCTTCATATATAACCGATATTCAATATAGAAACATGCCAATGAGTCAACTGATGAGTTGATAAAACTGCTCTACCAAAATGCGCATGCCATGTTCCCGTCAACTTGCTCAAATGTTTAAAAAAAAAAAAAAAAAAAAAAAAGGACAAAGGTCCTTTATCTCTCAAAAACCCATCAATCCGATGAAGCACAGCAATTTAATTACAGCATCTATATCAATTCAACAGCCAAAAGTCAGGTTTCCCCAAACAAAAACACAAGAGGATACGTACTACATCACTGTCAGTAACCACCAAGTACCAACACAACAAATGCAGATAAACCGTTAGGGAAAAGGGGGAAGGGTGCTGAAGGAGGAAAGAAAAGCAAACCCTCCACCAATGTGACCATCTCACCTCCCTCTGAACAACCCCCCTCCAACCCCACCTCCTTTCAGGGTCACCCTTTAGAGAAGAAGAAAAAGGACATCAATCTTTCCTTTCTCTCTACTGGAGCTGCTCAAGTTCACACAGATTCTCACTTGCTCACATCTGGAGCTCATTTTCTGGGGCTCCTGAAAGTTCAGGTCACTATTAATAACCACAACGAGCTGAGCTCAAGTTCAGCCAAGTGTCTGTGCTTACCTCCCTGACTGACATCGCTTAGAAAGGCATTAGAAACCCTATAAAGACAGTCATGGCAGGCACACAGCAGGCCGAGGAGGTTAACATGAAACATAGAAAATTGAAATCACCATAAAGGGGTTTGAGGTGCAGGTACTTTGAAGACTTCAGGTCATGTCAAAAAAAGACTGACAGGTCTTGACAATGGCCTTAATAGTAAATAGGTCAAGAAACCTAGTGGAAAGCAAGACTAAGGCCCTGGTTCACAGGTATAGATATTTCTGAAAACATAGTTTTGGCCTCCTGACCAGGAGCCAGCGCTTTCCTCTGAGTGTGTCACGCTGTCCTGTAGCACAGCATGAGCAGAGGTTGAAAAGATGAGGTAGCTGGTTTCACGTGCCTCGGACGAAGCAAGTGTTCAGCTATGCCTTCCCTGATTGGCAGCTGTCAGGTGACAGGTGAGAGCAGGCTGGTGGGTGGGAACTGGCAGATGACCAAATTGAGGGAAAAATGGGGAAAACAATAGTAGAACAAAATACTAGAACTAGCAATCCAACACAGGATCGGGACAAAATTAGCGTAACGTAGTCACGTGATAGATGCCTGGTAGCCACCCAAGTTACTACACCAACAGAGCGTAGCCTCCTATTTAATAAAGCACGTGTGGGAAGACCAATACTCAAGGTTTCAGTATCAGTATTGGGGGAAAAAAAAATTGTACTGGGCCACCGCTTACTAGATACACGTAGATATTCCAAAAATAAGTTTTTGCGCTTGAATGAGGTGGGGAAAAGTTGGCATATAAACCAAAGAAGCAATAACGGCATATAAAGAAAGGCGTGCAAAAGAAGACGCAATAAACCGTGAAGAAAATATTTTATATGCATTCCAGCCTCTCCAGGACTGTGCTAGCACAACAGTGTGCAGTTTCTCCCCCCATGACTGTGTGTTTGTCTGAGGCTTGAAAAATATTACAGTAAGAGATGATAGAAAGAATGCTCCTAAATGAAAGTGATTTGATGGGTGGTCACTAGTGAGGGGAGTAAAGATACTCGGCTTCTCTTATATACTCTCATATACTCTGTATCACACACTTACCCGAGCACTATTTATCAGCGGATAACCGGACTAGCAGAGAGATTTAAACCACGAACACCAGCAGGGCTTAAGAAAACGTGCTTAGAGCATGGAAAACTAAAGCAGTGCTTTAAATAAATAGCAATAACAAGAGGTAGCCTATAAGCCCCCTGCTAGTCCAAGCACCGGTTTGTGCCTACTCAGCATGGTTAATATGATGAACATCTAATTAAATCAGATATTTGGAGTTTCGGGGCATAATTGCATGATTAATTGCATGAGTTGTTTTAACTAGCCGTCATTTAAAGACAAGTGAGTTTTGTTTAATCAGGGCAGAAATTTGACTAAATTAGATCTAGAAATTCCTGAAGAGAATCTGTCGCTGCTCACACATTAATATGAAAAATGGAAGTCAGTCAGCAATGGGAAGGCGTCCGAGCTACGCGACTTTGGCTGCTGCTGCTCTCTAGCCTACAAACAAATAATTGTTTTGCTATACAAGTCGTTAAAACTTGCTCAAGAGTCGCAAGGTGGGAAAACAATGCCAAAAAGCAGACAAATAGCCTGTGTGTGTTAACTTTTGTTAAGATGCATCTGTTTACAGGAGTAGACTTTTTCAGGAAAAAAAAAATAAGTGAGTGAAAAATCAAAGTGTATAATTTATTGCCATAAGATAACAAAACAAAAAATTAGAAATTGATTTATCATATATTGCAGAATACAACATACTTTATATATGCTAATAGCTAGAAAATGAAAAATGAAACTTGCTGTGTTTGTTATTTCTTTTGAGCTGGTTCTTGTAAAAGACGTAGGATCCGTTTTTTTTAAGCTACATGTTTTATTTTGCTTTTGCACAACATGTCATACTACAGCAACAAAACACGTTCGGTTATAAGGATGACTCCTGCGCTCAGGAATTCTTACTTAGTTATGTATTAGGGCTCGGCAATATGATTACATAATGTCGATATTGTTATAAATGATGTCACAATATACCTTTCTGAGACATCGTAATTTTAACTAAAAAAAAATCGTTTTTCAATTTCTTTTAAATACTTACAAATTCGGTATGGAAATTTTTACTTTTACTAAATCAAATATAAAAAATAAATATTTCGAAAAATGTACTATAACTTGCTTATTTTTTCTCCTTCATTTTTAAGTGCTTTAGTTTTGTAGATATTAAATTTTTTTGAAAAAAAGCATCTTTAAACACAGTTTTTCATAGTTACAGTTAAAATACAACACTAGTGTTTTGCTGGAATTATGTTATCAAACGTAGATATCATGATACATATTGTGTATCGTAGAAACATCTTCAAATATTGTGATATTTAGGACAAATCGCCCTGCCCTAACTAGTACTTATGGATTCATGGCAACTTCATATACCGTATTTAGGCACTAATCACTTCTGGGTGGATACTGTGGGTAGAGCGGTTTGGAGGCGACCTAAAGATAATGAAAAAGATTATTTTAGAATTGGTATTATGAATATTCCAGCTGTCACACGCTACTGAAAGCAAATCTCTTGTTTTCCCAGGGGACTAACACAAAAACAGCTGCCACAGACAGTGACAGAAAAAAAAACAGAAAGAGTATGAAAGAAAGACTCTGCAAGGCTGTACATTTAAAAAAGGAACATGCAAATACTGGAATTAAAACCTATGCATGACATGGAAATGGTCTGACCACTCATACAGGACTGTCATTAGTAAAAGTAGTTCAGTAACAGAAGTATGCTGAAAAGAGAGAGAGAGAGAGAGTGCACAGGGATCAGCCTTGAAAAAGTGCTGGAGCTAGTAGGAGAGCTCCTGAATAACAAGGTTCCCTGGGCTTCGTGGCGGCGAGGCCGTCGTCTGTGAAGAGCTGGCAGTCATTAACCTTGATGATTTCACAGAGAGGAGAATGAGAGCACTCAGAAAGCGAAGGTTAAACGGCAGAGGAACGAAATCAGAGTCTTTGTGCGCGTCTTGCGGCGAGATATGCTGTTCATTCAGGGAGCCCGTGAATGGTGCTCTGTTCGGCTACAAAGATGAGGAGGCTGTGTGTTGTGTCAGAGAGGCTCTTTCAGTGAACGAGTCTGCTCGCTCTCTCTCTCTCTCTTTCACACACACACACACACACACACACACACACACACGGAGAAGAGGGCTGAGAAGCCAGGATGAGAGGACAGGTAAAATGGTGCTTGGCATAGACTGATCCCAATGCCCATGCAAACCGTGTTCGTTTTATGACTACTGGTTCTCGTTAGTCGTTTTTTTTCCCCCTTCCCCCTCACGTGGCTGGGATTTTATCTCAAGAGTGAGCGCTCGAAAGCGGGTCGCCTCTTAATGCTCCTGTGCTTTACGTAAACATTTCAAGTAACTGTTCTTCCATGCAAAGTAGCTGATAAAGGAGTATAGTGTTCCACGGCTGGAAATCAAACAGAAATCAAATGACCTTGTGTGCGTCGGAGACTTTATGGACGATAAACTCAGGAAAAGTGCACAATGAACAAAAGGACTCGCTGTAAAAAGTATCGAGGGTTTTTTTTTTTTTTTTTGGGATCACAAACATTTTGTAGCGCTCGTTGGCTTGGCAGGAGAAGCAGTGGGACCTGGCAGGGACAGGAAGGGATTGGCTGCTGTCACCGTGCTGAGCGTCTTCTCTCGGCCTTGTGCAAACATGATTCGTCGTAAATGCAGATGCCGAGGAGACAGTGTGTCTCAGCATGGGACAGCAGTCATGTGACCACACACGAACACACACAGTTCCTCAGTGCTCTAACAGAAAGCAAGTGGAAAGTTAAGAACCTTGTCTTCATATTGAGATTTCCAATACATGGTGGCAGGCAGCACTGCCTCATAGCTCCAGGGTTCCCGGTTTGTTGCATTATTATAAATAATAAATTATTATTATTATTATTATTATTATCATCATTATACAAATAATTTGAAAAATAAAAATAGAAATAAATTACATTTTATTATTATTATCATTGCTATTATTCTTATTTTATTATTAAGCAAACATAACTCATCAATTTACTTTTCTAATATTAAAAAAATTGCACTTTTATTAAAAAATATAAAATACACATTTCTCATCTTTAAACCTGAAAAAGAAAAAAAAAATCAAAATCTATAAATATTATCTGTAAAGATTTCAAGTGCTCCCAGTCAACTTGTAATTTAAAAAAAAAATGAAAAGCTATCTTTTTATTAATAAAATATTACCTAATAAAAAGTAAAGAATATCACAATTTATCACGAGATTATATCATATCATCCAGCCCTACGTGTCCATGTGGGTTTCCTCTGGGTTCTCCGGTTTCCTCCCACATCCCAAAAACATGCTGATACACTGATTGTTGATTGGCTACACTAAATTGCCCTGAGACGTGGGTGTGTACGGTGTCTTGCGAAGGACATTCAGTTCGAATTCCAACCTCACGTGCAGTGTTCCCGGGATAGGCACCAAATCCAATGACCAGGATAAAGCACTTACAGGAACTTGAATTAAAAATCAGAAGTGTTATTATACGAGAATAGGTTAATGTATAATAATCCAACTGTCCATTGGGAACTGTTCATTAACTGACTGGAAGGTTGTGAGTTCAAATCCCAGGACTGCCAGAGAGCGACTGAAGTACCAAAGGAACAAACTCTAAATCCAGTACGACTATCAAACTCGCACTTCACCATCCTGACTAGGGGAGGGAATATTTCTCCACCCGTTGCCATCTTGCACTGTTTCCAGACAGCCAGTACGCCGACAGGCTGCGACGCTCTAATTAAACATGACGTGCGAGTGAAAGCCACCCAATAAAGCAGGCTTCCGCCCCCTAAAACATTTAACACCCCCACAGACTCGCCTTTAAAACACAAATCAATAAGAGCAACTGCGAACTCTTATTCCCCACACTGAATTAAGAATGAGGCCTGGTAAGAGGCGGGGGAGCAGGGAGAGGGGAAAAAAGCGCCAAATGCAGGGGAAAAAAAAAAAAAAAGAAAGAAAGAAAAAACACAAGAGATGGCCTTGGCCTCATTCACTCAGAAATGAAGAGTGGACATTTAGGTAGAGAGCACTAATGCTTTTTATTTTTTAATTTCTCTGGGTGAAGCAAAGGAAAGAGAGAAAATCTCTCATCCTGTTCGTTGGACGTGCGATGGACATTAATAAAGCCGAGCTATGATAAGACTGGGTTGTCTTCTTGCCTACGGAAACGTCTCGGTAGCTGCAAAGCAGCACATGGTTTTCGAAGAAGGGCGCAGGAGAGGGGTGGGGAGGAAGTTGGTACTGTGTTTAACAGGAAACATCAAAACAGATGCAGATCTACACATCCATGCGCTCACTTTCAATACCCTCTTCACCTTGAGCTCACCATTTCCTTTTCGGTAAAATCTAAACTCCATTTTAAAGTTTAATACCTCAAGGGTGGGCAAGTCATAAATTTATCAGCCAGCCCACCAGGTGGGTAAAAGCTCCAGTGTGCTGCCCAAGTCTCATGTTTTGGTTGCATGGAAACTACTATTAACTAGGCTAAAAAGTGGTAGCTAATGTATATTAACAACAACAACAACATATGGTGATCTAGTTCATTATTTAAGCGCATTAATGCAGATTAAAGAACAGGAATAAGTATATGAATTCCTGGATAGTGATCTTTGTGCACATCTAGTCCTTATCCTCTCCTGATAAAGTTTTAAACGTAGCCCATCGTGTTTGTATCCTTGAAAAAAGTCTTTGGGAAACGTTTCAACTACAAACTGTTGTGTTTTCTCCTCGTATCGTGACTAAAATATTATTTTGTTTTGCTGGCTTTGTTTATTTTCTCCCGATATGTTTCACCACTTACACAGATGATGTATTGTTTGTATTGTACAACTTTCCGACTTTATTTTGGTCACCATTTCCACAAACCTGCGCGTTCCTGATTCTGAAAAATCGTCCGTCATCTGTGCGTGCCAAATAATCCACCTAGTAAAAATCATTCAACAGTCAACCTGATCAAAATAGCCAACGTGTTACAGCATGGAGGTGCGTCGCTTTACCGTGACACGTTTACGTATAAACATAGCTACACACCAAACGAAAACATTTGTTTTGCGAAAGTCCGGAATAGGAAGTACGGGTTTCTTTTCTTTCTCTGACTGTGGAACCTACTCCTCAGAGTCTCAGATGCCCAAGTTACTGAATTGTCCAGCCTTGATCTGTCTTTTGAAAACACGGATTAAATAATGAAGGAAGGATTCTGAACGGGATCAATAAAAGAACGTCATATTACAAGATCATAACATTTATGTTTAAGTAGGTTTTGTGGAGTTACTCTGGCTTTAGATGACAACTCAAATCCGTGCTACTTTCACAACTCGCAAGTCGAATACATAATTTTTTTTTTAAGGAAACTGACTCCAGAAGAATGAAACTGAATGATATCGATATCTGATGACATTCTCTGGTAGCGTTATGTTTTACAGGGTGAATAAAATGTGTTCAAGTAATTAACTACTCAATTCCTGCTTGCTGGATACACGTTACATGTCACATGTTATCTTATTCAGGCAGTCGGACCCGAAGGAGAGCCAGCGCTGTAATTCACCATCTGAACTATTACCAGACATCGGGATCATAATTCAATACCTGAGCAGCACCGCTGCAGGCTCGAGGCCTGACGAGACCGAGGTCCTGACTTAATTTAGACCTATGTGCTTTGAGAGGGAACGGAAAAGGAGAAAAGGGGGAGAGGAGGGGGGTTTCTGTTGGAACAGTTTTCCACTTGTAGCTCCAAATGTATTTTCAAGCATTTTCTCCCCTCAACCACTTCCAGATGTTGCAACAGCTGCACAGAAGCAGGAAAAGAACACATCGCTGCTGCGTGTCATTTGCTATTCTCTTCAACAAAACGCTCCCGACAAGGCCGCAAAAATGTCGGCCAGCGCCGATCGGCTCTGACTTTGATTTCTTTACGAGAGAGCCAGCTTCAAATTAACGCCTTGGCTCTGCCAAAACAAACCCGCCGCTGACGGCAAAACAACAAACTATAGTGTTTCGCCCAGGAAAGAAAGAAAAGCTGGTTTTAATGAAACGAAGGGGGGGGAAAAAAAGTTCTGAACGACCCTGACACCTGTAACAGCTGACTTGACTTACACACCTATTAGAAGAGGAAATGTACTGAAGAGAGTGGAGAAAGGGGAGAGTTCGGAAAAATTGACCTCCGCTGCTTCTAAGTGCTTGAGTAAGTGTTTTCACAAACCTGTTGGCTGCAGCTCAAAGCCTGGTAATTGGGCCAACATTGCTCAACAGAGTGTGACCTGCTTGGGGTGGTCATAACACAAAGCAAAGCGGTAAAATAAAGAGACGGACAGGGAGATTTGTCAAAACTTGGCAGACGGCGTTAAGCAAAACGTCTTATATGGAAAGCAGAACACAATCCGATGATACAGCTGAACAGCTGAGGGTTAAGGTGCTCGTTCACTGCTCTCAGAAACTGCTAGGAGTTGAACTTTCTGGTTACCAGCGCAGAACCTTTCTTCCTCACACACTCAAAACAGTCTAGCTGCTGCTTCATAATGGATATCTCGTTAGCTAAAAATAAAATAAAAGGTCAGAGTTTCTTTCGGTACCTCGCGGAAACTATGACGTTAAACTTTGTGTTTGAGCTAAAGGTAGGTTCAGCAACCAGGGAACAAAAAAAAAAAAAAAACACGTACTCTTTTCTGACTTCCACAGAACAATTTTTCATTTGGTATGTAGCTATTTTTAACTTAATACGCTTCAGCTAGTTCTGCTAGCTAGCTCGATCGTATAAGTTGCTAATGAACACAACACTAATAATCTAGTTATCTAGTTGGCAACAATCAGGGCACAATGAGAACTGTCACTTTGTAGTATTTTTAACGTATATACAACTTAGCTTACTTATCTGTAAAACAAACAAAAAGGAAAATTCCCTGTTAATAGATTTCACATATAACACAAGGACAGAACAGGAAATGTCATAGCCGAGACGTTGGTCAACGAGTTGCTGAGTGTTTTAAGAATGCACGACATGATCAAATACTCAAGTTTCTTTAAATAAGAGTTAATGCACTTACCTAGCTAACTAGCTCGACATACTCTGTTACATTACATAGCTACCACTACTTAGTCTAGTTAGTTAAGTTTCGAGGCAACAAAAACAGATAGATTTATGATTTGTCCACCATTATGGAATGGACACACAAACACACACCTTGGAAATGTAGCCCAAGACCGAGCCCACCCCCGGAGTAACCTCAGTGGACAACTCTAAGCTGAGTTAAGCAGATACATAGTCCATGTGGACTTATTAACCTGTCCACACATACGCGCAAGACCTCCTTCACTACTTAAAACCTACGAGTCAGCCGAGAACGAAAAGGAATGGAGGTGGCTGAGGGCTCAGACAAATGTCAGGACGGGTTTCTGCACTCGAGACTATTCTATATTTAGTTAAAGTCTGAGACGAGGCAGCCGGTTTATTCATCCACTTGATGACTCCCCCTGCATTTAGAACGGGATGACTCAGCCTCAGGTGTTTGGACGCCACAGCGAGAAGTAGGGGAACAGAAAGGAGGAGAGGAGAAAAAAAGGAAGAGGAAAAAAACAGAAGGAGGAGGAAATACGGCACATAAGGCCAACCTGCTCCAAATGTCTGCCATCGCTGCGGGGACGGATGCACTCAGTGGATCCAATGAGTCAATGGAACGTCTATGCATCACTTCAAGGAGGCTCGAGGGATGCATCAGGCTAAATAAAACTGACAATAAATAGACCCGAAGTGGATATTAAGCGTGCAGACTATTTTTCAGATATTGAGTCTATTTTTTATTTGAGAATCTTAACACAATCGTAGGAGTTATCCACCATGAAAGTGCAATTCTCACTGCAGACATATTACAATGGTAGAAACGATCACTATTAGAGTACGAGTAACTCGCTGATTCCGATCCTGATACAGAAGCGAGTAAGCTACTTACAGTCAGCAATCACGGAACATTTTCTTCGCTGCTGCTGTGTGCTGCAGAGTTTTACGTTTCGGACACGAGTGCAGCCATCCTGAGTGTTCAGGGTAGTATTAGCGCACATGGTCATTAAAAATGCGCAGTAATTGCACTTTGACTCATGAGCAAAGTGTAAACCCCGGCGAGAGTACATGTCTCAGTGCTCAGTGCTCGCTGAACTGAAGTGCTCGCGTGCAACAGTTTCTCTCGAAATTCTCAGCACCTTGCGCTCATTATTAATGCCTACGCTTGCTGATACTGCTCTGCAAATCCACTCGCTCTCTATTCAAGATAATGTTTAAACACCAGAACTTTTTATCGGGTTACTTGTATTGTAGGAAGGCGCTGTAGTTCATCCTCTTAATATTTTCACAGAGCACAGATTGCGGTCTGTTTTGATTGCCATCATTAATGGTGAAACACGTCCAAGATCGCTCTTATTCCATGGCATCTGTTTATTACAACATGCGACAAAATACACTAGGCATACGTCACGCAGTTTCACATGGTATCAGATGCTGGTATTTTTTCAAGTAGGAATAAATGAGCGTGGTCTCGCACACAGAATCACGCACTGGCTCACTGTGATCTGAAACAAGAGGTTTACGTTTAAATCCTAGGGACTTTTCACGAGGCAAAATGCACACTACCTTGAGACTGAATATATACAAAAACAAGGAATATATTTAGACATAACCAAACTGCTAGGGGAATACAAGTCCCTTTTTGAGCTTTATGGAGCGCTCAGATAGAGTGCGAGACGCATGACGCAACCCCGTCAGAACCACACGCTGTGTAGCAACAGAGGGACAAAAATATCATCAGCCTGCTAAAACTCAAGCTCATAAATATAACCCCTATCCTCTTGGGGATGACCGCAGACTGGCCAAGGTGCAGTCTGAAAGCTGGAGATAGCGTATCTGCCCTAAGCCAACAAATACATTTTCACTGATATGAATATTGGTACGGTCTTTTATAACAAACTCATGATTTGTTTGGTTGTCCAGGATCATATGGACTTTTAATACAGAAATCTAAGCTTGAGTTCTTACCACATCTTTGACCTTTTTTACACTCGCTTTTGAAAACCTGTGATTAAGCTGAGAATGAAGCAGAGTCCACTTGCAGTTTTTAAGGAAATTTACTTTGTTTTATAAAAGCCATCAAAGACAAGCTCAGACAGGAGGTGTCATTTATCAACCTTTAGATCCCATTAGCCCTTCTTTTATCCATTTAAAGATCCTATTTATCACATCGGAGACACTGCACTTCTTCCTCAAGCTGTTCCGTTTTGGAAATTTGGATGTCGACCGTGCAATTCTCTCCACCGTCCGCACCCACAATACAGTTCAAGTGCCTTCATTAGCAGTTAAAAATAACTTTTGAGAAGTCAGCGCTCTTACAGGCGACTGAAATGGAGGCCAGCGCAAGAAAACAATTAGCTTTTATTTACAGCAATCTTACTGTAATGGTGCTAATACTTTAAATATAGACTTCGACCCAAAATGGAGGCTTGCGGTCCTCGTTTGCTAGTCCTCGCTGTGCCCACGAGGCCGCAGGGTGTCTCATTTTTTTAATTTAGGGCTCTAAAATGATTATTTGCAAGGACCAACCAGAAAGTTCGTTGCCAAAGTATCTTTATAGCTAAGAGCTGGAAAAGGGAATAGTGCTCAGGAAGACCCATGTTTGCTACTACCAAGGAGACTAAGACACGCCCCTGAGGGCGGGACATATACGGTATAGAGAGCTAGTACAGGATGAGCCATCCCCAAAAAAAAAAAAAAAAAAAAAAAAAAAAGTTCAGAATTTTCCCAAAAGTGACAGAGTATAAAATTAAAAACTAATCTTTTTGTGTTTTTCCTATGGAAATGGTCATACTGCTGTCTATAACATTAACAAACGGGTACAAAAACTCGATTTCAACAATCAGTTTTGATTGCTAGCAAGACTACACAGATGTAAACAAGTGACATCGCTTGAAAGGAACCATCTGCCAAACGTCCTCTTTCCACAGATCCAGAGCAGAGCAGATAAATCTGCTGACATTTTCACATGGAAACTCTGTGTTCACTACAAATATCCAAAAAATAAAAAAAACATTAAATGGAGAAAGAGAATATCCTATAAATCCTGCAAATCAAGCCCATCTGTGCACAATCAATGGCTCGGCGGATTATAAAGCATTTAAACATGGCTCATAAACCTCAGCCATTTTGCAAGCTGGAGCAGGCGATCCCTGATGGAAGAGTCTGAGTATTTGTCTCAGGGTACAAATCCTCCGACGGAACGCCGCGTGGAGAGCGTTCGGCCGTCGTAAACCGAACAGACAAGACACATCGAACGAAACGAACCTCGCTTCAACAAAGAGGACGCTTAGGTTGGAGGCTGTAACAGAAGCTTTGTGTTACAGGATTGAAAGAGCGGTGTGGAGAAAAGCCTCCCTGGAAGCACTTTTTTTTTTTTTTTTTTAATACAGACAGCTGCTTTATTTGTAGCTCCATCAAAGTGCGGTGGAGTGCAGAGAGACGCCGGGCCCCGATGGCTCTCAGATGAAGGGAGCCGAAATGAAGTCGCCACATCTGAGAAACTCCGCGTGACCTCGGCAACCTCGAGTGACGTCTAACGCAGCAGCTACGCCGCCGGCCTGGTGGGTCTGGACGTGACCAGAAAGCGTTTCGAATCGCAAACCACCAATACCTAGATCATCTGCGAGCAAAACAATCTGTTTTAGCACTGAATAAACATCCAGTTTTAACATTTAACATTTTATACGCACCAGCTGAGCGCTATACGGCGCAACCTACTGATGACGAGGCAGAAAACAAATGCCATGTTACAGCATGCCGGACTGGAACGTTTTCACCAAGTCATCTTTTTAAGATTAACAATCTCAAGTTAGCTCTAATAATCAGCAATACATTTATCATAATCTTCTTTTTTTTTTAACTTTTTATCTATATTATGTCTTTTAAAGCCTAAACGGTGTGACCATCACACAGACATGCTGTATGTGGGGGAAGAAAAAAGAAAAAAAAAAAAAAAAAAAAAAAAAAACATACCGAGAGAAACAAAAACAGGATTTTTCTCATTGGTGGATGAGACTGCTCCGTGCTGTTGGCCCCGCCCTCTTGTTTTCTATTGGTTCACAAAATCGAGGTTCGTGCATTTGTGTCAGTGCAAAAAGTCTTGCGTCCTTTCCCCTTCGGTGAAGCAGCTTCTCCGCTGGAAGAAGTTTATTTGCATTTTGTCTGAGGGCTGCTTTAGCAGAAATGTTTTCAGCTCATAGCAAGGGGTCAAAAAAATCGTAAACGTTACGACTAAAGCATAGACGCTGTGTGAAAAGCTGGGATCCCTCAATAAAATAGGGAATTCTCCATCTTTCATGCTTATATATCATTATTAAGCAGCGAGATAAGTTAATAAGTTATGACTCATCAGGAGTGGCTACATGGCGTTTAAAATCAAGACAAAGTGTCCATTCCTCACAACATACCCCACGGCTTCAATGACTAATTAATCTAAAACACTTAAACCTTAAACTGTGACCTTTCTTCTTCTTTTCGGCTAATAAAAATATACAGAAATCCTATACAAACTAGCTCAACATTTACTCCCCTTCTCGTTAGCAGGAGCACTAGCACTTTTAAGACCTTCTAAAGCACTGATCTGACAGGGTAAGATTTCCAGACATGCATGTGTTAAGTAACGCTGCCGCAGGAGGTGTGGGGTAATTACGATCAGTTCTGACAGGATAAGTGATCTCTGCGTAAACCGCATGCATGGGAGCACCGTGATGTACGCCAAGGTTCCGTGTGTATCCTGTACACCCTACTGATTAAGACTGATTGTCGGTCACATGACCATAATATGTATGGAGGCTGTACATGTGCTTGGTCTCCATTTTGAATTTGGACAGGATATATATTATATATAAAAAACATGCCCCACATATACACCACATAAAGTTTAGTAGAGAATATGTTTGTTTGCAGATATGCCAGACATTAGACTACATGAAGATTACTGATAATGACATGAACTAATAATTAAACTCACATACAATGACATGATTCATTTTTCTTTTCCAAAAGGATAAAGAAATCCCGCGTTATTTCAGACCAGGAAGTTGAAATCTGACTCACTGAATCATTGAGTCATTACACGGAGCCCAAGTCGTAGTCAGGATAATAAAACAGTATCAGATTGTTGCATTGTGAACCTGAACGTTTAGAGATTGGATTTGGCAGCCCTTAAATTTCCAAAACTAAGAGGCGGCAATACGTGCAGATGCATCGCAGACTCGATGAGGGGTTCCGGAAAAATTTACCTTCACAGACGATCTCTAAAATGGCTTCCTAAAACGCTTCGGTAGAGTTTTTTAATTGAAGTGTATTATTATAAAAATAATAACAATAATACATAATAATATGTACTCTAAAGTGTCGGACAGCACAGGAGGACATCTCTGTTTTTAAGATCGATCGTAAAGCAGACACAGAGAGAGAGAGAGAGAGAGAGAGAGAGAGAGAGAACAGGATTATAAAATGACATGACAAGACAGAGTACTCTACACTGTGGTTCAGGATTCTGCTCAAATGGCAGCCCTCCAAGAGCCATTCTGTGGGAGGCAAAGTAAATAAGTTGTCATCAATAATAGACAGCGAGTGTTCAGCTCCGGCTGGTTCCTATCCTCCAGACGTACCCGCCGGCCTGAGATTCACTGTCTCGGCTAATAGCTTTTGATAGGCCTTCGCAATAATTACCGAGGGGCAAACGCGCGCCATGCATATTTCATGACGTGGCTGCGTGTTGGCGAGCCGTCTCCGAAAGCATGATTGGAAACAAATTTGCCCCGGTTAAGTGAAAAGGATGAAAAGTATAAAGTGCGAGATTGATTACAGGATTCTGTAAAGCGCCCAGAATCGAAGGGGACGGCAATGAAGGACGCGTCAATCATTCATGAACGCTTTATCGCATTAAATATGAGTTTTCTCACTACTTCACAGTGTAGAGCTGTACAATATATAAGGAATAACACACTTCATCTATACTTCACTAATCAATAATCAAATATCATCTGCAAGTTGATTAGTTTCCAATAACAGCATGACTCAAAGTGTTTTACTTCTCATCTACAACACCAATCTTTTATTTATTAAAGAGCAAAATGTTGTACATTTTATCCATTTATAGTTGCATTTAATGCAACTATATTTAAAACACAAAACAAGTTAGTTCCTGTTGTCTCTTAGCTACAAACAGCTGTTCCATCACCAGCCTGTCTTTACCTCTGACACTGGAGACTCCTTCCAAAACTTTGACACACAAGCAGCAGTGTTCAGGTTTACTACAGAAACAACTGCACACTAGAACCAGGACGTTACTATAAACCTTGCAGGTACACTACTGTCACAGCTGCTGTTAAAGAAAATTAATCAGCACCTTGTGACCAATCAGAATCGAGAATTCAACAGGCTAATAATATGTAGTGGAGTAGAAACTTATCAGCATACTCATGACATATCGTAGTCAAAAATGGACCTGACCTTAAACTATTTTTTCGGATTGTTTGAACGCCATGATGAGAAAAAAAAACCTCCACCGTAACATTCATCAGGACAGTCCGAGATAGATCTAGCATGATCAGAGCGCGCAATAACGAGCTTCAAGATTGTTAGCGGACTTGTTTGCATATCGTGATCCATGTACTGTACTCACATATATGTAGATATAAAGCTACGTTCACACTGCTGGAGGTAAAAGCGCTCCAAATATATGTTTTTCCTCTTTTTTTTCCCCTAATAACAGTTACATAGACAGCAACAGCCTGATCTGGACCACTTTCCTGAGTGGTAATAAATCCAAAGTGTGACAACGTAACCTCAGTCTGAAAGTGAATTCATGCGACTGTTACACTGATCCAACTCATGACTTCAGAGAGTCTTCGACTGGATCTACGTGTGAAACTTTCACGTTACTTCTCTCGCAATTTTTAGGCAAACTGACAGTTATATGACGTTCTTAAATAAATCAAGATCACACACAACACATGTGCAGCAAATAAGCCACTCTGTCAGGTTTGATAAAGCTCAGAAAGGAGAGAGAAAAACAGAAAAAAAAAATGAACTCAACTGAAATGAGAAGAGATTAGCAACAATTCCTTTATTTTGGTTGTAATTCAGGACATTTCTCTCAACACTGCTAAGCCAGGAGGAGGAAAAAAAACCCCAGTGACATCAAATAAAAAGTCTGAAGGCTTGTGAGCATAATAAATATAGTTTTCGTTCTCACAACTGCTGAAATTAAAATCTATTAAAGATTTAAAACTATGATTAGGCATTTCTTTCAGAGGACGTAACTGTCGCTCTTTATGTTAATATCATTTTATTTTCCCAGAAGTGACATGGATTACAAACAGAAAAAGATTTCGTCTTAGATTTTAAACACGCTGTTTCACTTTGCTCTTTTCTTTCTGTTTACATGGAGATCGTTTAGTCCTCAACGCTCAGCGTTTAAAGTGGCGTCAGATTTCGGACATATTAAAAACCTATCCAAAATCGGATTAGGATCGGATCAGTCAGCAGCACTTAGACATGTTATGCAGCTTTCCACAACGCTGCGCAGACTGAAATACACACATTTCTTGTTGTTTTGAAACACACACACACACACACACACAAATTTGCACGTGCGTATGTTACATTATAACATCCTCGGACAACGTGCTAACTGCAGCAGTCTGCACTGTACCAAGTTGACACGCTGAGAAGCAAATGAAGGAAACATGACTCGTGTGTTTGACATGAAGCTGAGCTTTTAAGGAGGATGAGTACGGTTAAACACGCTTTATTACCTGGGAATAAAGAATACACTGAAAACTGACACATCAACCTTGAGAACAGATATTTCCAATGCAGCCATGTCCAGAAGTGTGAAACTCTGAAAGCTAGAAGCTGAAGTTTTTATTCCACACACACATACATGCAGAGAGATAGAGAGATAGAGAGAGAGGGAGGGACAGAGAGACAGAGACACAGAGAGAGAGACAGAGACACAGAGAGAGAGACAGAGACACAGAGAGAGAGACAGACAGACATAGAATTTGAATGAGAGAGAGAGACAGAAAGAGACACACAGAGAGCGAGAGAGAGGGAGAGATAGAGAGACAGAGACACGCAGAGAGAGAGAGACACACAGAGAGAGAGATAGACAGACATAGAATTTGAATGAGAGAGAGAGAGACAGAAAGAAAGATAGAGAGACAGACAGAGAGAATCTGATTATATATCGCTGACTTGCTGTTTGTATATGCGCAAGTTCTATATTAAAGTAAATTTAACGTACATTAAAGACCTTTTTATATACATTATTTATGGATATAAAATATAACATATTTATGTTCATATATTTTCGTTTTTATAAATACATTATTAATCATTATTAATGTATATTATGTAATTAATTATTTAGTCATTATTTATAATCTTTATACTTTTTTTATTTTTGTGCATAAAAAAATCCACATCCTCCCTTTTTTATATATATACTTAGAATTGATAGTTATACTTTTATATTATTTATTATTTACAGAAACATTATTATTTATGTACAAGCACATAAAAATGCACTTTTCATCCTAAGTTTATTTTTTTTAAATCTACATTCAGCACATTTACACTATACTATAAATATTATTTATTACTATATTAGAAATATTACACATTTACACACACACACTATATATGTATATATATATATATACACACAGAGTAATGCATAGTTTAGCTAATATTTACCTCTATAACTTTTGCCTAATATAAGTTATTTAATAAGTACATAACGAAAAATTTCACTTTTTAACCCCCAAAGTGTTTTTTTTTTTCCAGGATTTCTGTTGACTGATTTCTCTCTCAGTTTAAAGATCAAGAAAAAGCAATAAACAAACAAACAAACAAACAAATAAACCCCGGATTTAATCTGCGTCTTTTCCATATATCCTGAGTATCTACATCCATAACATTCCTACTTTTTTTCCCCAAGTTTTTTATTATTATTTCTAGACATTTGCAGGTCTGTAAGAGTGTCCTGGAATTCCACACACTTCCACATTTTATCCCAAATCCGCACAAACTCACTGAATCTGCACGAATCCGCTTTCCGGAGCTGCTCGACGCTTTCCACTGGATTTGTTGTGACAGCTACCGAGTCTAATTCATTAGCAAAACACCACAACTTCGAGCACTCAGAGCACTCCTACAGCGTGAAAAAGCCCAGAAAGTTCAACTCCAGCACTCAGAAATGTCACTACACCACTAATATCACAATTTATAAACACCAAACAGACAGTTTAATCAGAATAAAATCACACGAAACTTATTTCAAACCCTAACTTTATTCCTGAATGAACAGCCCTTGTCTAGGCTAGCGTGCTAACAGGACCACACACGGCAACTTTTATTTATTTCATTTCCAATTCCACTTCATTCATTTACAATTCACTTTATCAAAACATTACTGTAAATATCTAAATTAATTCGTTATGGTTGAATAATTTAGCTAGGAGGCTAGCCGTTTTAAGGTTAGCGAGCTAGCTTCTTAAACAGAGTCGCTTAAAAGAAAAAAAAGGAAAAAAACCTTCCAGAAAGAACAAAAAGCACCGACTATACAAGCTAAACGTGTCAATGTTATATTTGGCGTAAAAATAAATAAATTAATAACTTTCACTAAAATGTAGTCCATTCAGGATGACAACCAGGAGCTAGCTAGCTGGCGACCAATCTAGTCCCAAATACCTGTACATCAGATATACAGTGCACTACATAGGGTGTACAAGCCATTATTTCGTGCCCGGTGTAGTGCACGGATTATAGGGAGCGGGAATCCGTTTGGGATGCAGCCCAACGTGCAGCTAATAAGTGTCACCACAGCGCCACCAACGTAGCCGGGGCAACAAGCGCACTTCATTTAGCCGAAAAATAATTCAACCATAACACAATCATAAACATGCATCAGCAGCGGATAAAGTTGCCACCGCGTCAGGTGAATATCAACACTCGAAAAAGCTGGAACCTCGCTAAAAATAAATGTATATATAAACCCAAACGAGCGGCTTCCCGAGGCAGCGCCAGGACTCTGGATCGATGCGAATCGAACAAAGAGGATCAATTTCCGATCAGCGAGAAAGAGCCGCTTTAATCAATGGCGAGAGCGAGGGTCCCGGAAAAAAAGCGAGTCCCAAAAAAAAAAACACCGCCGAAGAGCCGCGAAAACCGCCGAACAAGCCCGGAGCGCGCGCTTACGGCGTTCAGAAAGCAAGGCAAAGTGGTGAGAGAAAGGCTAACCTGCAGTTGCTGTAAATCAAAGCGCTTCCAATATTGAAACATCGATCCCGCATTGGCCGCCATCTTGAGACATATTGAGACGGAGTGAGAGGCTGATAGAGAGAGCGCGAGGGGCCGGAGTTCGCGAGAGGGGGGAAAAAACAGAGCGGGAAGCGCGTAAAACCCGGAGCGGAGTAATCGAACTTGGCCTTCGCTTATCGAACAGCGGCGCGGAATGGAGTTGATCGAACAGCGAACCTGACTCTGTATTGAACGGTGCCACGGAGCTCAGTGATCGACCGGCGATATCTTTAACGCATAAAACGCGGACTGGAGTTTTTTTCCTCCACACCAGGATCACATATTTACACTGGGAATGTGAATATAATCTAAAAACTGAGAAAGAATACCAGCAGCAGCAGTATTGATTACCGAGGTATCGATTTGATTACTTTGTGTTTACTTCGAATTTCTTTCTGTATTTTTCTGATTTTTTTCACACAACACATTTTTTTACTTATTTCTTCTCTTCTAGATCAAATGATTTTAAACATTTTGTTTATAAACAGATTATCATTCATAAAAAAAAATGTCTGTCCATACTGTTGTCATATTTAGATCCTGTTATTAATGGTTGTTCTTTCTTGGCTGTTTTTTCATCTTTCATCTATAAGTACTGTGACAATCTGTTATAAGATGAGTCACATTGCTATTATATCACAACATAAACATGTTATTACTTATTATTTACTATTAATGTTTACTAACTAATTTATCACTGACTCCTTCAAAAAACTAGTCATATATCTATGCTGATTTTTTATCTTATCATATATATACTTTTCATTATGATTACTATTTTTTAAATATTCCAAGTCCTTATTATTATTATTATTATTATTATTATTATTATTATTATTATTATTATATTTTTGCAATACTGTAAAGCTCTCAAAGGTTTTTTTTAGGCCTATACAGATTTTAATTCTATAAAAAGTGCTATATATCTATAAAAAATATTAGCATCGGCAGCATTGTTAGTATTATTATTGTATTAATTGTATTATATTGTTGGTGTTTGAGCTGCACAGTGTTCAGAGATTATTGTTTTGATCAAACGCTTTGATCTGCTGGACATTTGAGCACGGTGTGCTGATGGCGCCCCTACAGGCAGACACAAGAACTGCATGCTGTTTTTATTTTTTATTATTATTATTATTTTTATTATTATTTTTATTTTATATTTTATTTATTTATTTTTTTAAATAAAGCACTTTGATTGATAAGTGGTGCAAAAAATAAGTTTCGTCTTCATCTATCCTTTTGACTCATCTTCAGTAAGGGTTTTATCCTGGTCAGGGTCACAGTGGATCCGGAGTCTATCCCGGGAACATTGGGTACGAGGCAGGAATACATCCTGGACGGGCACCAGACCAGTTCACACTCTTACTCATATTTAGGAGCAATTTAGCACAGCCAGTCCACCTACTGACATTTCAGAGGAGCTCAGAGAAAACTCACACGGGAAAAACATGTGAACTCAACCCAAACAGTAACCTGAGCTCAGGATCGAACCCTGGGTGTTCTGCAGAATCATAAAATTTGTACTACATGTGCCTCAAAACATTCTTCAAATCTGTGAAGTATAATGCACCTTATAATGTCAGCATCTTATTTATACACCCTAGCAACTGTGTGTGTGTGTGTGTGTGTGTGTGTGTGTGTGTTTCCCTATATATTGTTTATATTCATTAAAAAATTAAGATGTTATGATTCCATACACCAAGCTGGCAGTCTTTTAGGAATTAATAAGCACATATTGGGTAAGTAGTGATATATTTTTTCTGAAGTATAGAAAAAAGTGACCAGTTTTCACTTCACTTAAGGTGCATCGTAAATCCAAATCCATTTTATTACACCAAATTAGATACTTAATAACCTGACAATATTAATTAATTAACGATCAAATAATGGAACAGCTCTTTTTTATAACTTATCTCACAAATCTGAAATGACATTTATTTTTTTAGAGCAGCTATCATAAAGTGGCCATAAAGTATTGTTGACAGTTTCAATATGATAAATTGGTGAATTTGCTTGCCATGTAAGTGTACAAGTATTCATCATTCATGTATAAGCCAACTTTTTGTCAAGATTATTCATTTTATTGTGTATTATTATTATTATTACTATTAACCTGATTTTGCAAGTCTTTTAACTTTACATTTGAGACTAGTGTTTGCAGCAGTCCTGAGCACTAGTGTGTATTTGTGTCTTGCACTAACGCTATTTGTGGTCATTTGGTAGAAAGTCTAGCGACACATATCTCTGTCTTTATACTCTATGCTCAATCTGGATAAAAGCATTTGCGAAATGATCTAACGTAAATGTAAAATGTACTTTAAAATGCACCGTATAGCTACAAACGGATCCCTGTTTGTATTTTTAGGCACATTGTCAACTGGTGCTTATTACATTTTCCAGATGATTCAGTGGAAACCCCTGTGACTGCGTTTAATCCTGCCTAACAAGTCTCAGCCTTTCATGATACTAAATTAGATTTCACTCTTTTTTAGATCTTTTTATGTGCTTATGGTGAACACTTATCCTTTATGTCGCCAATAGCGAACTGTGATGTAAAAATAAACCACATCAATGTTTTTTTCCCCATGATATTTTTGATCCCAGATTTTTTTCCCTGTAATTTTTTAATGTCCTATTTTTGCCTGTCCTTCCATTCTTAGTTAATGAGGCAGAGCTTCTGCAGAAATTTGTGCTCAGAAATGCGTCAAGCTGCTCTTTTGAAACAACAAGGGAGTTGAAGTTGGCTTTGTAAAATCAGTTCTGAGAACTGAAAGCCCAGATGCTTAGTTTTTTTTTTTTTTACAAGACGGATTTGTTCTTGGAATTCAAGAAATCATGAAATTCTATGAAGTAAAAATATGTTTAAAGTCTACACAAACCTAAATCCAACGTGGGCTTGTGACAATATACTGGTATGTCAATCTACCATGATAATCTACTTTAAATAAAACTATTTAAACAGTGTTTTAAGCATTTTAAAAAGAGCAAACACATCAGGAGAAAATCAAAGAAAATGCAATTTCTGTTAAGTTCTGTTAAAAATATGCAAGCCCATACTGAATATATATTCTAGCACTTTTTTTTAAAACCAAATATTTAATACTTTCACTACCACTCCAGAGAAATGTGCCATTTAACATCCATTTATCAATAAAATATTCTGATTATAGATATGCTGAAAATGATGATGTTGGGTTTTACAGTCACTATAGTGTAAATTTCTTATAGCTTCCCACCCCTAATCCAAATGATTTATTCCAAAATTATTCCAAAAAATAATTATTACTTTCCTGAATTATTTCAGTCAAATGGGTTTCACAATATTGCAATAATTATAATGAAATACAAACACCACAACCAGATTCATTTGTAATATAATGTAAGTGTTAATGGGTGATTCTGTGATTGGGTCGTCATTTGTGTTCCACTGATATTGCATTTTCAAATATGTATGTAAAGATAAAAAAAAACACTTTAAACACAATTAACATTTCCTTCACAACAATTTATGTGCATATTTCAGAACTACAGCACTTACGAAACAGCATTTGTCCCAATCCCAGTGCACTATAATTACACTTTACCATGAAATATAATCATCAAATACTTCAAAAGTCATATTTTTGCTTTAACATGTCAATCCATTTAACATCTCATGCTTCAAAACATCCTTCTCCAGGACTCTTCCATTACAGGTTATTAAAAATGTATATTTTAGGTCCTCAGCATTCACTCAACCGTGTTACCTGAACACATCCCTCCTTCTGGAAATATTCAGAATATTTCAACAAGTCACATGTTCTTTTGAATTTCCTGAAGATCATGGGAAGAAGAAAAGCGAGTTCTCTCATTCTTTTTCCTTTATTTTCATTGATACTCTGATACTTGGTTCACGTCAAAAGCATAACCCTGTACTTAAACTGAACTTATTTTTGAACTTATTAATTGGGAAAATGAATTTTAAACAAATCATTAGAATGTCATCATGCTATTCAAATGGATGCTAGGTTACTTAATCAAAGGTTGTGTATTTGATAATTCTATCTAAAAAAAACAACCTTGTTACTCATTTAGTTATGCAGTTATTAAGTTATTGAAAATTTGATAAATTAGCCGTTCAATAAAAATAAAAAAAACATTTGCTTGAGAATCCTTAACATTAAGACACGTCACTGTTTTTCATTTTATCCGTGAAAGCTGTTTACAGCAAAATAAAAAAAACTAAAAGACTAAGGTGTTGCGGATAAAGGAGTGTCGCTGAGTGTAAGTAATGTTATTACGAATATAATTATTACTATTATTCATAATCTACCTTTCCATAGACACTGGAAAAGCTATTAATGCATCAGTACTTTCATTGCTTCATCACACACTCACATTTGCATGTTATCCAAATCCAGGGCAATGCCGCGCGTGTGTGTGTGTGTGTGTGTTTGTGCTGATGTCAGGATGACCTGACCTTCAGAGGTGACAGCACGGACACACTGATCCGCAGGGTGCCCTTGCTCTGCTAAGGCACTGCACACACACACACACACACACACACACACACACAAACACACCTGAGCGACTATCCGTGCTCAAGATACAAACACATTTTAGCATGACAGCGTTGTATACACACACACACACAGTCATGCAAAACGAGCCTCCGTCATGCTGGCTTAGTGGTTCAGGTTGTGTTCTGTCTCTAACAGGAAGGTCATGAGTTCAAATCCCAGTGAGAACAGGAATGGAGGAATAAAAGAAGCAGATCCATCTTGTCTGACTGGGTCATTGACATTTATGGCTGTTGTTTTGGTGACAAGCAGTCCATCGAGCCAGACGCTCTCCATCCCCCAAGCATTATCTATAAATATTATGTCTATAAATCTGAAAGGTTTTTTTTCTTCCTCTATACACAAAGCACCATAACATACAAAATATATATACTGAATTAACTGCATTTCAGAAACAATGTTACACCATTTAATAAGCAGATTAATGCTTTTATTTACATGACACCTTTCATAAGTACGTATGAGCTTATTACTCATATTCATATTATTCATCTTATATCATACTACAGTGTAACTGATAGGAAAGGCATGTAGTTACAAGACTAAGGAATGTAAAATGGCTCCTGGGAGTTTACAGGGTTTAAAATGCAGGCCAAAGTGCTTTACAGCATGTGTGAATTCTTTTCAAAAATATTCATAATAATAAATAGTTATTTATTGGTTTATATTGTGCTTTATTCATAGTACAGTTGTTCAACAGTGCAAATAAAATGCATTAAGTAAAAAGACTCAAAACTAAGTCAAAGTAAAGTCCTAAAAAAATTATAACTAAAGTTATGGTTCAGTGTTACTGTAATTCCTAATAAATACTAGCATTATTGAGTGGTAAGGTTTTTAGAATGGAGAGACCTATTTTTAACCTGTTTTTTTTTTTTTTTTTTAAAGCTAAGCTTTTAATAACTAGAGCCTGATAAATAACAGATGGTAATGCGTCCTAGATTTTTGGAGGATGCAAAGAAAAAGCATCTCTTCTATGCATAAGATGTTAGGTTTTGGGTGATAATTAACCATTAAGAGGTTCAAGATAAAAATTAAAATAAATAAATTAAATAAGCAAATCAAAGAAAGAAAGAAAGAAAGAAAGACAGAAAATAAAATCAAATGGAACACAATAAAATAAAATCAAAAATAAAAATGCTGTTTCATAGTAACAACAAATTGTGTTGAAAGCAGGTTCACTGTAACCCTCAACCAACCCAGATTGCTAAATTAGCTGATTCTGTCCTCATTCATTCAATCATTGGCAGTTAATTATAAATACATGTCTAAAAAACGCATTATAATACTCTAAACTTCAAAAAGATTAAAGAATGACTCAAGTTAGCATTTGCAAGGGCTTTATTATTATTATTATTATTATTATTACTAGCACGTTTGCCTCGCACCTCTGGGGTTGGGGGTTCAAATCCCGCCTCCGCCCCATGTGCGTGGAGTTTGCATGTTTTCCCCGTGCTTCGGTGGTTTCCTCCAGGTACTCTGGTTTCCTCCCCCAGTACAAAGACGTGTTGTAGGGTGATTGGCATTTCCTAATTGTCCATAGTGTGAATGAGTGTGTGCAGTTATGCCCTGTGATGGGTTGGCACCTCATCCAGGATGTGCCCTGAGCCTGGGATAGGCTCCAAGCTACCCCACAACCCTGAGCAGGATAAGGGGGATGGGTATTATTATTATTATTATTATTATTATTATTATTATTACTTTAATAAGCTTGTAATAACCAGGGCCTGATAAATAGTGGATTGTAAATGTATCCTTGATTAATGGAAAAATACAAACAAAAAGCACCTCTTCTATATTATAATATATTATATATTTATTATATTATATAAGCTTATATTTAGAACACAGCCTGTTAGGCATTGGGTGATAATTAACTGTTAAGAGCTTATAAAATAAACAAAGAGAAATAAAATTAACAAAATTAAAATACAATGCTCACTCATAGTAACAACAAATTGTGCTCAACGTCCAGAACCACCACTGATTGATAATTTAGATGATTCTATACTCATCATGCTGGTTAATTATAAATATTAAATAAAAGGCATTGCAATAGTCTAAAATTAATAAGATATAAGATAATAAGATATAAGTTATCATTTTTAGTATTAAGCAGGGATTAACTTGAGGTCACGTCCTCTAGAAATATTTAAGGTCACTGTTACGCATATG
The DNA here is from genome assembly GCF_027358585.1 of Pangasianodon hypophthalmus. NCBI lineage: Eukaryota > Metazoa > Chordata > Actinopteri > Siluriformes > Pangasiidae > Pangasianodon > Pangasianodon hypophthalmus. Next base: position 4,416,292 of record NC_069730.1, on the reverse strand, counting down.
ATAATTACTCGCTCTTGTTTTGCTGTTGAGCCAACATGTGAGTCGTGAGTTACTAGAATAATTATTACTAATCTTTCAGTGTGAATTCACCTGAAGAGAAATTGTACACTAAAGCCTAGTATAGTAAGCTATTTTGAAATAGCTCAAGTCTCCACATTGCATTAAATGTAGCCTAGAAAAAGTTCAGGAGAGGAATACATGTCTAATCTAGTCAAACAAGCCATGTGTTCTGGCTAGCACGCCACTCATCACCCAGCCAGCAGAGAACCCCATCGGCGACGTGTTCACACAACCTCTGACCCCAGGGTCATGCTTAGGGTCAAGGGCAAGGTCAGGGGTGAGCAGGGTGCAGGAGCCCTCACTAATCATGACTTTCTCACATATCTCATTTCTTCTTTTTTTTTTTTTTGCTTTCCTTTGGACATTTGGACATTGACCAGAAAGAATTGAGACGTCCCATCATCCTCCTGAGGGGAAGTAGAAAAAAAGAGCGAATGGAGAAAAGATCAATACAAGTGAAGGAGAAAGGGAGGGCAGCAAATCATCTAGAGGAGTGTATAGCAAGACTAGGGTCAGCCCTCTGCTGGACAAATCAAACCCCAGCACTCTTTTAAAGTTTTGCTCTCCTTCTACACAGAGTTAGGCTGCTCTTAGACAGCGGTGTGAAAATTCGCACGTTCTTCATGTAAATATATAAATGCCCTGGAGACAAGTAGTAATCCAGCAACTTGTGCGTGTTGTTTGTGCTTCGCCACACCTTTCGCCTTTTGTCTCTGAAAATAAGAACAGGTTCTTAAATACCAGACCTGGTAAAAGATCAGAGCTGTGAAAGGCAGTTTCACAAATGTTGACCTTGGGACACTTGAAAGAAAAATAATAAAGTGAACAGGGCAAAAAAAAAGAACAAAACCAATGACCAGTCAGCAGTAATTCTAACTAGGCTTTCATTCAGTACTTAGCAGCGTTAGCATTTTTGCGGCTTGAAGTACCACTTTAAAAGATGATCTTGCACTTTGTGAGAAGTGAGCTTTCGTCTGGAATCTTCTTGTTATCTCGAGCAGGTACATGACATATGACAGGTACTCTTTCTCTCTCTCTCTCTCTCTCTCTCTCTTGGGCAGGGATGATAAAAGCTTACACTCATGCCAGGCCTCCTTTGCAAACACTGCTATGACAATGTGTGGCTCAGTGGCGTGCCAGAGAAGGAAAATAGCTCCACATTACGAAGAGAAATGATCTATTGATCAGGGCAGTGTTTGCTCACTGAAGGCCACGTCCCTTCATGGATGACTGCATATGACAAGGAAGTGGTTGTGTGTGTGTGTGTGTGTGTTGGGACTGTGAGAAGAAACATACAGCTTGTCAGAAAGCATTGAGAACTAACTTGTTTCATGAACATACCAAAATATTAAATGTAACTATAAACGGATAAAAAATATTATGTGTCAGACTTTAATAAATGATGTTATTGGAAAATAATCAACTTCAGGTCGTTACTCTGCTTCGCATCAAGCCACCCCGTCATTGATTATTTTCCTTTTTTTGTATAGCCCATTGTATAACATCTTCACCGATTCTCATAGCTCATAGCCACAAAATAAGGATTGAACAACATGGCAAGAGTTAGTTTGACTTACACTGATGTTCTGTGTCAAAACTTTCAGTCTTTGCACTTTATTCACAGAATCCTGACACTGTTGCTTTGATTAGAGAAGCGCACACAGCACTGGGGTTTTGCTGAAAGAGTCTTCAAGGTGCAGTAAAAGGAAAAAAAAAAATATTGCTATTGATTTTTCAAAGTCAGCTGCAAAGAGACCTTGATGTTGAGTTCCCTCTCTCTCTCTCTCTCTCTCTCTCTCTCACACACACACACACACACACACACACACACACACACACACACTCGCTCCAGCACTGTGCATTGATAAAACTCTCTTTAATGTTACAAACTGACAGAACTTTCATGTTCTCACAGTTTTCCATGGACGGCCTAAAAAGAAAACTGATAATTCACAAACACATTTTCTAACACACATGGCACCAGTGTAAGAAAATGTGTCTTTAAATGAGTTACCTTATGGTTGTCTTTCTTTCTCTACCAGTGCAGGTTTTTTTTTTTTAAGAAAGCGTCCTCATGTTTACTCACTGGAACAACAGATTGTTTGACACTCAAAAGTGTCAAAAACACTGAACCAACACTGATTGATGAAATAGCTGATTCTGTCACATTCGGTAATCATTGCTATGGGTGCTTTATTAATGTGCATGTGTTTTTAAGTTAACTATTATGCTAGTTTGTGTGTTAGCCTATTTACTCCAGTTACCAATGAACTGAATGAATATCACATGAATATCATGTGAGACGCTTGTCCAGAATGGCTGAGTGACTCAGATAAACCAGGAGAGATGATGTACTGAGTTCTGCACTGGTTCTGCCATTTTTACTGAAAATATATGACATGTCTATTATACTGTTGCAATTGAATTACAAGCTTTCTGAATTATCAAATTGATGCAAATTGATCAAATATCAGAGAATTGGCAAATCATTAAAAAATGAAGACACTTTCATAAGTGCATGAGCATTGTTGCCTCACAGCTCCAGGGTCACCGGTTCGATCCAGAGCTCGGGCTACTGTCTGTGTGGAGTTTTACATGCTCTCACTCTATCTCTCTGTTCTCTGGTTCCCTCCCACGTCTCAAAAACATGCTATAGTTAAAGCGGCTACACTAAATTGCCCCTAGGTGTGAATGTATGTGTTCGTGGTGGCCAGTGATGACCTTACATCTAGGGTGTATTCCTACCTCACATCCTGTGCTCCCGGGATAGGATCCCGATCCGCCGTGACCCGGATCAAAGCAGAAGTACGCTGCAAAACATGATCTTAGCAAGTAAAAATATCTTAAATATCTTAATAAGCAAATTCAACTAATATTTCGCTTTATTAGATTAGATTGTGTATGAGTTTATTAAGATATAAGATTAATAAACTTTTAGTAGTATAAGTTTTAGGTTAAGATTATTAAGCCCTATTTTTTTTCATTTCTACCTTGAAATTTTCTTATTCTATTGGTAGATCATTGCTCTTATTTCAAGCAATTTTTTCCAGAAAGAAGCCAAATTATCTAAGACAATTTTAAAACCAAAAAGAGTAAATATGCCTAGAAATAGGTTTAATGGTCTGATATTTGTTATATAATAATCTTAAAATGAGAAATATTAGATCACTTTTCCTTTATTCATGATATCTTCACTTGCTACCTTTTTTTTTTTTTTTTTGCAGTGTAAGTACATAAACAATAAATGCAAAGTCATTCAGGAAACCAAGTAATACAAAGAACAATCAGTAGAAAATAAATGCAGAGAACTTGAACATAAGAACACACATTAATTAAAAATATTTCGTTAAAGCCCAGGCTAGGATGGTGCCTCCAGGACTCCTGTTATCGACACAAAATGTTCTTTCGATACATAGCTAATTTATTAAACAAATAGGGAAAATGAAAGAAAAACATGAGAAAACATGAGCAATTATCCAGCTGAAAAAGCACAGGCCGAGCTGGTCAAACTGGTCGATGGAGACAGTTGCTAGTAATGCAACACGGCAGGAGAGCAATTAGACAATCTCAAACATTTATTAAGCAATTTTGACAAGTATTCTGGAAGCTCAAAATTAATTTACCTACCAGTAAAGATGGTCTACCAGTTTGACTAGCTCAGCCTGTGTTTTGGAAGCTGATAGCTGGTCAGACCAAGCTGTTTTTTTTTGTTGTTGTTGTTTCAGCAGGGTAATAAAGACTTTAATTGTGGACAAACACCAAACAAATCACCTCTAATTAAGAAGGAAGGGAGTTAGCTAATCTATCAGTCAAAAGTCCAAATGAACAACAGAAAACTTCCGTCACTCCCTTGCTAACAAAAGCAATGGAAAAAATAATCCAAAAAGAAAATGGCACACAATCCCTACAGGCATTTCTACAATGCTGTGAGTACATAGTTTGCTCCTGTTACAAAGGAAAAGCTATTTATGCTATCTTAAGTGGTTGTAGCCAGATAATTGACAGTAAAAACACCAATAAAGCTAGTGACTAGCTGGAAAGCAGGAAAGTATACATACACCATAGAAGACACAAGGCATACTACTCCTACTGTACTCATCATTAAACCCACATAAAAACAATATGTACTCATATTTTCAGTATGACAGTGATGACGTACTGCTACCCTACTACCCAAATTTCCAAGTAAGCTTCGTGGACAGAACAATCTTGGTAGTGTACTCTATCCTACAATGCAACCTAGTGAAGTCATTTTTAAAAATACTGATAAGCAGATAACCAAAAAAAAAAAAATCACCTTGCTTTAAGTAATTTATTGCCTGGGTGAGCAAGCTAATGCTCATTGACAACCATTAGCAATGGCTAATTAAGCTGGATAATGTGCTTTTCTTCGTTTCATAGCTGTGGCTATGTCAGAGCTATGAAATTAACACATTTAATATTAATATTTCACCTCAAAGTCTCATTCATTACTTGAGGTCATGGTTAAATTGAAACAGAACAGAAAATGAGCTGTTTACGCTAGTTAGCTGTTAGTCTGTTTACGTTTTTAAGGCTAGAGTAGCATTTCTAGCTTCAAACACTAAAAGGCTAACACATTTTGCATGACAGTAACTGAAAATACACCGAAATAAGGCAATATCAGCTTAATCTTTGGGAACAGTGAAGAGTAAAAGTAGAGGTAGTGAAAGTCTTTACTTAAGTGAAAATGGAATTCCTCGTCTAAATTCCTCACATTTATGAGGTAAAATTTGAAATAAAGCTTCAAATTTTTCACTCAAGTTAAGGTAGAAAAGTATAAACTCTTACATTTAATCAAAATACAAAAGTACAAGAACGATAACACACACTGAGTTTAGATCCTCAAGGTAAATTCGTGCCCCTTTTCACCTAATCTCTCAAATGTTAGCTAGCGTGATAATAGCACTGACCATACAAACTCGTTGAATGCACATAGCTAGCTTCCTTTATAAATAAAAAGTGTACATAGCATCAGATAGATTACAGTGATAGGTATTGTGTATCATTTTTTGCTGTCAAATTGTGTTAAATTTTAGATTTGTTAGGAATTTAGATCCTTGACTCTACCTGATGCTAAAAAAAAACCCTGCTGAAAAAAAAATATAGAAACCCTCATAGAATTTGTAATGGTTTTAATGGTTATAATGGGAATTGTATTAGTTTTAATGGAAACTGTAATGGTCCCTGTGGGTCTCTACTGGTAATTTCTTGCCTCCAATTGGTGGCATGTTATGTCTATTTGATACCATTAAGGACCTTCATCCTTAATATGTCCTACTACATGGTAATGGTTTTAATGGTTAACAGCTGATGGTTTGTACTGGTATTTGTAGTGGAAACCATTAGAATTTCTGTGATGGTTTCTATTGTTTTTTTCACCAGGGAACGTCACCTTGTGACTTTACAAATACATGATTCTAGAGAAATGTAGGTATGTTTGAAAATGTGGTGAGTAGAAAGTAGAGATTTCTTTTGCAAGTCCAGGATATGAAGTGAGAGAAAACTCAAGTATACAGAATACTTATAGTATAACATGTATATTAGCCACCATTAGCTTCTTCACCACACAAGATGTTACTGCTGTCTTTCCAAATAGCTGTTAAGGTTTGGCTTCTCTTTCTCCCAGGGGTTGGCTTCTTTCCATCTCTCCTCTCTCTCTCTATCTCTCACTCACAACCCCTTCAGAAGCTCACATCTCCTGCCAGTGATTTGTTCTTCCAGCCCACCGACGCTCTGCGTATCCCCCACTTCCCCACGCTCCTGCCATTTCTGTCTCCCCGGTGGACGCCCCCATCCTCCATCCCAGGCACTCCTCGCTTCCCTGCCTCCTCCTCCTCCTTGTCCTGTCTTATCTTGCTTGTTTTAATCCAACGTCGCCTCTCAGGAGACCAGGCCTAATTTTAAATAGCTGCTGGTACATGGGATTAAAGTTTAATTATGAGGGATGCCGGCCCTCTCAGAACAATTGAGGAATTAAAGAAATGGGGGCATGCAAAGTGCACTGGGTTCTGCCTGCTTCGAAGAGTTCCTGTGTGTATGTGAGAGAGATGATGTGATGTGTTTATGAGAAACTGCGGTAAAGTTTATGGCCTACATTAGATTAGTGTATGATGATGTGATGTGTAAAGGCACTGAGTTCAGCCATGCTGCTGATTGTTATGTATGCAGCTGAGGCGCCACTCAGTGGTAGCTGAATATTATTACACAGATTTTATACCCTGCTTGATTACAGGAAAATGGTGTATGGGTAATTATCTGCATTTATTCTACACATCACACTGAGATAGTCATATTAGATTTTACATTTACATTTATTCATTTTCTGATGCTTTTATTCTGACCACAGAACTAAGCATTTGAAGGCTTTTGCTCAAGACCTGGACAGACTAAAAAGCTAAAGCTCTGCTGCATCACTCTCTTTAGGTAGTGACAAAGCAAGGGATAAATCCCACTGGTTCCGTTATCAACGGGTAGTCAAACGGCATTGTGGGTAATTTAGGAAACCATTAGTCAAAGTGAAAATAGACCAGCATGTCGATGAAAGATGTTTCAACTAAAAAGGTCATATCAAAATTTCATTACAAAATAAATCACGGACTCTACTGAAGATCATGTCATAATTATAAAGATTAATATGCAAATCATTCAGAGTGGATTTTTCCTTTAAGTGACGTCACCATGAACTAGCAGTTTTTTTGACAAGCTGTCAGAATGCACCATTGTGTTCATCTATTGGACACAAACCGGCTCACATGTGTATCAAAATAAAGACTGCATTAATGTTGAAATTTGCAAGCATTAAATTTCCCATATTCATATTAACTACCAGTAAAGAGACTCAAGAGCAACCAGTAACCTCAAAATTATTGTGTGTCCTGACTGACAAATAATCCAACTTACACTACAGCGCTGTCGAATTCTCGGATCTGATTGGTCAGAATTCTCTGATCTGAGTGGTCAGAAGCTCTGGCTACATCTAATACTATATTGTTCTTATGGTAACAACTTACACAGGGACTAGTATGGCAAATGCTCCACATACTACAAAAAGCATAAAACTTAAACTTATATAAATGTCTAATAAATGTCTAATAAAATTATAATGTTTATTTATTATAAATTTTTATTAGACATTTATTTAAGTTTAAGTTTCCAGTGTCAGTGCTTCATAACAGTCAAAGGTAAAGCTATAACTTTACGTTTTCTGACACCAGAAAGTATTCAGCACGGACAGTTTTGTGGTTTCTTGGTAACATGACAAGCTGCATTTTTTTTGTCTTATTAACTTCACAAGCAAAAATGATAGTCTGGTGAAGGAACGATGTAAGTGATAACAGAAACTAACTTGCTGATGTTTCACTACATTAAACTTACCTATAACAGACAAAATGTACAATGTGTCATTTTCTATTTAAAAAATTGTTAGCATTGGCAAATAGCTATGGTGTCATGTAAAATAGTCAACTTCAGGGTTGTAATAGTAACGCCGCTTCATGTCAGCATAGCACATAACACATAGCACATAGCACATAACACTACCCTGTCGTTGACCTGTTCGATGCATTTACAGTATTCATTCATTCATCCTTAGTAACAGCCTGGTCAGGGTTGCTGTGGTTTAAATTAGGCTACTAGTTTGTTTAGTTATTAAATATTGTGGGCAGGTCCAAATGAAAATAATAATGATGTGAGCAAGATTTTAAAAAAGTTGAGACTAATTATGAACTTAAGTGATGTAACTGAGGCTGAGGAACCGTCAGAGTCAGAATTCATACACAGTGCAGACAATGGTGAAAAAAGACTACAACCTCGGTTAGACCACGTCTACTTTGGGTTTAAATCTGAATACAGATACAGATATTTGGAGCAGTAAACAAATACAGATAGCGTCATTGCGTTACAGCCATAAAATCCAGGTACAAACACGCAAATGAGTCTGTCATGAGTTTCATTAAAGAAAATTCAAAGTTACATTGAAGTAGTGGAGCATTTACTACTTGCTCATAAATAGCAACAACCCTCTAAAAGAGCATATCAGTAGGCCTGAGTGTCATCTGTGCGCATCATAAACTAAAAAAGGTTTATGAAATATGGAGCCATATGGTTGGAGATAAACTAGAGCCTAATTACCAAGACATCAACAAAAGCTCTCACAAAAATAACCTAATAATAAACATGACTAAACCCTAAACACACCCATTGCACACGTGTTGCAACACACACACACACACACACACACACAGTAAAAGTATTCATCCTTACATACACACACTTATACATACACTACATGCTTAACCTGGTCAGTTGACCATGAAGATTTCATGAACTCTGAACAGGTAAAAGTGTGTCTTGCAAAATTTCACACACACACACACACACACACACATTTTCCAAGCCTGTCTGCTGCTGCCAACCCTTTATAAGTGACCTCATAAATAATTCCAATAATGCCCAAGTCTATATTTATCCCCTGACCCCACTCTGGGCTTACTTCTCCACCTGTCCAGGTTGTGTTTTCCCAATAGACACCACCGTTTCCCTGCCAGGAGCCACAAATGGTGGTCTGCCTGTCAGTTTTTGTGTGGCAACTAAGAATAAATGTAGCACGGATCATATTAATCATTCATTTCTCTCCCAGTTTGGATATGGACTCAGTGATGACATAATAACGATGGTGGTCTGGGTCGTGGAATAAAATTCAGAACAAAGTACCATGGGATCATTTTCTCCATCCATTTAACCCTCTTTAACTAGCGTCTGGCTGCATATGGATCAGCGCTGGAACTTCTGAGCCCTGGTCTATTTTAGTCCTCAATACATGGAAAGAGTTTAATCACAAGCTTAGGTGAGGGTGACTGTAATTCGGTTCAGTGATGAGGGGCAAGCAGCATTTGAAAAATGCCTTTAAAGTTACGAATCTACACCAGTCTTTTGAAGAGTTGATAGTTTGATTTTCCTTCTACGGCACTTTGGTGTCAGTCAAAACACATTCATATGCATCACTGGTGCGTAGGGTTTTTGCAGGTCAATTAAATGTATTTTGTGCCAGAGAAGGCTTACTGTTAGCTCGCTAAGACTGTCTACGATTGGCTAATGCACGTATACGTTAACGTACATTAATCAACGTCAAAAATTAAACTATGGGCAACTTACTATAATCTTTCCCAATTTTTAGATGTGGATCAGCAATGCTTATTCTGACAATGAGTCCAAAAAAGTGGACCACATTTTCATTGTGTGCTAGCTGCCCTTGAACATAACCCCTGTCCTGTTTTGTTCAGCCCATTTTTCTTGCTCAATATTGACTTGAGCAACAAACAGTAGGTTTGTGTGAAGGGTTTGCTGTAAGCACAATATGTCACACTCAGAGGCATGCCAAATCTGCCAACTTCAGAAGCATGAACTACACACAGGTCATTTGCATAATCTGAAAGACACACCCAGAAATTCGACTTAAGCACGTGCGTAACCCGAGTCTGAATACACATAACTTTCCCCATTATTTCTGAACTTATGTCGCAGACTTGGCCCTTTAGATGTAGGCTGTACTCATATATAAGGTGTTTCTGAATATGTAGTAAATATGGCATCATTTAGTGTGTGTCAATATGATGAATTATCCCATGCGGTCCTGATGAGAATAACTCTTGGCTCTTGCAAACACACATAGTTAGGTCATGCACTGGCAAGACCCCGTGACTCGTGATGCCTTATGTTTATTGAGCAGATAATTCATCCGAACTATGCTAACATGCCCGACAATGAACAACAGCTAGTGAAGACCAGTTAGCATGACACCTGTATACCTCTACACCGTATCATTATACACTGAAAAATTAGTTAAGGTGCATAATAGGACCTTAAGAGCCACTGATGTACCTTTAAAGCTTTACTCTACAAGCCAATTAAAGGTACACTACATGCACTTTCCCAGGTAAAAGATACATACTGAAGGTACAAATCATGTAACTCGATGGTACCACCTCAGCGATAAAGAACAGTACAGTTTGGTACCTGAGAATGTAGGGTTGAGTTTGGCATGTGGAGATCCAAGAAAATGTCACACAATCCCTCCATCTCTGTGTTTAAAAAAAAATAACAGACCAGATTAATGTTGTTTTTATTGTTGCTGCTGTTATATATGTTTCAACACTAGAAATATTAAACTAAACACTATTTCTGTACAATAAGATGTGAAAAAGCAGGTATGATATCCAAAGTTAACCACTGAAAGATGAAGTTCAAAAGTCTGACGTTAATGAGACAGTCGATTTGCTTAGACTTTTAACATAGTAGGCTAGCCAGTGAGCTAACTGATTGATAGCTTTTATCCGCGTAGCTACAATTCTGGTGTCTGCCATGGTAAGATTTGTGGTTTCACCATCATTTAAACACAATATCACCTTAAAATTTACGATAAGTTTTACGATAACGACAGCACACATAATTAGCCTCACTAGCTTTCATTCCTTGTTAACACTATTTAAAGTGAGAGTTCTGAGGATCGTGACATTGATCTTTTAAAGTCATCGAGCTCTTAAGGTCACAGATTATTGATTTTTGAATCTTCAAGCAGTGACTTTATCTTCAAAATTTACAGCATCTCATTAAAAAAACACTAACTCCTTCTTGAAATCTGAATGCAGGTTTTAGCAACTAGCCACATTTACGTAGTAGCTAGCACCTACTATTTTGAATTGATAGGTGCTTTGTGTTGAGACTAATGGTTTTTCTTGTTAAACCGTTGCTATTCACACTAGAACATGAATGCTGCAGAGAATTTAGGTTCATATCAACTGTACTAACCCCATTCTCTGAGGTCTTGCCATCTAATGGTAGTAGCACCTGTGATAAGGACACGATCATGGACACGGCTCTCTCTTTAAAGAGGCCAAAGAGTTGCACATGGTCCACATACCTCACAAGGGTGGTTAGTTACTGCATATTTCCAAGCTAGCCTCTATTGTCTAAATTTAGAGCAGGTATGCCTGGCACTGCACATTTCGTATATAAAACAGTAGCGCTGGGACTCTATTGTCTCCCCAGACGTTAACTGTGTGCCTGCAGGACCTCAGCCACCATCACAATGGTAGGATATCCTTCAAGTCCTGGTTTTATTAATGATTTAATAGTGATAGATGAGCAGGTAATTAATTAGTGTTACTGATGCATGCAGAGGATTGTGGACAATAACTGTGTCAAGGTCAATTGCATGTTGGATAATAAATTGCAAAATTTCAGGATGATGTCAACACATTACTTTAAGATCACGTCCGAGCATAAATCAATGCTGCAATTTGGTTTATGAATCATGTTTAAGACACAACATGGTGTCATGCTTGGAAATTCATAAAAAGTTATATGAAAAGTCACTAAGCTTAAGGTAATAGTCATAGATTGGGTTAGCTGTTACATCCTTTCTTATGAATTTAAATGAATACCAGTGAAATTGTCCTGAATCATCCTTACTCGTTTGAAATCTTATGTACTCAAATTGCCCTTATTTGTTTAAATCTCTATCATAAATTCTCAGCAAAAAAAATATAGTAAGCAATAAAGACAGACTTAATACCTTAAAGACTTGGGCTTTATTTATCAATCTTTTAGTAAAGTTGTTTGTAAATCTTTTCGTAGGCCAAATCCTGTTTTCGAAGTAAACATTCCTGCAAGGTTTACAAAAGTTTTAGTAATGCTGAAACCGCTTAGAGCGCCTCGTAAGTGTGGTGTGCACTAAATCTTCCAGTAATGCAGCTTAGCCACTGCAGAGCACCTCGGCTACCACAGAGACACACTTCTCTTCCTCCTTTTATATGACGCCATTTCTTTTGTCCAAATTATTATGGGTTTGTTTTGAAATGTTTTATTTCAAGTTTAATATGAAATGACAATTTTCACTAACGACATTTATAAAACAAATAAGCTATTTAAACATGACAATGTAATCTGTATATACATTGTTAGCAACTAATTAATACCAGATTACTTGTATAAATGCTCGAACGAACAATTTACGAATAAATTAGTTTGTATTGTGGTTGATAATTTAGGCCTGTTATTTCTAACTTGATTGCTGCTTTGAGTAAAAAAAATGGTACCAATAGCTACCCCTAGGAATCTGAATATCTGATCAGTTATAGATTATAATATCCTGCAATAACTATAATCTACATATACGTGCATCCAGCAAAAGAAGTGACTCATCATATGAGAATTTAAAAAAAATAAAAATGACTACAGAACATAATAAAAGTACAAATAAATAAATAAATAAATAAAAGTTTGTATCCAGAGTCACACAAGCATTAGTTTATGAAGAATTAACATGTGTTATGTTTTATTTACAAGAATGTGAATAAGAAAATTCGAATCATATGTTTCATTTGGTATACCATAATTCTTTTAATAATCTCTGCTGATGTTCTTCAGCCACCCAAAAAGGCCAAGAAGAAGGAAGCAGCCAGCTCCAATGTGTTCACCATGTTCGAGCAGTCTCAGATTCAGGAATTCAAAGAGGCAAGAGCCTTTTCCTCATTTATCCTAACACGTATGATATATGATATCTCCAAACAATACAAACCATAACTCACAGGAGCTTTGAGCTTAACAGCCGATTCCTTGGCTGAGACCAGACATAGGCTATAATCACTGTAATTTACAGTGCACATGATGGATGGACTCTTAAGACATTAGTCGTAGCACATTTCTTTGATATATAGAGAGCGGATGATGTGTCTTGAGTTAGCGTGTTGTAAATGCCTGCAGGCGTTCACCATTATGGACCAGAACAGAGACGGATTCATTGACAAGAATGATCTCAGAGACACTTTCGCCGCTGTAGGTAAACACTCTCCGTTTCTCAAGTAACACTTCCAGGGCTGAATCCACGATTGGGGTGTCATTTGTGTCCCGCTGATATTACATTTACAAACATGTATGGAAATTAAAAGATATTTCAAATAGTTTAAACATATGTGCTGGCTTTAGATAAGTAATGCAAAACAGTTATAAAACCTCTAAAGAATATAGAAAGCAGCATTTGTGCCTGTCCCTGATCACTATAACTCCACTTTATCATATCATAAAAATCATATTATTTTCACCTTAATGTGTGAATCCATTTAACAGGTTGTGCTTGAACCATCTTCTTCCATGACATGTCAGTTATACTGTAGGTTATGAAAAATGTAGATTTTAGTCCGAAAACATTAACGTTAACACATCGAACTTTATGAAATATTTGGAATTTTGCATCTGAATTTTTCATCTGAATTTCACTTTGAAAGTACAACCTTGTTACCCAAATTATAGTTTAGAAGTAAACTATTAATTAAAAAAAAAAACATTTTAAGTGAATCATTAGAATGTGTTAATGCCAGCAGCATGGATTCTAGTTAACTACAGTTTGTGTATTTGCTAATTCTATGCTAAAAACTCAACCGTGTTACTCATTTAAGAGCAAAGTGCAAAATACAAGAAACCTTGCTGCAAATGAGATTGTTGCCACATTTTTAATTAAATGTATTTTTTATTTAAGTTTATTCTTAAGAGCTATAAGGGCTAAATGGAACCCCATTAATGAAATGGAACGGCCCAATATTCAAGTTGCCTCACAAGATATTGATCTAGGATTCTGGATCATAAGACACATAACATACATGAAACGAGCAGTTTGTATGGCACGTTAAAAAAAGAAGCTTCATACAAGTTTAAGAGAACTTTAGCTGACATGGATGTTCTGTGATGTTTCTGTGCACACGCTTGTCCGTGTGTGTGTGTGTGTGTGTGTGTTTTCAGGTCGTCTGAACGTAGGGAGTGATGAGCTTGATGACATGCTAAAGGAAGCCCCAGGTCCCATCAACTTCACAGTGTTCCTCAGCATGTTTGGCGAGAAGCTCAAAGGTACACTCCAGCTTCAGTTACATCAATGACACATTGATAAATCTAATCCCAGATTATCTCGTCTAACTAACAAGGACTTCTCAGGTACTGACCCGGAGGAGAACATTCTGAACGCCTTCAAGATCTTCGACCCAGAGGGTACTGGTGTACTGAAGGGAGATGAGTGAGTGATTAGCTCTTAAGGCTATTGTTTGTTCTTGTACAGTTGCTATTTTCATGGTCAAAAAGACATAAAAGCCTGCACTGATTGATGGATGCAAACCACTTTGGTCCAAAATTGCAATAAAATGAACACATATTAGGATCTCTTCTTGGTCTTGAATGCCAAAACTGTATTTAAAGGTCCACTGTAGCACAATGTGAAAAGAGAAAAAGCTTCTGTTGAGAGTTCTATCAGCCAGCTGGTTATTTCACCACTAAAATACTGATATGAAATCTTTAACTATAACTAAGATCTAATCAGCTGCCATTACAAAAAATAGTTTTAAAAAAGCCAATTTGATTGGATATCACAGCAGCACAAATAATCACACCTCTTAATAATGTAACCATTCGAACTACACTTTTTTTTTTTTTTTTTTTTTTTTACAGTTATGTTGCTCTTGCAAGAAGAAATCCACTGCCTCAATCCTATACCACATTCCTGTGTATAATCATGAAAATAGGGCCCTTGGATGCAATCACACTCCTGACAATAAAAAAAATCATCCTTATGCATTACACATAAGCAAAATTTCTGTTTGTTTAATACAAACATGGCGACGCGTCGATACAGTGCCTTGCTTTCCTTGAAGTCGAACCACTTGTTATGATCACATTTTGTAGTGTTACAGCCTTGTACTGAATGGACTTAACTGAGATTTTATGTCATGAATCTACACCAAATAGCCCATAATAGTGAATAGTTAAGGAGGAAAACTCAATATCGTTCACCAAATTATTTACAATAATAACGAGCCATATGAAGTCCAGCTTGGAGATTGCCAAAAGACATGTTGGAGACTCAGCAAACATGTGGGAAAAGTTCCTCTAGTCTGACGAGATGAAACTCTAACTCTTTGGATTTGGTACAAAGTGCTACCTTTGGTGGAAACCTAACACTGCTCATCAGCCTGAGAATACCATACACACGGTGACGCATAGTGGTGGTAGCATCACATTGAGCGTTACCCTTGGCCTCTTGGTTGCTTCTCTGACTAAATTGTGGATTTAGTTGTACTCTGTGGGTTTGTTCAAAGTTTGGGATGTTTGAAATACTGTATAATCCCAATTATGTCCACTTCAGTTCCAGGTAGTAACACTACAAAATGTGGAATATTTCAAGGGGGATGTATACTTACTCGCAAGGCACAGTGCAATAACAGTGACTATTTCATGTTCCGTTCGTGTTTTTCTGTTATCCAACAGGATCAAGTTTTACCTGATGTCTCAAGCAGACAAATTTACAGAAGCTGAGGTGAGCAACATGAATGGACACTTCTTTGGTTGCTTTTTTTTCAGGAAAAAAAAAAAAAACACTAGCTGGAGCTGTTCTGATATAAAAAAAAAGTTGCTCACGAGAGGCATACACAATGCTCTTGACAGTCTTAGCTAGTATAGACTAACTAGCCTAACTAGCATGCTATCTGTATGAGCGGTATTATTATCAGTAATAACAATTAAACAAAGCTTGGCAATTAAATATTTTCAATTTATATGTCATATATCATTATTTAATGAGTAACTAACAAGACTAATTTTTCACTGCCATTTTGTCCTCCATACTGCTGGATAATATTTCAGACAATGGATTTAATAGAACACACATACACACACACACACGCGCGCTAACACAAAAGAAACACAATATCGGCCTTCCAACTGGTATTATCTGTGCATTTCCTCTCTCTCCCTCACTCATGCACAATAGTCACTCATTTTGTGTAGCAGCTTTCATGCACCATATATCAAAGCCTTGAAAATAAATGCCTACGTAACACACACACACACACACACTCATTCACACACATAAAAACAAACAAGCCCTCTGTTCCCATGGCAGCGGTGTGCAGTAATCTGATGGCTGGCTTCCCATGGCACCCTGTTCTGACTCACTGATGGCTCCTGTGATTACAATAATCCATCTTCCTGTCAAATACCCCCCAAAACCCCACATAGGATAAGGTGGGGGAGGGGGAAAAATGAACGAAGAAAAATTGCATAGGCACACTTTGGCTCCCATGTGTCCAGCAGATGAGCGGCCATGCTGCGTTGGCAGGGTAATGCACGCTCGGGAAGGGGGGTCCGCAGGGGCTCATGGGCAGCTCTCTTGATCAACCATGTGGGTACACACAGGAGACATGTGCTCACGCTCATGATCAAACACTGTGCCACTCATTCCCCATGGGCGGATCCCGCTGGGTTTATACCGACATCGACATCAGTTTCAGCTGACGGGAGCAAGAAAAACATACACACCCACATACAGGCACACTGAGAGAGGCAGTGAAGGACAGAGAATGAGTGGAGGGGGAGACAGACAGGGAGACACATTGACCGGGTGAGACAGGGATCAGAGTTGAGACAAAGAAATAAAGCATTTTTATGGATTTTGTATTACTGTCGCACAAGCAAGATTGTATAAACTTTTTTAGAAGGTAGATTTGCTTCTATTGCCATCATGAAAACGCTCAGATTGCTGTCATTTCATGTCACACATTTTATTGCACAACAAAGTACACAATATGCACTTGGTATCAGAGCATTTTAACTATACATGATACCAGTAGCAGTATCAATGATTCATTACTCTACCCAAAATCAGTAAAAGATGCTAATATATTGTGGCATTAGCAAAGAAGACAGACAACCAGGAAGCACTGTAAAAACAATCTACTTGCTCTTTTATAGGCAACATTACACATACAGCACAAACTCAGACTTGGTCTTTATCCACCAAACTGACTTTAGCAGAACGGTAAACACAACGGAAGAGAAAACATATATAATGTAGCAGCACAGACAAACACACAACACTTTCCCATGCTAACAATAACAAACCTAACAAATGGTTTTGCTAAAAGCTAACTATTGTAGTGGTCTTTGTATGCACTGTGGCGTTTTGTGTGATGTTATAGAAATGACTAAGTATGAGCCTGAATGGAAAATAAGCAGCCTTGAGTACAGTCAAACAGTACTCATCTCATAATTAGCATCACAATGTGAGTGCACTAATATTTGATTGGAAGTGTGTACACTACACACTTGATGTATCTGTGATTTTGTTTGATGCATCTGTGATCTTGCACAGGATAAATTTCTCCTAGCATGTGCATCACTATTGTCACGTACCCATCCTTTTGGATGTTTGAGTTTGCATTTTCAATTGTTCTTGCATTTTTATGATCTTCCCCTGCCACAATCGTTTTTAAATATGGAATATGGAGTATTGGGAAACTCAGGCTTGCAACTGAAGAATTTTAACCAAGAGAGAAGTCCACCACTTCCTTTTGTTGTGCCTCTTAAACATTTCAAACATCATTATTTGCTTCATTCCCTTCTCTCACAGATGAATCAGATGTTGCAGATGTTCCCTCTGGACGTTTCTGGTAATCTCGATTACAAGAATCTCTGCTATGTGATCACACATGGAGAGGAAAAGGAGCAGGAGTGAGGAGACAGGGGAGTAAACTTTGATTTGTAATCACATTCATCACTGTCATTGTCATTACGCATTGTCAGTACCTTTGTGGCTGAATATGAGCCTTGAGCTTTGAAGCCCAGAACAATGTGTATGTTGTGGTGTAACTATGAAGATGGATAAAGACTCTCTGGAATGTACACAGCCTCCATGTTGTGGAACAATTCATTCTGACACATTTGTTTAAAAAAAGAAAAGAAAAAAGGTTTGCCACTTAGCATTGTGGCAATTAGCCTGAGGTTAAACTGCTAGCTTCCATTCATTTCTAGTCTTATGAGCATGTTTGGGTGAAATATCCTTTTAAAACATATATGTATGTATTTTAAAGAGGATATTAAAAGACAACTTATAAAAGAGAAAATGAATTTAAGACATAATGTAACATTACAAGGTGGCACAGCTGCTAGCATTGCCGCCTCTGAGCACCAGGGGTACTGGTTCAATCTTGAGATTGGGTTACTGTCTGTGTGGTGTTTCATATATTTTCACAATGTCCCATGGGTTCTCCAGTTTCCTCCCACAAACATGACAGTAGGTGGATTGCATGCATGATACAACA
This sequence comes from Pangasianodon hypophthalmus, assembly GCF_027358585.1. Taxonomy (NCBI): domain Eukaryota; kingdom Metazoa; phylum Chordata; class Actinopteri; order Siluriformes; family Pangasiidae; genus Pangasianodon; species Pangasianodon hypophthalmus. Next base: position 4,398,074 of record NC_069730.1, on the reverse strand, counting down.
AGCAAAAAAATACCACTGATCTCTTACCACTGCTTTCCTTTGAACCAAAAAATACTTGTTGGGCAGAGGGGTCATAAGACAGTGTCAGGTATCATGGAAGGAAATAAATGGGCCACAACCAGGCAAATTACATCTGAATTCAACATTCACCTCATTTGGCTGATGCTTTTATCCAAAGCAACTTACAGCTTAGACAAGATACACCTGACAAGTTGAAGGTTAAGGGTCTTGGTCAAGGACCCAATTGCAGCAGCTTGGTGGTGAACTCATGACCTTCCAGTCAGTAGCCCAATGCTTTAACCACTGACAGAATGCCATCTCAGAATGCACTGCTTATCTGACTTTGTCTCAAAGAGTCTACAACAGCTGAAGACCATATCATATGCCAATGTTGTCAGGAAAGAAGCTGGATTGTTGAGGACCAATGAAAGGTTGCTTCATGATTCTAATCCAGGTTCCTTTTGCATCACGCTGATGGTAAGATCAGAATTTGGCAGAAAAAGCATGAGTCCATTGAGCCTCCTGTCTGGTGGTGTGCGGGATGTTTTCCTTGATTGCATGAAGGCTTCTGATAAGGACTGAAGATGGTATGGATAGCATGGCGCATATGAACATCATTGTTGACGAAGTTCATGCCCTCGTGGTTACTGTTTATCCAAACTCAGATGGACATTTTCAGAATGTAGCATGTGTCAGGGCATGTATCATCTCAGAATGGCTTGAAGAAAGTTTTCCTTGCTTCAGTGGCTTCTGGAACCTTTGGGATTATGTTAAACAGAGGTGTTCACAGCGTGACTTCACAGACGTACAATTGACTGTGCACTCCACATGATCCAACATCCCTCCACACAACAAATCCGGAATATTGAAAAATCCTTTCCCGGCAGAATTCTTGCCAGTCATGCCATGATGGATGAACAGTTGGGGAAGTTGTCCCAGTTGCCTGGGCTGGGAATACGATGACATTTTGTATATGCCTATTTGATCAAAGTATGCTGGTCAAAAATGTAGGTTTTTGTCCCAGGCTCAGCAAACCTGATTATGCACAGCAAACCTGATTCATGCTACTAGTTAGATGTGCCTAAAAAAATTTAACATGGGAAGCCAAGTGGCACAGCTGTGTAAACACTCCCCCTCTCATTGGGAGATCGTGAATTTGAATCTCAACAATTCCACAGCCGGGAGCATAACTGATTCAACTATCATACATCTATATATTGCATCTTGGAAGAAGGATATGTCTGCCTTTGCTTCCCAGATTGGTAGGTGTTGTGCAATACTAGCTAGTGGTTGGGGACTGGAAGAAATTTGGGTAAAAAAATGTACACAATATAGATCAACAACAAGGTAACAACATAAACACAAAAAAAATCATTAAATTATGAATGTGTATTGAATCTTTTATTAAATGACATTACATTTTTTGTGTGCACCAATTTACAAAAGAACCCCCACAAACAACCTTCAGATCAGTTTTTATTGCTACGTCAGTGCCATATCAACCTGACATCAGAGTGCAAAAATAGTAAATATTGGCAGAATACAAGGCAGAATATACTAACAGCCATGACACCATACAGTCTCCAATACAGTACAAAATCAAACTAAATCACCTCATATTTTATTGTTAAATATCATTAACACTGCTGTTAACTACTGTACGAGAGCAACCTGGTTAAGTCATTTTTTTTTTTGTTTTTTTTTACTGAACCAGCAGTGTACCACCGCTAATCAGCTGCTAATGTAAGAAAGAGGTCAACTTATGGTAAAATCCTACAGGCTACAGTCAAAGTAAACCAATACTTCAAATATAACATCTAAGCTAAAATGACAGTAAGTCGTTAAATAAATGATTGGAAATGGGGTCCTAATGCATGGAAGTCAATATACACTGTGATCTTGTCTCAATGCTAATGGAGCGTAAATGAGTGAGACAAATGTTATCTGGGAAAACCGGCTTTTGAAAACAAATGGCTTATAAATAGGGCAATCCCATTACAGCAGAGCACCGAGTCACATAGACATGTTTCGTTATCTTAGAGTAAGTACCCTATTAATTTCCCTTCTACAGAGCCAGCTGTACTCTCAGTAAACATACTCGGGAGAAAAGATGGTCTGCAATGGCAGAGAAGGAAAGCTGCAGTCCAACTGATATGTTTGTTACACTTACTCGCACAGTAGGGCGAGACAAATAATACAGGAGAAAACAGAAAAGAAGCACAGAGAAAGCCAAGACCATGGGGAATCAAAGCCACGGTTGCAATTTAGCTGACAGAAAACATCCTACCAAATCCGAACAAGCTGTTTTCAGAACTGCAGAACCAAAACAATAGGTGGCTGGGGTGTTTTGTTTTTTTCTTTTCTTTTTTGAGCCTGATCCAGATGTTTCTCATTTGACAATGTTTTATTTGGAGCTGCCTAGCAGGCGGGAAGCTCATTTGTTCCTTCCCGACTCACTACAGCCTTAACGAGCTCAAGAACTGAGAACAAGCCCGAAGGACGCTGACGAGCCTTCACCAGGTGTAGTGTGGGCCTGTCTACAAGTGTGTGTTTACTGGGTGTGAGTAAAAACGAGCCGAGTGCAGAGACAGCAAGATGACAGGTTGCGCAAAGTCCATAAACTAGAAAAATCAGAACTTACAAAGAGTACACACACACATACACACATAAAAACACTTTCATGTCTTATTAAAAACAAGGATTCATATGTTTTCTTGTGAAAACTGTACAGCAAAAACAATTTCCTTATAAATGATGAAAAGTTCTTAATAGTGCTGTTTGCTCAGGCTTTCACTAGATAATTATTAAGAGCAATGAATGACAGCTACACAAAATCACTAGTGTAAATGTCAAACACTCCTCCTCTTTTGCTGGCCGGTGTGGAGAGAAGAAGAGCGAAGGCGCACTGATTCGGCCCGTTTTATCTTCGCTGGTGGTAGACCAAGAGCATCTGACAGGCCATCTAGTCCAGAGCCGGCCTCTGCTGGGGTCTCTAAAGGCAGAGAAACACACAAATACACACATGTTAAAACAGTGGTGTCCAACGCTGGACCTGGACTTCTGAAGTCCAGCATTTCTCTTCTTCTTTAATGTTTTTTTTTAAAAGAAAAATGCTAGCTTATTAGATACAACTGTCGAAAATGGTTTGTTTAATCTACGCTATACTTCAGCTGCATTTCGTTTGAAAAGTCATGTGCTCTGAGTGTCCACTAGTCGACAGGCACTTCCTGTGAAGAAAAGTCGAAGAGAGTGTATAATGGAACAGAAGGCAGGTCTCACTAATCATTCTTGCACAAGGCAACACTGGGTACACTGAAAAAAAAACCTCATTCTATAAGAATCTCAGACCCATTAAATGACCAAACTGATGGACACTTGATAAATGGCTACAGGAGCATGAATAAGTAAAGCATCCCCATTACCGTGGATGCCAATCATGTGCTCCAGAATGAGCACTCGCTCAGCCAGGATCTTCAGAGCTTCTCTCAGCTGCTGAACTCCTTCACCCTGCAATCACATCAGCACAAGTCAATTCAAATACAATCAAATGTGGCATACAATGCACTTTGAGGTATTGAAAATCTGTCTTTAATTCTCTGAATGAAGGAAACCTCGAGATAACAGGACTGGAGAAAAGCTAGCATGGAGCAGATACATAATGCCAACTGCCAGTCATTCATTACTATCATTCCTTTAGGTTCAGATCAGTGGGATATCAGTGTTAAAGCAGCTCACGTCAGGCAGGCTCTCTCCTGGCTCGCCTTTCTGCCCCTTGGCACCCATTGGACCCTGTGAGAGGTAAAAGACATGGCTCAAAGATCAGATTCTTAGAAGCCAAAAGCATGTGTATGTTTGTGTGTAAGATACACTTACTGCCAAGCCTTGCTCCCCGATTAATCCCGGAGGTCCCTGGATAAACAAGTATTTACAAATTACTGCAAGTTAATGCACATAATACACAATTTTGCACTGCAGCTATGAGGATCATGTATCTAATGGCGAATAAATATGGTAAGGTTTTCTGTGAGGAGATGTCTAATTAACATCTTTGGAAGGAGTCTTCAGTGTCGGCACTTTATAATAGTCAGAGGTAAGACTCTTCCTTTTTTCCTGACAAGCAAAGTCTTCAAAATGATTCCCGGTTTGTTGTTTTTGTCTTTTTAACTTAATGATTGTTAATAGCTACTGTGATAACAGTATCTGGTTTCGGAGATGTTCCACAACATTAACTATAACAATAAACAGATAAAACGTATGTGTCTTTCTTCAATAAATAAAACAAAATGTTAGCTTTGGCAAATTGATGTAGTATAATATAAATAAGACCCCTTACGATGTGCTGTTATAGGAAAATAAGACTCTGAATTTTAGCATTGATTTGATTCAGTGAATCTTGACAGACCAAATGTACGTTCTCTCTCGACTCTTCTACAGATCGTACAGTGGCGGAGGCGTCCCGTTTCATTTTCAGTTCTCTCTACAAGCAGTTCAGTCCAGAGATTTGTACTTGTATGTTGGTTTTGCCCGTAGCGCAGCCTCCTCCACCTCCACAGACTGCAGCATTACAGGGAGTGTGTGTAAATAAAGCACTGTTTGATCCTCACAAAACATAAGAATTATGAGCTGGACACTTGAATATAAATGTAAGAATTATGAGATGGAAAGAGCTGCTGGAAGATTATCTTCCAGATCAGATATTTATTCACTCACAGGAATACAGCCAGTGTTGTTTTAGAGCTCAGTTTCAACTGCATTGTCAAGCCAGGATAAACTGTTCACTATGAACAAATCAAAGATTCTCAAAAATCCCCGAGTGTGAGAATGGCTCACACTTTAAACACGTCCCTTCCTCACTGGCGTTTGTTAAAATGAGTGGATAGGTTTAAGCAGCAGGACGATATTAATAATGACAGTCTCAAACAAACAAACAAAAAAAAGTCGTGAGGCTATCACGCTTTATGTTATAGGCTACTAACATACCATCATCCAGCGTACAATCTCTTGAGCAGGTTGTAGACGTACCTTTCCAGCCATACGTGTCTCAAAAACCACACAAAACACCTAGAAACATCCCCTAAAATTGGGCATTGGAAAAGGAAGACACATTTTCTTCTTTTTCTCAGCCTTTTCATGGGGAACAAAGTCACTTTGGTGCACACGCATTATCCTCTCCTCACTCACAATCTCTCTTTCTCACTCACAATCATTGCAGTATATCTTACAATAGACATGTAATGTAATGTACATCATAGACACACTACATGCACCTACACTTTGCCTTTGTTTGCAGTAATGTGTTAGATTTAATTCTGCATATTTGGTACAAAACAAGATCTTGGTGGCTGCAGATCTAAACAAGATGTCAACCAGCCCATAGAAAACATCCATAGAGTGAGCATGGGGCAGCGTGATTCATGCCCCAAAGGGCACTTGTTGCAGTCCCCAGTTTTGACCACTAGGTGCGATAATAACTCTATGGAGGTAAATGGACCAGCGCGCTCACTGCTTATGATTGCGCAACATCTAGAAAAGCGATCAAATCAATGGAACGTCGTTGACACATGAGCAATCATGATGATTCAGGATTCATTAAGATATAGTAGAATGAGACCTCACCCTTTCACCTCGGTCTCCTTTAAGTCCTGGTTCTCCAGCTTTGCCAGGGAGACCCCTCGGTGCCTAAAATGCACACACACACACACACACACACACATACACTGGTTTTAAGGTGTATTTTAATGCCTATCCTTTCAGCTACATGGTAACGTTTTGCTCATGTTTATACAGTATATTACATTTTGATTAAGCCACACTGCATACTAAACTGCATCAGCACGACATGTAGGACATCACTGAAGAACTGGATGTGATTTGACAATATGATGCTATTAAATGAGAAAAACTTCCATTACTTGTTAGCCACATTATCCTTTTAGCTCGAGTACAAAACAAAATTAGCAAATGTGCTAGCTGTTAGACTACACTTGGATTAAGGGGAACATTGTGTACATTTTATTTTTCATCAAACCACACCTTCAAGATGGACAAAAAGGTTTTATGAGTCTGAATTCTGATTATTTTTTTTTAGTGTAAACATCTACTTACATCTTCTCCAGGTAAACCCGGAATGCCAGGAGCTCCAGAAGGACCTGGGGGGCCTTACAAAGACAGGATTAAAAGTTAAAATCGTTACATTTGGATGTTATAATACTAGAATCTGATTATGCACTTTGAAATATTTAAATCCATTGTCTTTAATTTAAGCAGAGCACTTAAAGAAAAAATCCACCCTGAACAACTCGCATATTAATTTTTATAATTCACCTTCAGTGGTGTCTAAGATAAAATTCTGAGTTGACTTTTTTACTTTAAATCTCTTTCATTGACATGTTGGTCTATTTTCACTTTCTTTCATTACCCACAATGCTGACTGATACCTAATGATAGTGTTGCAGTGCGATTTTACCCTCGTTTCAAAGAGAATGATGCAGCGGCGCTTTATTCTGGCTGTGCCATAACCAAGCACAACTGCGTCATATAGCTGCATTGCATTCTGGAGCTTGGAGTCCAATGTTTGCACCACTGATTCATTTTTAGTATTAATTTCTCATTAATATGACATTGAACTTTGCTGAAAAATGGCGAGTGAGAAAAGAAGCTCCTTTGTTTTTATGAGCTAACAGCAAAATCTGACTTTTATCCCTTATGTTTTAGATTGTTTAATTTTCCCTCCTATTAAACACCATTGTAACTGCACTAATAGTGTCCCGCTATGACCTAAGATCATGACACAGCCACTAATGTCTCATGGCAATAAGGAAAATACAGCACCAACCAACTTAGCACCAGAATCACTAAACACATAACAAATATTTTTGTGTTTCAGGGTGGAGTTTTCCTTGAAGTAAACCTGTAAAAGAGAAAATACTGCACTATACATATGTGTGTGTGTGTGTGTGTGTGTGTGTGTGTGTGTGTGCGTGTGTGTGTGTTTGAGGGTATTATGACGTACCAGAAGGACCTGGTGGGCCTGGAGGTCCTATAAGACCTGCTTATACACAACACAGAGACAAAGAGCATTAGTACCATGTGTGAATCTCAGTGAGACTCATTTCACATAGACCTTCACCTGTAATGTTCAGAGAAATTCAACCAAAACATTCTTTTATATTGTAGGTGGGCGTAATGTTAACTTTTGCTCCAATAACATACGACAAAATTCAGGAGCGAGAGAAGGACAGAATGAGAAACTCACTGTGCTGGTGTTCTATTAAGATTTACAGCTCAAACTCAACACTTCCTCGCAGGCATACTGTATGAGTGACTGTGCGTGTGTGTGTGTGTGTGTGTGTGTGTGTGTGTGTGTGCATGTATTTATAGCTTTGTGGGAATGGATAGTTATATCTGAGAGTTTTGAATTTGTGGATAGTTATATCTGTGAGTTTTGAATTTGACATTTGGCTGGTCCTCATGAGGATAACTGCTTTTTGACAAAAAAATGCAGCTTTTATTATAAACAAAAAACAGAAATTGCCTAATAGTTTCCTTTTTGTTACTGAGGATAAGGTAAGGGTTGGATTCAGGTGTAGCATAGCTACCTTAAGAATTATGTCAATGAAAGATCCTCACAAGAATAGTAAGACAAACACGTGTGTGTGTGGGTGTGTGTGTGGGTGGGTGTGTGTGTGTGTCCAAGTGCCCATTAACAGTCAGCGGCAGTCATTACTGTACACCCAGTCATCGACTGAGATCCAATGACCTGCCAAGGAATTCACTCCAAAGCACATGAGAGACAAAGTCACGTCCTTTTAGTCCTGAAACTTCATTTGCTCTGGTCTCGTAGGGACACAGAAAAGGGACAGCTGTCCTATACATACTCACTCGCCGTACTTTCGCGATGAGGTTTGGATGGAATCGGGCCCACGAGCTCATCACGGCTGTCAGCGAGTCGCAGTCACATGAGCGAGTAAGAAGGGGAGATGAATGATGTTACACAGTGGAGGTGAAATGTGTGGGCTACATTTTGAGCCTGTATACAGCCAAGTGCTCAAGAGTATTCTTGATTTGTACAGTCTGGCTGTGATTATTGACAAAATTAATTATCCTACAGCTACGCCTTGTAACACATCCAAGCTAGATGGTTGGTGGTTGGATGTAACGCCCATTCTGAAAAATCCTAGCCATAATCCAGGTACTTTCCTTTTTTTTTGAAATTCAGCCATTTTTCCAGCATGTTCAATGTAAATGAAAATGATTCAAAATACACATCACATGCTATAAACAGAAGAGTTTAAACAGAAGACAGTCCTACTGTAAAGTGCACTGAGTGAAAGCAGGACGCATGTGTATATACTCAGACGTTATTAGGGCTAATTCAGGAATCATCAAAGTCCGTAATCGGAAAACAGGCACAAAAAAAACCTCAAATAAAGATAATCCGTGATCATAAACAGAAGCACAGGCACAAGTCTAAACACGAAACATGGGACACGGGACACAAGAAAACATGGCTTGGATTTAATGTGGCAAATGCATGCAAGACTTCACAACTAGACAAATACTGCCTTCAGGTCCTCCTTGGAAGTTCGTGTGTATGAGTAATTATGGTGTGGTGTGTGTTCAAGTGGTTTTGGACACAAAAAGATGGCGTGAGAAAATATCTTTTGTTTTTATTTTAGTTTTTTTTGTATCATCCAAGACAAGAAGTTTATTTTGCCTTACTGAAAGAAAACAACCATTAATGTTAATGTGCATAATTATCACTTAAATCGTACCGTCTGCTGTAGACGTCGCATTCATATTGGGGCCACCATGACTTTTTTTACTGACACGCCCCCAACATGGAAAGTCAGGGCTCATAGAAAAATACGAGTTCCTGGGTGGTAATTACGACGTTTTGGTGGTGTTCATATGTGTTCACCTCGTAATTACGATATTCCCGACAGGACTTGAAGGTAGCAAAAGACACAACAGGGTATAAACAGAAAACATGTGAGTACAATCAGGAAATGCACCAATGACAGGACAGGGGCGGAGACAAGACTAAACAAAACAAAGCCACATGACATGAACTCAAAACGAAACATGAATGCAGTGCACATCGTACTTAGAAATTGAGAGATGTTGAAGTAAAACAGTGTGCTGTTATCAGCAAAGTTGATTATTTTCCTATAATAGCATGTCCCGAAGTGTTTTATTCCCCTTATACCACACTAATTTGCCAAAGCTAACAATGTTTATTTATTAAAGAATAATACATAAGAGAAAAAAAAACAAAGGTTGTGATGTTACCAAGAAACCACAAAGCACATTGTCCTCTGTCCTGAAGACTTTCCCATGTCGGAAAACTTAACAAGTCAGTTTTAGCTAATGTCAGAGCTGCTGTTAATCAACACCTCGTGATCAGTCAGAATCAAGAATTCAGCAGCACTGTGTAATAAAACACAGGTGAAAGACAGGTGAGAAAACTAGACGAAAGGTAAGCCACAGTATGACTGTTCCACACAGCACCAGAAGATTCTGTGTTTTCAGTTTGGCATCTTGCAGTCGATTGCTTGGTGTCTAGTGTTGAACCGTGTAGTCATCATCTATTTATACATACAATATAATGAGTCCCCAGACCATTGATGGCATGCATTGCACTATGTGTGAAAGAGGCAAGAAAGTCCACATTCAGTCGCATTCACACCCCCTTCCCATGCCTCCAGAGACTCAGCAGGAGGTTTCTGCTCTTCTTGTCGAACGTCTGAGTCTCAGCACCGAGTCCTGCCTCCAGCCTCAGGGGAACTCAACCGCCACAACCCTCTTCCTCCAGCTTCGAAAACATGCAAAGCTACTCGAGGAGGTTGGCCGGCTTGGCAGCGTCCCTCTGGAACCAATTTCTGGAGCTCCGACGGTCTTGAAGGGGGGCAGGTTTAGGGGGGTAGAACGTCTCGCCCTCGCCTTTTTACACGCCGCTGCTCTTTGGCACTGAGCTTCCAAAAGCAGACGGCTGCGCTGACAGCTTACAAATTAGAGCTGATTTGCGCTCAGGCCAGAGGCCTAATCAAAAACAGCTCAGCTTGGCCAGGCTAAGAGAAGGACTCTGCTGTCCCCTGTTGGCTCCTCAAGAAAGTGCTGAAGGAATTTATTTTATTCATTTTATTTATGCCCATGACTTTTTGGATATATTTGAGAAGTAAGAAGAAGAAAGGTCAAAGCACAGGTTCAGATGACGGTTAACTGGCTCTATTGCTGTTCTTGGATCCGAAGTCACAACAAAACTTTATTGCTGGGATGTCATGATTGGGATCTGACCTCCCAGTCATGACATGACTAGGACAGAACTTCATACACAGTACTGAGCAAAAGTCTTAAACAAATGCAAAGAAATGCTGTAAAGCATAGATGCCTTCAGAAATAATGAAATTAAACATTTCTACATTAAAATAATACTATAAAGAGCAGTAAACTGTAATAAATTAAACAGACTTTGATAGTCAGACTTGCTTCTTTTTTTATGATTTTTTTTGTCTGAAAAGTGGTCTGTTACATAACATGTTGCATTCTTTATTGACATACTAACATTACATTTTTTTTTGGGGGGGGGGGGGGGGGGGAAGTAATGTTTGGAAATATAACATGTTTTAGTACTGAATCAATAACGCAAAAGTCAGAAAATATACATCTATTACAAACTTTTTAATAAAAATTAAAAGTTTGCTTAAGACTTTTGCACAGTACTATACATGTCACATTAAATAAAGTTGCCTATTTTCCTGTGGTCCATTTAATACATATTCATTTTTGCTCATATTTTTTCTTTGTTTCGAACTTGCTAGTTCTAGATCTCAAAAATTCAAATCTCAAAAATACAAATTTTATGTAAATTAGACCAAAGGTGATGCGTCCACTTTTCCCTGGGAATCCCGGATGCTTCACCTCTGCCCTAATTTACATATTGTATGTATTTTTAAGATTTGATTTTTTTGAGATTTGTATTTAGGGTTCTGAGTTTAATACACTAAATTCACACTTAAATATTTTTTTCAGCTTCCAAGCTCCTTACAAATTCCTTTTTTAGCCTGGTTTTCCAAGCACAGTTTGAATTAAATTCACTGGATTAAATTGCATGGTAAATGGAGAAGCATGGAAAATTTAATGGAAAATCCTATCCTTTGCATTCTATGAAAATTGGACCTTATGACCTGAGAGCAGTCTGGATGCCGTCTGTACACACAGTACTAATTATGAAGCAAACAATTACGAAGTTGCTCAGGGGTCGATGTGGCTGGTGCTTTTCCAAGTAAAAAAACGAAAGAAACAAATGTTGTAGAACTCCCTCAGTAAGGTCAGAATAATAGCGGGTGATGTAAGGAAATTACAGTCAAATGTAGGAAACAGATGAGTGGAAAAATAACACCTGGTCTCACTGCTTTTCAGAATTTCTCAAACATAAATGACGTCAATGGAGCCTACTATTTGTAATAAAAACAATATGTAGTCAATAAAACATAAGCTCAGATTGAGAAAGTAACTGATATAACTTCAGTGTTCGAACGACTATCTGTAATATCTTATCAAGGCTGAAATCACTGTTACATCTATCAGAAGGCACAATTTCCTTAAAGCATGCCAGAAAATTCTGCTCTCAGTGTGATGGAGAGATGATTGTGCTAAAGATTTAACATTGCAGAAAGGTATGCTGTTGAATATGGAAATTCTAATCACGAGCCATGGTTCAGAGTCATGAAGCACATGTAGCTCAAAACAATGCGGTTGCTCTTGGCAATCATATTGCACAAGGTAAATTATCTGAAACGATCCATGAGAACATCTGTTAGAAATTGGGTGTGCATTTATGATTCTATTTATGATGGGAGAAACCTGTCTGTGAGTATTCCTACTGTGGGAGTTTACTTATTTACTGGAAACTGAGGAGAATTCTGACACAACAAAGACCTTTTTTCAAATCTCCAAATATCCACATCTGAAGTGGCATCAACCAAAAAGGTTTTTTTTTTTTTTTGAATAAATTATGAACCCAGAAACACTTGAAAACTGAAAAAAAAAAAACCAGATGTAGAAATGCCAGCAATTTCAACATGGAGTGTGAATTCTAGGTCAGTCCCTGAAACTCAACTACATCACATGAGTTCAAAATTGGTCTCAACTAGAGATGTGTGAGGGACTGTTTTTTAATCCCTCTCACATAGTTATTATTATTTTTATTCATACCTGCCCATGACAACAAAATAATCTGGTTCTATTTCACAAAATATAAACAAACTACTAACCTCAGCAACCCTGACCAGGCAGTTACTAAGGATGAATGAATGAATGCTGTGAAAGCATCCAGCAGGTCTTTCGTTGTCATATCTGACAGCTCGTTCACAACCATATAAAATCCTCCTACATGTGTGACTTTATTGTTACATCCTGCAAGATCTCAGTCCCGACACACTATCTATCGTTTCAATCTAATGCCCTGTGAACCTTTCTGGCTTTCTATAACATACAAATAGTGCATCTCCTAAACATATCGGTATCTATATCTGTTTAGAGTACATTATCTGTTTATTCAATGTATTAGTATTCTGTTAAATCCCTAAACTCTACAGTTTAGTTCAGACTGTATTTGTAAAATGATTCACTTGAGTCATTGGAGTTGCTGTTATGGAACTCAAATGAGTCAAGGGAATCAAATGAGTAATGGAATCTATTCATCATTTTATGAATTCATTATTTTTTTACTAGACACGCTATGGTTAATATTGTCATAAATTTCACTTCAGTCACTTCAGTCCCTTCAGTCACTGCCGCGGAAATGATGACTAAAAGGGCTGAGCGCTTGGCTGCACACATTTGTTTATTCTTGACAATATCTTAATTCGCCATCTGTGCAAGCATGCAGCTTACTTTTAGACAAACATTAGGTCAAATAATATCTACAAGTCATTGCTAGTTCTACTTAGCCATTTACTCGTGACACGACTTTAAGACACTTTGGTACACAACGACTCTTAAAACTCTGGTTCACAAAAACATGCTTGACATAGACACTGAAGCTTGGATGCTTGTTCTGTAGTAAAAAAAGTGACACCTGTTTCTATTTCAACTCATCCTAGGAGCTTCATTAGTGCTACTGTATGATGACTGAAAGAAAACAGCTATGATACATTCACCATCACCTGGATTACTGAAAAGCTTCACACACACATACACACACACAGTCTTGATGCTTCTTGCCTGAACGTATACCATAACTGTACGGTGAGTCCACTCACCTGTTTCATCTGGACTGAGACCCTGAAATACATCGCCCCGTAGAGGAATAGAGTTAGGCAGGCCAGGCTGTCCTGGAGGACCTGGAGGACCTGGAAGACCAATTTCACCTGGAAGGCCTCTTTCCCCCTTTGGGCCTGAAAACAAGATTGAGCACCATGACTATTTCTATTTATGTGTATCTAAAGTATAATTAATATATCACAACAATGCTGAATTCTTGAATCTGACTGGTCAAATTTCTATAACAGCAGCTCAGACAGTAGTTCTGGCTGTAATTTAAATCACAGCTTTATATTAATATGCTCTTTCTAATACATTATTGTTTCTATAGTAACCACTAAGTCCCAGGGGATAGTATGGTGGACACTTAACATAATCTAAGCCTAATAATAAACATGTTGTTATTTAATAAAGAAAATCTATAACTGTTGATATGGTGAAGGTTTCTGGAATTGTTTAACATTTATGGAAGGAGTCTCCAGTGTCAGCACTCCAGTGTCACTATGACAGGATCCTGTCAGTGATTACATTCCTATAACAGCATGTTTTAATTCATCCATTCACGTAACACTGTTAAGGATTCAGTCGTTGTTATACTGATCTGGCTCACTCCTTACATGCAGTCCATGGTTACAGGGCATTGTACATACATTGCTTGGTTTGTGCTCTATCCTCACAGTGTCTTGCATATGTTTCCACTATAAATTCGAGCCTTGTGACTCATTCATTGTTTCCTTTTTCCATGTCCTTAGTTCCTTGTGTCTTGTTTTCCTTGTCTCCCTAGCAATGATTCATGGTCTGTTTGTATTGACTAAGTTTTCCTGTTTTTCACCTTGAATATGGATTTGCCTTTGTAAACCCTGTTTGCCTTTTCTGACTTTTGGAAAGGCTTAAATAAATACACTCAATATTTACATTAAATCACCTCTGAGTTTTCCTACACACAAGTTTTCCCAGTTCAAAGTCCAACAGAATTAAAGGATGACCGCCCCTTACTAAGCCACAAACCTTCCATTTAAGTCTAGGGAATTTTTTTGTGTATAGTATATCTACAAATACTGTTAATATTTATAACCACTGATGGGAAGATACAACATATTTTGTATTTGAAGATTATTGTATTGCTAGAAATTCCAGAAAGTTGGCCTGGGCCAAAGGGGCATCCATTGCTAATTGGTGAACAGAACATGGAGGTTAAAGATAATCTGGGATTTGACAAGAGAGAATATGTGCAAGCACATCAACATGCACATTTGTGTCATAGAAAAGAATGGATAATGACTCTGACCTGTGGGTCCCGGTCGGCCTGGAGCACCTGTCTCTCCTGCAGGTCCAGGTGGTCCCGCTGAACCAGGTATACCAGGTGGGCCTATTGGCCCTGGAGGGCCCCTTGTCCCTATATATGGAATATTTCACAAACACTAAGAAAGTGGCATTCTTGAAAAACTCATATTAATATTTTTCATTTCCATGACCTCTAGTGTTGCCTTTAACCATGCCTAGTCTTCCTGGAGTATAAATATAAAGTTGCACACATGTAAAATCCATTTATCCTCCATGTCCATGGGGAAAAATGAAAAATTTTCAACACAAAAGAGACAGACGGTTGTTGACCTGCATGAATCAGTACTCAGAACAATTAAGGCCACAACGAAAAAGTTTCACATGTCTGAAATACATGTTGGAACAGGAATTGAGCTCACTGTTCCTCTGTACAGTGAGGAGGATGGTGAAAGAGGTAAAAAAAAAAGAAAAATCAGAAAATATTTGTGGCTGTCCAGTTTCAAAATCAACTATTAAACACCACTTTCATAACAACACACTGTTTGGAAGCGTCACAAGAAAGAAGTTCTTGAGTGTGTCTCACAAAATGGAGCGCCTGAACTTCACCAACATAATTAGAACTACAATTGGTATTGTGTCTTGTGGTTAGATGAGAGCAAAATCAAACTTTTTGGTCATGCACACCATCAGCATGTTTGGCGACAAAACGTAACTGCATACGAAGAAAAACACCTGAGAGCCACGGTACGATTTGGAGGTGGATCATTGACATTTTGATGCTGTTTTGTGGCTGTTGGTTCAGGAGCTCGTGAAGATTGATGGTTTTATGAATTCTGATAAGTACCAGCATATTTCAGCCCAAATCCTAGTTACCTCTGCCAAGAGGTTATGGTCATAGATAGAGCTTTCTTCAAGAAGATGAGCCAAACATATTTTGTATTAAGTATCTCACTCTCCAGATTTGAAGTCTACATGTGCAAATATAAGAATATAAAGAACTTTAAAACGTTCTGCATGGAGGAGTGAACCAAGATTCTTCTAAGTGTATCCAACTTTGTTAGACATTACAGGACAGGACCCTGTGCTGTAATTATATTCTGTATAAAAATATTATTTATTGCATGTTATTCGTAGCTCATTTTTAAGAAGGGTGCCAATATTTCTTTGTAAACCTTATTTAAGGAGTCATGTATTAACATTAAAAGTGTATAATATCTATGATAAAATAAAGTTTTTTAGATAATTAAATGTTTTTAGCTTCCTGAAAGGCTTCTACTTGGAACTTTTTCAGGAAACTCTACTCTATTCTGAGTATAAACTTTAAGAGATCCCCTGGAGGGACAACCAAAGAATCCTTTGGGGTTCTTCTTCTGGAGCTATAAGATATATTGTATATTGTGATTTTTTTTTAATAATGTACTTTTTTTTTTTTAAGGCCATATAAGAATAAATATTTGATACCTACATGCACGCAATAGAGATACAACTAAAAACAAAGGCATATCCCTATGCAGATTTTTTTTAAATATATCTTTTATTAATGCTATTCTTTTTTTCCAACTTCATCTACATTTTGAAAAACGATAGTAATAATAATAATAGAAATGAAAAGCCATTTTCTCATGCATATTTAGTTCCTTGGCAAAATAAGGCAAAACAAACCATTCATTATCTGCATAATCTTTTAAGTCAGATGAATGCCTGATACAACTGTACAACCTATTCTGCCAGGCTTCCAACATCAATTTATAAGCTGGATATGCTAGACCCTGTTAATTTGGAATAACTAAATATTCTCACAGTCTGAAATGTACCCTAACTAATTCATTTTCCTAGGCTGGGTGTCTTTTGTGTTATAGTATAGAACAGCTTTTTGTACTGCCTCACTGAGGGAGTTTACCTCAAATCTATTAAGCTGATTTGACGCAGTGAAACCAGGACTTAGTTCGGATTGCCAGATTAAACACTGGACGGGCCCACACAGATGTAAATAGGAAACATGATGAAGAAGGACCTCATGGGATAATGACATTTTATTTGAAGTTGAGATTTTAATGGAAATCTAATCTTGGCTTGTAAAGAGAGTAAAGCACCACTGAAAACAATAGCACACTCATTAGTCTGCTGCATGCGGTTTTACTGATGGACACAGAGTAAGCATACTGAACATTGGATTTGTGAGACTCTAGAGAACGTTGGAACAGATCGACTAAGTTTCATGGCGGCAGTTCTAATACTGCTCATACAGAAGGATGTGTTTATTTCAAAAGTATTTGTGCTAGCATCTCTAAAAAAACCTGAGCTGTTGGAATACCTGTAAACTGTCACTGTTGCCTGTAAACTGCACACATTCACAGGCATGCATTTCTGATGATGCTTCCTTGCAGGAAAAAAAAAAAAAAAAAAACTCATGCAAAACGCTGACACAAAAATGTGTTACCAATTGAAGTGAGTGACAGAGATTTGCAGTGCAGTTCAGACCAGCCACAGATACACTTTACTCTCATATCACTGCGTTTTTCTTAGTTTTTGAAAGCCCACACATGAACACCATTCAAAACAGAGACAGTCCCAACCACAAATAATGCTAGCTAACTATATTGGCTGTGAGCTTAGCAAAAAAAAAAAAGGAATAGTTAGGGTTCTGTCCAGATTTATGGATATTTGGATTGCTTTATTTAATCAGAGTTTCAACAAATTTCTGTTTGCAATTAAAATAAATAAGTGATGTTATGAACTTGTAATCCTTAAATAAAATTGCAGTAACTTATGCCAATTATATGAAGCCAATCATTCGATGTCCATCAATGTTCACATTAGTGAGTTTTCTCTATGTAAATTTACACAAACTCAGGACTTAAGTTACACAAACTCAGGATGCAATCATTTTTCCACATTTACTTTTTCATGCAGGGTTGCCAGGTCTAAAATTTCCAGCCCAACTACATCACACAAACTGCACAAAAAGACCTGAAACTAACCCAAAAGGTCCGGGCTTTGGAAAAGGGGGATGCATTTTTCTTTCTTCTTAGTCTTTGCATGGGAAATAAGTTCACCGTGCAGTGCACGCATTTCTGATTTGCAGTATCTGCAATACGCCTTTTTTTTTAATCATTGCCTGGTACGAACATTATCCACTCCATAATCCTCCTTTCCGTCTACCAATCTTTGCAATATATCTTACAACAGAAATGGTTCTGTATATCGTAGATACACTGTACGCACACACAATTTCTCTTTGTTTCTCATAGGCTATGTCTGCTTAAATTGATCAGATTTAATTCCAGTTATTTGCTTTAAAGAAAGATCTTGGCCGCTGTGGACTATTTTTAAACTAGCCTAAAAAAAAACACCATCTGAGGACTCGCTTTTTCCATCCGCATCCTTGTTCCAAAACTAGCCCAGTTTGGCGTAAATAACATGACCCTGGCAACCCTGTTTTTGTGTACGTCACATTTCTTGTGTAAATGCTCCTACGAATAATTTATGATAAATTTGTTCATATCCAGCTGGATAAATGTGACCCTCTGTCCCCCTGGCAGTCCACACAACCTTCTGGTCATTAGCAGAGAATCTTATAAGCTGAGCCTCCACTGCCCACTTGACACAATTTGACAATTATATGACCTGACTGAAAACTTTCACAGACAAAACTTTCCAGTGGTTTGAAACGTGGAACCTTTGCTTATTGATACTCTTATTCTGACCTGCTTAAATTCTAATATTCGCCTGAGAACAAGACTTTTTAACACTTTTAAAAAGCAGGTGAGATTTTTCAGACACAAGACATTTTTGGCAGCTTGAGCCCTAAAGAAATATGAATATACTTTATTCATGTCTCTAAGCACCAGCATTTATAGACTCAACATGTCATTACTCCTCCACTCCTATGGCCATTACTTTCTCCATGTATGTGGCCACAAATCTCAGGGAGGCTCTCTTCTCGGGGTGAAACGCTGGTCCCTGTTAAAATGAGGGATTGTTAAGAAAAGTGATGGCAGGTGATTGGCTCACCTGGTTGCCAAAAAGGTGGGGGTCCCCTAGGGGTGGGCTCTGGGGTTTCTACCTCGTTGTCTGTTGATCTCTCTGGCAGAGTATTGATAGATGGAGGACGAGGTCCAGCCTCCTGTAACAACTTGATCTAAAACACAGCCAAAAGCATAAAAAATCACAAAACTGTCTAAATATTAAGATTCCACAAACTAGCATAAAATCTTTACTGCTGATATCCTACTGTCCACACTACAGTACATTACATTTATTCATTTGGCAGAGACTTTTATTAAAAAACAAACGTGGGCCAGAATCCAATCCAAGCATAGATCTGAATAGTTGAGGGTTAAGGGCCTTTCCTATTAGATCCATTTTCATTTTTCCTTTTCTGTATAATATTTCAGAGAAAGTTGCATTAAAACCACAAATGGTCCTTACGAGAAATCTTCATAAGAAACTTGATTAGATCGTTGTACTGAAAAAAAAAAAAGAATTAGTTAAAGTAGTAAAGGATCTGACACTAAACACTGATGTCAACTGATTAAAACACTTCTGAACTGCCTTAAAAATGGTTTAGCGAAAAAGCCATTAGGATCGGATTTGTTTTATTTAAATGAAAGGTAGCAATTAACTATTTTAGGAAAACATCTCTTGGTATACCTCAGGGCTGTGTACTGCTCACTTCTATCACAGTACTTACTTTTAGAAAGTATTATCCCTGAACTTTGGCCCAGATCATGCTAATATTCTAAATCTCAACCTTTGTGCAACTCTTTACTTCCTCAGACCCCTTCAGCACAGATTTATTTTAGAACTATTCAAATATAAGGCTCATTATTATTGGAGCTTTTTATTCCTGAACCTTCCACCAACAGAACAGGTCCAAGTTGAAATATTTAGAAGTCGGTTTATTTTTCAGTTATTAAGGTTTGGATTAAACCCATTTAATCATTCAATCAAGCAAGCAGTCAAACAGGCATAGAACTACATAATAAATACAACTTTGATAATGGTGGTGGGATTTCCATCACTGGAACAAAATTTAAAATAAATAAATAAATAAATAAATAAAATAAGTCCTGCTTATGCTTCCCAAACCTCAGTTTGAAAACTATTGCTCCTGTCCATATGGTAAAAAAAAAAGTGAAAAAAAAAAACAAAAACAAATAAAATTAGATGTAACCAAAATGGTGACAGTACCAAAGAGGGAATAAGTTAGGAATGAAGTTAAAAATCGCAGTGTAATTCTTGACAGCAAGCCTCCAAGAGATAAACACAAGAAATGTGGACAAGTGTCCTTTAGTTTTTATAGACCAAAGATCTTTACCAAAACTGGTAACTTCTGTTAATCTAAATATGTTTAACTGATTTAGCTTGTTTTAGCTAGGCTTGAGGGAAAGCAGGAAATACTTTCTTTATATCTTAGCTGATTTCATTGTTCTTACCTTACTCTCAAGGCTGTTCAGGCGATTGCTCAGACCAGTGTAACCCGTACAGTTCATACATTCTGCATGAGAGATAAAAAGAGTCCTTTTTTTAAAATACTTTTTATTAAAATGCTCCACATAGGCAAAAACATATGATCTGTTTGATCTGACATGGTTTTATGGAATGAGTGCCTCTGGAACACCCATACCATGAAGAACAAAATATCAGCTAGCTATCATATAACATCCACTAAAACATACAGACTATATGCAGGGACATTAATTGGATGGGATCTCAGGGAACATAGTTCAGAAATTAGTGGTAGTGAGTTGGCAGCTGTAGTATACCACAGTGCCAGCAGATGAATGCCTCAAACGAGTCCCTTGAGTGAATGCATTACTGAAACAACAAATTATGACTCGTTACTGTATTATTCCAGCACTAAATCAACCCATTCGTCAGGAGCTTGAGGTCTGACACACCTACAAGTACGGACAGGCTTTCTCTTCTCCTTGACTTCCTCCCCTGTCACTGCCTTTATTTACTGCTCCATCGCTCTCTTAACTTCCGAGCGCTTGTTTTCTGTCTGTCTGCCTCATGGCAGTATCCCTGCTGTGTGCCCAGATGCTAGGAAGACACAATGCCCAAAGTGCCAACCTGGCCACCACCATGCACTCTAGGTCTTTTGGTCAGATGCCAAGGTGCTAGCCAGATCTAACTAAATACTTTACATAAACAACTGATAAAAAGTAATTATGTAACCAGCATAACTATTTCCAGCCCATTTTTCCAAATAAACACTTCTTTTGTGGCTAAGCCTGCAAAGAAAACAAGTCTTCCAAACAATCCTCTTTATAACAATAATCAAATGAAGAGGCAAGGCTGAAAGACAAGTTCTGGCATCCTGCCCAGTACAGCTATTTCCACAGGACTCATCTTCAGTATGGACTGGTTTGGCCTATAACCACGGGGACTACACAATGATCAGTCTGGATGTGGTGCAGAAAGCCCAAAGAGGCCATAAGAACCAAGTCTTAAGGAGGAGTCAGGATTTCCGTTTCGGGAGGGTTTAATTGCATGGGTAGAGAAAAAAGTTCCTTGGGGTGGGTATAAAAAAAAAGAAAAAAATCTGATTGCTAGCTCCATGTTTACTAACCTGAACCTGATGACAGCATTGCATCTATGAGGCTTACAGTCTATACATACATCTGGAAAAATACTTTAAGACCACATGGCTGTTAAATTATTTTCAGCCCTCCCTGGAAATAAATAGTGGATTATGACCACATTTAGATGTAACACAGAGCATGGTATGAACAAAGCCTGTTTAAAATGTGATCAAATCAACTGCAGAACTAGATAGCTCCCAATCTCAGCATTAAAGTAATACTCCAGCATTTTCAACCTAGTCTTTATCTACCACATCTGCAGCACAGTATGTGCAATTACCACAGATAAGATTTTCAATATGTCCTGTATTAAGAAAAGGACATGAAACCTATTAACTTCAAGCTCACTAATAATGGAAGTCTAAGGAGTGTTGTTTAATTCCATGAATAATCATTTATGCAAATGTTTTCAGGAATAATTTAAGCCATGTTATATGTAAAGTAAGCTTTAAATCTGTATAATTTGTCTTTCAGAGATGGAACTACTTTTTTTCAGAGAGAAGAATTTGTGCTTATGTATTATGAACCTAGTGTTCAAAGCTCAAAGGGAATACTAAGAAGATGTGCTTTAGTTTTCACTTGAAGGAAACTGGATTCTGCAAAACCTTAGGGAGAGCCTAAGCTCTTTATTCTTATCCCGTGTTCATACTGGCAGTAATGCAACAGGTCAAGGCATTCAGTGAAATCTGACCATTTGGAGGAACTGGAGGTGACACTACCAGAGGTGACACTACCAGAGGTGACGTGACCAGAGATGATGTGACACGACCAGAGGTGATGCAGCGAGAGGTGTCGTGACTGGTGGTGACACAATCACAGCTGACCAGGAGTAATGTGACCAGATGGGACATGATCATAGGTGATGCAATGCAAACGGAGGTGACACAACCACAGGTGACACAAGTGGAGGTGACACCTCTGAAGGTGATGTAATCAGAGGTAACATAACTGGAGGTGATTCAACCAGAGGAGACATGACAACAGGTGACACAACTGGAGGTGACACAACCAGAGGTGACATAAATGGAGATGACGTGATCAAAAGTGACACAATTGGAGGTGACACAACTGGAGGTGACATGACCAGAGGTGA
Source organism: Pangasianodon hypophthalmus (assembly GCF_027358585.1). Classification (NCBI taxonomy): domain Eukaryota; kingdom Metazoa; phylum Chordata; class Actinopteri; order Siluriformes; family Pangasiidae; genus Pangasianodon; species Pangasianodon hypophthalmus. Next base: position 4,375,841 of record NC_069730.1, on the reverse strand, counting down.
CAAGACTGGAAGTGACATGACTGGTGGTGACACGACCAAAGGTGACACAACTGGAGGGGACACGACTGGAGATGACATGACCACAGGTGATGTGACTGGAGGTAACACAACTGGAGGTGACACGAGCAGAGGTAATGTCAGCAGAGGCGACATGACTGGAGGTGACACGAGCAGAGGTAATGTCAGCAGAGGTGACATGACTGGAGGTGACACGAGCAGAGGTAACGTGACCAGAGGCGACATGACTGGAGGTGACACGAGCAGAGGTAATGTGAGCAGAGGCGACATGACTGGAGGTGACTGGAGGTGACACGCAGAGGTAACGTGAGCAGCGGTGACATGACTGGAGGTGACACGAGCAGAGGTAACGCAACCGTAAGTGACAGAATGGAAGTCATGCGACGGGAGCTGATGCAACCAGAGGTGACACAACCCAAGATAACGATACCATTGGCGGTGCAAGTGGGCAGGGTGAGAGATTGAAGCAGAGTTAAACTTTATGCAAAAGAGAAGCAAAGAAATGTTGAGACTATCAATTTGAATATGAGATGGTGTTACAATTCTGCTTTTCCTTCCACTGTGAAATAATATCCGTGTTTTTTGGTTCCATATATCAGTTCCTAGTCACAGCTCCTGAACCGGTCAGTGACATTCACTGTGCTGGCAACAAGCTTGAAGGGTTTGATGTTTCTAAACACATCTGTTTTTAGTTGATTCATAAAGCAAAAGATTTCAGCTTATTCTGACAGTAGTAAACAGTAATTCTCAGCATGGATGCCATTTACAGTATATCTACACAGTTCCCTCCATAATTTTTATTTTTAGTGCAAAGGAAACTTTTTTGTGGTCAAATGGGTGGTTTTGGATACATGCTATAGCTAGCTAGGAAGGCCAGCTAGCCAGAAGCTGCTGTAAAACCAATCACAACTGACAATAACTGAATAATTAAATAAAAATATCTAATGCCCACAAGCAACCAAAATAAAGCTAGTTGAGTGGTGTGAGATGGGAATCCACTGCTGGTGTGAACACAGGGTGTGTAATGATTGCCCTTTGACTTCATTATACATTTTGAGGTATTCCTTCAATACACAACTGCCGGATGGATGATAGTAAACATAGTTCCTTCGGATCTTCTGAACTCCTAAATATAAGGCCATCTGAAGTACCATTTATAAACATACACTTGCTGATATATACACTTCAGCCTTCACTATAACACACCTACTCTCACACACACACACACACAAACAGACAGAGACATGCCACAGATCAGTCTCCCTCTCACACATAGTTGTGGACAGACTTCTACAAACACTTTCTCTTTCTGGATGCAAAAAAACATTCCTGTTCACCATCATTTTGGGAAATATTTTCAGCACATGACTATTATATTGGATAATTGTACCTCAGAGAACTTGACCAAGGAAAAAAAGAAATATGTATTTTTAAATTACTCTTCGCAAAAAAAAAGTCACTGCTTCCCCAGAGTTTATGATTCCCACAAATTCTAGTCCAGATAAAAACTAGTCCAAATAGTCCAGACAGAGTTACTATATAGCAACAAAAAGAAATGATTCTATGTACAACTGTCCAGTTTCAATGAGTTGTCAAATATATCCCCTCAAAAGACAGACCCTGGAGCCACTAGACACTGCAGCTGTCTTATGGAACGCCAACCTTTTTACGAACAGCTGTGCAAGACAACATAAGGCACATGTCTAAAGGGGTCAGAGGTTATGCAGGTCTAGCCTGGGAATTCATTTACAATCAGTCTAGATATAGGATGACACAAAGGAAGGATATAAAATGGACGTAGCTAAGACTCATGGTAATAAAACATTTGAGAAGAGTCGATGCAGTATGGCTAAACGTGAGATGGCTTCTTAAGGGCACAGACTCGTCTTAAATATTCATAAATATTACTGATCTCCCAGAGCATAACAATTTTAACCATTTATCCCAAGATGCCATAGTTATTTATACGTCTAAGTCAAGAGTTCAACATATGTTTTGGAAATAAAAACAGAGAAGAAAAGGATGGAAGGTGGGAGGACATGAGCAAGAAAGAGAGGAAAAGAGGGGGGGATGCACAGGCGATCGTATGGCTTGGGCATGACGCCCATTGGACATTTAAAAGAAGAAGAGAGCTGAATTTCACCCAAGATATACATGGTGTGTGAGGGGGTGTGTGTGGCCAGCCGTGACCGATGGAATGCCTCCTGCTGCCAGGCCTCTCCCAGACATCTGTGCTGTGTGTCTGGGGCAGTGTGTGGCCGGACATGACTGCTCGATAGGCAGACATGCCAGCATAACTCTGTCTCGTCCAAGAAAACCAAGCAGCTGTTTCCCCCGAGCTGAGCAGGTGATTCTCATCACCGTGCCAGGCCGGTGTATTCGCCACTGAGATAAGAGACAGACCTGTTGAACTCACACCACAAAAAAACTCCCCAGTTAAGAGCAAGGTTTATTAGAAAGTTCAGTAAGTATTCAACAGCGTCTAAGAAAATTGAGTTGTAATGTTCCCAAAAAAACATTACTGCAATGATTTGAAAACATCTGCTCTAATAATAGTTTGCAACACAATTGTATCCCAACTTTTCCAGTGAGAGCAAAATGCATCAAAAAACATTAGAAGAATACCCAGAAAACCCCACCCGAACTTGGAGCTGCCAATCCACATTTTCCCCACCAGGTTCAAAAAGATGCTTTTTTCATTTTAACAACAGAAAAATGTACATATTGCAGCCTCCGTGCTTTGTAAGTAAAGGAGACTCAAAGGTGAGCTCACAGAAGCCTCTTTGCTTAACTGATGTTAAATCACTAACTCACGGTCAATGGCCACCTCCACTTCCTTTCTAGATCTGCCATTGTGTCTAACGTCTCACCAGATCTGTGTGCTAAGGAAGCAGGCTGTCCAAGAGCTAAACTGTGCTAAATCTGCTCAAATAATCATCGGCTGCAACGTGATATGGTGTGACATGTCTTTAACACCACATACAGTACAGTATGTCTCACTGAAGTATGTGTCGTATATGATGCGACTACAGTTAACTGAGAAAATAAGTCAGAGTGGAACTGAGTGAACATGAGAAACTCATGCAGAACCTTTTTTAAAAACATTTATTGGCTTCACTTGACCAATGGAGAGAGAGAAGGTCCTCTTGCTGTCAGGAAAGTGTCTTTTTCTATGCGTACTCTATTATAAACAGGCTCGTCAAAGGTTCTTTCAACGGTTAAAGGTTGTAGATTTGCCATTTGTCCCTCCAAGTAAGTATTCCTATAAGATGCATCTCTACAGGGTCCCTCTGTCTGATCGACTTCCAGTGTCAAGCATAAAGGAAACTGCTCTGTGGTAGAATTCACGATTGAATCATCAAGGACAAACCGAAGAGCCATTTACAGTGCTAAGGGACAAAGGCACCTGCCATCCCATCATTCAATCTACTAGCCATGCATTATTGTTGGTGCTGAAGTAAGAAAGAACCTGCCATTTGTCCCTCCAAGTAAGTATTCCTGAAAACCCCAGGGATACCTGCTATAAGATGCATCTCTACAGGGTCCCTCTGTCTGATCGACTTCCAGTGTCAAGCATATTCAGCAAGCCAATCATGACACACACTTAACATAACTCTAGCTTTGGGAATGTCTGCATTTCAAGCCGCCTGGCACTGTCTTATTCAGCTGGAATGCAACAATTCATCACGTAGCGTGTATACAAAAGCCAAGATAACCTCTGAGCTTGCGTTTGATGAGATGACTAATAGTGCTGACACCGACATTACGTCATAAATCAGACGTGGCCACACAACCACTGCTTCGACAAGGCAGTGGTGAGTTAGCATGGTGTTCTGTATCCGAATTTGCCATTAAGACCTTTTTTTAGATTAAAACAGCCCAACCGTATTGCACCTTTTCCAAACTCTAACATCAGAATGATATTTTCGTGTTTTGAAGTATATCAACATCGAATGTGATTTTGATCTTTAATGCAAATTTTCTATAATGTAGAAAGGCAATCTTTACTCAGAGGATGGTACACATGGGATTCTGAAATATTTGATTCGGTTTTTCAGCTCTTGCAGCTGTTGAGAGCTACCACTGGAGAACGTAAGACAATGACACAGACATATGTCTGACTCATGCCTATAGTTTTGGAAGTTCATTTTTAACCATTTTAAATAAAGGCTAATGCCTTCTAAATCATTCATTAAAATCAATCTGTAGTATGTGGAGTCTTGGCCAACACAAACACCATGAATAATGCAGATTTTTGGTCAAGAAGATTCTGGACTGCCTTTATGAGAATGACGTTCTTGTCACAGTTTTAGGACACCCACCAGCATTGCTCCTAAAATATTTTTAATCAATCATTCTGTGTTTGAAAACAAGTAAGACTCCACAACAAAGTGGACAAAGATAGCATGGCTGTACTTCACTGAGTCCCTACACCTACTGAGGTTTCTCAGGAAATTATCCTAGTGTCTGTATTTACAAATCCTGCTTTAGTCAGTGCTACGGCTGAGCAATAAGCTCCTGCTACATGCTGTGGACACTGCATGACATAAGTTACTGGGTGGCGCATGCAGAGCTAGCAATCAAGCGTTTTACGCCATCCTGCTGTTTTGGCCTCACATGCAACTTGGAGTCAAGGATAAACCAGACAATTACATATATCCCCCCACACATCAACTTGGTTTTTGAACAACAGTAGAAGTAACACAGAGACAAGCCATCTTTGACTTCATCTAAGTGCATAATTGCACAGGCAATCACGATGGGAGTTCGTTCACAACATTCTTTTGAGTATACCTTGTACTGAAACCCTGGAGCAGCTGAGGGTTTGTCTCAAGGTCTAAATCAAGCAAATCCTTTACTTGCAGAATTGAGATCATGGTAGATAGTATTTTAAGATATTTTAGGTAGTTCAGGCACCTTACAAGGATGCCCCTGTTGGCTCCTGCTTGTCCAACTGGATGGAGACCCTTGGGGAAGATCCAGGACTGCTGGAGAGATTATATGTCACTGTTGGCTTAGGAATGTCTGGGGATCCCTGATTAGGAGCTGGAATCTGTGGCCAGAGACAGAGAAGTCTGGGCTGACCATCTAGGCCTGCTGCCACCACCAAGAAAAGCAGAAGGAAAATGAATGAATGACTAGGAAGTTTAGGATGGCAAAGCAAGACTCAAAGTTTCTCCAGAGACCAAGCTCATTTTACAGATCTGTTAATTAAAGATAAACATAACTGAAGGAAGCACGGAAATAATCCAAAAAATAATGTACCCAACTTACCAACCCTAACATCAAATTTCTCACATCAGTTCAATACAACAAGAGGTTTCTACATTCCTGGATATGTTGAATGCCAGACACCAGAATGTTGATTCGTCCATTACCTTCAGGCCCTGGGACTACAATCTAAGATATCCATCAGCAGCTCAGTGTGAAAGGTGAGTGGGGGGAAGGAGCAATGGCAGGGAAATTGCTACCAGATTTCTACTGATGTGTTCCATGCCATCAGTACCACACAAACTGCTAATCTGCTTTGACATAACTAAATTCCATAAAACAGGAACGTCTATGATCTAGTCCGTGACTAAAAATGTAGTTTAAACAACCAGTCACATGACACTAGGACATTGCAAAGATCAAGTTTTTGACTTTCTTGCCAAACTCTTACAAGGTTTAAAGTATTCATTATCCATTATTATTATCCATTATCTAACTGCTGATTCTATCTAAGGTAGGAGCGCTAAGGAAAAGGACATGTGTCACAGGTTGCGTTGCTCTCCTGTAGACTTGGGTTTGGAGCTGTCTGCTTAAAACTAAGGTCTAGAACAGGATGCTGTATCTTTTAGTTTTCTTTGGCACTGTTTCTATGTTTCTTTTCAACAAGCTTGGGGAGGAATGTTCCAGAAATGGAGCTGGTCACAATGACATGCGGGAGGATTGATAAACAGGGAGGGAGAGAAGATGAGATGAGCAAACAAGCCAACTTATATGTTCTGCAGTGTTTGACTAAGTTAAATGTGACCACTTACAGGATGATGGTTCAGCCAAGAAATGCAATAACACCTCACTTTACATTGAAAATATGACCTGAAGACAAAGTGTTCAGTTGAAGTTTTCCATTTAAAATACCAGCCTTCTGAATTTGAATGTCCCTATATTTGAGCTTAGCACCTATGGAGGTATAAATGAAAATTCATCATAGTGCAAACAGGGCCATACTTTGCATATGGATAAAAAGAAAGCAAATGGGTTCAATGGGGCCACTGAAAAGGTCTTAGCACTATGCAGAGCTCTAGCTATCACTCTTTGAGTTTTTACTACATCGCCCCACAAACTTAGCTGTTTCAAAATGCAGATTTACAGCTTAGTGTAAGGATAGCACTCTCTTCCACATACCATCAAGCCAGGCTGGAGCAAACTGGGTCCTGGGTCTCATCAAGATCAAGATTCTATCCCTTAGAAATGCTCTGCCCATGTGGAAAATCATCTTTTCTGGGGCAAAGGCAGTCTGTCTGGCCCTCATTAGCATCAAATGCCCCAAACCCAATGAAACTGAGGCATCTGCTGATCAATCCAGAGTGACTTTTTCCCAACATGTTCCAGTTGCAACACCAACAGGGGTCTAAGATGTTGGAGGACAGGGATGATTGGATTTGTTGAGTCACAAGAAAAGTGGTTTTTGGTTTGGTTGTGTGTATATTCCTCATGTCCAGAAAACTATTTTCAATCTGAGTCACTTGCAATGCTCCATATCAGTCTGAGGATCTAGTTGCAACTGGTCTGCATCTTGCAGTTGAAAGGTTATGCAAGTTGATTACGCTTTTGTATTCTTAAGCATTTTTTCATTAGAAGGGACGGTATTAATTTGAGGTTGAAAAAACAGCACAAGAACCTCTTAACCCACTTTCTTTTGCTCCTTAAATCTTAATCCACACTTGTCTATCTTCTTTTATCTCTTTGATCCCTTATTTTCCACCTTTAGTCTGGCAATTGTAAGACCTTGCTTTGTCAGGTGATCCTTTGGTGGGTTTATTTCTCTCTGTTGAGTGCTCAGCCTGTTCTTCCCATATGGATGTGATTTTCTGAGGACTTAGCCCATTAGTGCACACACATACATTTTGCCAAAGGTAAAGCAAACAATGAAAGTCTGCTGTTTCTTTCCCACAACCTCTTTTGTGTATGTATAAATACACAGTATGTCAGGAACAGGTTTTAAACTTTAAGTTGCTAGACTTTTCTTTATTAAGGAAAGAAGTACTTTTTAAATATCAGTACTTATCTGTTATAGCTATCTTACCTCATGCAGTCCTGAGAGGACCTTGGTTTATACCTTATTTGGATTGGCAAGCACACCTTATTTACTGTAAAAGCTAAATATTTGTCATTAGCAGCGATTACGCAGACAAATGTCTCAACGAACTATTGAGGACCTGTGTCACTCTCTACAAGATGGTTTGCTGCTTGGAAAACTGCTGATTCTCCACATACTGCCTCTTTGGAGCGGAAATGAAGTGATATGAGAGAAAACAGAGTGCGCTGGTGAATGTATACAAATATATCCAGCACCTCTGTGGTCTTACCCCAAAGACAAGCAGGGTAAAAAGAGAAAAGAAAGAAGGACAGGGAGGGGGCATATGGTTTGTGGAGCGCCACAAAGAATCCCGATGGGGACTGGCCTATATAAATATGTGAACAAACATCAGGGGTTAGTGTCTGTGACCTGCAAAACATCTCAAAGCATCTCTCTCTCTCTCCCACCAAGAACACTCCCCCAAAACACTAACCCCAGAATTCTCTCTCACGCATGTTCCCATGCAAGCAAGACATATACACACACACACACACACACACACACAGTATAGCAAGGCTGGCATATCCATGGATTCTTAGTAAATCCATGCTTTACAACAGGGATATAGATTTTTTTCTTAAGGTTCTTCAGTTTGTGGAAACAATCACTAATGTGTGTGTGTTTTATCCCCTTCAAAGAGCTAACACTGCTTCATCAGCAGACAGAACTAAACATTAAATCCATTAAGCACTAACATACAAGTGCATTCCAACAACATAAATGCCGGAAGACAGCTTGGATTTCTCTAGGACAGGGTCCAAAATCCCCAGGTGGCAAATTTTGCAGTGTCGCCAAAGCACAGGAAGAAGGGGTACTTTGTTGATTGCTGGCATTTTGATTCTTACTGTGCAACAGGTCATAAACAGGCAATGAGAACTTTTTATTAAGCAATACCATCGATTGCATGAGCAAACTTTGTTAATTAGCTTCAGACAAAGCATTTCCTCAACTAGCGTTCTTTCTGCACGTCTTCATTTTAACAAGGTGATCGATTTCCCCCTGTCCCTACACTCTTCAGTCTTACAGCCTGATATTTGTGGGAACAAGGTGTAGCCCCTGTGGCTGCTTTCCCATCAACTCTTTTAACAAGCAAGCAAGGAAGGATTTTACGTGCACCACAAGTGCCCTTGTTATCAATCACGTGCTCTTTAATACACTCCCCTGCGCTCGCTGGTTTCCAGGATGAAACACAGTGTGTATATATATGTGTGTAATCTAGCTGTGTGTGAGTGACGCGCTCTCCCTAGCTGGCTCACTCAGTCAAGCACCAAAAGGCCTACAGCGCTTCCAGATGTTCTGCAGCCCAGACGGCTGGCCCATGCTCAAGCATGACGGCCTCCACTAAAGCCCCCCTACTCCACCCCAACCCCCCTTAGTTCTGGGCAGGCTGAAAGTTGGGGCGACACAATACAAAACACTCAATGTTGTGGTAGTGGAGTGGTGGAAAAGATCAGTGAGTGAACCTAAGGCTGGAACTAGTTCCGAAAGTGGGTGATGACAGTGAGAGAATGTGGAATCGGTACGTACGGTATAGAGTTATGGAGGGTTAAAATGTATGATGGAGGAGCTATGCAGTGTGTAAGTGGGGGGGCTGATATTCCATGCCTGTGGTGGATGATCTCACTTTTTTTTTGAAAAGAGAGACACAAAAGAATCTCGATTGAGGAGCGTGAAACCACAGAGCACTTATTACTGAAAGGCTGGAGAGAAAAAGAACAAGACAAAGTCATTTAAGCTTAGCCACTTGGCCAAGAAACAAGAAGAGATAATGGAATAAGTAGAAATTTGAATTCCAACATACTCTTAAGAATTGTGTGCAGGATTCTGTCCAACCCCATACCTAACCCTCACCCTAATGAGTGCAAAATTGGATTTTCGTTCAGTCGTCCCTAATGCTTTTTTTCTTACTAATCAGCACACTATGGCAAGAAACAATACACCGGGATCCATTACTACCCCCATAACACTTTTAAAAACATTCAAACCATGGCAACAATTAACCAATGGACACGTACCAACTATAGCAGAGCAACAGAGGCTGTAGTAAAGAGTGTATTAATTCTCTTCATATGATTTCAATGAGCACGTAAAGCCTCCAGCATCCACAGTGAATATTAACTTGGACAGAAAGCATTTTCTCCTAAAAGATAAAAAGAGGATCACTGCTTATTCTGAGAAAATGCACTTCCTGGATCACTAAGATTTATTACAATAGATCCACATTAGATTTAACACTGCTAACTATCGAATCTGAGTTCATGAAACATTTGTATGAAATTGAACGAGCGAAGCTGGATTTTAGTTGAGTTAAAACATATTACCCATTGACAGCTGGTCATGATATTAGAAGTGAGGGCTAAAATCAATGGCTTAACAATAAAACTATTAGTGTTGAGCAATGCATTATATAGTGAGGCCTCCGTGATGGCATAATAATAATAATAATAATAATGTTGTCAGGCAAACTATTTTACACACATACACATACACACACACACACATAAAGGCAGACAATCAGCTGTATTTGTGATTTTTAATTAAATAAAAGTGTCTCAAGTCTGTAATGTTCGACTGGGCTCTTGCCGTGTTTCCTCCGAATAGCAAATATGGTAAACAGAAAAGTTGTAACTCGTTCATTTACACCAAAAAAACTAAACCTATGGTTTCATCTTCTTTTTCATGGAACATATACTTTGATTGGACAATGTTTGCTTATTCTATCTACTTTAAGTGTATCCTCGAAAGACATTTTGGGGAAAAAAGGATGATAGAGTAAATAATCCACCATGTTCACGTTCATTACATACACGACTGTACCCACCTTCTCAATCACTGCTAATGACATATTATGGATGTGTCAGTGATTGTAAATCAAATCTAGGGGGCGTGTCACTCTGTAATCCCCTGACACTGATAGGCTGCATGAATCTACAGACTGGGCTTGAAAGAAATAAGCTCCAGCTTTGCTTCTTTATTCCATTCTGTGTATTTTTCTAATGACTATTGGTGGTGGTGTTGGTCTTGGTTCCACAAAAGTCCAAAATAATCTGATTTAATACATTTGTTAACAGCAAATAATCTGATATGGATGTATTTATGTCTTTGAACATCAATTTGGATCCCCTAATTGAATCGTGAGAAATTATTCTAATTTCGTGTAGAACCATACTGAAATAATTGCATGGCAGCAAATGGTGATTCACCTTAATTTTTTTTTACTCACCTACACTGCAGTCACTTCCCAGGAAGCCGGGACAGCACCTCCATTCGAGCGCAGTCACCTGTCGATAGGCTACCTTATATGCAGGCCTGATCAGAGTCCTGTAACTGCCAATAAAAAGAAATCAGCATTGTATAAGCATTCTAGCATTTGCATTCTCATGAATTCAGCTGGATTTGATTCACAATTCTTGCAACGGTGGCTTTGGATTGCCGTAGGGACGTTTTTGGTTTCAAAATCCGATTATACTTCAACAAGAGCCAACATCTCATTTGTCACAATAGAACTGTCCTGTAGTTTGGCATAAAACATTTACAGAGGATGAAAGAAAATGCAATTCGCTTTTACAGTAAAAAAAAAAAAAGAAATTATGAAAATCACTTTGCATCCTTAGACACTTGGAAAGCACTAAGCAGACACAGGAAAGAGCGACGATACAGGTTCATACCTGATGACTTTGGAGCAGTGTCCTGGCCATCGACAGCCCTGGAACACCCTCTGCACCGTCGTCTCTGTGCCGTTATGCACCTGGCATGTAACCGTCTTCGATACAGTGTACTGGCACCAGTTCCTGAAATAAAACGAAAGAGCTCACATGACAGAAACGAGGATGAGGCCATTAAAGGACAAGCAGCTTCAGCATTCCAGCATTTTAACATGTTCTCAAACCAGCAGCCATGTTAGTCAGATTGGGCACTGTTGGTCTGCTTTTCTAGGCTGCTTTTGGTTAGGTTGTGGGGGAAAAAACAATGGACTTGGCCGCTGAACAACATTTGGGTTGGACTGCCCTGATTTGGTCAGGTTTTTAAAATATAACATTCATAAATTCCATTGCTTAATCATGCAACTAAAACTGAACAAATGCTCGACATGTGCAAACGTTCACCACAATATTGACTGACGCTTCAAAGATTATGCAGCAGCAGCATAGCCAGATAGATAAAAATTATTGCTCTGGTTATTGTTTGCTGTTGGGGGTTATGGGCATGGATGGTTGAAATGTGTTGCAATTCATTGTACTTGGAATTTGGAAAAAAAAAGACCTCCGACAGGGAAAAGTGAAATGAAATGGTCCAATTTGGAATTGCCAGTCAGGAACTCAAGCAACATCCACTTTACCTGAGTTCTCTGATATATACACACCTGATGTCACAACAGTATGGCGGCACACAGTGAACAGTGAACAGATTTCCCTTGATAAAAAAAAAAATTGTGAAAAGTTAAATTAAATTTAGATTTGTAAAGTAATTCTGTTGATTTCAGCCCAGTCGTGACAGATCATTTTAATGAACATACATGAACAATACCTACATTATACATCATTTCTCTTCGCTAATTGCACAGAAATAATTCATGTAGATCTTATTTATAGGTTTATCAAGTTCAGAGACTAGCCATACAAACATGACCTTGCTCTGGGGATCCATGTTTTCCAAGCAGAAGCACTTAAACTTGTTTAGATCGGAACTCTGGGAAACAGACAAGGAACTTCATGAGTTCTGAGTTCAATAGACTACAGCAATGGACAACTGGATTTAAACCCGAAGTGACTCTAAGGGTTGTTTTTTCCTGGAAATAGAGATTTAGTTCATTCTGTTTCCCAAATTTTAAACAAACTAGCGGCATAAATTAAACCACTTTGACCCTGACCAGGCAGTTACTAAAGATGAACTCTGTAAATTCATTGCTGTAAATGCAATGGTCATGTTAATGTATGCGCTTTTTGTTTGTCTCACCAGCTTCATATCTGACCGCACAACCAGATGAAAGTAAACACCTTCTGCTCATGCAACTTTTTAAATCTTGTGTCCTGTTGAATCTCAGTTGCACCTCCTATTCATTCCTGTATTTGTATGTTTAAAACACATATCAATACTCAGCTCCATCTTTAGTATTAGTAAAAAAGCACCAGTATAAAAGTGTAAATGTGGATTAGCAACTTAAAATTGTTTTGTGCACTATATTTCTGAATATCACTCAGAGTGGTGGATAAATCAAAACTTGTAAAGTTTGATTCGTTTGCATGAACAGAGTGAGTAAATTGAGTCAGAATCCCCATCGCTGTGGGTGAACAAGTGGGGGATCATTTTTCCCATTGCTTTATGATATGATGCATTGTCTTTGTTTTAGTTGTGCAATTTGAAGAGGCACAAATTGTTCTGGGGTTTAAAGTAAGAAACATCCATCTTCAAACATTCTGTTTCCCAAAGAACTTTGTGCTATTTTCTCAAGTAACTTTAATGTAGTATTTGTCAGTTCCAGAACTTGGATTTCAGTCAGACTTACAGCCACTTTCATGACATGTAACATGGAATGGATTTGCGTACTCACAACTTGAGCTTATGAGACAATGGCACGTTGGACTTGGACTCTTTTTTCCTGAATGTTGCAGACTTATCTATGTGAATAATCTTTACACTAAGTAAAAGATTGTGCATTTACTCTGTTACCGGAAATAATGGTACTGAACTGTACTTTTCCTTATCGCTGCTGTGTTACTATCAAAGGCACATGGGAAGGTGCATGTGGTGTGCCTTTAATGAACTTTTTAAGAGTAAAGCTTGTGGTCCAAATGATTTTTAAAGATGCTCTATATTCATGATTCCCTATGAAGGTACAAAAGATGTACCCTGGATGATACCAACCCAGTAACAAGGAAAAGTACAATTTCATTTTTGAGAGTGTACTGCAAATCACCCCAGTTCAGCTTGGACTTTAAAAAAAAAAAAAAAAAAAAAAGCTGTGAACTTGAAGGTTACAACACTGTTACTACTCCAGAACTTTTTACATCTCTGCATGAAGGCTGCTGTTGCTTTGAGTGGGTTTTGTAGGCTGGATTTAATTAGGAGCAATCTGGCAACCTTGCCAAAAAGCAATTGGTTCATGCCAATGGACAGTATATGGGATTCTATTAAAGAAAGGCTGGAAGTGTTAGTGCTTCATAAAGCTGAGCGTGTTTCTTACCTGCGCTGAGAGCTGATGCCTGCGGCCGGGGGTCCAGCGACGCTTTGTTCTGAGCTCACATGCTGCAGTGTGAGTCCTGGGAACGAGTAGAAACCGGTACCGAAAGAAAGTCCAGTGGAGGACATGAGGAAGAGACACAGCGCGCTCCAGAACGCGCAGCGCGCCATGGCTCCTGTCCGCGAGAAACCGAGGTTCAGCTCAAAGCCGCGGCGACGCGCAGCCACACATCCGCACTGGAAGAACCAGAGAACCACCAAGTGTGTAGCGAGGCTCTCACACCACAGAGCAACTCGATCTAAACCATGCAGATGTCTGAAACGAGCTGGTGATTTTCTCACACCACCCCCACTTTCTCAGCTCGACCTCCTGAGTGGATTGAAGTGACTCTGTAAATGGTTGGAGCGTGCGTAATGACGCACCGACTTCACACAAGCAGTACACTCAGAAAAAAAGAGTTCTAGAAGTCTAGAACCCTAAGCACTCCTCATAGGATACCACAGGAGGAATCAGTGCAGAACCCTACAGCTAAGGGTTTTACATCAGGCTGGGCTGGCAGTAAAAACCCCCTTTTAAAAAGAAGTATCCAAAGAGACACTAGGGGATTTCAAACTTTTTACAGCCAGGAACCCTTTGAACTATAAAAACAAACAAACAAACAAATAGATAGATAGATAGATAGATAGATAGATAGATGTAAATAAAAAAACCCTTGGTACAAATGTACTTTGCAACTCGTCCAAAAAAAAAAAATAAATAAAAATAGGCACATGATTTAAACAATAGTTGACTTTTTATTGAAAGCCAGGCTTATTTATTTATTTAATAAAATTGTAATCAGGTTTCACTTAACATTATTTACAGCCATTATAACTAGGGCACTGGAGGAACCCTTTTTTTTTTTTTTTTTTTTTTTTTTGTAGTGGACCAAAGAGAACACCAACTCTGGTTCTAAATGTTATCCATTTTTATATTCATCTGTAAAAGCTTGCCATGAAGGGATGCAGCTAAATCAGGTGTGTCTGAGCAGGGAAATCTCTAAACCATGCATGTAGCACTTGATCAGAGTTTGCCAGACCTTTGCTGAAGCAGAGGAATTGGCAATTCAAAGTTAAAAAATTTTAATCTAATCTCGAGAAATGAAGTCTTTTCTTCACTTCTCTCTGCATGGCTGCGAGCCTGATGTACCCATTCAGTGCAGAAAGTACAGAGGTCTATACGAATATGCAATTCTCTCTCGCAGTGAAAACCTCTGTTGTAGGGTTCTACATGAAAAAAAAACTTATTCCGTCAGATGAATAAGTTAAAAAAAACATTTAGGGTTCTACACATACCGTATTTAACCCTTTTGTTTGAGTTAAGAATGCTTAACCAAAGAACGCTTGGAAAAACATTTTCTTCTAAGAGTAAAGAAAAGAGAGGATGAGAAAAGGTGTTTTCTATTTGTAACTTTCTCTTATAGTGAAACACTATGTTGTACACTAATAGAACTGTTAATGGTTTCCAGACAGGGACAAGAAGAAGAAGATTTCCTAAGATTTCTAGCTGTAACCTATCAGAAAGGTTTCCAAGTAGAACCCGCTATAGAGACTAAGAACCCTTAACTATCCAATGATCCATTCAAGAACCAAGGTGATATTATTATAAAGACATCTTTGGATCTTTTACCCCATCCAAGTAGAACCTTTAAGGGTTCCTCCAGAGAGAAAAAGCCAAGGAAAGTTTCTAGATTTAGACACATCCTTTTGTCTACTTTTGAAAAAATAACATATATTTAAAAAATCTTTAATTCTTTCATCAGGTACACAATTGTGGTGAGTGTACTGTTTACTTGTTTTTTTTTTTCTCCTACAATACTCACAAGTATGGTTTGAGCATGCCCGTATCAGAGACGCAAATCTGCTTTTGTGACAGGAAAATGTTTTTCCAGTTATACCCCAGACTTATAAGAAAACTTGCTTTGTTATTGGAAAGGTGCGGTTATTGACAGATTTGTTCTTCTTGAAGAAAATCTTTTGTCCCTTGCCGGAAAGTGAAGCTTGCTGTGAGGCTCGCTGATGAGCTGATGATTTCGATCAGCTGTTCCCCAGAACAAAGGACTTCTCTGTAACTGTTAGTGCTCTGAGCAGTGCAGTTGGTCTGAATCTGAGAACTAGAGTGAGGGTCTCCAGCCCTCCTTCTGCAGGCTTCAGCTCCAAACCACATCTAACACACTTGATTCCGCTAATCAAGCTCTTCTGGAGACACTAATCAGGATCTAAAAGTGGATCGGATGTTTTAGATTAGAGTTGGAACTAAAGTTTGTGGGAAGTTTGCTTGGAGGATGGCTGGAGATCCATGCACTAGAGTTCAAGGCTAAACGGCTTATTAGGAATTATGATGTATTATGATTAATGCCTTATGCAAATATATTTATATTTGTGTCATCCTTCTTGTTTATGTAACAAGGGTGAGATGTTACTGTATTTTGCATCACTTTTATCATGTTACTTAGGGAAGGCAGATGTAAATGATCAGATATAGCTGGTGTTAATCATGTTTTTTCACTTGAGATAAATGAACTAATACATATAACAGGCTTACAGAGCATATAGCTGCTCAAAAGCCCATCGCTGGCTCTGTGTCAGATCTGATCTCACAACCTTAAAAGTACAGAATCTTAATCACCAAGCCACCATTGCTCTACTGCATAATACATAAGGAATAAAACACAACAGGGTGGTGCGATGCGACCGTTACCACACCATAGTTGATTATTTTCCTATAACAGCATGCCCTCAAGGGTTTCATTCCTCTTGCCAACAGCTGATTTAAAAAAAAAATTCATTATAGACCGACATAGCATTTTAATTTTTATCCATTTGTAGTTACATTTAATGTTGTGGAACGCCCATGAAATGTCAACTTACATTATAGGAGCTATAAACAGTCTTTCCCACACCAGCCTCTCTTTTTTTTCTCTCTTTATGAGTTGAGCAAGTATTACACATTATAATCTATACTATAATATTTGATCAAAATTACATGGACACATATATAAATGTTTACTTGTATACTGTTTACAGAATACTCCACAGCACAGCACAGGATTTATCTATAGGGCTGCTGTGAGGTGTCTCCTGCGCATGCGCATGTCTGTTCCGCGATTTTAAGTACACGTGTGTCAGAAGCTCCTCTGCAACAGCAGTCCCGCCATGGACGAGAAGATTAACTTGGATTTGGAAGACTTTTCGTCGGAGCCATTTATAGACGCATTTATTAAAGAAATAACAGAGCAAGACCCTTCATTTCTAATCGGGATTTTCGTCGCTATAGCTGTTGTTATTATTACAATAGGTAAGCAAGCTAACTTAAGAATGTTTGGGCCTCATAGCAACGTCGACAGGAAATATAGGTCCCAACCGTTTTCTGACAAATCCCGCCTTCTAGGCGATGATTGGCTGGTAGTAGCGCGGGCTTGCTTTGTTTGGCTAGTGGATCATAAACAGTTTGCTGATTGGTACTGAGTATAAAGTGTTAGCCAATCACAGCGCAGGTGAAGGGATTTGTCGGAATACGGATAGGGGGGAAAAAAGCTGCAACTAGCTAGGTGTTTGAAAACAAGCTAACTTTACGCTAAATTTAAGCTAAATATAGCTAACTGGCTCATATTTTTGTGACAGTATTGCACTTGTTTGAATGAAAAACAGCATATTTTAAGGTTTCAGCATTAAATAAACTGTCATGTATCTACATTGCAGTGTTTTTGAGATTTTTCTTGGGCACCAAGAAGACAAGAAATGCAGTGTTGCTAGTTGGTTTATGTGACGCTGGAAAATCTCTCCTCTTCAGCCGGGTGAGGAAGCCAGATTTCTCCCTTTACTGCATTTGATTTCATGAAAAGCCTTCATTATGTTTTGTAAAACCAGTTTTAACAGGTTAGTTTTGTGTCTCCAGCTGCTGACAGGGAGATTGATCCAAACTGTGACCTCCATCAAGGAGAGCAAAGCGACCTACAGAGCAAAAAATGAGAAGGTACCAAAGGAAGAAACCTGAGAAAGCTGATTTATTAGATGTTCAGATCTGAGTTGAGAAGCTGAGATGATTTCAATGCTGTTTCTTCTCCACAGGCTAGCAGCTGGACTCTTGTGGACATTCCTGGTCATGACAGTCTGAGAGCTCAGTTTGTGGAGAAGTTCAAGGATTCTGCCAGGTAGAACTCCTCGAGATGAACTTATTCCAGGTTGTAGATCTTTTGAGGGTTTCGGGGCTCTTTAAACGTGAGCTTCGGTAGTAGGGTTTTTTTGTAATGTTCCTGTATTCATTTTACATTTACAGCATTTGGTAGACTCTCTTATCCAGACCAAATGTGGTTTTGTAGTCTAAGAATACTGTTGTTGTTGTTGATATTCTTTCGGCCGCTCCTGTTAGGGGTCGTCACAGCAGATCATTGGTCC
Organism: Pangasianodon hypophthalmus; assembly: GCF_027358585.1. NCBI lineage: Eukaryota > Metazoa > Chordata > Actinopteri > Siluriformes > Pangasiidae > Pangasianodon > Pangasianodon hypophthalmus. The sequence goes on along the minus strand of NC_069730.1, from coordinate 4,357,861 downwards.
ACATGTTCTGATTTGGCATAGGTTTTACACTGGATGCACTTCCTGATGCAGCACTCTCATTTTATCCAGGTTGAGTACACTCCCAGTGGCTGGGTTGGTTCCCTGCCTGGGAATCGAACCCGGGCTGTGGCGGTGAGATCCTTAGCCGCTGGATCCTTAGCCACTGGACCAGGGTCTAAGAATACTATCAAGCTAAAATCTGGTTAGAGAGGAGTTAGTACAACATAGCCCATGATTACGTGTCTGGTCTATTAGTTTATTATTCATAGTTACCCAACGGACAATTAGGTTCAGCATTCTTTTCTTCTTGTTCAACCACCAGTGAAAGAAAAATCCTACTCATTGGTCTGTGTGTGTGTGTGTATATATATATATATATATATATATATATATATATATATATATATATATATATATATATATATATATATATAAGTGCGACATATCTTAAACCTGTAATTATACCACCTATATAAGTTACCCGTTCCGAATCTTGCTGCACTACGCACATCAGCTTTTACTAGTTGCAAGGAACATGCAGGTACATTTACATGGCCAAAAGTATTGGAACACCCAATCATCATATGGTTCTTCCCCAAACTGTTTCCACAAAGTTCGAAGCACTCAATTGTATGTCTGTACACTGTAGAATTTAAATTTCCCTTCACTGGAACTAAGAGGCCCAAACCTGTTCCAGCGTGACAATACCCCTGTGCACAAAGCGAGCTCCATGAAGACATGGTGTGTCAAGGTTGGAATGGAAGAACTTAAGAGTCCTGCACAGAGCCCTGACTGGAACACCGACTGCACCCCAGACCTCCTCACCCGACATCAGTGTCTGATCTTACTAATGCTCTTGTAGCTGAATGAACACAAATCCCCACAGCCACGCTCCAAAATCTAGTGGAAAGCCTTCCCAGAAGAGTGGAGGTTATTATAACGGGAAAAGGGGACTACATCTGGAATGGGATGTTCAACAAGCACATATGAGTGTGATGGTCAGGTGTCCACAAACCTTTGACCATATAGTGTATGACAAAACCCGTGATGAATAACTGCGTACGTTTGCGCTAACAAGAGGCATGTTGCTCGTGTTGTTGGAGAACGGCTGTAATAGGAGGAAGTACATTTTAATCAGTATTTTGAGCCTTTGGCAGCTTTTTGTCTCCCTGAATGTGACGCCTGCTGATGTTCCATTACAGTTAAAACACTTCCATGTAGTAATTCTTAATAAGTCTTACTACACAATTGTATTGTAAATTATAAAAGGTTTAAACAACTGTCTCAATATTAATATTAATGGAAGTAATTGGTATGTAGATGTATATGAGGTTGATTGGGTGTCCCTGTGACCACAGAGTGATCGTGTTCGTGGTGGATAGCGCCGTTTTCCAGAAGGAGGTAAAGGACGTGGCTGAGTTTCTCTACTCCCTCCTGACGGACAGTATGGTGACGAAGAACGCTCCGACCCTGCTGATAGCCTGCAACAAACAAGGTACGTTGTCCACTCACGGAAAACAGATTTGTCACCTTTGTAGTTTCTAACACTAAACGCACGCTTTTATTTATTTATTTATTGATTGATTGATTGATTGATTGATTGTTTAACTAGCTGTTAAAGAGCTTCTGTTATTTTCGGCTAATGATAATAGAGGTAGGTAGTTCCGTTTTCATTACAGCAGCTATAAACTTAATTCTTTCATCAGCCTCTCTTCTGTCTCTCTAAGACAAAAAAAAATGCAGCTTGTCAAAGCGCCAAGTCCTCGGACTCAATCGTTACAAAGCGCTGACACTGGAGACTCCTTCCATAAATGTTTAAATGTCTCCTTATAGAAAACCGATCTATGAAACACCATATAACAATTGTTTTTTTGTTAAATGAATGTTAGAAATGTCTTAATTATTAGCATTATTATTATTGAAAGGGCCGTGTGTTATAGATGAACACTTTGTGACCAATCAGATTTGAGTATTTAACAGTGGTGTAATATAACTGTTATAAAGGTAGGCTCAGGAAATCCCTGGATTTAGAGTTTTGTCCAGAACACATGGTAGAAATCCCACAGAGCGACATGATCACACTGAAAATGCAGTTTTAAACTAGTTTGAATATGATTGTACTGATGCATACTTGAATACTCTGGCTCCTCCCACATTTTTTATTTTTATTTTATTATTTATTTATTTTTTTTTTACAGATGTCACCATGGCAAAATCAGCCAAACTGATTCAACAGCAGCTGGAGAAAGAGCTGTAAGTGTTCACTTTTACAAATACTCTGAACTCAGTCACAGATATTTATTAGTGTGCAACGTATTGAAACCCTGTGTATTCGATATTTATAAGTATGTACACAAAATCTACACTAAAGCCTGTTAATGACTGCTAGAGCGCTTCTTTGGCTTAATATCCGATAAATACTCTGTATCTCCATTCACACTTTCCACACCAGTCCCAGAACCTCATGTGCCATGAAGAAGAAAGATCCCTCAGTAGTGATGCATTTTGTTCTAGCAGTCGAGTGCATCTCATCATCGGTTTATAATTAGGGCGTCCATTATCTTTTTCCAAGTAGTCTTGAATTATGTTGAAAGCTTGTAGATGAAATTTCATTGTCATCTACAAGCACATATGAAGGAATCTCAAATCTAATTTGAAAAGATTTTCAGCTCTGGCAAAATCAAAAGGCAATTTTGTGGTCAATTATTGACATGTTCTACTATATGATTTGGCTGAACTGAAACATGTTTCTCGTTTGAATGGATCTCAACTGCATGCAACGTTCTAGCATCTTAATATAAAAAAAAAGGGATATGGATAAAGGGATGAGAGGCCATGACCTTGTGAATTATTTAGGTGAATATACTGACATCTAACTCTGCTGCTATTAAAGTTTTAACTTTTATGGTCAGAGATCAATCTGATCTTCTTTGACAGATGAAATCACTTATTCACAATAGTGTTATAGTTGACGGTCCAAGACAAAAAAAAAAAAAATCACTACCAAGCATGTGCAAATTACACAATCCTTTAGCCGAAGATGCTAAGCTTGCTAGTAGAGCTCGCTTAAAAATCTGATCTTTCTAATCAGTTGCTAGCTTGTACATGGCCATCAAGTTAGTACATTTGGACCAATCCAATCCTTTGTGTCTGTCTTCACAGAACCACTCTGAGGGTGACTCGCTCGGCGGCCCTCACGTCTCAGGACGGCTCGGTTCGGTCCACGCTGCACCTGGGGAAGAAGGGCAAGGACTTCGAGTTCTCCCAGCTGCCCATGCAGGTGGAGTTTGTGGAGTGTAGCGCACGTGGCAGCAACGAGGGCGAAGACGCTGAAATCGAGGCTTTGGAGAAGAGTTTGGCCAAGTTATGAACTGTCATAGCAAGCTGCGGTCAAAGAAATACAAAGCTTAAGTCATATGTTTGGATTCAAAGTCTTTTATTGCATGGCCTTTAGTCAGTATTGTTTTCCTTGTTTTATACAGACTTCTACACATCACCTGACCTAGAACAATGCAAAAGAAAGTCTATTTATGTCGTAGAGTTTAGTGAGGACTTGCATCCAAAGCATTCACACACATTTATTTATTTGGACTACACAATCCATCCTGAACGTTCCAATTTAACACCATAAACTGCTATTTATTTTTTGAGGTATCACCAGTTTACTGTGTTAAAAACATCAGTGTGTTTTCTCCACACCTGCTTTGTGCCTTACATCTGGAACACTGACAGTGTAATTATGGTAACTCATCAGGCTCGAGCTCCTGCTGAAACCTGTAAATAAACAGTTTGTGATTTTTGCATGTTTAGCTTTTCATCTGTGTTGTGTACTCTTTTCCCTAAGCTTTGTTATATCCTGTTCTTTCCCTGTTATTTTAGATTTAAACACCTTTTCTTAGATGTGCTGATGTATGAAGTACAAATCAGGGTTCGTCATTGTTAGTGTTACGGTCGAGGATTCATTGCTCCTCTTCCGTTTAAATCATTCCCTCCCAACTCTCTAGACAAACACTGTCTTACTTCATGATGTTACTGTAAAAGTCCTGTAATAGAAGGAAAACAACTTCTCTCAAGACACTTCAGAACAAAATGAATATAATTCAGTGCACACTCAGACAGATTAATCCATCCATTCATCATGCAGAAATCCAGTGCTTTCAAACTGAATCAGATTTACAGAGGGCCAGGGCCCTGTTCTTCATACGTGGATTAGCTGGATTGGATTGTTGACCATTTCATTTGCCAAGGCAAGTCTGTACAATTCTTTGCAAGTTCAAACGTGCTCGGGAGCAGGCTTTTTTTTAATTTATAGCACAGTGTTGCTGAATTCTCGAAATGAATTAGTCAGGTGGTGATTCAAAAGTCAAATCACTGGTTTATATTAATGCGCTCATTCTAATCCGTTTTTGTTTCTTTTACGTTTACTGTAGATGTACCACCTACTCCAAGACAAGTAATAAACACATCTGGTTTCTTAGTCCAGTCAGCATTTTTTGCCTTATTAACGTAAGTGATAACAGAGCTAATTTTTCATGGACATTCCACAACATTAAATGTAACCATAAATGGATAAAAATGTATGATATATCGTTCTTTCATTAATAAATACAATTTCTAATCCTTGGCTAATTGCCAGTTGTGGTATAAGAAGAATAAAACACTTCAGGGGGAAAAATTAATCAACTTCAGGTTGGTAACAGTAATTCTACTTCTCCATCATTGATTATTTTCCTGTAAGAGCCACCTCATTGTGTATGGGTCTTTTTAAAATGGAGTTTTAACTACATCTATTTAAACTGTGCTCATTTTCGTTAGACAAGTGCAACAATAAACCAAAACGTTGGCACCACTGAGCATGAATGAAGCAGCCGAATGTTGCGTGTACAGGTGTAATGATACACTCCAGTCACATTTCGATTCTATTCACCACACTGCCTCCACGATTTCAATTCGATTCTCAGAATATTTTGAACAAATTTTAAATGAAGAAAAATTGACAGAACAGACTCCTTTTTTTTATTTCTGAACCATACACAATGTAAAACAATGCATTTTTGTCTGCCTAAAACTAAATAAATAAAATAAACTGCTACAAACAGAAGTTTAATATTGTATATATGTACTACAAGTTCACAATATCTTTTAAATAAATAAATTCTCCTCAAAACTGTGATTGAATAAACAAAGTGTCTGAGCTCTGCAGCAGAAAAAGAGCTCCAAAGTCAGCTAAAATGACCATTTTCCATGGCCTTTGGTGTTGTTTGAAGCTACTGAAGAGCTCTTTTTAACTGTTGTAACATGGCCATGTAATGTATAACGTATGTTGGTCGTGGCAATCCAGAGCTGGCAGACTTCACAAGTGCAGATCTCACAGGCTCTCCACAAAAGGACACTGTCACATGACCAGCATGCACTTTATATATTTAACTCTGTATAACTCTGTGGGATGTGCAGCCTGGGACCTCTGCTGTACAAACAGTGCAACTGCACTGATTTCCACAAAGTGAATCACACATTTCTATGATGCTCGGCACATCTTGGCATTGCGAAGCACTGTCACGATTTATCATTACACCCCTAGTTGTGTGTATTATGATTTATGATTTATGACTGACTCCTTGACCATGGTTTAAATTCTCGTTATATCCGCCCTTTCCTGGCAACGCAGGATTACGCAGTTATCTCAATATGACTACACTAATCCAACCCTCAAACAGGTCTGAAAAAACAAATTAGCACATTTAGCACATAGAATTATAATGATTAGTAATCTAGCATGTCATCTCAGGTTGGATTTGTTAGGTGATTTATGAAAAATGGGCCCTGTAGCTTGAGTGCACAACCACACACACTGGAAAAAAAGGATAAGCAGACAGAAACACATCGCTTCAGGCTGATTCAGTCAGGCTGGACTTGTTCTGTATTTTACAAGCGCCTATTGTTTAACCACGAGGCAAATAAATAAAGCTGAACACAGTTCTGTGCTTTCCCACACTGTTGGAGAAATGCTGCTAAAGCCCTGACAGAGAATACAAAGATAAACTGGTGCTCTGATCTGCAACGAGTAAACTCGGTTGTCCTTTTAGAAGTGCCGGACAAATCCAGTTCACCTTCTCCTCGTGACTGAACTTCAATTTTAATGCCGTCTTTGTCTGACTCGGGTCAATACTTCTGGCTTCCTCTGAAAGCTCTTCTTCTCTTCTCTTTCCCTCTTCAACCTCATGACTCTGAGGCTTTGACTTCCTGTTTTTGGGTTTCCTGCGTTGGACCTTGACCTTGACCTCTCCTGCCACAACAGGCTCCTCGCTTATATCCCACAATGCCACTACTCCGTCATTGCCTCCGGTGGCCAGCCAGTAAGGATGGGGCATGAAGTTGAGGAAGTGGGCCTGAGAGGCACCCTGACTGTGAGCCTTTATCACCCCCTGCTGCTCGAGTCTGGAGCCAGCACCCACGCGGGCGAGGTGCACGTGTCCGTCTTCTGCAGCACACGCCAAAACGTTTCCACATGATGCAACACTGACGCAGTGAGCCAGAGGCGGGTTAAAGAGCTGACTTGCTTGTTGCTGGGATCTCTCTTCCTCCTCCAGCGCCTCCTGTAGGCTGTAGATCCACACTGGCCGAGCTTTCTGCAGGTTCCACAGCATCACCTGGACAACAAGAGAGAGAGAGAGAAAAAAAATGAGCAACTGTGCCAAAAAACACTGTATAGGAGAAGTGGCAACTCTCATTCAAACTAATTTTCAGCAAGGGCCATTTTGAAGAAATGGAAAAGACAGTCATGTAGGAACACTTTTAAACATTGTCCAGTAGCCACATCCATTTAGGACAAATCATAAATCCATTAGCGAGTGGATCCTAGACAAGTAAAAGCTCCAGTTGTTGCCCAGTCTCATACAGACTAATAAGATCATTTTCATCTTCTAACAAAGTTTTTAATGTAGCGCACCTTGTTTGTGTCCTCGACAAAAAGTCAGCAAGTCATTTGCCAATGTTTCAGCTATGAGTGTAGTAAAAACTGCTTTGGATGTGTGTCGCACAGCAGGCGATGGAATTCAGAACGAGTAACTTGTGCTCTAGTTACAGTTAAATGAAAAGTTTTGTTTTGGGAAATTCAGTACAGAGTATGTTTTTTTTTTCTTTCTCTGTACTTGTCCTTTGGGAAACAATGATTACAAAACTGCTAGCTCCGTTGATGCCACAGTGATCTGTGGCCAGGAGTGCTAGAGAGTAAAACTGGCTGTGCTCTGTGGGTGGGAGGGATGGCATACGCTCTCTCATCTATCAATCACAGCGACACTAGCCGATCATGTGTGTCTGTGAGCTCATGCATGTGGAAGAAGGCGGATAGCGCTTTCCTCAGAGTTGTTACGCAGCATGCAGTGGTTGGTGGGTGGGAATTTGCCAAGACTAAATTAGGGAGAAAAATCAGGGGAAAGAACAAACAAACAAACAACAACAGCAACAACGAAAAACACCCTAATAGCTCAGATGTGAAAAATGTTTGTCCAGGGTGCCTGGGCTATTGATTTTTCCACCCATGTGATCTATTGTAGATGGCAGAATGATTCAGTATGCAATTGAATCATTCTCTTCCCAATCATGTGTGCAATCTAAGACACTCCATGTAGTGGGTTGGACTTGATCACGGTATTTGCATCATGCAACAAATGTAAATAAGTCAAATAAATTTAATGCCAAGTAATCCAGAAGGAGTGGTCGTGTTTAAACTTTTGGTCCTGCACTGATAAAAGACCAAGACCAAGACACCACTAGAGGGCAACACAGTCACAGTGATGCCTTTATTTCCCCCCCAAGTCAGCTGTTTTGGATGATAGCTTTTTCCACTACACTGAAGATTTGTCACTGTTTTGCCACCAACTCATTGCATTTAAAGGCAAAAAAAAAGCCTCTGATCAGTCTGCAGAGGTGCAAACATGGCTGAAGCGATATTTCACTGTAATCTGCAGAAATCTTCAGAATGATTGTGTAAGCTTCCTTTATACACTTGTTACAAAATGATCACAAGTGCATGTCTGCTTTGCAGTCCATGCTTACACAGCGGACACTAAATTATTATTTCCGGTTTCAGTGAATTGACTTTTCTGCCACTTAAATTGATTTGTGTTTTGTTTTGACCTTGAAAAAGCAGAAACACGCAGTTCTTGTGTCACTGCAGAAAGCACTGAAAAATATTCAACTCGAAAGAACCTGGCTGAATTTGAACAGCCCCAAAGAACAGGACTGACCCGTCTAAGTCCAGTCATGCCAAAATGACCATGCTGTATACATGATATATCATATCTTGGTCTTAAACTAACATCAGATGTTTGGTTATAAATAAAAGTGAACGGTTTTCTATTACATTCAGTGGAATCTGGATGCAACATTTAAACACTGACTTTTAAATGTGTTAATGTTTAAGCTCTTTCGCTAGATGGCGCATGAGTGTTCACTCCAAAATGTGGCCTTTCACTAAAAACGCAGATAGCACACAAAGCTATTCCAGCTGTATCCGAGTCAGATCTATGTGGTGCGAATCTCTGACCTTTTCCCTGTGATCGGTTAATGGGGTTACGTTCATGTTCATTTAAAAGTCTGAGCACGTTTAAACTCAAGGTGGTGTCTTTATCCTTTTACTTTACCTCACTTGTACTTCTCTTCGTAAAAACCTTTTTATCATTCATTTATTTTCAAGCATTTACCTTCATGCAATTCTCTCAAATGTGTCTCAGTCTCTATACACCTTGCCTTATCTAATGTGTGTTCTGGTAGCGGGAAATTGTAATATACAGTATTTTCTTACTATTGTGTGTTTTATGCCATTTTAAGCAAGAACTTAGAAGAAATTCTAGGACAGAAATGAATTTCAGCTGAATACACCACAGCTCCAGTGAGATAAGGGGTTTCAACCTCATAAGATATATATAAAGCGGTTTACTGATAAGTAGGACTTAAATGAAGTATCATTTTGGCAATCCATTTGGCCAGTCTGAAGTTTTACGACTTTCGGTCCATAAAAATCTAGTTATGATTTCTCTAAGAATGCGACTGGATTTATCTATGAATGTTTCCATCAAAATGGTTCGCAAGAATCAGACACAGAAAACATCTCATTTACTTTCGTTGTTAATTTTTAAATACTTTAACAAGGGTGGACATATGATACATGGTGAACTAGCTAATGAATTTGAGTGAAATCTCTTTGTGCTTGCCCAGTCCCATGTTATACTTGTCCAATTAACAAGGGTAAAAAGTGTCATCTAATGTAGTGGAATCAAAGCCTTCAGCCTGTCCTGATCATGTCTCTGGTGATGAAGCATCATGTTTGTGCCCTTTACAAAAAAGTCTGAAAGAAAGTCAAAAATTAATTGAGTCTGGCTAACATATGCCTTGTTTAAACATGAGTGTGTGGATGCGCTCTGTGCTAGTTATTAGAGTTATATAAAAGTTGTTGTGCTGCGCTGCACTGCCGTCATTTTTTCCATGCCCCTTCATTTCCCTGATTATAGAAACATTGTCTAGCATCTGTTCAAGCTAATTAATATGCCTACGAAAAACAGTCCCTATGAACAGGCAGACCATGTATTGCATCATGTAATCACAGAATTTGCTAGTCCTGGGCTAGAGATTTGTCCACCCCAGCTTTAGGTTTATTGTCTGATGTAAAATCTGTGTCTCTCACCTGCATGTCCAGCCCTGCAGACACAAGGCTCTGTGGCCTCTGGGGTCTAAAAGCCACGGAAGAGCAGATATTGGTGTGTTTGCGCAGCGTGCGGCTCACTTTTCCCGTCTGGAGGTCCACCACCCTCACAGTCCCCGAATCGTCGGCCAGTGCCAGTGAGGCACCCGTTTCGCTCACTGAAAGCGAGTTGATCTCGTCCTCGCCGACGTCCTTGAGTTCCTCCACCGGCTTCTTCAGACTGCGTGGGTCCAGGATGCTCACCGTCTCACCATGAGACACGTACAACAGCCCCGGCGCAGTGCCGGAGAAAACCGTACACGTGACGTCGTCCTGAGAGCTCAAACGCAGCCGAGAGAGAGGAGTCCCTTCCTGAGTCCAGACCGTCACCTCGCCTCCTTCAGCCCCCGAGGCCAGAAATCCGTCAGCTCCTGCTGCGGCTCCGATGCACAGCACCGGAGCAGTGTGGCCTCCAGCCCAGTGCTGTGCCATGCTGCTTACTGACCTGTATTGAGAAGAAGCATTGTTACGAACGTAACAAAAATTTTATGTTAAAGTATTAACACTGACGCGATCAAAATGATATTTCTAGATGCAGTATAAATGTGGACTTTTGATCCGACGACTATTTTGGAGTTTTGCATATTTCTGGCAGTAGTGTTCTTTCACTCTTTCTGTTTTTTCCTTCATTTCTGACTTATTATTTACACTTATGATAATAGTCTTTCTACACTTACACTTTTATACCCTTCTCAAGCTCAGTGTAAGGTCAATAGTTGCTGGTATGGGTCACGTGGTACATGTGACAGCTCTGTACAAACTACAGGAGAGTTTGAACTTTTCTTTTTTGGGGGGTCAGTTTAAGGTCGTTAGACTCTAAATTAATAAGAGTTTGTTCTAAGAAAACACCACTGAATGAACATATAATTCTGTCTTGGAGATAAAATAAAGTATACAGGGCTAAGACCCCGGATGTAGCTCTTCCAGTGTGTTTTGAAATGTGTGAGAAAGTTCACCTGAATACAGTACAGTAATAAAGGTTATCGTGCTAATACCGTAACATACCGTACAACTGAAACCACATTCACATTCCTTCCATTTTAGCATTAAAAACAAAAGCAATATTCAGTTAAACCAAAATTTGTTATTAGCCAATTTGTTACTCAATCCAAATAACACCAGTGCGAGCAAACATAAGCCGAAAAAATTGTTTAAACACGTACTCCTAAATGAAATTACCTGACAACAATGGATGTATCAATCCAATAAGGCTTTTAATCTTTCGCCTGAAACATAAACACAATAATTGCTGCTTCCTGCGCACGTGCTGGGAATATGGAGACGTCGCGTATTGATGACGCAAACGCCAACAGCGGGCGCGTCTGAATAACGCAATTATGGTGCATGCAAACAGGTGTTAGCCCGTTAGCAAACAGTTTGCAACCAGCAGGGATCCTTTTATTGTGTAACTGTATAAATAAACCCAACGAACCCTGTCAATGAACATTTTTTTTATAAATATAATCCAGCTATGCAAATATTAGGCTCATTGTTTAACTATGTACAATCATATTTTGGCTGTTTATTGGCACCATAAAGCTATTTATTTCTGAACATTCCCCTGACAGAACATTAAGTCCAAGCTGCCAGTTTGATTTAAGCCCATTCAATTCAAGTCACCAGTCAAACAGACTAATAACTATAAAAACTCAATAATAAATATGATAACTTTGGTAATGGTGGTTGTTTAAGTGACACCATTATAATTCTAAACCCTTGGCTATGTTTCATGGACCCAGGTCATTCCTACTATTTGGTGCCATTTGAGTCCCCAAGACAATATAGTATATTTTATTTTAAAAAATGGGATTATACTAATTTCTTTAAGCTTGTCTTATATGATTAACCCTGCTCCATCATTGAACACAATGATATGTACCCAGAATTAAATTTAATTTGAAATAATTACCCTGATTTTAGTGCAAGTAGGCTAAACTGCAATGTCCCTAATCATGTATGTTCAGCTTCAGTTACAAATATAACTAAGAAAATCAAACAAATTAGTTTAGTTTAAACAATATGAACGTATTTGTTAGGGAATGGCGCTGTTGTCTTCTGCAGAGACGCTACAGGGCATTCGTGATGCAGACCCTGAAAGAAGGCAGGAATACCTCAATAAAGAGAAGGAGAGGAGGAGAAAAGACAGAGAGGAGGGAAGGAAAAAGAAAGTGTCAGACCTCAGTGAAAGAGAGAAGAGAGCACAGAGAAAGAAATGGCGAGAAAGGAAGAGAAAGCAGAGGGCTAGTGCCAGAGCCAGGACAAACTTTCAGATAGGGAACACTCCGCCTCCAAGTCCAGACAATCCCCCTGAACCAGACAATGGTCCACAACCAGGGCCCTCAAGGCCAAGTCATTAATATCTCTCCAGGGACAATTAAAGACCGTGACATAACTTTTCTTTCCCAGGCAGACAAACGTGTTCTCGACTGTGCATGCTATGGGCTGAAACACGTGAACCTGGTAGAACAAGCAAGCTTGCATTCCACTGAAGAATAATCACAGCCTGAAGTCATCATGAAAGAAAACATTGGGCAGTGGTGCATTGTTAACTGCGATGGTGAACCGTACCCAGGAATCATCAAGAAGATATGAGTGAAATGCATGCATAAGAATGGGACAAACAAGTTCTATTGGCCAAGTCCACGAGAGGACATTAGCTGGTATAGGGATGATCAAATTATATGTCTGATGAACCACAAGCTTTAAATAGGAGGTCTGTCCAGCTAGAGAAGACAGTGTGGAATTTCCTTGAGAAACACCTAGGTTCCTGGTTTGTTACATAGTTTACTGCTGAAACATCTGTGGAATCTGAGAGTGAAAAATATTCCTGGTATTTCTTTTCCGTGCTCAGTGGTTGAAACTGGGGGCTAAATGAGCTGGCTTTCTTTTCTGAAATTGTTGTTCACTGCTGATATGATGTCTGAGATAAGACATTGAAAAATATTCCTGGTATTTCTTTTGGATTCTTAGTACATTTGGTGGTTGAAGATGGGGGTTAAAGGGTAAAGGAGTTGCCCTTCTTTACAGAGATGTGTTGTTGTTCACTGCTGATATGATGTCTGAGATCAGACATTGAAAACTGTTCCTGATATTTCCTTTGGGTGTTTTGTACATTTTATTGTTGAAGGTGGAGTGAGGTTGGGGTAAATGAACAAAAATGTAAATGTTCACTGTTGTGATGTCCACCCTGTTACATTGTGTCTACCCTGTTTCTCCTCTGTCCACCCTGTTCCCTGTGTAGTTTTTTTTATATTAATTAAATAAAATCATTATGTATATATTTCTGGTTACTTGCAAGGAATGAATTGACAAAATGAATCCCCCTCATTGGGGATTATATTAGGTAAATCTAACATCTAAGTCACTATATGGTCCCCTGGACCCTCCTTAATGGAAAGGAGCCACCATAGGACCACAGATGACCAGCTGTTATTCGGGTGTTGCTCCATTCCCAGCACAGCAGCACTTGACATGGTTGTTTGGTGGCGTTGTTAAACACTGTGTACACTTACTTTATTAGGCACATCTTCCTTGTTGGCACACGTTATAGGTGTATACTGTGTGTATTGTACTCTACTCTTCATCTATGTCAATTTCTGATGATAGCAGTGGCAGTACATCAATAAAATGAGTCGATAAAAAGCGGGTGGCGTTGCTCAGCTGCTAACAGCACAAATATCGCGAACAGAAACATCCCTAAACAAGATCCAGGATGTCACCATGTGCCGTGTGGACTGAGCTCTCAGCATGGCCTTGTATGCTAAACCAGTCATCAACCACATAATGGTGTAAATGCTGTATGGTGTAAAGGCTTTCGCTTATGAGAAACAGCTCAGGACACAAAAAGCTGATTGGTATTCCTATATGTGTTTATTCAGTCTTCATTCTTTTCCTGAAAAGAACTTACAGGCAGAAGAAGAATTAAGTGATAATGCATGAAGTGTGCTCATTCGCTTAGTAGATAGCAGGCCAATTATCAAACACGTATCATGTATACTGTATGTCGCTGTTTCTCATGGAGTTTGGTTTCCTCCAGGTTTGCCGGGTTCCTCTCAACTCTCAAAAACATGCCTGTTGATGAAAAAATTGGCTCTAGTGTGTGAAAATTGTGTGAATGTGTGTGTGGGTGCCCTGCGATGGACTGGTGTTAGCTGGATAATTTTGGTGGGCAGGCTGTTTCTCACCTCAGAAGTCACACTTAGATGTCTGAAACCCCCAACAGTTGTGTTGCTTCACCAGCACTCATAGCAGCACCACACACACACACACACACACACACACCCACACGCACTAAGCTGCTACTGATGTCGGTGTCAGTACAAGACGAACACTGGGTAAGTGGTGATTTTATAGTGGTCCTTTTCCATTGAAGGACAGGATACAGGACGGCTGAGACATTGTGCATAGCAACATGGGCTACAATACAATACGATATGGTCTAGAATCCACTATTTGTAGGTGTGCACAGCAAGATATGTTAGTGTACCTGACAAAGATGATTAATCTTTTATTAGTCTTTGAATCAACAATCATTAGCTACAACGTAAAGTAAATAAATGCAGGTGACTTTTACAGTGTAGCAAACTGACTAGTTATGGATAAAACATATAGGGAGATTATTGAAACCAATCCAAAATGACAGTAAACAAGTTCACAAACCATATATTTATGTGTTTTTCCATGAGCTTAAGGGTCTTAATTCTAAAAAAAAAACCCAACACGACATAAAAAAAAAAGAAACATTGTTTGCTGTGTTGCTTTACTTTAGGAGCATGCTGCAATAAAGTAATGTACCCGTTGTGCAGTTTGCATCACTTCTAGTATTTTACAAAGAGTAACTGTTCCTGTAATAAAATGCAATGCAGGAACTCCTCAAGAAATTTTGCAGTTCTCGTTCAGGAAGGTTCTCACTTCAGTTTCATGTTTATTGCACTGTTTTTTCTCCATAGAACTATTTGCGGTGGCTCCCTCAGATGAAAATGAGGAAATATATTGCCTTTTTGTGTAAAACATGTACAATAGTAGGGTTTGTGTTTAATTGTGAGTGCTCCTTCACTACAAACTTATGTTTTTTTTTTTTTTTTTTTTTTTTTTTTTTTTACCAGCTGGCCTTGCATGGTTCACAGATTGTATATGAATCAGGAACGCTGTTTGCTTTCCTAGTGCATTATTTTCATCAGTTTCTACCTGTTATTAAAAGTCTATAGAAAATATGCCCTAATGATCATCACAAAAGAGCAGCAAGCTCACAAAATAGTAGCAGGCTACAAAACAATGACACAAAATAAAACTGTTGTTGGCTGATTTGATACTGTCTTGTTTATTTTTGTTGACGAGTTAGCAAACTAGCCTTAGATAGATATCAGGTGTGTTAATATTCACATCGTCGAATAGATGGTTCAGGTAGGTACCACAGCAGACCAATTGTGACTGAGGAAAAACCTTGTAATGGAAACACATCTCTCTCTCTCTCTCTCTCTCTCTCACACACACATGTGAAATGCGTACACACAATGCCTGTAGATCACTGATTTTCTGGATGCAGTAGTTTTGATGAGTTGAGCTCATTTCTGGGTCAGTGCACAAGCTAAGAGCAGGACACTGAATAGGCCTCTACCTAACAGACAGGGTCATGCAAAAAAAAGGTATTGTGTGGCTGCACCTCTCTCTCTCTCTCTCTCTCTTTTTTTTTTCTTTTACAAGCACATGTGCACACTTTCACATGCTTTCAACATCTCACCCTCAGAAATAGCCAAGCTGTCAAAGACTCTGTTAACCACTGAAGATCTATCTGTTAGTAAGTCTGTTGTTTCATCTCTCACTAACTTCTAAATGCAGTGTGAAAGTATAATGCATTTTTAGACTAATAAACACTTCATTCTGGTAAGTTTGTAATGTATTTTGGACATTTTGGCATTGATTAATCAACATCCTATTAATTCTTCTGCCTGATATTTCAGTTTAGACAATAAAAGAATCACTTTTGAATATTAGATTAAACTAAAAAATTAAAGTAATTTTTAATGAAAATGTGATTTCCGTGTCAAAGCTGGTAAACTGGTATATAGTAATATAATGTATATATAAAATATGCTGGTGGTTTGAAATATTTCCGACAGTGCGTGATATACAATATGCATATATGTCTAAAAGTGTTAAAAGGGACAACTGTTCCACCATGAAACAAACTGTGCAATATTGACTGACTAAATATCTATGGCATTTATTATTAGTGGCTTAAATCAAGATTTAAGATGTCGTTTTTTTGCATCATTTGCATATAAACATTCTTGCATGGTTTTCAGTCAAAAATATAAGAAAATTTTATAGTAATAGTGCACAAGAAATTTTCATACACTGCAAACAAAAATAAATGTTGATAATGGCAACTCTTTTTTGCACAGACTGTTCTAAGTAACTGACACTCTAACAGTCTTCCTCCCACATTACAAACACAGGAAAAGAGAAAACGAGGAAGAAGTGTCACCTTACCTTCTCTGTAAAAGCCGAACATCAGAGGTAAAAAGCAGCTAAGTTATATAGCAGAGCATCTCCATTTATTGGGTTTTGTAAAGTGAGCCATATATTGCTGCTATGTTTAAAAGGTTAAAGTTCTGGTTCCTCTATAGAGAGCTATTGTAGTTTGTAGTTTTATTGTGACAAATAAATGATTTGAATCAATTATTATTAGCTGTAAGAAGTACTGTGAAATATGAAAAAAAAAAAACAGAATTATCCTGAATGAACCTTTCTGGTTTATCATATGTGAATATGCTTTGATGCCATGTATTTCATTAAATTGCCTGTCCCCAGTGTCAGAACTGCTGTACATTTCTGTAAATAATGAACCTTTGTTTTTTTTTTTACACACATTTATGATGAATAATTGTCAACGTTGACAAGACTGCATTTGTGGTTCATAACTGAATCAATAAAATAGCTTCTTGGTCATTTCTCATGGCCCAGACATTTGAAACTAGGCATTAAAATCCCACTTATTAACATTTTTGATTATGAGTCTGATTATGACCTGAATTTGTTTTGTTTTTCAGTACCTTATGGATTCCCTTCATGGCACCACAGGAACCCAGTCCTATTTCCCCGCCCGTTACGTCCTGTTCCAGAAGGAAGCGAGTGGAGTGACGTATCGCATACCTGCTCTGATCTTCTTGCAGCGCACCTCCTGCTTCCTGGCCTTCTGTGAGGAGAGACTCAGTCCTGATGATTCCCAGGCCCACCTTCTCGTCATGCGCAAGGGCGTCTTCTACAGGAACTATGTAGAGGTTTGCAAAGAAGAAGCAACAGAACCTCAAACTACCTTTACATCTTTAATCTTGAACGCATAGCATACATCATTTCAGCTCTGACCTCACATTTCCTTCACTCTTTTCCTTTGTTTAGTGGGGTGACATGCGAGTCCTGAGCACGGCTTGTCTAAAAGGGCACCGTTCAATGAACCCGTGTCCTGTGTATGACACCTTCACTGGAACACTCTTCCTCTTCTTCATTGCAGTGCTCGGTCACACCACAGAGGCATACCAGCTGGTGACAGGCATCAATGTCACTAGGCTCTGTTACGTATACAGTCAAGACCATGGGGAGACCTGGAGTCCTGCCACTGACCTCACTAAGAAGGTCATAGGTGACACAATTAAAGGTGAACCTTACTGGAAATGTGTTAGTAGTTTATAATTCCTGAATGCTATATTGGTTAATGTGGAACATGATTGATTTTTACACCTGACTCATTCATGGGAAAATTTGAGACCCTATTTATGGTGAAACAGGACACTAAAAAAAAATCACTATTGTTTCCGTTGTAGTAAAGAATTTCTTTGGAACAAGAAGCTCTAGAACTTCCCTGGGAATCACAGCACAGCCATATTTTTCCTTGTTGCTAGAGTAGTACCATCAAGGGTATATTTTAAATGGAATCCTTTAAAAATAACTTATGTTACATAATTGGACCTTAAGAACCACTACTCTATAAGATAATTAAAGGAACATCCTAGGTAGAAGACATACACAGAAGATACAAAACCTAGTGACCAGAAAAAGTACAGTTTGGTAGCTTCCTGAGATTTCTGAGAATGCAGCACTGGGATGCCGAAGCTGTGCTTTGAACCCTCATATTCTGTTTTTACAATTATAACATTTGTTTTCAATTTTACATTTGCATTGGCTTGTTTGGGTAACACATTTATCCAAAGCGACTTACAGAGAGAATGAAACTGATCAGTTGATGTTCAAGGGTCTTGCATAAGAACCCAAAACTGGTACCAAGTGCCATTTCATTTGTAGTAAATATTTATAATGTGTCATATTGGCCCAAACAAAACCTCAGAGTTAAATGTGCTAGTAATGTAATACTGTGTATTGTCTTACTCTGTTTTCATATAGCCTGGGCTACCTTTGCTCTCGGCCCAGGCCATGGGATCCAGTTAAAATCCGGCCGTCTGCTGATCCCAGCCTACGCCTACCACATTGACTGCAAGGAGTGCTTCGGAAAGATCTGTAAAACCACCCCCCACTCCTTCTGCTTCTACAGCGATACACATGGCAGGACGTGGCATTTCGGCAAAACAGTGCCAGAGCCTGAATGCCTGGAGTGTCAGCTGGTCTCACTGGACGAAGAGAGTGGGACCAATGTGCTCTACTGTAACGCCCGCAGTACCCTTGGCTCCCGTGTTCAGGCCCTCAGTTTTGAAGATGGCACTGCTTTCCAAAGAGGGCAACTGGTGCACAAGCTTGTGGAGCCTAGAAATGGCTGTCATGGGAGTGTGATTGGCTTTCCTGCACCTTTCCACCTCCTCCAGAAGTCCAACTTGGGTGAAGTCCAGCGGATGATGTCCACTACTTGCTCACCTTCCACTGCAGCAAGCCAGTTCCAGAATTTTTTAACACCAACATGGGTGGTGTATGGGCACCCAACCTGGACCAAGGCTCGCCGGGATCTTGGCTTGTACCTCAGCGTGCGGCCCCGTGACCCGGATAGCTGGAGAGGGCCGTGGGTCATCTACAAGGGTCCAAGCGCGTACTCAGACCTGGCCTATGTAGACCTGGCATCTACAGGGGAACCACCAGTTCCTGTTTTCGCCTGTTTATTTGAAAATGGCACAAAGACAGCATATGATGAGATTTCATTTTGCACATTTACAATGTTTGAGCTTATTAACAACCTCCCCCCTGCCCTACCACATCTGAGTAGTACAAAATCAGCAGAGAAAAAGAGGAGGAGGAAGAAGAGAGTGTGCCAGTTTTGTAGAGTGTGTTAGCAGCAGAATATATGCAATCTGGTCAGATATGCCATTTGTACCCTAGTACACAATAAATCTGGTAACACCTATTTTAGAAGTATCACATTACAAGTTTTAAAAGGTTTTTAATATAGATGTGTAGATACAGGTTTGTGAAGTATCGCGGTCATATAAGCAAAAACACTTCTGAGTTTAGTCCGACGCCATTATTCAGAGCTAGAGAAAGTT
The DNA here is from genome assembly GCF_027358585.1 of Pangasianodon hypophthalmus. Lineage (NCBI taxonomy): Eukaryota > Metazoa > Chordata > Actinopteri > Siluriformes > Pangasiidae > Pangasianodon > Pangasianodon hypophthalmus. Next base: position 4,338,634 of record NC_069730.1, on the reverse strand, counting down.
CTAGCAAAAAAAAGTGTTTTTTGTAACCGTTTTCACTTCTATATATTTTAAAGCTGTCAAATTCAAGGCCTGTGGGCCAAACATGGCTTGCAGCCTTGTTTCATTCAGCATGCACAGACATGAAAAAAACCAATGCAAAATATTAAAACCTCCTGTTACGCAACATTTTCACGCAGTCTAGAATTCACTCCAGTTACCCACATACAGCAGGTATGAGCTCACATCTCACAGTGCTGAAACCCTGGATAAAATCACTTGCAGTATGTCCTGCATCTAATGCTTGCCAGACCCATGTCTAAAAAAATTCAGAAATGTGTCAGGGATTGTCTTTAGTGTGATGCACTGATTGACTCCAAAAACCCAACATGCATCGCCAGTGTAGAAACCTGCACATACTATATGTTGAAAAACAGGTGATGGATTGTGAAGACAAGGGAAATGGGGAATGAAGGACATGTATATTCTTAGCAGAGATAATCTGGTGAGTGTTCTTCTTAAATCGCTTTATTAACAAATTTTTTATATTTGGAAAACAGTCATTAAACATAAAAAATACCATTTAATCAGTTCATTAAATGTTATCACCTAGGCATAGTACAGGTGAATAGTATCTGTTATCCCTCCTTTTTCCTAATAATGTTATTAGTATGTGATAGAAGAGATAATATGTTTAAAAAAAAACAACTTTACATTATGGACCTTAAAATGAGGATGTGGCACAGGCAGAAATTGACTTTGGCATCCCTGTTTTAAAGGAATACACCAGCGTTTTTCAGCATAACCTCTGTCCTTGTGTCTATACTGTATGAGTGATTAGTACAAACTAAAAATTACATTTGTTTTCTTGTAATAAGGAAAGAACTGAAAACCTATTGAACCTATAGAATAGCAATCTAAGGGCAGTTGTCGAGTATATATATATATATATATATATATATATATATATATATATATATATATATATATGTATATATATATATATATGTCTGCATGATGCTAATTTGACAATTACAACTGTTGCAATCTAACAAGAAATGTGTTAGAGTCAGATATAAGAGAAACTCTCTCAAAAGCTGTTCTTTAGAGTTTCATACAATTTCTGTGTGGTGGAGCAATACAGTGTAAAGTAAATCCAGTTACTTCCGATTTCCCGAAGGTTTTGTGGCACCCATGTGCCCACACTGCTATGTTGGTAAGACATAACCACATATTCTTCCTTCTGAAAATCCTTGAAAGTGTGAATTACATACATGTAGAGCTGCATTTACAAATACTTGAATGACAAACCCATAAACATGTGTTTGTTTAACGGAATTCAACAACTGCCCTTAGATTTCCATTAATAAGTGAGTTTCAAGTTAACATGTATTGTCACTACAGGGAAACGCTGAACTGATTTTCCATGGTAACTACGCATACACTACAGATGCAGTGAAAAGAGAGTACACTGAAAAATGCAGGAGTATTCCTTTAATGTAAAGTTGACTTGTATCTTGGCATCTGCTCAAAATTCAGTTCATATTGTCTAGTTATTCATTCATGTAAATCAGTTCTGTAATAAATGCCCAATGTGTAATTGTTGCTAGGGTGAATTTTTTTATGCTTCAGCCACTAGGGTCCAAGATTCTCAATAACTTGATTCTCGATATCTCAAGAATGAGTGGTTGAATGTTTGTAAGATTTATATGGAATTAGCATCGTAACCGGCAGATGACCTGAGATTTTGGAATTGATGAACTAGATCTATGGACTAGATTTTGGAATTGATCCAAACACTGAAATAGTTTTTGGAATTAATCCAAACACTTAAACAGTTTTTCTTCAAGAGCTTTCTTTCTGTTTGTCATACAGAGTTGCTACTCAAACATTCATGTTCAGAAACTCCAGGCCTATTTCTTGGGTATCTAAGTTTTTTGCCATCCATTTGTCTTTCTGGTTGTTTGTCTGTCTATCCACTTGAAATTCTCAATAATACAATATCTCAAGAACACGTGGTTGAATGTTTACATGGAGGATTTTGGAATTGTTCCAAACAGGATCAAGGTCAGAGCAAGGTCAGTTGTCTAAAATAGCTTCCTTCCTGTTTGGAGTATATTTTAAGGGTATTTGAATCATACCAATTAATAACAAGAAGGAGTAGAACTGTAGGCAGTGGAGGCATCCGCATTGTTCTACTTTAAGGTCTTTAAAGTGACTTTTATTTAGCATTTATGGAATGAGTCTCCAGTAACAGGTCTTTGTAACAGTTGTTAGGTTTTCTGGTAAAGGAAAGTCTTCAGGATTCATGATGACAGGAACTACTTTTTCATGGATAAATGTAACTATAAATGAATAAAAAGTAGAATATGCTGTTCTATGATTATTAAAAAATGTAATTGCTGGCAAATTGCTGTGGGATTAAGAAAAATGAAACTGCTTTTTTTTTTGGAAAATAATAAACTTCATGGTAGTCTTTCTTTCTTTCTTTTTATAACAGCACACCCTGCTGTGTTTTATTCCTTACATAGCAACATAAACCATCACACTGTAACCAATGTTAAAAGTAGTTTTAATCAAAGAATATTCTTTATAGTCATTCCACAAGATTTCACAACAGTAGTTTATCATTATATGGTGCTCATTTAAACAATTTTTGTCATACAGAGTCATATAAAAAGAGATGAGCTTTATGTACCCAAATGTAGAATCTTCGGTTTTATATTGTAAACTACAAAGAACAGTGGTTAGACTCTAAGTTATTTTTTAATATAAAAAAATCCATTGTAAACAGTGATAAGCCAATAATCAGAATATATACATTTCTGCTAATATGAAATAGCATATATACAGGCATATACACAGTTTATGTACACTTACTGACCATCTGTACACCTGCACATTCATGCAATTCTCTAATCAGCCAATCAAGTAGAAGCAGCATAATGCATGAAATCATACAGATACAGGTGAGGAGCTTCACATAATGTTCACATCAAGCATCAAAATGGGGAAAACAAATGTGACCTGAGAGAGCATGGCATGGTCGTTTTAGGTAGTATTTTAAAAGCCGTTGATCTCCTGGGATTTTCACACACAACAGTCTCTAGAGTTCACACAGAATGGTGCAAAAACGACTTGTTCATAAGAGAGGTCAGAGAATGGCCAGACTATTTTGAGCTGACAGAATGCTACATTATGTCAAATAACCACTATTCACAACCATGGCGAGCAGAAAAGCATCTCAGAATGCATATATTGAAATTTGAGACAGATGGGCTTCAACAGCAGAAGACCACATTGTGTTCCACTCCTGTTAACCAAGAACAAGAATCTGAGGCTACAGGCTCACTGAAACTGGACAACTGAAGATTGGAAAAACATCAGCTGGTCTTTAACTGTCCAGTTTCTTTAACTGAGCCTCTTAAAGTTACTGGTGAGAGTGTATACATTTGCAAGATTTATCCGCTGCCATAATTTACATATAAACTTTATGTCCACACAGCACTGATTTTCCTTATCAAGGTGGGCTTTCCTTAAAGATCATCACTACTGGTGTTTTCCTTGCAGATGTCGAAGAGTATATGGACAGTTTCTCACTGATTGTCCAGAATCCCAGTGTATGAAATAGCTTGCTTCTAAAAGACTTGCACATGAGAAAGTAAATGATAGGGTCCAGACACACATTGCACATAGACATCAAGAGGGTTGCTTTTTTCCCATTCAGCAATGTAGAATCCATCTGAACGCCATCAGTCTGGCTTTTGGTGAATGGGATCCTACATAAATGATAAGGCACGAAGCAGATAAAAAACACAACCAGTAAGATAAGAATATTCTGCCCTTTCTTGGCCTTATGCGGAGTTGTCTCTCCGACTATAACAAACTGGGCAGAGGATCGATGGATGTGTCTGTAGATGGCTAAGTAGCAGGTGAGCAGAGTAATCAGGACTAGGAAGAAGATCAGTATGTTGATGTAGATCACCACTCCGTGCCATTTTATACCTAGATTACTCTTTAGCTCTGCACAGTTATTCAGGTTCTCTGGTATAGTCTGATTGGTCAGTATTGTATTGGGAAGCGAAAGAGCCATCATCGAAAACCACACCATAACAGCCATGGCTACAGTGAATGAGTAACTGTAAAGACAAGCGCCACACTTTCCACCGAACGGCCTCACGATCTTTAAGTAGCGATCCAGCGCCACCAATCCGAGGAAGAGGATGCTGGTGTACATGCAGCAGTAGAAGAGCACGGCTGTGTATTTGCACGACACGACTTGAAGGCACAAAGGTGCCACTTTGGCCTCAATAAGCACGTTGACTGGTAGCGTGAGAGTCATAAGGAGGTCAGCCACCACCATGTTGCGCAGGTACAGCATGAAGGTTCGCTTCTGCGTGCGGATCTGGAAGAACACCCACATAGCCATGGAGTTCAGGAACAGACCAGCCACGAAGACCAATAAATACAGGCAGACGAAGATGGTGGAGGAGAATCCTAATGAGTTGTCTTGTGGGCTGCTAAGATCCATGGCTGGGAATGAAAATGTTCACAAAATTATTACAATTTTAAAAAGTAGGACAAAGAGAACAACTTTTGGGGCCAACGTTTCAAATCTGTCTTATTTCCAAGTGGCTTGTCACTGCAGGTTTACTTTCAACAAAGGAAACATGAACTGTTTACACGAATTGCAATTCACTTTCAAGCCATTTTAAGGATATGTTTGAGGCATCATGTAGAATTAAAATGAATTAGGCACAGTTTATTAGGAGTTATTAAATACACTATATTTTTTGTTCAGTGTGCGTTTTGTTGCTGTCTTCTCTTCTCATAATATGAATCTACTGAACATTACTGATCTGTCAAGACATTTAAAACATATATTTTACTAGATATTATTAATCACAGGGAACATTTACTATGTTATTTTTACTTATTTTTATATAAACATAGATATAATATAAAGAGTGAATTAAACAACCAGTTTCATCATGTAAGGAATAAAACATGACAGGGTGTGCGGTCTTAGAAAAATCACTGACAATGGACACTCCTTTCATTGATAAATAAACAATGATTGAAATGTTAAATAACAACACATTTTTTAAAAATGATTTGTATACTTACAAGTCCCTGTGAATTAACTGTAACTGTAGATACGATAATGTATTAGAACGACTGCATTAATATAAACCTGTGATTTGAAGTACAGTCGGCACTACTGTAAGAGCTGCTGTTATAGAATATTAATCCACACTTTTGGTCATTCAGAATCAAGCATTCAACAGTGCTGTGGTATAAAACATGGGACAATGAGATAGCACATATGCAGTTCTGATAATAATAATAAAAAAAAAAAAAAAAAATATATATATATATATATATATATATATATAGGAACAGGCCAGCCTGTATATAGTACACAATACAGACCAATACAGTAGCCAATATTTATATGTACATTTGTTTAAAAGCTACTGAGAGTTTCTTTTTTTAAAGTGTTTACTTGCCTTTCCTGCAGTCCAGCATTTTCTGCACACAGTGCTTTCTTTAAGACTAAGAGCTCTTCAAAATATCTGTCTTATAAGAATACTGCCTTTGAACAATAAAATGGCTATCAGTGCTTCCTAGGAAACTTCCAAAGAAAGCAGAGTTTTAATGTTCCTACAGGATTAATCATTAATGCTTAAATGCACTACCCTTATAGCTCACAACAACTGATAGTCTATGATAGAAACTATACAAACCAGCTAAACTACATGAAAAATGCCCTGAGCTCATAGTCATGATAAGAAGCTGCATGTAAAACTTCTTGCCTGGGAGAAAGCAAAATGAATGAAGATTATAAATGATAAAAGTAATCTCACCTGGATCACTGCGCTCAACTCTGTCCTACTGTCCTGCTATGTGCTTTGTGTTCAGATGAAGGCAGGAAGCAGTGAAGGAACTCTGCCCCATATTTTATTACTGAATGGAGTGTTGAAATCCATCTCCACTTCTGATGTGTTTGGGCTTGCTGTGTGAGTTCATTGCTTTCCTCGGAAATCAGTATCAGCCCTATCTGATTATCAAGTGAATGGATTTTTTTATAACTTACACTGGAAGGAATCTAATTCTATTATGAAATCGTAATTATATTAACAATGGGACAATATGGCATGTAATCTGTTTTTGTGAAAAACATGTTACCATTAAAACAATAAATTGATAATAATAATATAATAATTAGGCTAAACCCAGCCTCTCCCTACAGGAGTTTCTTTGATTCTTGCAAATGTTTTCTGTAACAGTGAAAAACATGTCCAAAGAATTGCTGCTACAGTTTTAGATGTAAGAATGTTAACACCTTTCCAGTTTACTAAATGGTCCTCATTTGTCAAGCTGGATACGAACAGATTTATTCATAAATTATAGGAGCATTTACACAAGAAATTTGTTATTCATGAAAATCCCTTAATTTTGGAAAAAAGTTTGTATCTTACTTGTGCTCCTAAGTGTGTATGAATTTATGCATAAGAAGATTAACTAATGTAAAACTTGACTGCTTCAACTCATATAAAACATGAAGAGTTACAGCACTTTGATATATGGATTATGCTGTCAAGTTTAAACACCTTGTGTATCTTTAGATACACAAAGAAATTTAATGAAACTTTTGTGAGACCCAGTTGTTTCATATTAATGGCATTAACTAAAAAAATATTAAGAAAGGAAGGCTACATAAATCCATAAATTAAGACAAATAAGATCAGTCATTCAATTAAGGATGCCAGTGTGTAAAAGGAGGACAAGCTCAGGTGGTGTGTAAGTCAGTTCTGTTCACCACAACTTCTTTTAATGCTGTGCAACACTTTATTTTAGCCAGTACTAATTGGCATAGACACGAGTCAGAATAACTTTAACTTCTACCTCTGAGAAAGTCTATTTTTGCCTTTCACTCTGTGAGCTTTGCCTTTTATGGAGTCTTGTGGGCGTCACCAAATGCAAATCAGCTGTGCCGTACACATGCCTGGTAATGTACAGGTGATTAGCATTCATCACCATATGCACACGAGTACAAAGAAAATCAGCATTTCTGAAACTTGTATATCTCCTGGAAATGTTTAGTTTGGTTTGGCTTATGCAAGCATTTACACATATTTTTAGTAAAAGATTGATAAATGAGGCTCATTGAAAGAAAAACATCCTAAGACTGTGAAGCAGACTGGTATTACGTCACGTTTTCAAGACATCGCAGCACGATATTTTCGTAACATTCTAGCCTAACCTTCGGAGAACCCATTACAAACATTACTACTGTTCAGATGCTCCATGTAATCTAAGGCTAACAATAAACTGATAAAAAAATGTTGTTATTTAACAAAGAAAATGTATATTCGCTGATATGGTTAAGTTTTCTTTAAGGCTATTATTTAATATTTATGAAAGGAGCCTCCAGTGTTATCACTTTGTAACAGTCAGTGTTAAAATCTGATTGTTTAGAGCTGCTATAACATAAATGATAACATTTAATGCAACTATAAACAAATTAAATGTACATTGTGTTACTATTTAATAAATACAAATTGATTGTTGCTTTACTTTCAGCCTCCGTCACAACACTGGCTGCTGGTTTATTTTCCGGGAATAGCACTGAAGAACCTTCATGTTGGTAAAAGCATATTAAGCAATGCGTGAACACGATTATTCTGCTGTGAGGGTGTTCAGGGACTGTTGACATGCTTATCAACTTTCTTATCAGACTGTGACCTCTGCGAGCACACAAGTGCTCCTGCTGCCAACAGGATGTGTTTAATATATAGAGTTGGGTGTTCACATATAGTCAAGCACATGCAGTACACATGTGATAAAACATATGCTAATAAAATCATGGTGTACAGCACACACAGTTTGTACAGTCAGTCAGTTATGGAATTGAAGTAGCTCGTGTTTAGTTTGTCACTATCAATACTGTGTTTTAACCTTTTTTTTCCCATTTGATCAACCAGCCTGCTCTCCTCTTTCACATGACAGTAAACATCCAGGGAAGATAAAGACTATCATGTGCTTCTTCAGAGACATGTGAAGCCAACAAACCCATCTTTTCGACCTGCTCCATCACAGTGCATCGGAACACACTCGGAGGAAAACGCTATCTGCCCTCTTCTGCATATATGAGCTCACCAATGCCCACAAATGGCTAATTTCAATGTAATTGACATCGGATCTCTCTCACTTGGTCTCTAGATTCCTGACAACAGGCATTGTCTAGATTCAAATTCACAATCTCCTGATTGTAGACACGGATTACTGTCAAAACAAAAACGGCAGGCTCTGAGTTTCCACTGAATTTCATTCACCTCAGAAAGAAGTTGTTTAAACTCAGTTGACAAGTTGTTTCAACATTTAAGTTATGCCAACGTAAGCACTTTGGATCCTAAACCCTAATCCTTTTGATCCTAAATAGGTCAAATGCTTTTATGTTGTGCCACTCGAGAGCCCGTCCTTTACACACTCACCGTCCACTTTATTAGGAACACCTGTACACCTGCACTTTCATGCAGTTATCTGATCAGCCAATCATGTGGCAGCAGCACAATGCAAAAAATAATGCAGATACAGGTCAAGAGCTTCAGGTAATTTTCACATCAAACATCCAAATAGGGAAAAAATGTGATCTCGGTGACTTGGTTGGTTGCATGGTTGCTGGTGCCAGATTGGCTGGTTTGAGTATTTCAGAAACTGCTGATTTCCTGGGATTTTCACACACAGCAGTCTCTAGAGTTTACACAGAATGGTGTGAAAAATAAAAAACATTGAATGAGTGACAGTTCTATGGGTAGAAACACTTTATTGGTTTGAGCTGCCAGGAAGGATTGTTACTGAGTACAAAAGTAATTCAAACTCCTTCAAATCAATTCAAAGTCAAGATCAAATCCCCTAATTATTCTTCTTTTCTTTTGAGAATGACTTTTTCCAAAAAACTCTACCATTGTCAGAGTTTATCGTGGTATTTTTAGAAGCTGAAAGTGTGCATTTTAAACTGTTATTTATGATAAAGTTAGAAACATGTTAGAAGTGGCAGCGAGGATGGCAATATAAAGTGTTTAGAACAGTAGTGGATCAAGCAGCCAAAGTTTTTCAGAGTACTCGTGTCCCAGCGCATCCCAAAAAGTTGTGAAATGCACGTTGATGTGTATTTTGAAAATATTTCAGGTGACGTACTCGTCTGATTCAGTCACACCATGACTAATTGTGAAACCTTGACTCCACCACACACCCCACCTTCATTCCTTTTGTATTCCTTTATTGCTTTTGTAAGACATTTTGCGTAAAAGTACCTATTACAAGTTCGAATGTTTGAATCTACGTATATAGAAGGAATGACAAACAAAATAGTTTTCACTTGATATATACCTGTCATGTTCTCACCTCAACAAGTCTCTCGGCTCTTCACTTATCGTTCCAAACTGCAAAACCTTTGTGTTCTTTTAGCCTTTACACATTCCTTGTCATACTTAGCTGGTTAGCAGTTAGTTGGAACTTATATGATTAGCAAAACCCTTTACCACGCCCAAAAGTACTGTCAGAACAAAAATGGCAGCTATGAGCTTCCACTGAATTTCATCATGCCTCAGATGTTATTCATACGTATGGAGAGTCAGCTGGACTAAAACCAGATTTTCTTTTGGTGTACACTACTCCCTAATGTCATTTACATCATCTGCCTCTACAGCATTATTTTTATCCAAGCTGTACAGTATTACAGAACTGCCATCACCTTCCGCAAAAAGAAATTGTTTAAACTCAGTTAACAAGCTGTTTCAACATTTCAACATTTAAGTCAAACTTTTCTTTTAATAAACATAAAATGTTCATTCATTCATCTTCAGTAACCACTTTGGATCCTAAACCCACACACTCATACACTTATTTGGACATACTCATTCTTTCATGCCTTTATCTTCAAGTGGTTTATCCTGGTCGGGGTCGCAGTGGATGTGGAGCCTATCCTGGGAAGCAGTAATACACTCTGACAGGACCATCACAGAGCACCGGCACACACACACGCAAACACACCTAGGGGCAATACCTAGGTGTAGCTAGTTCACCTACTGGCATGTTTTTGGGAGGTGGGAGGAAACCAGAGAACATGGAGGAAACCCACATGGACAATGGAAGCTCAGGACTCATTCAGACCATACGATAATTTAGAATAGCCAGGACCTTATAGCTGTAAGGGGGCAACGCTACCTGCACAAAAATAATAAAAATAGCCAGATTGATTTCACTTGCAACATTTAGACTACAGTATATGGCCAAAGTTTGTGGACACCTCACCATCACACCAATATGTGGACCTTCCCCAAACTGTTGCCACAAACCTGGAAGCTCACAATTGTATAGAATGTCTTTGTATGCTAGATTTACAATTTTTTTTCAGTGTAACTAAGAGGTAAAAATCTTTTCCATCATGACAATGCCCCTGTGCACAAAGCAAGCTCTATGAAGACATGGTTTGCCAAGTTTGGAGTGGAAGAACTCGAGTGTCCTGCATAGATCCCTGACCTCAACCCCACTGAACACCTTTGGGACGAACCAGAACAGCGACTGCACCCCAGACATCCTCGTCCAACATCAGTGTCTGACCTCACTAATGCTCTTGTGACAAAATGAACACAAATCCCCACAGCCACACTCTAAAATCTAGTGGAAAGCCTTCCCAGAAGAGTGGAGATTATTATAACAGCAAAGGGGGACTAAATCTGGAGTGAGATGTTCAACAAACACTTATGGGTGAGATGGTCAGGTGTCCACAAACTTTTGCCCCTACAGTGTACAAAACAGCAAGAGCAGTCAAAATACATTTGCAACGAAAAGAACACAAGCTTTTTGCTTCATGCCAAGTACATCTAGCAGAACTTTAATACAAATTTGTGAACTATTGATGCACAAGATAGAAAACATAAGCATGAGACGTGTTCAATACTTCAGGGAAAAAATAAATATTACACATTGGCTATTTGTTATCTCTCATTGTCCTGCAATTGTCATATTAGCTGTCTAGCCCAGTCCTCATAAGAATAATAAATTATTGCACCTGCAACATTTTCACTGGTCTCCATGGAATCCTAGTTCTGATGCACATGTTTACTGAGACACTGATAAATGGCATTATGTAAGGAATAAGCATTTGGGAATGTGTTGTTATGAGAGAATAATCAACAATCGGGTGGTGTGATATGACTAATTATTTTTCTATAACAGCATGTCCTGAAGAGTTTTATTCATCTTTTACCTTAGCAATTTGCCAATGATTATAATGTTTTATTTATTACTGAATAACATGTTGTATGATGTAACCATTTATAGATATGTTGAATGTTACGCAATCATGAAAAAAACATGTTGTGAAAGTTGTTCAAAAAGAAAAAAAAAGCAGCTTGACTTGTTGCAGTGAAACCTCAACAACTCCTCTGTCCTGAATACTAACTGACTTTGTAACTCACTTAAATAAATGTTACATAAGCCTCACTTTACAGAAGACTGCATCATATCAGTGATTAACTAGTAACACATTTTTAAATCTGTTTAGTCTTACTTTATGTCATTCGTCTACCATACAAGTCCCTGTGAATGAGCTGTTACTATAGAAACAATAATGTATTAGAACAACTGCATTAATATAAGTGTGTGGCATGAATTACAGCCAGAACTACTGTCGGAGCTGCTGTTATAGAAAATTAATCAACACCTTCTGACTAGTCATATTCGAGAATTCAACAGTGCTGTGGTATCAAGCAGTCTAAGGGAAGATTACATCCTTCTACAAATGTGTTTATTTTTCAGGATTGGATTTACTGAATGTGGCATGTCTGAGAATTTGCTTGAGGCGTTAAAAAGTGGCAGTTCACTTATAAAGTTATGACTCCATCTGCTGGATACTCAGCACTGTATATACACACACACACACACACACACACACACACACACACACGTACGTTTATCTTATCATCCTTGTGAAGACCTTGTACTGACACAATTATTAATCTATCCCTAACCTTAAGCTCAGTATAAAAAAGGATACTTTTTGGCTATTTTATTTTTATTTATTTTTTTTTATATTATTTAAAAAAAATAAAATTACAAAAAAAGCACCTGGGATTTTGGATTAATTCTCAAGAACAAACTTGACTTCAAGTCAAAGCAAACATGAAGGACGACAGTACAACTCGGCTGTTATTTGTTATCAGTTTCTCGTGCATGCCGTTCCCAACATGTCCACGTGCAGTTTTGGTCAGGAGGAGGTCAGGAGGTCAGGAGGTCAGAAGAAATTTTGTTTATCAGAGCAGCAGAACTGTAATAGGTCTATTATTCTGAATGTATGATTTTATTATGCTGTTTCTATTGGGCTATCTCTGTTTTTGCATGATTTACAATATTTAATGTTGTCTTTTAGCCAACATTAAATCACAAACAGCCTGTCTATGCCTATTTGTCTGGATATGACACTGAAGATTCAGAATCAGAATCATTTTATTCGACATATACATTTACAGGTACACTCCTGCGAGGAAAAAAAAAAAAAAAGGCCAAGCCCCAAATGGCAAAATATTAGGCTTTTAATGGTCTTAACAGCAAATCATTGGTAAGGAAATTAGCAAGAATTAAACAAATAGATAAAGGAACTTAGTGTAGGATAGCTATTCGCTTTGATTTCTTGATGGGCTGCACTAAGTGTGTCAGATAACCAGATAATCACTAATCTTTGACATGTGTTAGTTTGAAGTTTACATCAAAGATTTTAATAATTATCATGGTTTTACCTTTGTGTACAAGAAGTCTATATAAGTGAATTTCCCTGTTTCTAGCTTTTCCCCCAAACAGTTGCAGCAAAATAAATGAGCAAATGGTGGAGTTCTCAGGAATGCATTTGTTTCATTCTTGCTAATTTTCTGGCCAATGATTTGTTGTTGAGACCATTAAAAGCTTAATATTTTGCCAAATCATTGGTCAAATCATTTTGCAAAATAGGCTTGGCCCATTTTTTTTTTATTATTTTTTTTATATTTGCCATTTTGGGCTTGGCCCATTTTTTTGCCCAGCAGTGTATTAGGAATTTTTCTTGGTCTTTGTTCACAACACAATACATTCAAAACACACATCTCAGACAACACACAGTTACCATCCTAATACACAAATACACAAATATTGCACCTAATATACAAATATTGTACCTTAAATAGAATTGGTAGGCTTGGCTGTAACTGTAATTTACATTACAGTGGTGGTAGAAATAGCAGCTGGATGCAGTTCAGGGTGCATTAAACAGTGGGGTCATATAGTGACCTTATTATTATTATTATTATTATTATTATTATTATTATTTTTAATCAAAGTGACTGTGATTTATTGATGTGATATATATGAATTGCAATACACATGCCTAACCAAAGTGTTCCACTGGCAACCCCAAACACTCTACCTGAGTCTACACTCTGACACTAGGGGGTGCAGTCACCTGCATTCTAATTACAGCTAATTAATCTTACCTCACTACAGGGTCTCTGAAGGACTAGTAGTTAGGCCCTGGTGCGCTCACCACTGCTGCCTGGGTTTGATTCCCGACCAGGGAACCAACCCCGACCACTGGGGCTGCACGTGACAGTGCACTCCCATTGCCGGTCACAAGCCCGAATAAAATTGGAAAGGCTGCGTCTGGAGGGGCATCCGGCATAAAAACTGTGCCAAATCAAATATGTGGACCAATGATCTGCTGTGGTGACCCCTAACGGGAGCAGCTGAAAAAAAAGAACAGTCTCACCTCACTATGGGCTTCTTGCAATCAGTGCAATGACACATTTCCGTTTTGAAATAGTGCAGCTCTCATGGTACAGGCAGCATTGTTTAGACAGCAACATGTCCTTCAGGTTTCTCTGACCATTATTCATGTATTTACTGTATATAAGGTCCTTATATAACTTATACATAAAATTGGTATTTTCTTAGCTTCTTACTTCTTTTTGTGTATGCTTACTTGCTAGAAAATGGCTTCGCAGGTATTCTTACATATTCTTGTATTTTCCACTTCAGTATACCTGAATGGTTTACTGATGTACTATATATACCTAACACTTTACAATAAGATTACATTACCAAATATTACTTCACACAGTATTAAAAATTACTAAATGGCTATGTAATTAGTCTATTAATCATTAACTAATGAATAATAAGAAGAATAATTAACATTTCCCCCCCCAAATTATTAAGCAGTTTTTAGTAATATCTAAAAATATATCTATTTTAGGTACTAATTAACTAATGCAGTGTTTAGTCTTATTACTTCATATTTTAAGTCACATTCCCATGTATTAATACACTTTGTTTTGATAATATGGAAAATAACGTGTTAGCTATTATTACCAACACAGCTTAATAAAATGAAACATAATACTGTACTTATTGTAAAGTGATACCACACAAATGTAACAGCTTTAAATGACACACGCACACACAGACAGACACACAGACACACACACTCACACGCACAAAAAACACAGAGTCAGGGCTAAAACAGCAGCCAAAGGAAGAAATGCGGCTTAAGTAAGATTAGTAGAAAGGAAATGAAAACAGCATGACTGTGCACAAAACGAGAATTTTGTTTTTCCTGTATGCATGCTTTTCCGGCCTCAGATACCACACCTAATATCTATTATGGGCATTAGAAATATTCAGAAAAAAAAGTCAATCAAACAGAAACAAATCTATGCCAGTTTGTCATTATGCAAATAAGTAGCAACTAAAGAAAAGGTTACCGAAAAAAAAAAGTAAAAAATAAAACACAGAAACATGTGCCAGCTTCTTTATACACTTTATACACATAAATGCTGGGGGGAAAACACACACACACACACACACACACACCATAAACTGTCATATACCATAAATCTGAATTCAGCATTTTAAAAGCTGTTTCCAAGCTGAACTACAATATGCATAGTAATGAATAATGTTACTGGTACTTGCAACACACAGTGTCTTAGGCAAGGCTGTGCATTTTTGTCAACTGCTTTCAGAATACATGTTGCGTAAACTAATTTCTGTAACTTTTTATTTAACAATGAGGTACATACCCAATATTTAATACATAAGTATGCAGTAATTTCTGGAAAAAACTTTTCATGTTGGATTTAGAAGT
Organism: Pangasianodon hypophthalmus; assembly: GCF_027358585.1. Taxonomy (NCBI): domain Eukaryota; kingdom Metazoa; phylum Chordata; class Actinopteri; order Siluriformes; family Pangasiidae; genus Pangasianodon; species Pangasianodon hypophthalmus. The sequence goes on along the minus strand of NC_069730.1, from coordinate 4,323,477 downwards.
TTTTTTTTTACATGTATTTATATGGCTGATGCTTTTATCCACGTCCAGTTGAGGATACAGCTGAACAGTTGAACATTAAGGGCTTTGCTCAAGGATGCAAGAATACACTGTAAAAAAAAAAAAGTCTGTAAATTTTAGAGTAATTTACTGGCAACAGAGTTAAATGTTCTTAACTGATGAAATTAACTGAATTGGCACGATTCTTCATACATTTCCTACATTGATGAGATTGATTGGATGCTTTAAAGTGAAATGAAAATTATAGTCGATTGACGTACAGCATCCAGTCATTATTGGATGAGAGAAGAAGAGATTTCGAGATTTGTAAGCTTACGTCTTTGAAAGTCTAAAAAATATATATAAGGAGTAATATAAAAGTTATTATTCTAAGATTACAAGTATTCAATTTCAATAATACTCAAGTAAAGTATAAATACTCCATCATAATACTTAAATATAGGAAGGTACAGTATGTTCCACCCCTGCAAGTATAGCCATGAACACAGATATTTTCCAACTTTATTCAACATGTAAAGTACGTACAAGACATCACTTTTAATTATTACATATCTACTCATTAAATACTGTAGTTACTATAAAATAAAGTGCTATCCTAATTTCAAAACTGAAATTCAAGGGCTTGAAAGAAATCAGGTGGACACAAAATTTGAAGTGAAAAAAAACAAAAAAAAAGGTGTATACAGAAGTACCCAAGACATTTAAAAAAAGGAAGAAATCTTATATAAATGTCTGTATTTTTATTTTTATTACAAATAAGCTTGGACCAGAAATGGCAGCTGTACTCTTAGAGAATTTGGGACAGTAAAACATCACTGTTAACATATTATACATTAAATAAATTACATTTTAAATTTAATATCTGTTATAATATCAGTCTTTAAAGCAGCAAAAGAAATTACTGCTAGGAGGAATCAAACAAACAAACAAACAAAAAAAATGCTGAGTTTAGATTAAAAAGAAGGAAAGTCCCAACATGGGTTAAGCTGCTAAAAAACAGATGACACATTGAAAAAGGAATTGCTACTTAGGCTAATTTTTGCACTTGAAATGACAGAAATGAAAAAATCTATAAAGTACCTAAAGGACTGAGTTAATAGGGCTCACTAGGACAATGTTTTGCTGTGACCCTTTAAATAATATTATCCTGACTTTACACTCATTAACACTCACTAGTCCTGATCATTTAGTTATATTCACTTTAGGCCATTAAAAATATGGAAGAAAAATATTTATAGCTTATACTGCAAGACCAAATAGAAATTCCTATATATCATGAGTCTTTTCTGTCCCTGAAGGAAACCATTTCATTGTAATTAATGTATATTTGCTTAGAGACAAGCTACTTTGATATCATTTTCATGAATAGACATCACATTTTGGTGGAAATTTCAACTTCATAAGTTGATTAGGTCTAAAAATTCCTTTTCTTTTACATGATGCCAGTGTGAGGTTATTAAATATGACATCAATCTATTCACTTATTCCATATTTCTAGGCAAAGAAACACAGAATTTTAGTCATTTGCCAGTATGTGAGATCAGTAACGACCAATAAATTAATCTGCTGACACAGACAGAGTAAAGCATATATATACACATAACATGTAAATATAAAATTAGCATGAACATGTGTGTGGCGGCCTGGGAAAACCCTTTACATGCTGAAATGATGACATTTCCTACTATATATTTCTGAAAACTACAGACTTTTACTGTATTGAAATGTGTTTTTCTTTGTAATTTCTAATCTACTGTATATTTATACATCTGGTTACCCCCAAAAGTGAAAAAGGGAGAATTTAAATAATTTCATTTCTACTGTGACGCAGGTGCATAACAGACATTCTGAGGGTATTTGATATCTGACATTCATTGCGTGACAAATCACATAGTGCTAGTGAGGTTTTACACATCTTTAGGCAGACTGGTGGTTTGTAAACACAGCATTTGTTGAACTCGCTCTTTATACCACATGATCTTCACAGGAAATGAGCAGTTTAAAAAAGTACATAAAAGCATTTCTGTTTGTGTATTTGAAGTGTATTTATGGTTTCTAGTTGTATTTAAAGGTATTTAAAGTTGAAGTGACAAAATAGGTTATAGGCAGAAAAAACAATTTTGGTCTTTTTTTTTTTTTCATTCTTTTTGGCTGTTTGTCAGAATTCAGCCACAGAGACATCTGATGGGTTTTCCTAGACCACCACAGATATGAAACTGTGATATTCAGTTGAAGTGCATACACCATAATGGCATTAAAACCTTAAAGGAACCACATGCAAGGAATGAGCCATCTCTAATACTTATAGAAATCAGGAATACAAATATACATGACGCACATCAGTACACACGGTTTCATCATCAAGTAGAATCTAAATCACTGAAAAATAGTATTCTTGAGTAAAGCATATCAAAAGAGTAAAAGTGGTGTATTGTGTTTTGATAAATGATGAAAGAAATCAGCTCATGGTGGCAAACAGGCATTTCAACAAGCTTCAGTTATATACAGTAAAAATATCATTTTATAAAATTCCTCTGTGATGAATCGAAGTTCAGGGATAATGTTATTCAATCCAGTCAACTCCATTATTTTAATCCAGACCAGTGTATTGTGACCAGACTTCCATGTTTATGATGATGCTAATGTGAGTGGAACTCATTAGCCTTGTTATAATGACCCATGTGAGACATCTCCTGCTTGGTCGAGGTCTCTGTAGGGGACTCGAGCCCTCCACTGGCCAAAGGCTTGCGGCAGAGCGTAGCAGTTAATTTCCTGCGGAAGACTCGGCACAGGAAGACATAAATGAGAGGATCCAGACAAATGTTGGTGGCTGACAGCCAGAGTGTGATCTCCTTTGCCAAGTAGAGCTGCTTCTGAGACCAGCAATGTGCGGATGTGCCTCGTGTTTGAGTGAGGGTGTAGGGCACTCGGGCCAAGTGGAAGGGAGCGAAACATACAAAGAACACGCCCACCACGACAAACACCTGAGAAGAAAAGACACGAGACAGTGTTACGCTGATAAATGTGGTTCTCGCAAAGTGGAAAGAAGTCTCAGCCTCATGGTATATGGTGTGTCTGATAACTTTTGTAAACTTAGCTGGCCACAAGCTTCAGAAATTCGTTCTTTGCTTGTCTGTTTTTACAGTATGCACAAGATATGGTTACTGGGTCAAAAAGTTCACAGCAACAAGTCTGTTAAATTTTTTGTAGAGAGTTTTCTTTGGCAAGTAAACGTAGTTGGCCGATTGTAATGTACTGTAAGTCAAATGGCTGCTTTCTGTGAAAGAAGGCAGTTCTTGGCCTGAAAATCACTTCAGGAACAGGGATTGTGTGAGCAAATTAACAACTGAGGGGCAGGTATTAAATTCGAGTAAGCTCATTTCTGTGATTTAAAGACAACATAAAATTACCATGTATTATTTATAAAGTTTTTCAAAATTTTGTTTAAGTATTTACTTGAAATATGAGTTATTATTACACTGTTAAAATTGGTGTCTATTATTTCCATTGGATGCGAACAACATTCAGAGAGCCTATAAAAGGGTTACTTTCCACATACAAATAATAAAATATGATGAGGTGTGCATTTATAGGAAAGAAATCAATAATGAGGTGACATCAAGAGGAGCAGTTTCCACTCTGAAGTTGATCATTTTTCATTTAGCAGCACGTCATATTAAAAAATGACGTCATCATACTTGTTGTCAGTCTGTTTAATGTTGTGCAATGTCCATGAACAAGTTCCTGTCATCATGTATGTTTTCACCAGCCTCTGTTCTTCTTTATTTTGAACCTTCTGACCAATCAGATTCAAGAATTCCACAGCAATTCCACAGCTCATGTCTGCATGATATTTGGTTTTGACACATCTCAGTGTTTATTTGCAAAAATATCTATATGTGGGAAGTTTCAGTTTCAGTAAGTTTCAGATCAGCTGCATGCACAAAAACCTAATTTTGGTATTGTTTCCTCACATATGGAAACAGTTCCATTCACCCAAATTAGCACTGTTTATTTGGGATCTTAGTAACAATTTAGGGCCAAAGTGTATAGTATTACCAGAAGTCAGTCAGAGCAATGTGTACTGTGCCGTACCTTGGACTTGGTGCGTTTGCTGGCGGTGCCGGAGCTGCTCCGCGAGGTGCGGTACGACTCGTATACCTTCCTGCTGATGAAGGTGTAGCAAATGGCCATTAAACCCAGCGTCCCCCAGAACACCACCTGGCAAAAGTAGTTAAAGCCCTCATGCCAGCGCAGGCCCAGATCACTCTTCATGCTGCTGCATTTCAGCTTCCCGCTGCGACCCACAGGAAGCTCACGGTCACTCAGGATCACATTAGGCAGCGCAAAAGCCACCATGACGGCCCAGACCCCTGCGCACACTGCCTTACCCACACCGACCCGCTGTAGGGCGCACTTTCCGAAGGGCCGCACGATTTTCAGGTAGCGGTCCAGGCTGATGAGACCCAGCAGCAGGATGCTGATGTACATGGTGGTGTAGAAGAGCACGCCCGTGTAGCGGCAGTAGAAGGCCCTCAGTGTGGCTGAGCCTATGCCCGCGTCCGTTAGTACCTTCAAAGGAACAGTCAGAGTCATGAGCAGGTCGGCCACCACCACATTCTTCAGGTACACCACAAATGTGGAGCTGCTGTGGATCTGGAAGAAGATCCAGGCAGCCAAGCAGTTGAGGACGATGGCAGCCAGGAAGAGGGCAGAATACAAGCAGGGGAAGAGGACCGAGGTGATCCTGGTGTCTAGCTTGCATTGCATGGAGGAGTTCTGCTGACTCATATTCATCCTCACGTCCCAGCTATGACTGGAAAATACAAGTATATGCTTCAAAAAATGTTTTTTTTAAAATATTTTTTATTATGGCGTAAGTTGCATTTGTGTCGTATTGTTACTCAGTTGTCATTACTTGAAAAGGATTTAATAATTAATTATTAAATATAGCAGTCTAAATATCCTAAACCACTGATGTAACCATTTATTATTATTATTATTATTATTATTATTATTATTATTATTATTAAATAAACATCTTCCATACTTTATCACCCACCACAAGGTGATGTAGGCCTGTAAGCCAGTGGCCTTAACAGTACTGCTAATAAATTACAAAATACATTTCCCCTCATAAAACACAGGATATTGTTTCTTGGAAATGGAAATTGTGGAGTAGAAATGGATCTCCATAATACTGACTCAATTCCTGTTGTCTTATATGGGTACTATGTGCCTTATAACTTATTATCACTACTGCTTTCAGTAAATAATAACCCATATGCATGGGAAATATAGAAGTTTAGATAACAAATTCACTAATGGTAGAGGAAACTCCAGAGAATTTTAAATGTGTACCTTATTGCAACATAACTCTGAAAGTGCATGCATATGAAAACACTTGCATGCACATAGAGAAATTCTATAGTCTGTAAAATGGGTCACCATCTGTTGTTCATAACCACACAGCAAAACCTCATCAAACAAACAAGTTCAAATGAAGTGAGGCGAAGGATTACCTTTGCAACATTTGACACATTTCACGTATAGCTAGGATTTCCACACAACATAACACTTACATGCAACATAATAGTAACACAGTTAAGTGCTAAGTGGCACAACCGAAAACCGCAGTTAGTTGGCAAGTTAAAAATAACAATATATAAATAAATACACATGCATTGCATGTTACTAAGCTATTACGTATATATATACAGTTAGGTCCGGAAGTATTTGGACAATGACAGAGTTTTTGTGATTTTGCCTTTATACGCCACCACAATGGATTAAAAAAAAAAAAAACAATCAAGATGTGATCGAAGTGTAGACTTTCAGCTTTATCTTAAGAGGTTCCACAAAAATATGGCATTTATCCTTCAAACCATTAGCATGTTTTCTTTACAAGGGGGCACATATGCTGGTTTTGACTAAACATTGTACTTCGTAATTTCTGACCTCCGACTATAAAAAATGAAAGAAACCACGCCCTCAACCCGGAATTCCTACTCGGGAACTCGGGATGTTCTCCTCGATTTCAAGTTCAGCAAGTGACTTCACATCAAAATGGCTGCTCACAGCATCAGCATTAGCACTAACAACGTACAGACATATTAACTTGTTAAATAAGTAGCTTGAATGAGGTCAAACATGATGTAATTCCAAGCTTCATGTTCTGTTTGAAAAGTTACTAGCAACAGGGAAATAGCAGACAGCTGATGTAGTGCAGAAGAGAAAACGAAGGGTGGATCTGGTTTAATAAGATTTTACGAAGTAAAATGTGATGTCCCCCATTTTATCTGCACATTTTTTAAATTCCTATGTCTATTAACATTATTAATACACTATGAATGGTTAACAAAATTTCATGCCTTAAATAATTAAATGACAAATGCTGAATACAATCACTACTTCTGCCACCCAAAACGCAAGAGTGTGTTACACAATTTAATTTTACAGATCACGTGGTGACTTTATTTTTAAAGGTTCTATAAAAGTCATTACAAGAGCAGTACAACCATGAAGTGACCTACTAAACTGGTCGGTCCAAGACTGCTTTGCTTTCATTTGTGGCAAGACAAGTGCGTGTATGTTCAGCAGTAGTTCTGTCCTTTCTTTCTACAACTTGCCTCACCTCAGATTAGTAGAAACCTTATATAAAATAAACGTAAGGCTAAATAAATGTTGCATATATTCATAAGCTAGAGAAACCAAATGCATACATACATCAATAAATGAGAAACAGGACGTTTTGGACAAATATAGATAAGAAAGAAAGACAGACAAATGAGCCAATGCAATGCACTTTTCAATATAATCCTTTAAGATTGAGGAGCAACTTAAACATCCATTTTAAATTGCATATAAATTACTATTTACTGTGAAAAGCACAGTATATATATATTATGTACAGATAAATATATATTTAAATTATATTTTAATATTATAATTGCACAGGTTTTATATACCAAATGTTGCATCTGTACTACATAGATTTTTTTTTGCATACAACTACAAATATGAATACTGAACAAAAAATAAAATAAAATAATTAAAAAGCTTTCAATGTAACATGATCTGATTATTTTGGATCAGGAACTTACCAGCTGCTTTAGGAGAAGTGAAAAAAAAAAGTGAAAAGTGCAATACCGAACACTGAACAAAAAATAAAATAAAATAATTAAAAAGCTTTCAATGTAAAATGATCTAATTATCTAATTATTTTGGATCAGGAACTTACCAGCGTTAGGAGAAGTGAAATTCTTCTGTTTTTTCCCAACTGACAATGCTATATGAAAATCAGCAAATGCCTGAGACTTCCCATTCACTTTGCCTATTGCTCTGTGCTTGTGGCCTGCATATGCATGCACACACATGCACACACAAACATGACACACACACACACACATGCACTTGTTTTCTCTACTGGTGGCCTCTCAAAGACTTCCTTTCTCGTCACAATAGGTCTGCCATTCCAGTGCCAGGGTGAATATCCCCATCCTGTTTCATTTCCTGTCCTTTGTCTCAGTATTGCCTCGGTTCTGCTTCGTGCCCAACGTTATTTACTCATTAGTCTACTAAATTTCAGTAGACTGAGATGTGATAAGTGGGTGCTGCACAGCACCAGCCTGTGATGTCTTTTCAGGAACTGGCACTATATCTTGGAAATAAGGGCGTATATATATACTGTACATACACACACAAGATATATAAGGGATATAATATATACTTATCTGTAGATGGATTTCTAGCTGTCTGGAAAGACAGACTTGTGAGAGCAAGTGTATTTTGGTTGTATGCATTGTGAGTGGTTGTGCAAGTGCAAGACTGATATCTGTCACCCAGCTGTTTGTGGTCAGCTGCAGCACACAACCAAAGTGATCCCTTCCCTGGTCCAGTCTGTTTGTGTGTGTGTGTGTGTGCGTGTGTGTGCGTGTGTATGTGTGTGAGGGAAATATTGCATGTGTATGTGCCCATTCTGATAAAAATGATGTGGCATGTATATTTCTATTTTTGCGATTGTGCAAAGTGCAAACAACTTTTCCACCAACCCACTAAGTTTCAGTTTTACTGTCACTTATAATTGGAAAGCTATTGCTGCTATGCAATAATGTATTATTATACCCCAGTGAATTTGAATTCTCGACTCCGATCGATTGTCAGATGTTTTCTTTAACAGCAGCTCTGACAGTAGTTCTCGCTGCAAATCACAGGTTTATATTAATGCACTCATTTTAATATGTTATTGTTTCCATATCAACAGGGACGTACACTGTATGTTGGACGCTCCACACAATCACAAGCCTAATAATAAACAAATTAAACATTTCTTCTTATTTAACAAAGAAAAAAAATATAATTGTTGATATGATGAAGCATTGTGTAAAGATTTTATTTACTATTTATGGAAGGAGTCTCCAGTGCCAGCACTTTGTAACAATCAATAGTAAATCTGTTGCTTTAATTTTTCAGCCACAGGAAAGTCTTCAGGACGTAAGCTGATAATAGGAACTAACTTGTTCCACCTAACTAACTAACTAACCGTAAAGTTCACAACATTAAATGTAACAACAAACTGCCAAAAAAGTATCATGGGTAGTTCTTTAATAAGTTTTAAAAAAATAATTGGTTATAAGAGGAATAAAACACTCGAGACATGAGGACATGCTGTAATGAGAAAATAATCAAATGTTGATTATTTTCCTATAACGCTGCATCGTGTCTAATCCTTACATAATGTACAGTCAGGTCCGGAAGTATTTGAACAATGACAGCGTTTTTGTGATTTTGCCTTTATACACCACCACAATGGATTTGAAATAAAACGATCAAGATGTAATCAAAGTGTAGACTTTCAGCTTTATTTTAAGAGGCTCCACAAAAATATAACATTTACCATTTAGGAATTACAGCCATTTTCCTCAAAGTACCTCCATTTTCAGGGGCTCAAAGGTATTTGGACAAAGTGACATAATTGTATATATAACCATAATTTTAATACTTGGATGAAAATCCTTTGCAGTCAATGACTGCCTGAAGTCTGGAGTCATTGAAGTCATGTTCTCAAAATTCAAATTCTGAGTTTCCTCCCTGGAGTTGCTTTGCCAGGCCTTTGCTCCAGCCACCTTCAGGTGCTGCTTGTTTGTGGGTCTTTCTGCCTTCAGTCTTGTCTTCAGTAAGTGAAAAGCATGCTCTATTGGGTTGAGATCAGGTGACTGACTTGGCCATTGAAGAATATTCCATTTCTTTGCCTTCAAAAAGTCTTGAGTTGCTTTCGCAGTATGTTTAGGGTCATTATCCGCCTGTACTGTGAAGCGGCCTCCTATCAAATTTGTAGCATTTGGCTGAATGTGAGCAGAATTCATGTTGCTACTTCTGTCAGCAAGTCCAAATACCTTTGAGCCCCTGAAAATGGAAGTACTTTGCTTAAAATGGCTGTAATTCCTAAATGGTAAATGCCATATTTTTATGGAACCTCTTAAAATAAAGCTGAAAGTCTACACTTCGATTATATCTTGATTGTTTTATTTCAAATCCATTGTGGTGGTGTATAAAGGCAAAATCACAAAAACTCTGTCATTGTTCAAATACTTCCGGACCTAACTGTATTTAATAATGGTGATGCATTTTGAGACATCAGTATCAATATTAATAGCACTGTGGCAGCATGTTGTTTCTGGAAACAGTATTTTGTCTACTCCGTTTTTTTTTTTTTTATAGCATTTTAAATCTTACTTAAAATTTTACACTTTATATCTAAAAGGAACCAATATAGAAGACAGAAAGATTTTGTTATTGAACAATACTGTAATTCCCACATGAAAGTATTTACCCTTGAACCTTATCTTAGAGAAAACTGACGCTTTTTTCAAAGTCAGAAAAATAGCCACTGTTATTTTTTTTTCATTTCCTGATGCTAATGTCATCACCATTCTGCGAAGCTCTATTCTTGGCTATGTAAAACCACAACAGTTATTTCAAAAAAAACCAAACACATTTTTCTCATTGGCCAACTGAAATTTTCAGTCAGTGCACAGAATACAAAAGAAACAATAGATTTATTTCTACATACAGCCTAGAGAGGAGTATCTGAGGACTGATAAGCATTCATATTTTCACCTAAAGCTGCAAAAAGCCCTCTGAATGCAAGGACTCCAGAAAACCTTTGACTGAATGCCTTGTAGAGGAAAAAGTAGATCCAGAAAGGTCCTAGGAGTACGCGTAATTCCTCTCAACCTGCAAGTTCACTCACCTTTATGGCCAGGTAGAAGAAGATGGTTAAGAATCTGCAGGTGATGGGACACAGTCCTGGTGAGGCATTTTGGTAAGCTTGCAGGACCTTGCACGGGGAACGTCAAGGTAATAAGGAAGTTGGCTGCAACCAAGCACTTTAGGTACAACATGAAATTAGAGCAGGAAGCAGAGACTGTCAAGTCCAAAACAGATGGGCTGATGCAGTTAGGGATGAAGTTAGAGCCATCATTGAGCCTAAAAACATTTCATTTGTTACTAGTATACTTAAACATAATGGCAAAAAAAAGTCATATTCTAAAAGCAATACGGTAACGCTTTACAGTAATATGAACTTAATACACCATAAGTAATGAACATTTCTATTAACTGATGTTTTCTTTTAATTAATAAATGAAATGAGCCAGAAATAATGTCCATCTCATCAATGAGTAAAATAAAATGAAACAACACCTTAATGAACATGTTTGAAGATGTTAACTGGGAAAATTCAGAACTTGCTGAAAAGCAAAGTTTTAATATTTACACTTGGATTTCAGAGTTTGTTAATTAATAAACATGTTAACTTTGTCACTTTGTTAACAGTATTTATGGTTATAAATAATGCTGAATAATATTAATAAATAATATTTATAATGCTGGTGCTGGTTTGTAATGTTATATATATATATATATATATATATATATATATATGTATATATATATATATATATATATATATATATATATATATATATATATATATATATATAAGAAAATATTTTTTTACTTCGTAAATGTTCTTAATTTTCACAGATGAGTGATGGTTTAATAATAACAGTAATCGTAATACTTGGTTCTTCTTGCTTCTGCCAGTAGTGGTCACCAGCTGACAGCATACTAAAGCTTCCTCTTGCAGCTGCATCTATTTTCCTATTCCTATTTCCTATTTTTTTTTAAACTGCAACTCTTTAACATTTTTGCAAATTGTTTTCTCTACATACACTACATTCCTGTACTGTAAGTCTTGTTGGCTTCTACTTGTAGTAATCACAGCATTAAAAGTATCTTATTATAGCTTATATGACAAGATAAAATTGATAATGAAATATGCTTAAGCGCATTCTTTTTTCCTGGCGTAATACCGCAATACCATTACCACTGCTTGAGCCACACATGAGAGGTAACTAAGTGCAATTACTTCTGAACATTGCACCTTTATGAGCTTGTTGGAAATCCCATGCCAAGCAACTTCCATTTCACAATTATAGCATTTACAGTTGACCAGGGCAGAAGAGTCTAGCAGGGCAGAAATTTCACAAACTGAATTGTGCCAATGGTGGAATCCACGTTTATTGTCACTGGGCTCTTTGTGCTCTATGTGCTTGGTTTTATGCATATTTTAGCAATGGGTGTGGCTGAAACACCTGAACTCAATCATTAGGAGGGGTGTCCACATACTTTGGCCATATAGTGTAGCAATTGAGACCTCTTTGGTTTATAGCACCATACAATAATCCATCCATCCATCCATCCATCCATCCATCCACTTTCCAAACTGCTTATCCTACACAGGTCAACTGGGGAGCCTGGAGCCTAACCCAGGGGACCTGGGGCACAAGGCAGGGAACACCCTGGACAGGGTGCCAACCCATTGCAAGGCACAATCGCACACACACTCACACAATATGGACAATTTGGAAAATACCAATCACCCTACAGTACAACGCATGTGTTTGGACTGGGGAAGAAACCGGATTACACGGAAACCCCTGAAAAATGCGAAGAACATGCAAACTCCACACACACAGGGCAGAATTTTGAACCTTTAACCCTGGAGGTACAAGGCAAACATGCAAACCACTAAGCCACCATGCTCCTACTATACAATAATAATAATGAAAAAAGCAGACTAAACAAAAGCAGCACAAAAACTCAGTAAATCCCAGACACCCCCAATTTCCCTCAGTGTCACAGATGCGTGTACACAAACACTTCTTTTACAACAGGTGGCTTTTCAATAAGCCATCGCCGTAAATCTGCCATGCCAATGCCAGGGTGAATAGGCCTGTCTCAGTGTTGAGTCTGTTCTCTGTTGTGCCAACCATTATTTACTCATTTGCATCCAAGTTTTGTAGGTGAAAATGTAATACTGAACACCACTAGCCTGAGGTATCACTTCAGCAACAGCTCTATTTGTTGGAAAGAACGCAAATGACCACCATTCAAATCGTATTGTGTATCTTCTTGTACACATGTAGATGGATAGATATCTGCGCATCATCTGTGTTGTGTAAATGTGTTTTGTTAATGTTCTATTTTCATGATTACAAGGCACCGCAGTGAAAAAACAAGTCTTAAACCTTAAATAATCCTAATTAGAGACTTATGTGTTGACGGTACTGTTTATACTGTATTGTAGTGAGTTCTAACTTTAACTGTCATTGACATTTAGATGCCCCATGAAACATCTCCTCTTCTCTGCAAACACCATCGGGCTTGCAAATCAAGTGGTAACATAGCATGGTAAAGCGGGCATGTTCAAAACACAGAAAGTCTCTGTAGTCTCAGTAGCCTGGAGAACATACAGCCTAAAAACTATCCGCATTTTGGAAACAACACAGTAAACAAGATATGTGACATTAGTCCATGCCGACAATGTTTAAGACTGGTTCACTACATAAATCTTGGAGGCAGATAACAGAAAAACAAACACTAGGTAGATTTATGTCTCTCTATAGTAGACCTCTGTGCTCCTGAGACTGAAGAAAAAGCTGTAAGCGGTGGTGGAGAGAGTACTAAACGTGATGCCTTGATTACAGTACTGCTATTGTAGTAATAATAATGCATTTGAGTAAATGTGAGAGTAGCAATCAAGAAAATTACCCAAATAAGAGTAAATAAGTCGAAGAAAAACTAAGAAGTATTTACTTCACAAATTACTTTCCATGCATCTAAAACTGACACAGGTAACCCGAAAATGTTCTATTTGCTATTTTGCTCTTATGTTAACTAACCAATTAAGTTATGCCGACGTGAACACCACCTGCATTATCAATAGTATACAAAGAAATTTAATGTTAGCTGACTAGCTAACTTAGTCAATGCTGTTGGGGTTTCTGTGGGTTCCTTATCTAGCTAGCTAGCTCACGTTAATTAATAAGCATTACTTATAGGCTGTAGCAGTGCTTACAGGTGATGTACATATTTAACACAACCGAAGTGACATGTTAAGTGTAAAACAAAGCTTTCATAAAATATTTCATAAAACATAAAAACATCTGGCTAACTAGTCTAGCTAACAGCTTACCTGGATGATCCTGCAGGTTGGATTTTGAGCTGTCGATATCTCCACATGGATTTGGCTTGCAGAATTTGCAGATAATTATCATGCTCTGTCTTTTAAAGCATTTCAAGGATGCTCATCTGTTTCCACTGTCTCAGACATTGCTGCTGCTGACTAAGCATTTGGTGCCTGAAGTGTAGACTTTTATGAGGAAACTGCTTGTGTGTGTGTCTGAAAATTACAGTCTTTCAGGGTTAAAGCTATTAGATTTTACTCTGTGACAGTGAACAAAAAAATGAGCTAACTTGAATAGTTTATTTTTAAAAAATAAATTATGATGATATGATTTAATTATACTCAAAAACATCCCATTACAGTGGACCATGTACACATCTGCAGCCACGTAAAACCAGCAAGCTTATTTCTCTAAGCTCTATGCTGTGGTGCACAACTAAACATGATATTTTTAGATTTTTTTTTAGTTATAGACCCTTGTTGGTTGTAGATACTTCATTACTATAGACAACAAAAAAGGGATGTAGCTCTATTTTTGGCCTTAAGTTGGCACCAGCAGACACTCAGCTCTAAATTGACCATAATAATAATAATAATAATAATAATAATAATAATTTTCATTAAATATAATACAGTAGCACTAAATATATTAATATAATAATTCTAAAATTGAATTATAATAAAACTTTATTAGATACACTTCATGCATTACAAATACAAGTGCAATAGCTTTTAATGCAGTACAAGCATTTGTCTAAATTAAACACAATTACATGCTTATTAATGCATATGAGCTCATATTGTAGCAAATATATTAACAAATGTTACAATATTTGTTTCTAAACAGGTTTTCTTTGGTCAGTTTTTCACACATACTACAGACCAGCTCTTAGACCTTTAGACCTTTTGTCCAATAAAAATTATTATCAAAAATACACCATGAATTCATTACAAAAAAGCTGCAAAATTGCTGACTTGTTTATATTATAAAAAACCCTGATGCAAAGAAAGATATAGAAAGATATATTCTGGTCTCCAGTGTGAAACTGTGCAAACTTTTAGCTTCCTGATGTGGTTTCAACACCATTTTACTCTCAGTGTTCTGCAATGATTCGTTACACACTGTCATGCCATGGCAGTTATTTACAAAATGTAACACAGCTGTACTTGAAGCTGTACATCACCAGTGCGTTCTATAAAATGCAATTGTTAAAAAAAAAAATACATTCACTGTCTTTACATTAAGTTTAGAGTGAAGTATCCGAGGACTGACATGCATCATTGTTTTTTCCAAATCTTTTAAGATCAACCTTCTCCCAAAACTTTTCCCTGAAAGCCCTGCAGAGAAAAAAGTAGATCAGGGGGTCCAGGCACACATTTAGAGCTGAGAGCCAGAGGGTGAAGTCCTTACCAATTTTAAGTGAAAGCTTGGTACACGTGTCATTGCTTTGAACCTGTAGCTTAGTATAAGGAATTCGGATAGAGTGGTAAGGTACGTAACAGATAAAAAATACGAGAAGAATTAGAAAAACCCGGAGCTTTGCTTTACGCTTCCGCTTGTCGTTGTTGCCGCGAGACCTTTGATATGACTCCAAAACCGTCTTAGCAATGCAGGTGTAACAAACCACAATTATAATGCACACTGTCCAAAAAATCACTTTGCCGCAGATGACGACTCCCTCGTGCCAAGAAAGTCCTAGTTCACTTTTCATGGCCATGCAGAACTCTCCGGTCTTATTCGTAGGGTCTTGGTCTGATGTGATAATAATTGGTAATGAATTAGAGCCAATCAACCCAATCCAGAAAAGGAATGATAAGACATTACTAAAAAGTAGGTTCTGACACAGAACACCACCTCCAGATCTCACAATCTTTAAGTAGCGGTCAAGGCTGATGAGTCCCATCAAAATCACACTCATGTTCATGGCTAGGTAGAAGAAGACACTTGAGAATCGGCAGGCGAAAGCATGCAGCCCCGGGGAAGCTCCTGGGATTTCACTGGCACCTCGGATGGGGAAGGTCAAAGTCATGAGGAGGTCAGCCGCCACCAAGTGCTTCAGGTACACCATGAAAGTAGAGTTGGACTGGATGTGTAAACATATCCAAGCTACTATAAGGTTCAGCAGAAGAGCGGGTGGGAAAATAATGAAATAGAGAGCTGGAAGAGCTTCTTCCCATGCTTTTTGATTAATTCCACAATCTAAAGAGAAATTTGGGGTTCCATTTGAAGCCATCATTAAGCCTGAAAAACAAATATGTGATGAGTATACTTGTAATTAACATACCGGCAAAAAAAAGTTGCCATTTCATTTCTCACTTTTCAACATTTTTTTCAATTCCTTTAATATAATATGAAAAATATTCCTTTAAATGAGTAATGAGCATGCACAAAGTAAGGAATAAAACATTTGGCCATGTGCTGTTAAGACTCCCATTTTGGAAAAACTTAACTCTCTTTTTAAGCAATGCTGGAGGAATTATGAAACTTGTGAGAAAACTTTAGAGGTATTGTACAGCATGACTGTCCACACATGAAAGACATTTAAGTCATGTATAAAGTATTCATTCCATTCCTATTCAGTTAGCTGAAATACAGTCTTCTTGAAGGTTAGCTGAAATAAGTTAAGAGGACTTTACGTTTATATATATATAATGCTATTTTATTATCTGACCCTATGCCCTATTTTTTTTGGAACAGACTTTGTTATAGATTTATATATTAGTATGTCAGTAAAGAAAGCTACATATTACAGAGACCACTGCTGGATTTTGCTGCAAAAAGAAGAAGCAAGTGTGACAGTCAAAGTCTCTCCAGAAGACCTGTGGCTGGTTCTGCAAGATGCTCAGTAAAACTTACAGCTCATTTCCTTATAAATGTGCACAAATTGCACCTGAGACTATTATTTTTTTTTTAAGCAAAGGGGCGTCACACCAAATATTGACTTTGTTTCATTTATTACTGTTCACTGCTCTTTATAGTATTAGGTGGATACTTCACAGAACCTGCTGCAAGGCTTCATTAATGTGCCGTTAGTAAAGTACCTTGCAAGATAAAGATCAGAATTTGCAGATACAGCAGCCTTGAAGGTTAAGGATCTTTTATCTCTTTAATGTAAAGACAGGCTACATGAAACCTCCAGCATTGCTTTATAAAAGTTTTCTTCACTGCTTAAGAATCCTGTGAAAACCCAGAGAGAATTCTCTAAACATTCATGTACAAGTGGGTCACTTCTCTGTGTCTGTTTGAAAAAATCAACTCAAAAAAAAAAAGAAAAGAAAAGAAAGAAACCAGAAGTAGTTTTCTAATATCATTTTTTCCTTATATATTCAGCATCTGAAATCTGAATATCTCTAGCAAAGTTTTCAGACTTTGTGCAAGACTGTGAAATAGTATGCAACCTGCCGTACACTTGTAACATGCAAGTATAAACTACATCTTAGTTCAGAAGTGTATCAAACTATTAAGAGTAGTGTAAGCACTGAGACAGAAAACACACACACACTAATGTGTATGCTTGTAAAGCTAGATTGCAGTTGATTCAGAGCTTGATTCAAAGATTTTATCCTTTTGTATATCACAGAATTATGGTTCAAACATAGTAACCATAGCAACCATATACTATCCCACAGTAATCATGATTACTGTATATTTTTTATATTTCTCTTATATGTATGTTGTGGCCTAATGGATAGAGAGTCGGTCTTGCGACCCGAAGGTGAACCTGAAGGTCGTGGGTTCGAGTCTCGGGCCTGGCAGGAGTTGTAGGTGGGGGGAGTGAATGACCAGCGCTCTCTCCCACCCTCAATACCACGACTGAGGTGAGACCCTTGAGCAAGGCTCCGAACCCCCAACTGCTCCTCGGGCACTGCAGCAAAAAAGGCTGCCCACTGCTTGGTGTGTGTGTGTGTGTGCGCGCGCGCGCGCGTGTGTGTGTGTGCGCGTGTGTGTGTGTGTGTGCGCGCGTGTGTGCGTGTGTGTGTGTGTGTGTGTGTACTTGGATGGGTTAAATGCAGAGCACAAATTCCGAGTATGGGTCACCATACTTGGCCACAAGTCACTTCACTTCAATAATTGACAACTCAAGGTTTTATTTGTTACATAAACAGTTCTATAATTCATTAAATAGTTAAATAATTTATGTTTAAATGGGCGATTGTAGTAAGTGTGCATGTGTGTAATGGACATCCAATAATCTGTAATTAATTAATATTTCAAAAGCCACCTGTAAAGGAATGCATGTATGATGATTTTGGTAGATTTTTCCTCTTGTGTGTGTAAGCTTACAAGCTTCTACATACAGTTGACCCGTGCAGTGTTGCTTGTTAATTGTGCCACTTTGCTGGTAAAATTGCAACGCAGGACTTTTGTATTCGGTGAAATTGTACAGCACTTGCTGATGATATGGATAAAAGAAGCAAATGTACATGATGTTACGTACACTGTGCAACATTTCACACCTCTCCAACTTAACAATTTTCTAGTGACCCATTGCATCAACAATTTTTATTTGGCCTAATTAAAGTTCAAACAGTGAAGTGTTTATTTTTAGTTGTGGTGACACACCTATAGCGATGGATGCAACAGAAATATATAGCTGTGATTTTTTTTATTCACCATATACTTGAAGGCTCAGTAATATAATTTGTGTTTTTTATTAGCTGTTTTGTTTATTTCACATAGCTATACACAACATCTTACACTGTGCAAGTTAAAAACAAATTTTATAGCATATAATGAATGATACATTACTCACTTATTTGCAGTAAGTGCTTTATCCGTGTTGGTTCTGGTGCCTAGCCTAGGGACACTAGTTGTGAGGCAGGAACACACCCGTTATGGGATGCTAGTCTATCACAGCACACCATGCACAGACATTCATACACACCTAGTGGCAGTTTATCTTACCCAATCCACGTACTGGCAGGTTTTGAGGAGTACATGCACAGAAACTCCTCATAGACAGTCAGTCACATGAACTCAGGATCAAACCTGGGACCCTGGCACTGTGAGTTGACGACACTACCCACTATACCACCATACTGTGCTAAAACACAGAAGGAAGTAGCAGAGATCTCTGCAGATTGCAGCACTGAATACAGAAATAACTGCCCATTGCTGGAGGACATATAAAAGTCTTTTTAATTAGTAATTTTAATTAATTTTAATTTAATGTAGATATGTTCCTGAAAAATTATAACAAATTTTATAAACCAGCAATATTTACTGAGTTTTATTTAATTCAACTTAAATAGTTTCTAAATAAAATGTTACCTTAATATGGATGAAAAACAGCATTTGTTTTTTTGTGATTTGATGGTTAGCAGTAATGCCAAGTTTAGCAAAAAGCCTTTTCTTAGGAAAAGGTTCCCTATTGCTTAAAATGTGCTGTTTGATAGTATAATAATAATAATATCAAATATATTGTTCTTTTTTGTTTTACATCCAGAAGTTTTCTGTTTAACTGTAGTTTCTTATCCTGATCCAGTTTGAAAAAGATATAAGAAAACATTTCACATACCTCTTAGGATGTGAGGATGTAAAACTGCCCCTGTGTCGTGTGTGTCACTTGTTCAGCTATAACCTCTACTGTGATGTAAGACAGTTAATAGTCTGGCTGAGTGACAAAACACACCCACTGACATGACTTCTCTGTTGGTGACATTAATGCTTAGTAGTAACAGCCTCTGCACTCACGATGCCTCTGCTTCTGCTTTGGAAACCACAGTATCACGTTCAACAAAAGTGCAAGATAAATGCTACCATAGCATATCTGATGTGTTTCCTGGCATGTACCAGGAAATGGCATCATATTATTTTATCTCTGTAAGATTTTCCTTCCATCTTTTCCTTCAAAGCCCATCTTTACACTTTACTCTTCTCATAATAATTGCTGAAAAAAAGCAAAGATAACTTGCCTGTGTTTCTCTTTGCTGTCACCAGTAGTGGTCACTAACAGACAACACATTAAGCTTCCTCCTGCTGCCCTCTTAATTTACTAAGACTGCTTCATGTCTCATTTCTTCATTTCTAAGAGTAACATCTTAAATAGCTTTGGTAAACGTTTCTTCCAGATACATTATTACATTATTTTGCTTTTGCAGAAGAAGCTCCACCTCTTAGCACACGGCATGGTCCCAAGTGCTGCTCCATGTTCACTCCATGTGCTTTTTTGTTTACATTGCCAGGTACCTTTGTTTGGGTCCTGTCTCTGCCTGTGTCCTGTCATTGTTCCATACACATTACATCATGTGTGTAATAATTCTCCAGTGATTAGATCAGACTACCTTTGCTTTATTTGGAAGCGTGCTTAGGGTGACCACTATACTGGTTTAATTTTAGCATTGTGGTAGATTTCGTTGAACACAGATGAGCTCCTGTGTGAAGAAGTGCAGTATCTTTGGCAACATGCTATTATTTTCCTTACACTTAACATTTAATGTTAAAGTTTAAGAACGCCTTGGCAGCATTTATGTGCATGATGCAGAACCAGGACCATCTAGAGAATTGTTTTGCCTGTCTTCAATAGATTAGTTTGCATATCTGTGAGACAGTAATGTGCACTATGAGCACATGTTTTTTTTAAAGGTCTCAGAAGTGTTTAATAGATATGGTCTGTGAAATATTTATATTCTTGTCAAGCACATTTCCACAACTGGGTCTATGAATTTCAATTCAGCCCAGCATATCAGGTAGCTGAACGCATTCAGGACTGATATGTAAGGAATAAAATACAGGGTTGTAAGAAAACAATCAACAATGTAAAGCGGGGTATCCTGTTACCATTCTGAAGTTGAAAATTTACCTTTAAGAACAGACCCCGAAGTGTTTTATTCCACTCATACCACAGAAAATTGCAGACGATTACATTTTTATTCATTAAAGAACAACACAGCATCCTTTTTATCTGTTTAGAGTTACATTTAATGTTGTGGAACATCCATGAAACTACTGTCAGAGCTGCTAATTAAGTAGACAGTAATTAATCAACACTGTTTGACAAATCAGATTCGGAAATTCACTTTGAAATAAAAAAAAATGTGGTTTTCTTAATTGTACCTGTTTAAATGTGGGATGTTTTAATTATATTAAACGATGTATTTAGTGATGTACATGCAAAAGTCAAATAAGTCAGTCAGACATTACAATTGGTTAAAACAAAATTCATAATTCTAAAACTTTTACATTTGTGGACAATTTTGTTTATTTCATATTTTGAAAATGAAAGAATTATATATATATGCAGCTTGGTGGCTTTTTATGTAACAGAAGGAAATTGCATTTGTAAACATATACATATTTGAAACAATCATAAAGATTAAACTGTCTGACTATTCCTCCTGAAATACAGATTAAGCTCAGAAATCATCTATATTTACATTGTTGTAGGTCTAGGTCCTTCGGGGTCTCCAATTTTTCATTTATTTATTTATTTCATATGTTATGCTTTTCATAAAAATATACAGTATATTCTGAATATGCAGTTTGTAAAGTTCAATTTCACTATAAAACTCCAACAGAGGTTTAAAACATCACATTCAGGACCGTTATGTTAAGAGTCACAGAAACTCCCCGGACTATATTTATGTCGCGCGGTTTCCCATAGGGCTGCTATCTGCAGGAGTATCCGTAGTGTACTGCAATGCTCCACACCTCCCAGGCGAGAGTCGTAGGATTTTGAACAGTGAGTCCCTGAAGGACGTGCAGAGGAAGAAATAGATGAGAGGGTCTAGAAGAGAGTTCAGAGAGGACAGCCACAGCGTGCTCTCTTTCACCTGGAAGAAGATAAGTTTCTGTTGACAGTCAAAACTATGTTCCCTCGTCTGGCTCAGGGTATAAGGCACTCGGGCGAAGTGAAACGGCACAAAGCATATGAAGAACACTGCGAGAACGAGGAACACGTTAGCTCTCACCCTCTTCTTCCTCTGCTGGCTCTGAGCTGCTGTATTCAGAACGCGAGTCCGTGCAAAGGAGTTGAACAGCTCTTTGGTGATGAGTGTATAACACACCACTACTGCTATCAGATTACCCCAGAAGATTACCTGGCAGATGTGGTTGACCACTTCATGCCACTTTAAGCCCAGCTCAGTCTTCAGGCTACTGCAGCTAAAGTGGTCTGATTTAGGCGTCTTGCTGGTGAGAATCATGTTGGGGAGGGAAAGCGCCAGCAGGGACACCCAGATACCAACTGAAAGCAGTTTCCTGTGGGCCAGCTTTTTAGGACTGGTGCCAACAAAAGGGTAGAGAGTCTTTCTACAGCGGTCAATGCTGATAAAGCCAAAGAAAAGGATGCTGATGTACATGGTAAGGTAGAAAACCACAGAAGAAATGCGGCAGACAAAGATGCGGACACTAACTGAGGCCATGTTTGAGTCCGACAGGATCTTAAATGGAAAAGTCAGAGTCATGAGGAGATCAGCCACCACAATGTTTTTTAGGTAAATGATGAAGTGCGAGCGACTGGGGATGCTGAAAAACACCCATGCTGCTAGGCCGTTGAGGATGATTCCTAGCAGGAAGAGAAGAGAATACAGTATCGGGAACACCGCTGTCTTCAGTACGTTATTACGGGAACAGTCTTGCCATGAGGAATTAGTCAGGTTCATGAAATTCACAAGGGTTGTTGACATTCCTTCTGGGAGCTCCATTAGTTGCAGGGTTTCTATACAAGTGGTGGTTTAAATACAAAACATTAAAAGGAAGGGTTATTCAATAGCAAGTTCAAGGTTCAAGTTCTGTTTGAGGTCAATATTTCCTACATCCTATTTTTTCTGGCTCTGCCTTGATCATGACACCTGATAATAGCTAAAATATGCAACCTGTTAGAGATGTACATTTTGGTACTCATCACTAGATAGTCATGGCACTATTGGGGGCATCATGGAACATTTTATTTAGCTCCGTTAGCTGCTTTGTGCTTCTAACAGTGAACCCATACTGAGTTTTACGTTTAACGTTATGTCGTTTAAACATCATCTTTAATAGAGAGTATGACGGCAGCCAACCTGAGCATGCACTCAGGTGCTGTTACACGTCCCTCACATGCTGTTAAAGAGACTGTTGAACCACCATAAGATGTTTTATCAGGTTACTTATATTGACAACAGTTTACAGCCTTCTTTGCTTTTATTTTTTTTAACATTAATTGTGAAATACCTGCAGATTGCTCTCATTTTGTGTCATCTGTTCATTAGTGTGATAATGTACACTAGGCTTACATCACATGTGGTATCAGATATTGGTAATGGAGCAATGGAGTACGAATAAATGAGCACTGCCTCAGACCAATGCCCAATACCAGTACCTGTATCAATGCATCTCTAATCCAAAGCGATTTACAATTGAGACAGGATGCAACTGAGTGGTTTTGCTCAAGGGCCCAGTAGTGGCAACTTAGCAATACTGGGATTTGAACTCACAACCTTTTCATCAGTAGCCCAGTACGTTAACCACCAATAATTGGTATACGGGCCAAAGCTGGCTTGAAAAAGGAAATTGGTATAATGTATATACTTAATTTGAATTGTTTGCAAATTCTAGAATTCTAGGAATGTTTGTAGAACATTAATATTTTGTGTATTTACAGTTTTTGAGCTCTGCCTGACTGTTCTTTAAGTACTGAGTATTGATAGCATTGCGTGTGAGATAATTAACCGCCTCTTACTTCCCAGAAATCTATCTATTTGTCCTTTTATCTATTTAAGACCCATTTCATACCCAGTCAGGTCTATAAACATTTGCCCACTGTTTGTTATTGTTAATTTAGATGTCTGTACAGTATATTGGAGTTGAAATTAAATAATGAATAGTGGCATATACTGTAAATAACAAATAAGATATAAAAAATGCTGTTATCTTTACACCGTTCACCGTTCATGTAAATACCTTTAAATTAAAGCTGAAAGTCTGTACTTTGAGATCACATTCGTTGATTATTTAATTTCAACTCCAATATTCTGTGGTAGACAGCTAAAATAACAATAACTTTGTCAACATTTGAATATTTAAGGACCTGACTGTAAGTCATAACACAGATCAGTTCCATAGACAATAATTTAGTCCTGAGGTTTTGATTCAGAGAGCAGCAAAAATATCTCGGAAGGGGGTGGCTTTTACTCTAATGCTAGCGGGCCTGGGGGCTCAGATAAGTAGTTTATTGGGCAAAAGAGATAATATGTTTTAGCAATTTAGTACAGCTTAGGTAAGTCTTAAAATGCAATGCTTACAAATCAGGTACACCCGGTTTTACATGCAACATGTGGCATGTCAGAACTGCTCAGCTTTTCATTTTATACAAGGCTCTCTCATGTGTAGCATTCATTTCTATGCTTTTGTTCACTGGTTTAGTAAATATAACATTTAAATATCTGTACTGACAGACTAATATAAACATGCATTGTCACTGAAGGTGATTTTCAGTCTGATTCTCTGTGACAGAACTTTCATAAAGTTTGAATTTTAAAGGATGCCCGAGCAAGTGCTTTTATAATATGGTTAAAGGCTGAAATATTGAGCTGGATTCAGTAAAATTGACATTTATTTGTTGTATAAGTTGTATTTTTTCACTCTCCTGTCAGTTAAATATTAATAAAATCACAAAAATTTTAATTACATTGTTAACTCATCTAAATAAACTGTGGAAGTTGTATTTGTGATGCAATTCAAACATTCATTTATTTAAAAAATACACATGTCCTTTCCACATGTACAATGTAGCTTCACATAACCTCAAATCCAAATTTTGAAAACTGCTAGTAATGTGTAATCACACTATATACTAGGTGTTCAAACTGAACTAAAATGCACAAGGTAACAAATAACAATGTTTGCATAAACCCAAATTACAGTATGCACACAGCTAAATTTGCATTTGTGTTTGCATTCTTCCCACTATAATCATTCGGTATTTATATAGAAACTTTAAAGCCACAATATTGCATTAGTGAAACATACTCCTATTATTTAACTTCCTGAAAGTACCAGTGAAGACATCATTTTGCTTTGACGTCCTTGAAAAATATCTCTAATATTTCACGTCACAGTGCTCTTACCTGTTATGCACACCTTTGCCTTTATGTAGTTCTCAGTCTAATGGTCTTCTTCTACAAATTTGCTCCGAAACAAGTTTAAAGTAACACAATATGCTAATTTTGGGGGAGGAGGGGGTTCAAAAGTAAATTTAATAGGAACATGGAGACAAACTAAGGAAACTTTCTCTTCTGTTTTTTGTTTCCTGACAAGCTGTGTGTACAAAGGTTTGGCACTCCAAAATAGTGCCACAGTGTCATATGCTTGAACTTCACAATCAAGCTACCGTCTGCATTTTATGCATATTTAATATATTATTATATATATATATATATATATATGTATGTATGTATTTCATTGTATTCTATATTTGTGTCATTTTTATCTCCTTACACTGATTTTTCTACTTATATTTTCTGACTCTTTTCATTTATCTATGCTATCTCTCCAAAACATGTCAATAGATGGATTGGCTATACTAAATTTCCCCTAGGTAAGAATGAGTGTGAATCTGTGTCTGCTAGGTATGTAAACCACAGGCTTTCTCACAAAATGATCTAATTTTAATTGTTAGGGAAACAATAAGATATGGTAAGATACAATACAATTTCAGTTCATAAGATGACGAATCTGCTACAATAATAGGATACAATACGATATGATATCTTTGTTTAGAATCTGGGGTAGGCCTATCATTAATTTGTGGATGATGATGATGATGATGATGATGTAGAAAAAGACCATTTTAAATATCAGAGTTATGGGCAAATCATCTTGTGATGACAATAAGAATTATTTTTTACACACCAGTTGTCTGTCCTTTTTCAATAATAATCGATATATGTATAATCAATTTTAATAGATAATTTTCGATTTATGATTCTTGCCTCAATTCACTTAAATCATTAAACTGCACAATGAAATACTCACAATACCAGACTGAAATTCCAATAGGCCCAGTATGGAACCAGCTAACATGGTACATCAACAAAAAGCATAAGAGTTGGTGTCCATTGGTGTCCATAGGTGTCCATTCCATGGCACCAATGATCTAATTACCTTTCTGCAACAGACTGTGAAAGTGAGATAGTCACAAAGCTCAGTAACAGAATTTAATCTTGTTGCTCTTGTCACGCCTCACCTCAAAGGCCCTTTATATTGATAGAACAACCTACCTCATCCTCATATTACATGCTGGCAATACACAAAGCGTTAGCCACACCTACAAAATGTTTCTGGGTCAAAATTGTCGTTCTCTACCATGTGATTAATCTTTTCACTGGGTGTGTAATGTAGTCATTTGATATAAGGGACATTTACACCAATGAGAACATGTTTTACCACTAATAAGAACAGGTTTTACATTCCCTCAGTGTTCTGACATGGTTTTACTGCTTGTGATGTCATTAGGAAAATGACTCGGAGCTAAATGGCAGCCATTTCAGCCAACTGCCACTCTATTTATACTTTATGGATGCTAGTGCCTAATGTCCTGGATCAAATTCCTAAAGTTCTTCATCGGTGACCAAAGTATTACTCGTCACTTACTGTTGTTTTCCTTTTTTTGCACGAGGAAAAAGTTTAAGGCTTCTTTCACGCTAGGCTTGACGGATTAGATTTAATCCTGTTGTACACCATGCAATTTCAGTGGTATTATAAGATCATGTCTTGTCACCCTCTACAAGATGATCTCAATAAAATCTTATCCGTTTTCTAAAATCACAGTTTGCAGAACAGACTGGGTGACGATGCGTGTTTTTTTGTTAGATTACGCAATGAAGATCTTCTAATGACAGATCTAACATAAAATTACTATTTTCTGCTTACATCATCAATCAATAAGCCTTTGGTATATTAGTCAAAATGATATGCCTCGAGAAATAATGCTTGGAAAAGCAAAGAAAAGAGGAGTTTGGAGCCATTTGTGGCTTAATAAAAGAAGACACCATGAATTCCAGTTTTTCAACGAGATTTATTTAATACAGGAAGCTATAATTTACCTGCTTTTTGCCCTGTCATGATAGAAGACATTCTCTCTTCTGCCACAATCCAACAATCTGTCCTTTTTTTAAAAAAAAATATCCCACACATTTCATTTAGGTATTGCCATTGCCACTACTGTCTTTGTAGCTTTCCCATAGGTTTTGCATGATCCTATGCTGTCCTCCTATTCAGAGGTGATTATAAAGATTCAGGATAACTGTCTGAAAGTGTCACTGTTATATTCTGCATGCTAGATGTAGTGTTAGATCAACCATTCGATATCAAATAAACCATCATTACATTACGTAGGCAATTGGAGCTGGGCTCCTGAGTGGCAGGAGAAAAGTGTTCACCATATTGTAGTGAGATTGCAAGTTCAAATCCTGATGATGCCACAGCCATTTGTGGCTGGGAGTCAAGGTAGCAATATTGGCTATGCCCTTTGGGTTGGAGGGATGGCATACTCTTTCTCCCGTTAATCACAGTGACACTATCCAATCTGTGAGTTTATTTGGAAGAGGGTAGATAGTGCTTTCCTCTAATTGTGTTACACTGCTCTGTGATGTGGCATGAGCAGCAGCTCAAAAAGATGTGGTTGCCATGGGCTAGCCATCATATGATATGAGAAAGCTGTCTGGTGTGTTTTATTATTAGATTGTCTTTACCACTTACCACAGCTCTGCTTCCTCTTTTATTCTTTTTTGTTTTCTCTTTCTTTTCTGGCTTCTAGACAGACCTCTAAATTTTGAATGTGAGATGAGGGTTTGTCTTGTAGGCTTACCTGTCTTGTACCTCTGCTCCTATTGGTGGCTTTATGTTGAGCATCATAGCAGAAGTCACACTCTGAGAGATGCATTTATTTTACACTGCAAGAACATTGTATGAAAATCCATTTTCCATTCCATGACACCCATGATCTAACCAACTTTCTGGTTTTCATTTTAACTGTCCTCATTGATTTTCATTTATTATTATTTTTTTTACTGTATTTAATTTTCAAGAATATTTCAAGCAATACTATAAGTCAAGCAATATCACATCTGAACACTACTCTTCCCCTCCAGCAAAAGTAATCTTTTCCTGAGTACTAACCTAATTCCCTCATTTACTTTCTTTTCATTTCATACTTCTAATATACACTCAGAGAGCACATTATTAGGAACATTATTCTAATACTGGGTAGAGCCTCTCTTTGCTCTCGAAACAGCCTTAATTCTGCACGGCATGGATTCCACAATGTTGGAAACATTCATTTGAGATTCTGATCCATGTTTCAGGTGCACTTTCATGCTGCAAATCTCCCGTTCTACATCCCAAAGGTGTTCTACTGGATTCAGATTTGGTGACTGGGAAGGCCACTGAAGAGCACTGAACTCAATGTCATGTTCATAAAACCAATTTGAGATGACTTTTGCTTTGTGACATGGTGGAAGTAGCCATTAGAAGATGTGTAAACTGTGGTCAGCAACAATACTCAAATAGGCTGTGGCATTCAAGCGATGATTGTTATTGACGGGCCCAAAGCATGCAAAGAAAACATTCCCCAAACCATTACACCACTGCCACCAGCCTGGACTGTTAACACAAGGTAGGTTGGGTCCACAGATTCATGCTGTTGTTGCCAATTTCTGACCCTACCATCCATGTGCCTCAGCAGAAATGGAGATTCATCAGACCAGGCTATGTTTTTCCAGTCTTCAGATGTCCAGTTTTGATGAGCCTGTGCCCACTGCAGCGTCAGCTTTCTGTTCTTGGCTGACAGAAGTGGAACCCGACGTGGTCTTCTGCTGTTGAAGCCCATCTGCCTCAAGGTTCAATGTGTTATGCATTCTGAGATGATTTTTTGATCACCACAATTGTACTGAGTGGTTATTTGAGTTACTGCGTCCTTTCTGTCTGGCCATTATCTGTTGACCTCTCTCATCGACAAGGCATTTCCGTCCTCAGAACCGCCGCTCACTGGATGTTTTTTCTTTATTGCACCATTCTGAGTAAGCCCTAGAGACTGTTGTGCATGAAAATCCCAGGAGATTAGCAGTTATAGAAATACTAAAAAAACTAACCCCTCTGGCACCAACAATCATGCCACGGTCAAAATCACTGAGATCACATTTTTTCCCCAGTCTGATGGTTGATGTGAACATTACAAGAAGATGCTGGCACATATCTGCATGATTTTATGCACTGCACTGCTGCCACATGATTGGCTTATTAGATAATTGCATGAATGTCTAGGTGCATAGGTGTTCCTAATAAAGCTCTAGTTGAGTGTATATAAACTCATTGTGAAATCTTGTCAACCAATCTGTTATTATTAGGTTCTCAGTGTTATTATCTCTAACTGATTCGTTGTTTCTATGACCCTTGCCATGTCTTTTAATATTGTCTTTGCATTGGCCTTTTGTCTGTTTGCTGTCATTTACCATCCATTGCTCGATAAACCTCACGCACATGGATTCAATATTTCTCTTTCTGAGTCTACATTGTTACACAGAGAATCAAATACATACACGGATACCATGGATCTAAGAACAGGAAACCATGTGTTATGTCTCAAACTCCAGTCAAGGTTTAGGACTCCTGAGGTTAGGAGGTTTTAGAATCTCTATAAAGAGCGTTTGTGCTTATTATGATCTCATGATGAGTAATACGGAAAAAACAGACAACCTGCTGCTGATGTAGCCTGATGAACACAAGTTGCAGATTCATATGCTTAATTTATAAAGCACTTCACTTGTACTTGCTCGAATCCAGACCCTATTCCACTTTTAATGCTTGAACAAGCATGAATATGTTGAAATCTGTATAGTACTGCTGATAAAAACAAATTCAGGATGAATCATTTTGTTAACATGGTGTCAGGATTTCTAAATGCGATTTTATTCCCTGCTCTTGAGATTGAGGTTTCCTTATTAGTCTGTACATCACTTTCGAAACATATGATTTGCTACATAATATTTCCACAGATTACCATCAACTTAATCATGAACAAACCATCAGCAATATCTGCTTTTTCATGCATGTGATGTTGATAGCATTATTTTTGCAAACACTGCAGATCTGCAGATATGTGCTGTAGCTCAGGGGCGGTCTGGTGTTTTTTTTGCATGTGAAAACAGCAGGGTAATCCTCACCGTATGCGCTCCCAGCTATTGCTCTTGAGTCTGTTCCAGCACCAGTATTGACATACTTTCCGTGCTGTATTCAACAACTCAACACTTCTCTCTCAGCTTTGATGAGTGGAGGTTTAAAATCTATATTCAATAGGAAAGAGAGAGTTACATCGGCTTTTGGAGTCAAATCCTTCTATACATTAACTCCAGACTTGCCCTCTTTCGTTTTACTCATATATTTTACAATCATTTACAACCTGACAATAACCTGAATGTGATACATATGGTCTTGTAGTTCTTATGAATGTCCTTGCTTTATCTCGGGAGCTCAGACAGAAGTGAGAGACGCTAAAAAAAATAAAGTTAAACTTTCTGAGCAGTTTTGACTAGCACATCACCTTGGTTTTTGTTTCCTGATACAAGGAACACTAAAGCCTTGTTCTTACAAAAGGTGGGAGTGAGAAAAGGAAAAGCAGGAATTTGACACTGCTCCTGGTTTTCCATTTAAAAAACTCCCACCCTTTCCCACCTCCTGGGCCCCCTTAACGTCTGCACCCCCTTCATGCGGCCCCAGCTCCTTCATGTGCGACCTAGGCTACCGTCAACCTACCCCTGCCTAAACAAACACCTCCCTCATGGGTGGTGATCAAGGGAAAGGAGAGGAAACATTTTCTTCTCTACATAGTCCTGGCTAGAATAAGCCTGTCTCTTTATACAGCATTTGGCAGTGCTGCTGTTGTACCTCTCTCTCATAGCAACACAGGGAGATAAAAGCAGCACACTGAGGACCCGCTTTTATTGGTCTCCATCTTCCTGATGGCAAAAATTAGACCAAAAATTAGACTCTGTCTCTGACATTGTGGAGTGGGACTTAAAAGAAAAACTCCACCCTGAAACATATTACATATGTTAATATAGAAATATTTGTGATTTGTTTTAGTGATTCTAGTGCTAATTTGTTGATTGGTGCTGTATTTTGATTACTCCCATGAAAAGTTAGCACTTGTGCCGTGCAGATGTCACAGGGAGACATTGTTATTGCTACCGCAGATTAATGATCTATCTCAGTTAGTGATCTATGAGATGACAAGCACGATGATGTTGACAGCGGTATTAGCATAAAAGTTGAAGCTTTGGAAGCTGATCTGTTTGAGCAGAGTGTACAGATGAGGAGGGGAGAGAGAGCTGGACAGACTAAAGGACTAAAGTCTTTAGGTAGAGATAAAGCAATGGGAGAATCCCACTGGCACCACTAAAGCAGCGGAATGGCATTGTAATATAGGAAACAGTAAAATGGAATTAAATATTCAATAGAATAGAAATAGAATCTCATAGACATGTTAAAAAAGCCAACCCAGAATTTCATTACAAAATAAATCTTCGATGCCATTGATGATCGTTCAGCGTGGAGTTTTCAAGTGCAGGATTTTTCAAGTGCAGCTAGTATGTATCCCACTTCTTAAAAATGAAATACTAATCACAAGAAGCAGAAATTTGCAGACGAGTCAAGGTTTAAACAGAACAAACTTGGCACCCATGTGAAGACACACATGAGCTTGAAAGCAAAGTGGTGTCTCATGGCTGTGGTTTCTTCAGTCCTAGACTCTCTGGGCTGGTGTTCAGGAACATCTGCTTTCAAAGGCAGCTGTTTGTTCAGTGTAGGGTTACTGTTATTACCAGTGCTGGCAGCTGCCTGATCAGCGTTTTTATATGGTGGCCACTTTTCAACAACTTCAGGGTCTGGAATCTAGCTCCCTGCCTATACAAGGTTAAGAAGAATGGAACTAGGGGTCACAGCAAGCTGTCGCAGCTACTCGAAGTTATGACATAGCTTGTCTGTCTAAGTAAGGCAAAACCCTTCGGTTCTAGTATAGAGACCATTTATATTTTTTTAGCCAGGTTGATGGAACACACTATTGTCCTTTTTTTCCAGTTAGGCCCCCACATTTGTAGTCTATTGTGTGTATTGATAACTCATTCACTCATTATCCTGGTCAGGGTCATGCTCATCCAGACTCAAAGTCAGGATTACACGATCCAGCCCATCCACCAAGGGGCAATATTTTTGGGAAGAGGACACTGAGTCATCCTGGGCAGGGTCATGGTGTATCCAGATCATATCATTGGAACACTAAACTAGAGGCTGGTATATTCCCTGGTTGGGACACCAGGTGATCGCATGACCCCATGCAAACACAGACAGCAATGCTCATTCATAATTTAGTGTAGCCCATTCTTGGTTTTGTTTACTAAAATCACAAATTTTGAAAAAATATTTTGCAATGATTATGATAAATGACAAAAAAAGATTTTTGGAGTGTGTATTTTGTTCTTCGTTCTGATTCTAAGTGTCGGTTTTATTAACCATTTCTCATTTCCGTGATCGTCTTTTTATTTTTGGTTTTGTTTTCAAACTTGGAAAGCAACCTTTATACATTTTATTTCACATTTTAAACATGCTAGTACTGATATTGCCCATCTTTTATACATAACATCACTGAGTCCAATACCTTGCTAGTTATAACAAAGTTGACATTTCTCTAATAGCGAGGAGCCTGCGCTCCCTGAATGTGCATTGCTTCACAACCATCAAATTAATCCTCATAGAAAAAGGGTGCTGTCATTAGAAAAGATTTTGTGAGCTGCCTGCAGTTACATATATCCACCACAGAGGTCTCCAAATCCCTAAATCTCCAAGCTCTACGTACTGCTGCTTTAAAGTTTCCAAAAATGACTTCACTGTCTGCACACATCAGATGAGAGATTGTGTTCCTAGTATGATTTTATAGGCTTTTCCTTCTTGGCCTACAAATCAGCACTCCAATAGCATAGTTCCAAGTGAGCTGGTGATTTATTTCAAACACACACACACACACACACACACACACACACACATAAACATTCTCAGAGGAAATAGTTTCAACTTCTTGTTTCACATCCATTAATTACACCATATTAATACCAACACAACACACCTACATCAGCAATGCACAATTAAGACTTTATTTAATAAACTAGATATCGTACAGTTTTAGTTATTTAGTTTATAAAAATAAAGTCTTAATTGTGCATTGCTGATGTAGGTGTGTTGTGTTGGTATTAATACGGTGTAATGCTGTGGTTGTCACCTTGAGATTGTGCTTAGTCCTGTTGCGGAGTCAGTGATGTTCATGGTGCGGAATGTTCTGGACTCTGTTGCTGACCCAGTTTTGCAAACAGCTGCTGGCTGGCGTTTGATTTTACAACCAAATGTATTCATCCACTGAGGTTAATTAATTCCTGCATTAATGCATTTGCAGCCATCAGTTCTGAGTGCTGTATAATGTATCAGAAACAAGTCAGTGAATATATTTCTTTTGAATGGGTAGTCAAGGATTTTGTATGCAGGATTGTGGAACATATACAGCACATTGATCAGTTGCAGCATATTCTGAAATAATCGTTTTCTTTTGTTGATAACTTTCATTCGACTATCTAAACTATATGTAAGGAATAAAACATAGTGGGGCATCCTGTTATAGGAAAATAATCATCAATGGGGTGGAGTTTTATTCCTCCAGCCCATATTATATGAACTATTAAATTTTTTTTAATTAAAGAACAAGAAGTTGTACTTTATATCTGTTTATAGTTGCATTTAATGTTGTGGAATGTCCCTGAAATAAGCTAGCTCCTATTATCACTTATGTTGCAGCAGCGATAAACATTCGTTCCCTCACCAGCCTCTCTTTTTTCTTTTTCTTGTAGTTAATAAAACAAAAGAAACACAGCTTGTCACGCTATGCAAACTCCTCTATCATGAAGGCTTTCCTGTTGTAGCTGCTGTAACAGAAATTTAATCAGCACAACAGAAGTTATGCCTCTTCCAAATAATCTGCTGATTTTATTGCCTCAAAATTGTACATGCCCACAAAGTGATGCCACACTTTGCCTTTGAGGGTAAACATGGTCTGAGGGAGTAATTACCCATTAACACCAGCTTAAATAAACAGTATTATTTTTCCTCTGTGTGGAAAAATAATAATATGCTTTGCCCATTATGAAGTCCCACTGATGCTTTGATCACTCCTAGCACGAGGTCACTGAAAATGCTGCAAAGCATATGATGTGGAAATAAACTTTGATGTGTAGAGATTCTGTAGATTCCATGAACTGCATTATGTTTTCATTGCTCAAACATTCCTTGTACGTCTGAGCAAGAGCGAGAAGTAGGACAACGGTCTGACTGTATGAAGATACTGGCTGGATGACCGAGTAGCACTTACTTGACAATCCCCTCTTTTGACCTGTTGTAGTCATAACCTGTGTCAGACACATTTTGAAGTTTTTTTTATTTAATTTTAAATAGAACCTCTATTTAAACCACATGCACACCACACATTGGTTTTCCATTGGTATATTAGTGTAGCTCAATTTTTATTCCTACAACTAGACTGATTTTTTTTTAGTTTTTCTATTAATTTTCCACTAAACAGTCTATTTGTATATTAGATTTAGGGACATTTGGTTCTCATCACACACAGTAGCCTCAGATTCCTTAGCTACCTATTTGTAGAATGTGTAAAAAGCCACATAACAGACGTAGCAGTTAACATCAAGGTCCAGTGGTGTGAAATATTAGAACCAAACAGTGATGAGGCATGACCTTAACATAAACCCCATAGACAGAGCTACAACATGACCTTCATGTATCATAAGCACACACTGCTCTCAAAGTATTTAACCCTTTCTGGGATTTAAAAAATAAAGGTGAGTTAAATAAGTCATTTTTAAAGTTGTATCTCTAGCTATCTCTGGATAGCTAACAACTTGATCAAAGCATGACATTCACACTATAGAAATCTATAGAAATCTTTAGGCTGACTGACCGTTTGTCCCACAATGTTTGTCAATCTGGCTCCTTAACCAACTTGATCTTTGCAGAAAAATAGTCTAGGCAAGATAAAACATTTCCACGTTGTTTTGGTGAACTATAAATTTATGATTTGTAAAGTCAAGGAGTCAAAGTATGTTCTTGTTTTTTTTTTTTTTTTTTTTTTTTTTGTCTGCTTCCCAGAATTCAGCAACCACGACATTCCAGTGGGTTTTCCCAGTCTGCCACACAAACACCTTTAATCACACCAAATGCCATGAACTACTAATTAAGCCAACAGAAATCAATATTTGACAAGAATGCCCTCCATTAAAATGGCTTTTGAGGACTAATGTGAAACAGATGGACTATGCCAAAGTGAAGTTGCTTAAAGCATGAGCTAAGATCCATTCATTGAGTAAGTGTGTAGTAGAGGACGGCATCATTCCCTGCCCACCCACTGCTACAACAACATGGTGCAGACACATGTTCAGACCCTTCGCTCCTCTGTCCCTAATGAACCATAACCACAGTATTGAGTTGCCTGGTTGGAGAATTGGAAACATCAGCTCAGAGAGAGGAAGCTTTTCCTGGCTCCACAAGAAAGGTGTGCTGTTGCGTATTTGGTGTAAGATAAACAAAGTGTGGTCTATATTTAAAGGTCAGAGCATGAACCCTGGGGGATGTAATAATGAGATGGGAAAGGTGCTGACCAGTCCATCTGGTTAAGCCAAGCTTATAAACTATCATCTGGAGCCCATTATACAGTGTGGAACTTAATTTATCAAGGAAAGCAACTTCATATGTTTGATCTGAAATTGTTCAGTGAAAAATATTTAGTTACATCACAGTGCACCATGCTTTCTTTCGAATTTATGTTCCTAATTTCCAGTGTTACTTCACATTGGGACGGAAACCCTGTGATGGAAACAGAAAGATGAATCTATGCTTTGTGTCTGTTGGACCAAAGTGCGGATTTTCAAACACCGTTGTGAAATTCCAGTATCACCATAGTGGGCTGGGTGAAAGATATCCAAACACAGCTTATAGCAATGGTATGCTGTGAGGATAATACTACAGAAATACTTCAACATGCTAATGAATGGAGAGCTAATACTAATGCTAGGCAAATGAATCCATGCAAACAAGCTGTCACTTCGTCACAGTTTTGATTCATTATTAACATTTATGGATGAAGTACTCCTTAAAAAGCAAGAATAAACACCTGATGAATGAATTAAGTTGCTTAAAGACAAACTTCACTCACTCTTAGGGGCAATCTCAATCCATCTATCAGGGCACATGGAGAACAGGTGGGTACAGAGAGTAACCTGAGCTTAGAATCAAACCAATGACCGTGGAACTATGAAGTGGTAACACTACCTCCTGCACCACCATGCCACCTTAATTAAATAATTGTTAAATGGAATGTAATGAATTCCTGATATCTATCATTAAATGATTTAGCCTCTTGTAGCAAAATAATCTGAAGAAGTGGACTGAGTTTCAAATCTAAGTCAGATAATTTAGCAGACTGAACTGCATGTATGTAATTGATTATCTCCTACCTTCTTCCTTCATGTGTTGTGTGTGCACATTAAAACATATGACTGCTGGATACGTCATATCACACTAGAGATGGCAAATGATTAAAACCTAAAATTTCTACAATATACTGCATAAAATGTCCATATTAATCAGGATCATCTCATTAGATGAAGAGATTACAGAAGTGAGAGTGAGAGTTGTTGATGGCCTTTGAGGAGTTGGTCAGAGTTTGCCCATATGGACCAGAAACTCTGTTGGAGAACTAGTATCAAATATGGCAGGCCTTAGAGAGAGCCTCTAAGGGAAATGGTCAAGCTTTATTTTTCCATTACTCTTCATGTGCTGTGTTGCAGCCAGCTGGAATCCCAAAAACGCTCACTCCAACTGGGAGAATCCACTGGCCAGATGTTACCCAAGACACAGCATGCATGGATTTGACAGATAATGTATGCTAAAACTTTTTCTTATCTCTCTTTTTTCTTATTTCTTTATTCATTTGATCAAAACTAAATCCACCAAGAAAAACTGCTAATAACTACTAAGTGTTGCCAAGTTTCGACAACACTGATGTGACTTCTGTATTTAAGACTCATTATTTCTAATAACTATATAAGTCTTAATTCCTTTGATTTAACTTGAATGAAACTTTCATATAGTTTCTGTATTAAATTTTTGTTTTGCTCCTAGGCAAGCAAGGCTTTCTAAATGCAAGCTCATAAAGTCTGGCTAATTCAGCCCAGATGAGCTCATTTTAATGAGCTAAGCTCATCATGCGGTTCTGCCCTCCACTCAAGGGAACCAGTGCCACTACGAAGAACCTTGCATTTGTAACAAGGAGTTAATAAATACAGTACAACAAAGGGGAACATTTGTAATATCATTACATTCATATATTATAAAAAAAACTGTTTCTTTTACTGTCAAAGTCTTGGAAAACCCAGGGACAGTGGTGATGCAATTGTTTGGGCTTGGGCTATTGATCAGAAGGCTGTGAGTTAAAATCCCAGGCACTTTTGTAAGCTTGTAATTGTAAATTGCTCTCGATAAAAGCATCTGCCAAATGTGTATATGCAGATAAAACATATTAGAAGTATCAAAAGTAGCCCCTGGTTACCAGAGCCAATCAAATGTAATCTTTCAGTGCCTCATTGTAAATTCACACAAGCTAGCAATCTGCCAGAAAGGTGTCTATGGAGAGTGAAGACCCAAGAGCAATTACCCCTTTTGGGCTCAAACATAAATATCAGTACTAAAAATGACATTTTTCTGACACAATTTATGAGTGATTTACTTTTGTAGGCAGCATTACATAACTTACCCCAAATTACTGTTTGTTACTCAGTATATCTTGCCAAACCAGCTAATGCTGCTTGATTGTTCTTGTGAACATATGCTAGCAGTTTCTCTGGCTTACAAACCAATTCCACATTCCAGTGTTTATGGAAAAGACCTTTTCTAGCTTGATTTACGTATTTTCTGGACCACATTTTGTCTCAAAACAAGAAAAACTGAAATTCATAGTTCAACAGTAACTTTCAATGAACTCTTGAAGAGTCAGCAAAATGCAGGCTGGAGATGGGCTGTATGTGCTGTATAATAATGTAAAATAATGCCGCAAAATAATGTTTGGTACACATTTGTGTGATAATTCAAAGATTTTGTGCTAATTCAAGTAATAATGTAAAAAGGACAATGGGGCTATCTGATTCATTTGTATAATGCTAACAATTGCCCTTCCTATACCATTAGGAATTGGGAAAATTCTTTAAACATAACTTAACATATAAGAATTTAAAGTGTGTTTCCATCGCCATGTCTCTCTATATGTAGAAATAGGTATTGTCAACCTTACATTTGTTGGCTCTATTCTTTACCAATCAATCTCTTTATATATATTGCTGAAAAATATAGAAAAATATCCTGG
This sequence comes from Pangasianodon hypophthalmus, assembly GCF_027358585.1. Classification (NCBI taxonomy): domain Eukaryota; kingdom Metazoa; phylum Chordata; class Actinopteri; order Siluriformes; family Pangasiidae; genus Pangasianodon; species Pangasianodon hypophthalmus. Next base: position 4,285,482 of record NC_069730.1, on the reverse strand, counting down.
AGAAAATCCTGGTTTCACAAGTAAAGTAACATTCAGACATTCCATAGAAAAAATATCTTAAATGTTTATGATTGTTCTATAGAATCATCATGTACTACAACAAGGTTTAAGTACCGAAAAGAATGTTTGTTATTATTGTTACTTTCTATAAAATGGTGAAGTACAAGATGTTAGGAATCAGATTTACAGGTAGAAACCTGGCCTGTATACATGTAATCTTGACATTTGTTTTATGGATATACAGTTTTAGTATTATATATATGTATAATTATCTTAAATATACACAATTTATTTTTTTAAGGTTGAAAATGCAGTAACTTATGAAGTATAAAAGCCACATAAATATGAAACACAGATTTAAGTATTTGTGAAAAGAATTCAAAAGCAATTTATATAGTAACAAACACTATTGTTGCTTTAGTAAAATAAAAGAATAAGCCCACTATCTGTGTATACTGATCTATACTATCATTCACATAAAAAGTCCCCTCAAAATATATTAATTCAGTCTTAAAATGTTATAACTTGCAAATATTTTACATCAATATAAACTGTAGTACAAACGACATTGAAAAAAAAAAAATAGGTGATCGATGTCAGCTGCTCACTGTATTACTTATTATATGGGCAATAAAAGTTTAGAGAACAATTAAAACAGTGAAATCTCATCCATGCCAATAACAGCTCTGTATGCATTAGCACCTGAGGTTAGTACCACATATCTTTTCAACATTAAACTACTCAGTCATAAAGCATATTTTAGACTGCAGACTTAGGGCCTTGTCCCAAATTTATTTTCATGCCAAACAGCAGATCGGTGCAGTCTATTCCACACATTCATCCTTCTTTCCATCTTTCTTGGTATACCACCCATGCGAATCTTAGAGTGATACATGGTTAAATAAATGTAGAACATTTACTACCGCTAGCCGTCTAAATTATGAAATATGCCATAACAGCACTTAATATACAGAGCAGTTTTTGGAAATATTGCCATCTGACAACTGTTTGAAGATTTGAAGAGCACTGGTGGATGGTTATTGCCTGTTTTAAATAACTGTCATATATGTGACTCTGGTGTCTGTCCCATGATTATTAGTTGCTAAGCACTTATAAGGGCCAGAGTCAGCTCTTGTTGGCTTCTGAATTACTAGCGTGCCCTGTGGATGGAGTAGCTCACTGCCTGCAGAACGTCCCTTTCCGGCTGTGGAGAGAACAGATCGGTCAGGCAGTTCCCAGGTGATTTCTGGTTTTGGAATTCCAACAGCAATGCAGTTTAGCTGCACTGAAGTTCCTGTTGTTGTCTTTACATTTGGTGGGGGTCCATTAGTGATGCGGGGACTGTATGCAATTATGATGACAGGCACAGTTAAAACTGCATCCCCTACATTATTCTTTGCATGGCACACATAATTCCCACGGTCATGTAAATTGGTCTGATGGATGACCAGTGTACCATTGTCCATTAGCTGGTAGCGACCAGTTATCTGAGAACGGCTTATGACATGACCTCCTGGCATGGTCCAGAAGATGTTGGGACGAGGGCTTCCATCAGCCAAACAGTGTAGGAACAGGGGTTCTCCAGACATGCTGCGGATAATCCCTCGTGGCCGTGTCAGAATGTAAGGCTTTTGTCCAACCTCTAGGATAATCAGTTTCTCAATGTACCCAACCTTGTTCTTTGCAGCACAGCGATACTTGCCAGCATCCCCTTTGCTCGGATTATATATGACAAATGTGCCATCACTGCCCAGGTGATGTTGAGATCCTCCATTAGGCCCTACAGTTAACTGGGTACCATTGGGTAAAGTCCAGATCATATCTGGAGGTGGATTTCCATCAGCAGAACAGTTAAGTACTGTAGTTTTCCCTAGTCGAGTCCCCACTCTCTCGTTAAAGGGGTTTTTAAAGATAGGCCTCATAAGTTGGTTGGTAACCTCCAGGTGTATTACCAAGACAGCTTCACCCCCATCATTCCGTGCCATGCAAATAAACTCAGCAGTGTCTGTAGGTCTAACATTGCGGATCTCTAGAGTCCCATTGTAATGGACAATAATTCTGCTCCCATAGTAAGGAGCCGAAAGAAAGATATTGTCTGGCATTATCCATGTGATCTTTGGAGGAGGATCTCCTTCTGCCTTGCAGTCTATTAACTTCCTAGAATACTTTTCTGCTGTATCCTTAACAACTGTCCTGTTCTGGTAATAGCCATTGATGATGGGTGGATTTCCATCCATCTCCAACTTGAACACTTTGCTCTCGTCACCTGCAGCGTTCCGAGCTATGCAAACATACTCTCCAGCATCAGCTAATTTTACATTGCGTATATCAAGAGATCCATTGACATGCATCAAGTATCGTTCATTTGATGCAGCAATCATGTCACTGGATGGTAGCATCCACAGAATCTTTGGTTTGGGTTCCCCTATGGCCTCACAGTCAAAGCGGACGTTCCCTCCTGGCTTGACTTTGGCATAAGTGAGGGCTGAGGGGCGTATCCGAGGTGCTGCACTCACAACCGTGATGTGAACATGCATTTCATCCTTGCCTAAGGTGTTCTCTGCATAACAGGTATAGTCGCCTTCTTCATCTATCCCCACCTTATTCAGGTAAAGCGTCCCATTATCAAACAGTATATAACGTTTGGATCGACTGCTTATTCTGCCATCTGCTTGAAGAGCATTGTTGACCAATGTGCCATCTGGCAAGCCCCATGAAATCTCTGGTACAGGGGCACCAGAAGCCTTGCAGTCTACCTTTAGTTCCTTGCCATATGGTACCTGTTTCTTCCCAACAAACTTGGGTTCAATCTTAGCTGGTTTCATGGACACAGTGACTTTCATTAGTTGTAGATCATCTCCAGCATTGCTGCGTGCAACACAAAGGTAGTCTCCAGCATCCTTGTCACTAACTGAGTCAATGACAAGTGTGCCATTCTCCAGCACCTGGATACGGCTGCCCATTCTGTAATAAGAAAAGTGAGATTTTGGTAAGAAAATAAGAAGGCTACTTTAGAACCTTGGTGGTTAATGAGAAGTTGCATTCCAAGTATTAAAAATGTTTGTTTGTCACCATCACAAATTGTGATACATATAGAAAGAAAAACACTGTCATAAGGAGGGTAATGCTGATATAATGCTGATAAGTGATGCTTATACAAGACTGGATCCAGTGATCCAACCCATTATTCTATTCTAGCTAATCACTGAGAAGTATTTCTTCAAATGAACTGCTTACATATTTGCATGTGTTACGTTGATAAAGTCATACCAGCTAATCTATCACCATGGATTTTAGGTCTCCTCCAACTGTACACTATAGCTAATGAAAAAATGATTTGGAGTTTAGTTGATGCATCTTTAATTAAACACAGTTCACTGCAAGCTGTGGCTTGTTGCAAAGCATTATTGTGAAGGTAACATGCATATTTTAGGTAAAATGCCGCAGTCACTGATAGTCATTAAATTCTTCAGACCAAAGGTGAGCTGTACCTCTGACACATGAGTAACTACTCAAAATGCTATCGAGGGACAGGGAAGAGAGTGGTGCATTTAGGTGATACAGAACACATAAACAGCAATGAGAAAGTGCTACAACTAAAATTGTTCAAAGTCTTTCACCTTCTGAATTAAGATATTTGATAAAAGTGTCATTTTTATCTAAATGTATGATGTGCATGTCATTTTTTTCTTTATTACCTGTGCCACTGGTTCACAAGGGCTTTGGATGGAAGTCTCCAAATAATTTGGGGTTTGGGAATGCCAGTTGCAGAGCAGTTCAAACGAAGTTGGCTGCCATATCCCAGCTCAGTCCTCCGGCCTGATGTTTCAGTTATTTGGGGGGCAATTTCTGTTTTTTCCACAGATAGTGTGACCACTCGCCTCTCAGATCCTGTGGAACTTGTAGCAATGCATTCATATTTTCCACTGTCAGAGATATCCAGGCTTTTCAGGTGAAGGGTACCATTAGGAAATGAGTACACTCTGGAGCTGGTGTGAAGTGGCATTATAACTGTCCCATCCAACAAAACCCAGTGTGTAGTAGGTTGAGGGTCTCCTTGTGCTGTACAGGGCATCCACACACTCTGCCCAACATCAGCCCTCACCAGCTGCCGCTTCTCTTCCAAAATGCCAGGGGGTGCTGCCACCACCTGAAGACGCACAGTCACTGTATCTATACCAGCTGGGTTACTTGCAATGCACTTATAATGTCCTCGATCATATACTGACACCTGTTGGATGACCAGAGTACCTTCTGGTGTAATGGTTACTCTGCCATGACCATTGTTTTGACCCCTAACTTGAGTGCGGTTTGCTAGAATCCATGACACAACTGGCACTGGCCTTCCTTCTGTCTTGCATTTCAGATCAACTGTTTCACCAGAGTGGGCTTTGATCTCTCGAACCTTTGACTCCAATATCCGGGAAGGATAAGCCACCACTGACAGCATGACAGTGAGTTTGTCAGACCCATAAGCATTCTCAGCCAGACAAAGGTATTGTCCTCGGTCTTTGACATTTGCATTCTGGATCAACAATGTTCCATTCCCGAACACCTCAAGTTTACCAACTTTTCCTTTAATGGTCAGTGTAGTCCCTAAAATGAAAACAAAACATAAAACCAAAGAAATAAAACAAATGCATAACAGCACAATCTTTATAGGAAGGAAAAAACACACATTTCCATACCATACAAATCCTTAATTTTAAAACCTTAATTAGAAACATTCAGAATATGGGTACCTGTGCTTGGGGAGAACCGTTTCCAGCTGATGACAGGTTCAGGGTTACCTGTAGCCTCACAAGGAAGGAATGCATCAGAGTTTGACTCAACTGTAAAACTGGCTGCATGTCCCCCAACAATTCTTGGCTTAGATGTTACATCCTTTGTAGATGATTCAAATCCATTGGTAGTTGATGATATAGTGTCATACACTGTGGTGTGATCATAAGTATTGGGAATTTTATTAGAGATATCACTGATGGATGGAAATGACGTGATCGTCTTGTTTTCTTCTGCTGTGACGACAGTCACTGTGTCAAAGGTTAGTGTCTTCTCGGTGCTAGTCCTCTTTTTAGATCCATCCCTTTTAGTGTCAGGGGAAGCGGTTACTCTTGGTTGTTTAAAATGGTCCCTGTTTCTATTAGTTAAATTTGGCCTTATTCTTTGAATCACAGGTCTCTGAGTTTGATACCTTCCACCTCTTCGTGGGGGAATTCTTTTATTTGTGTTCATTCTTGCTTTGGTTCTCTGGTTTTCTGATTGTGGTGTGATGTATGGCGTTGCTATATTAGTTGTATAAGAAAAGCTCTGTGTTGGTGAAGGATCACTTGCTATAGAATGAGTTTTTGGAAAGTTGGTAGGTTTGGCTGTGTTTCTCCACTCTTCCTTGTCAGAGTCTATTATGTCAGATGATGAGTGTATAGAGGACCTTGCAACCTCTATAGTAGGTATATACAAGGGCTTGGTTACTCGTGAGGTTGTCTGTGGCGTTAAAGAGGTGGTTTCAGATGTAGCAGATTTGGTAGTTGGAGCTTGTGTGGTAGATTTTTTAACTGGCTTTCTTCCTCTGAAACGTCGTCTGTGGAAACCTGGCTTTCGATTTCCCCAAGATCTACCACCAAATCCCCCAGACCCTCCAGAGTAAGAGCCTGAGAACTCAAATGTATCTTCCTTGTATGTCGTTTTAGTAGTTGTTAGGGATGGTGGAATTGGTGTAATGTAGGATGTTGTAGCTGTGGATACCCTGGAACCATACATAGGTGTAGTTACTGGCATGTAGGTTACTGTTGTTTTGTGGTATTTTCTGGATGGATTAACAGTTGTAAATAATGTGATGACCTCATAAGAATTCTTTGATTCTGTGAAGTTTGACAAGTTATCAGAGGGCATCCCCAAATTGCCTTGATTTCTTTGTGTGACAGGAGGCATGGCAGTCATTGGTGCAGCCATTGACTCAGCTGTAGGTAGTGCAGTTAAGACCCTTGATGGTGCAGTTGTGGTCATGGTTCTGACTGTTGTTGTGCTCTTTATTATTAGGGATGGTTTGGATGGTTTTCTAAGTCTCTTAAGAATTTCCCGCTGACCCTCTTTGCTTCCGAAAAATCTATGCCATGGTATCTTTCCCTGTATGACTTTAGAAGCCTTAGTTGTTGTAGTTGTAGTTGCAACAGTGGTTGAAACTTCTGTCATTGGATCTTCTGTAGGTTTTTGCTCAGGGACATTTGTAGAGCGAATATATTCACTGGAACTATCAGACTTCAATTGACCCTCACTTTTAAATGTAGTGGACTTAGGGGATATCATTGATGAAGTAATAAATGGGGTGCTCAGAGTTGTTGTGATGAATTTTTCCGTTTTTCCTAAAGATGTCGACACTTGAGATCTGCTAGTTGAATCTTGGATGGATTTTACAGTAGACATTCTTCCTTTCTCATTATCACAATTTGTGGTCAGTTCCACTGTGTATGAGACAGTGGCATTGCTCTCATACTCAACAGATGGCCTTTTGAGCTTATCCAGTAAGGACTGTATATCTGTAATCTTGTTTGGCCGAATAATTCTGCGCCTACTGAATAAATTACGTCTCCTTCCTGGCCGCTTTTTATTAGGAGGAATAATGTGTATTTGCTGGTGGGAGATGATGGTAGATCCAGGGGGCAGATGAGGAGACTTGATTCTTTGAGTAGTATGAACCGTAATCTCGTCTTGTTCTCTTTCTGTTGTAGTGACTGCTGTAAAAGTGGTTTGGCTCTCAGGGTCTGTAGACATGTGTACTACTGGATTCACTCTTTGTGTTGGTTGATTCATCATTGGTGTCACATTAGGGATCTGAGAGTTGAGATGTGGCAGTACCTCAGTTGCAGTCTCTGGCATATCCCCAGAAAATTGAAGTTCCATTTCATCCATGGTCTCAGTAACCATAAATTTTACGGTAAATGGTTGCAAAGGTGTATTTGTGCTTCTTTCTGAACTGTAAGATTTGCTACTACTAGGACCAACATTATAATCTTGGGTGGCTATAAATGGTGTTGTCTCATCTTTTTGAAATTCATAACTGCTAAGAGTAACACTTGGCACCATTGGGCTGGCATCTGTGTAAGAGTAGGAACCTGTTGTTATTGTTCTCATGTTTTCTGTTGTTGTTATAACATTGCTTAGATCATCTCTTAGTATCTCTGTGATTTCAGCAGCCTTATTCTGATCATCCTCTAGTAGGTGATATGTGGTCATAACACTACCATAAACATCTTCTGGATTTTCTGTACTTGATTTGGCTTGATCTGGCATGGAAACATCACCTTCAAACACTATACTCCCTGAACCTGTCTCATCATCAACAGAAAGTTCTACTTTAGCTTGAGATTTATCTGATGGGTTTATACTGTCATCTGTATCTTTCCCTGATTTCTTATTTTGAGATCTCTTGATATAATCTGCTAATCTCTCCGGGTCTACTCTCCTGGATGCTTTGTCAAACACCCTTCTAGACCACCCGGTGTGTCTGCTACCTCCCCTTCTATTTGTAGTTACTCCATGGCGAAGTGAATGCCTGAGCCTAGGGTATGGTCTGTCTGAAGTAACTGTTCTTGATTCCTGGCTAATTCTACTAGAAAGACCTTCACGGAAAATCACATGGTTATCGTCTTTGCCCAGCTGTACATCATCACCAGACCCATCTATGCTGGTCAGTGTCACAATTTTGGACCCATCACTAGAAACAGTCACTAGGGAGGATAATAAATCTACCCCAAGATGGTTAGCAGCTATGCATCTGTAAAACCCCCTGTCTCTCTCAGTCAGTGGATGTATTGCTAAAGTACCATTTGGGTAGAGTTTCCTGTTTCCAAAAGGCCGGTCCATAACAGTGTGGTCTGGTAGTATCCATTGGACAGAGGCTTGTGGGACACCGTTTGTTTCACAATCAAGAACTAAGCTCCCACCCACTGTTCGTGAAAGCCGAACCCCATTGACATCCTCCTCCTCAACATCTGGGGACAGTACGGTAACCCTAAAAGAAAGTACATCTGCATCTAAATAATTAGTGGCAATGCAGTGGTAAATACCAGCATCAGAGCTATCTGCTGCTCTTAAAGTAAGCTTCCCATTATCTAATATTACTATCCTCCGGTCCTCGCTGCTATATGGTGCACGCACCTTGATTCCATCTGGTAATATCCACTCTATGGAGGGTTTGGGATCACCATAGGTCTCACATTTCAGTTCAGCCACACCACCAGAAAGTACTAAAAACTCAGTCTTAGTCTGGTTGTGCTTTTTGATCATAGTCCAGCTGAATCGGTCTCTTCGTACTTTATTGCTTTCAATATTCATTTCAATATTGGACAAATATTTAATGTGGAGTGTTGAATATGTAGTGGTAGTAAGGTCCAGCTGTAAGTTAATTGTACCTTGCATTAACCATGCAGGATTTGCCTTAATTTCTGCCTCAATCTCTGTGAAGATTTCACTATCAGCTGATCTTGCTTGCTTGTATTTGTAGATCATTTCTGGTGACATGGTGAGAAGTAATTCCCTCTCAAGTCTCAATGGAGAATCACTGTAAGAGGCCAAGATGCCCCAAAGCTGACGAATGTGATCGTAATCAATATTACAAACAAGTGACGTAGTCACAGTTGCACTGAGTGTTGTAACATTATCACCCATTACTCCATGGGTTACATTCAAGTTGTCCAATCCCCCTGGCCTCTGTACAACACAGGCAACATTGGCATCATTGTTATACTGGTCTGTGATTTTCATTTCCATCACCCCAATTGGAGCAATAAAGTCTTTGGGAAGAACTGGGGCATAGCTGTTCTCCTCCATTGTGATATTTCTCTGTTTCACATGGGAATGAATCCATGGCTTAGAACATGTGTAGGATTGACTTGACAGATAAATAATACTGCTGCCTCTGGAGGTAAGTGGAGATTTACAGATGGGGCACATCTGTTCTCCAGAAAACTTCCTGTCTCTTTTGCATTTCAGGACACCTGTAAATACAAAATTGATGTTTTAGGCAGAAGCCACAAGGTGAGAACAACAGGCAATAGTAACAATTTCTACAGGAATTTGCATTCTTCTCTGTAAAACAATTTCAGCCTTAGACTCTACAGCATGTTCCTGTAATGCCTTCACTTGCCTTTTAAAAGGCAACTGATATTCTGAGCCTCTCAACGAATGTAGAAGTCAATACATTGTGTGCAATCAGTTAGATTTATGAGTACAATATATACAGCAGTGACTAGGTGGAAAGAGCTCTGTCATCCATACCTGGATTTCTTTCGATCCATGCTGCAAGCCAGTCCATTCGACAATCACACGACCAAGGGTTTCCACTGAGAAAGAGATTCTCTAGCTGGTAGCAACCAGTGAACACTTTAGCAGGTAGTGTGGTCAGTGCATTTTCTGATAGATATATGGTCTTTATTGATGAATATTTGAATATCTGGTTGTATCTCAGAGTTATAAAAGTGTCTGGATGAAGCTGCTGGAGTATGTTGCCTTCGAGATTGACTAATTGAAGAGACGTCAGACCATAGAAAGCTTCTGGATGGATGAATTCGATGGTATTATGGTCCATATAGAGACGCAACAAATTGTCCAGGCCTTGAAATGTCTCTTTATGTAGCTCTTTGACTCTATTGTAACTCATTTTTAATACCTAAGGAGGCAAAATCATCAAGAAACTCTTATTAAGCAGTTAAACTGTATAGTGTTCAGAAAAGAGATTGCCAGAAAAAAATATAAGGGATAGAAAATACGGATGGAAGAAATACCATTTTTTTTCTTTGCCATCAAATGTACTGCAACGCAACAAAAAAGCAAGGGACAATTTAAAAATGAAAAAAAGACCAACACTGTGATATATGGGAAGATGGCAAGCATTGAAATAAAAAGCTAACGGAAGTTTAGTATATTGCCAATGTATTGCTGCATGAATAGTCCTACAAGTAATCACATTAACCACTGATCATTTAGTTTAATTTAACGATAATGCTTTCACCCTCAAAATTCCAGCACATCCTAATATTTTCGCAGAACATAAATGTGTGCGCAAAGCTTAATGAAGCAACAAGGTACAAAATCAAGGTCATGAAATCGTAATATGTGCACGGGTTATAATCTGTTTTATCATGCTTTTAATTTTCTCTGATTTGTTTTCATAAAATATATTTTTGTAAATTCACTCTCTCCTGTAAAGAAAATGTGCCCATGTTTTCAAGGATAAGCTGCAAAAGTGCTCATCTGCTATGCTTACAGCTCATGGTATATTAACTCCTAACTTTAGAGTCCTTAAAGAGTTAAATTTCCACTTTATTTTTATTTTTAACTGTCTTATAGTACTCATGGGTGAATCGTATTTCCTGAGCCATTGTTTAAACTACAGTAGGGTTGAGTGTTTAATTTATAAGGATTTTATTTTATTCTTTATTGTTTTATCTTACTTTATCTTATTCTATCCAATCATATAACCACAAACCTAGGGATACTGGTTCCCCTTTAAAGTATTGGTTCATTCTAGCCCTGGGTATGCCCTGTTCATTATTTGTTTTTGAGGTCTTGCACATGTTTCTTGCATTAGTAAGCTGCAGTTTATTTGTGCTAGTGTGGCATCAGTATGGTTTTGTGGTTGGAGATTATGTGAAATTTACCTCAGCTGACTTACATGAAAAATTACAAATGTGAAACTCAAAGCTGGGCCAGGATTGGCAGTCACTCTTATGGTGTTTTCTTGCTCAGTAGAATTCCTTTGACATTTTTGTGAGATTATGTTGGTGGTTTTGTCCAAGTCTTATGTTTACCTGTGTTTTGGTCTATGATTACGGACCATCATTACCTTGTCTCCCTGTATTTTGACTTCTGTTGCTTGTTATAATACAGATTCCTGAAAAAAAGGCCAATCAATGCACTCAGCAATTGCATCCTACTGCTGTCTCTAACTCCAATATGCTACAATCAGTAGTTGGAAATCTTTATTTGTCTTGGGAAATGGCACTAGTTCAAAACTTTCCTAAGCAAAAAAGTTGGAGTGGGCATTTATGCTAGTAGTACTATATAATGACAGCTCTATTCAACAGCGTATTCTTGTAAAAGGAATTAATTTCACAATCTGTTTAAATTGAAGCCCTACTGACCCACAGGCACTGTATTCCATCAGTAATATTTCTGAGTTTAGAATGTACAGATTGATGAGTCATCCTTTCATCTATCGTCTGTTTCATTTTAGCATCTGACCATCATTCAACACGCTTGGTTTGTTTTGGAAACAAACAGCCTGAGGTCCAAGTGTTTTGTTCAGTGCAAAGATTTATTTGTGCTTGTCTTCGCAATGTGTCATGGACCGAACAGCTGAACCACATATGTACACGTCTCAAGCATCAGCATTTCAGCACATCCGAGCAGTACGGGTTTGAGAACGGTCTTTTACCTGCAGAGCCTTTAGGTCTCTGAACGCCCTGTCCTCAATGGTTTGGATGGTGTTACTGTGCAGCATTAACAACTCCAAGCTTTCCAGACCAGACAGTTCATGTTCTTTTAGGATTGTAAGACTGTTGTATCTAAAAAGACAACAACGTGGATGTAAAGCATATCTATAACCTTTCAATTATTCCTGCTTAAATCACTTTTTATTACCTTGAATATTCATGTTCACAAACATAAGTAATTGTATGTAAGCACAGACCTTTCATTTGATGGAAGCTGGAAGATGGATTACAATGCAATGGTGTATAGCACATCACAGGTGCATGTGTGAATGAGTGTGAGTGTGTATGTGAGCATGTTGGTATATATTGCTGGGGGACATAATATCAAACTGTCAGATATTTCTCTCCTTGTGGGGACATTTTCCTGTTCCCCACAAGGAAAGAAAATAAATAAATAAATAAATAAATAAAAATAAATAATTAGAGGAACAAAATGTTTCCTTTTGGTTACTGTGGTTATGGTTAGGGTTAGATTTAGCAATTATGAATCTGTGTGTGTGTGAGAGAGAGAGAGAGCTCGTCTTACCCCAGGTTAATTCTTTTCACAGCTGGCTGAATCCCGCTCGGTATCACGCTCAGGGACCTAAACGTGCAGTGCACCTCGGTGGGAACGTGGCACGCGCACGGCGCAGGACACGCGCTGCTCCCGCATCGAGCCTCGAGCAAAAACAGCACGAGCGCCAGGAATCCGGCGCGCAGGCAGCGCGAGCCTCCGCGGAAAGCGCGCATCATGGACACGGACTCGCGCTCTCACATTCAGTCCTGTTCAAATCCTCCAGCTTCGCGCATCCATCACTGCAGAGCTGTAGGTGGAGAAACAATGTCATCCCACTGCAATAAAACCCGCATGTGGCTTTCAAAAGACTGCAGGCTGTTGCGTGCTGAACAATTAGCTGGCGTTCTTCATGCGTAAAAATAGATAATTGTTCAAATCACGCGACCAAGAAGAAAGAGAAGAAGAAAGAAACAGCTTATATCTTTCTCTAACCATCCTTGTAGACTCTTACAGAAAAGCACTAAACTCTTTCTGTAAACTTCAGATATGAATAATCCTAATCACATGGAAAGAATCACATGTGATGATAAATGAATCACATGGAACGAATCACATGTGACAATAAATGAATCACGTAGAAAGAATCACATGTGATAAAAAATGAATCACATGGAAAGAATCACATGTGGTAATAAAAGAATCACGCGGAAAGAATCACATGTGATGATAAATGAATCAAATGGAAAGAATCACATGTGGTAAAAGAATCATGTGGAAAGAATCACGTGATAATAATAGCACATGCCCTACATGTGGGGTAAAAGTGTTAAAAACTTTGATTCTTTGATTCTTTTCTACATGATTTATTTGTTTTCATATGTGATGCTTTTCCCATGATTCATTTATCACATGTGATTCTTTTCACTTTTCATTTGATTTCACAGGTGATTCTTTTCACATGATTAACTTCACGATTCTTTCCACATTATTATTTTAATTTCACGATTCATTTGTTTTCATATGCAATTCTTTTCACGTATGATTCTTTCCACAATTCATTTATTTTCACATGATTCATTTAATCCCACATGATTCTTTCACAATTCCTTTATTTTCAAATATAATTCTTTTAACAATATTCATTCATGTGATTCTTTTCACGGTTCATTTCATTTCACATGTGATTCTTCTCAGATTTTTCTTTTTGTCCCCATGTCATTTAACATGTGATACCATTTTCACATGCAGGCCATGTGCTTTTATTTTCACATGCAAATTTGCCACTTGATTTATATATCTTCACATCATACCTTTTTCAGGTTTCACACATTCAGATTAAATCACGTGATGATTTTCATGTGTTTTAGCAAATTATGATTATCCTAACATAAAAGTATTTGGTTTTGTTATTATTTGTGTTATTATATTACCTGTGCTGTTTGAATTTACTATTGAAATAGGAATTTGCTTACAAAATCTTGTATTGTCAGAGCAGCATTCACTTTGGAATCAAGGAAAAGGTCAAAAGAAAACAGAAATAACAGACTAAGAAAGGAATTATAGAGAAAAGGAAGAGAGAGCAATCACTGCAGCCACAACTGTTTATATGGAACACACACACACACACACACACACACACATGGCCATCATTTCACATGTGGAAGAAAAAACCTTTTATTTGCTGTCAGGGCATTTTTACCCACAATTTTACTAAATTAACCAAAAAAGCAGAAATACCAGGGAGATCTGATGGATATGAGTTGGCAGAAACTTACCCACTGCACCAACTTTCTAGGAATTTCTTGCAACTTCAAAACAACTTTAAGAAAATAATAAGTTTATGAAATAAAGTAATCCAGATTGAAAAAAATTAATCCATGTGATGAAGCATAATATCCACCAAGTTTCTTCCCAAAAATCCAAAGTTCCAAAATTCTATCCAGAGAAAGACTGCAAGAGGACGCTTTCTGTAGCTCAGGTAGATGGTGTGTGTGTGTGTGTGTGAATGTGTGTCAAGCTGCTCACATCCACTTCATTTTCATTCCTCCCCTTCAGACAGAAGGAGGGGGGCAGTCATGTTAGATCAGGTTGGACCCCAAATGGACTTACTAATGTGGAAACTGAGCCAGTAATGTGGCTCATATTGTAAGGAAAGTTACTCCCAAAAAAGATTAAATTATAAAAGCATACTAACCTTATATGTGCTTGAGATTGGGGTTAGATTTGAAGTGCCACCCTGAAATCCAAAACATTAGAACTGAAGTATATTTTATGTCTGAATCTGAGCTCTGTTTATTGAAATAATGGGACTACTGGGTCAGCACTGTTTTAAGGTGGAACTGTGAACAAAACCACTTAATGCTTACTACTCTCTCTTTTCTTCTCTTTACCCTTCTTTTTTTTTAGTTCCTGTTGTTTCTGAGGGTATTTTTTTTTCTTTTCCTTGGTCCCAAAGCAAATGACAGTAGGGATGTAACCAAATATGAAGACACTATTCAGAATGTGTTCTAAACAGATACAAATACTAATAGGAGGAGCATTTTTTTTTTAAGAAGGCTTTCACAGGGCATCTGGGTCAGACTAGATCAACAAAAAAGTCGCGGCAAAGGGGGGAAGCTGGGGGGGTTTACTTTCAGGTGGGTATGAGCGAGTGGTCTACAGCTTGTGTAAAAAACAAAAGTCATGCTAATTGCACAATATATTTACAGCATACAGCATCATTAGTAACTGCCTGGTCAGGGTTGCACCAATTTAAATTAGGGTACTAGCTTGTTTATGTTTTGGAAAATAGAACCAAATAAATTTGGTAGAAAGTATCGCAGACAGGTACAAAGAAGGTACAAAGCATGTCTGTGTCTATTTGAGACCAATTATGAACTTGACTGATGTAACTGAGGTTGAGGAAATATCAGAGTCAGAATTAACACACCATGCTGACCATTCTGGTATTAAAACCACTGGACTGTTTTTGTTTGTTTGTTTGTTTTTTTTCAGTGTTTTCCACTGATTTCCAGTGGTTCTGGGGGCAGAGTGGTATGGTTCATGTTTTTTTTAGGCCATGCCCACTTTGGGTTTAAATCCAAATATAGATACAAATATCTGGAGCACTAAAGCAGCTACAGATACAGGTAGTATTGCATTACACCCCTATCTGACACCACTAGATGCAGCAATAAATTCTTATTTTATCAGGTAAACCGTGATGATAATAAACTTAAATAGTACAGGTAACATAATAACACTTATAAAACAAAACCAGTTGCTTTTGTGTTTATGTGTTTATGAAAAAAAATCATTACCAGTTTAAGCAAATACTAATTTGGACCAACAGGTACCAGAAACTGTTTATCCCAATAACTTAATCTAACCACCAACATGTGAGTTAGAGGCACACAACGCTTCATCATCTTGTTCAAAGCCGTAGCGTGCATTCTTTTAAAATGATGCTCAGCAGGGATGCTGTGAAAACACTTTGAACCGTTTCAAAGTGCTCATCATTGGTGGAAACGGTCCTGCATGTTTATTAACCAGTGATTGATTACTACCTGCCAGGGACTCAAAACAGATGTGTGTGTGTGTGTGTGTGTGTGTGTGTTTGTGTGGGAAGGGTGTGTATTTATGCATGTATCTTGTTTTGCAATGTCATGTTGAAGTGATGATAGGTAGTACTGCGTTGTTTCTGATCCAGAGCTCTCAAATTTACAAAGAGCTGTCATCAACAGATGCTTCATATGACCTTATTACAGCCACTGAATCAGAAGCTCATGTTCAGTTTCATGTATTTTCACAAATATTTCAAGAAAATCTATAGTTCTCAAGCCCATTGAACCCTGATCATGGTCTCTTCACAGTCACGAGCCAATTTAGTCTTGATCTCATCTCGGTCTTCACCAAGTCGTGAAATACATGATGGTGCCCCAAGGAATTAATGGGCATTGTAATAAATTTTCATGTCATTATTTAAATATAATTATTTTTTAGCAGGGCCCTACCATCTACAGTACTTATCAAAGCTCTTGGCTGTCTTTGTAAAGAAAAAACACAGTGAGATCTAATAGTCTTGGACTTGGTTGGTATGGATCTTGGTCTTCTCTTAATCCTGGTTAGTATAGGTTTTGGTTTTGTCCTAGTCTTGGTTGGTATAGGTTTTGGTTGGTATGTGTCTAGCTAGTCTTGTCCTGGTCTCTCTTGGTATGGGCCTTGATCTTGTCTTGGTCTTCATTGGTATAGGTCTTGGTTGTGTATTGGTTTTGGTTGTCTTGGTTTTGTAACCAACCTATAACAATAACTGTCACTTGCTCTCCGTTGATATCGTCTTGGTCTTTACCTGGTCTCTGTTGTTGTGTGTTTTAGTCTTGTGTTGTACTGTGTTAGTATGGGTCTTGGTTGTATCCTGGTCTCTGTCGGTGTCTGTCTTGGTCTTGTTGTCTGTTAGTGTGGGTCTTGGTCTTGTCTTTGTCTAGTGTTGGTGTGGGTCTTGGTCTTGTCTTGGTTTCTGTTGGCATCTTGGGTCTTTGAATTTGGTTGGTATTTTGTTCTTGTCTTAGTCTTGGTCTTCTCTTAGTCTTAGTTGGTATGGCTCTTGGTCCTGGTTGGTACAAATCTTGGTCTTGTCTTAGTCTCTGTTGTTATTGTTCTCTGTTGTTGCCTTGGTGTCAGGTGGAATTATGTAGAAGTGGCTTCTACTTCTTTTAAAAAATTTATTTATATTTTAATTTATTTAATTCGATCTCATGGGAAATTAATACAAATTCAAATGAACAAGGGTGACGAGGTTGGATTTAGTCTGATTTTATATGAACAAAGACACAAGAAAGGGAGTTAATACTAACCCCACTGTTATTCATTATTGTTCCACAGTCAGAAATATGCATTTTTCAAAAATATATCAACAGTTTTATTGTGCACGAAAAACACAACTAACTACCAATTTGTGAACAAAGGAAAGTCTTTTTGGTTTATTTTGATGTTTAGTTAAAAGATATGTCATGATTCACATCTCCAATTAAGGTTTCAGTTTAGCAACTCATTGTGGCTTGCTGAAATTGCCAACCACATACATCTAAATTAGGTTTTATTGAAGACATTCCAAGACATTCTCTTTTAGTAAAGCACTGGTGAAAGACATCCAAAGTAAAAAAGGAAAGCCATCCAGACAGTGTGAGCGAGAGACACAGAGAGAGAGAGAGAGAGAGAGAGAGATCGAGAAAGTGCACAAATGTCTCATGAAGGTGAGAATCCTGTGTAGATATGGCACGCTTCAGAGAGGTCAGGGGGCTCTTTTTCTTGATCACAACAGCAAATTTACACACCTGTCCATCTTTCTATATAGCACATAGTGAGTACTAGAGAACAACTAAGAGACAGACAGAGAGAGAGAGAGATAGAGATAGAGAGAGAGAGGGAGGGAGGGAGAGAGAGAAGTATACACATTTCTTTTGCTTCACATAGCCACATATATGAGTGTCCTGTAAGTCTACCTGACTAAGAGTGAAAGGTTCATGACACAAATACACATATGCTTCAAATCTTTCTGTGTATGTGGTGTGTGTTGTGATGTTGGAGTGCTTTCCATCTGATTTATGTCTATGTAGGTGTGCTGTCTAGGTTACTCCAACCCCTGCATGTAGTTACGGTTCTCTGTGTTCTTCCAACAAATATCTTGCATGTGGTTTTGGCGGAAACTTGCAGTCTCGCAGCATTGGAGGAGATATCTCATTATGCTAGCTAGCATTCTTGATTCTGAAGTACAAATATACAGTACGTATATCTTTTTATAAGTTTTCTCAGATGTAATTAAATTGCTTTAACCTGGTGAAAGCAATGACTGTATATATGTATGAGTGGACAAAAACGGCACATTAACTCCCACTGTCTGCTTCTGAAGCCTAAACTTGGTGAAACTGAAAGTCGCTATCTTCATTTAGTATGCGCGGTAGGTGAAAATTGGAGCCAGAGTTTGCTCAGCAGATATGGCCGGGCAGACAGGGCGTCTGCCATCTTGTGGAGTTATTGTTACCTCCCCAAAGTTGATTATTTTCCAATTCACAGTTGCACTCAATGTTATGGAAGCATAATGTTATGGATTGTTACAAAGCGCTGTCACTGGAGACTCATTCCATAAATGTTAAATAAATGTCTCCTAACAGAATCAATGTTTATATATGTTTTTCTTTGTCCAATAACAACATTTTTATAATAATCTTTATTTTTGGAGTTAAATTATGTGGAGCGCTCGTCATATCAATCCCTGTGAATTAGTTGTTACTATAGAAACAATAATGTATTAGAATGAGCGCATTAATAAAAAAACTATTGCCTTGTAGTCAGAACTACTGCCATAAAATGCATCAATACCTTCTGAAAACAGTAATGCATGATAAATTATTGATAACAGACATCTTAAGTGATGGGTTTAATTTAATCGGGGGTGTGGAGTCCCCTTGCATCCACCTTCAAACTGTGTTCTGCTTGATTGCGAGTCTGTCTCATCCTGCCAGGATGGGTCTGGAAACATGGGAAAGGACGTTGTGATTTAAGGAAAAACTAGACACAACACCTTGTACGCAACATTCAACAATGGCACTCAGCAAACTTTCCTCTACTTAAAAACATTCCAGCTCTCCTGGCTCTATTTTAACTGGCACTCAATTTTGAGAGTAGCCATACCTAAATTTTACCTCAATAGAGATTGATATTCCATAACTGACATGCTTGATTACACCACATTGACTCCATATGAGGTTAAAATTCAACATACTGTTACACTTAACAGCCCTTGCCCTTTATATCAGTTTAATCGGAAAAGAAGTTAAAGTTTGTTTCCATTTCTGTCTCTCGTTTCCATCTTTCCACTTTGCTTTCACGTCTTGTTTAACCTGAACTCGGGTTCATCAGAACCACTTTTTGCTGTGTATACTGAATCCCCTCTCCTCTCTTTCTCTCTGCTCTAGTGTGTCTAGTTTGGCTTCTGGACTAAGCTAAGTGGAGGAAATCCTCAGGAGAGTTTTATAGCTATAGTGTTTATGTTATCTCATGTGACGACTGGACCTGAAATCATAATCATGTGGTTGTTCACTTCGCTTACCCAGAGACATCCTTTAGCACACACATATGGTCTTGCGCAGTAGGAACCATGTCAAAGATCCTAATTTCAT
Organism: Pangasianodon hypophthalmus; assembly: GCF_027358585.1. Lineage (NCBI taxonomy): Eukaryota > Metazoa > Chordata > Actinopteri > Siluriformes > Pangasiidae > Pangasianodon > Pangasianodon hypophthalmus. The sequence continues at coordinate 4,266,337 of NC_069730.1, read as the reverse complement.
GCATGTGTCCAGGAAGGGATGTTCAAATATCAGTCTTCATTTTAAATGTACAGTTTAAAGGGCATCCCTATAGCTTTGGGATTAAAAAAAAGAAAATGTTCCTGTATCATATAACTTATGATACAATAGAGGTTGGACGCAGTTATAAACCCAAATAGTAATAACAGAGATTATACCATAGCTCTATTAAATTGGTATTATAGATTAAATTGGTATTATAGATATATAGATTGGTCAGAAGATGTTGATTAATTTTCCACAACAGCAGCTCTGACAGTAGTTCCAGCTACAAGGCAAAGCTCAAATTCATATTAATGTGCTAGTTTTAATTATCATTTACAGCTAATTCACAGAGACTTGTATACTGGACACTCCATATAAATGGATTAAAATGTGTAACTGTTGATATGGTTGATATGTGAAATGTGATATTGTTGATAATATTTTTATCAGGTAAACTGTTCCTTTAACAAGGGAAAGTCTTCAGGATGGGGAAGTTTGTGCTTTGCTGTTTTTCAGTAACATGACAAGCTGCAAAAAGAGAAAAGAAAAAAAGAGGCTGGTTGACTGTTGAAAGTATGTTTAGGGCTGTTGTAACATAAGTGATAGCAGGAACTAAGTTGTTTCACAGACATTACACAACATGAAATGTGGCTATAAATGGATAGAAAGTACAAAGTATCTTTCTTTAATAAATAAGAATTGATAGCATTGGCCAATATGGCCAATATAGTGGATGTATTGATATAGAAAGATTAACGTTGGTGTGGTAACAGTAGATCGCTGGACCACTTAACACCATACATTGTTGTTGTTTGTCTTCTTTTGGCTGCTCCTGTTAGGGGTTGCCACAGCGGATCATTGGTCCGCATATTTGATTTGGCAAAGTTTTTACCCCGAATGCCCTTCCTGACGCAACCCTCCCCAGTTTTATCTGGGCTTGGAACCAGCACTGGGAGAGCACTTGGGTTCCCTGGCAGGGAATCAAACCTGGGCCACGGCAGTGAGAGCGCCGAGGCCCAACCACTAATGCTCCCGGGACCACCATTGCATCTTTCATTACTTGCCTATAAAAGCCAGTGTTTTATTCTTAGATATATCACATGTAGTATGAGGGGTGCACATTTTCAGTGAATATCAGTCACTTATTTCCTCATTAATATTTTAACATGTACTATTTGACCATTTTTGTCACTTATGCTAATGAAGGAATATTTCATTATCACAACAATCTAACAAACTAAATGTCTTTTTTGCTCTTGTTGTTCTTTATCATGTCCCAATTCAAACTTTTGTACTCGGCTTTGTATGCAAATCAACTCATTACATTTGTACCACAACTTCCAATGCTGTCGCCTCATAAATCATGATTTTAGTGCCATTTTTAATCTTATTAACATTTTTAAATATGGCAGCTTCGGCATTCATGGGGCATGTGCATCATCTATTGGGAGAGGTTTTGGTTATCAAATGTGGTTAGACAACCTCCTGAAGTGGTTTGAGAGCTCAGATTTAAATCTGTTGCGAATGCAGCTTGGGCGCATTTACATGTTTATATTTTATGTAGATAATCTCCATCCATATACATACACTCCTGATCCTTAAGCTGCATGAAACAACTAAGTGTAAATGGACTCAGTGTATGGAGCTTAGAATCTGCCAAATTTTTGAATGCTATACAGGAGGGGCACGGTGGCTTAGTGGTTAGCATGTTTGCCATGCACCTCCAGGGTCGGGGGTTTGATTCCTGCCTCTGCTCTTTGTGCATGGAGTTTGCATGTTCTCCCTGTGCTCAGGGGTTCCCTCTGCTGCACTTCAGTTTCCTCACCTAGTCCAAAGCCATGTGTTGTAGGCATGGCATTTTTTTAAAATTGAGTGTGTGATTGTGCCCTTTGATGGGTTGGCACCCCATTCAGGGTGTCCCTTGGAATAGACTCCAGACTCCCTGCAATCCTGAGTAGGATAAGCCACACAGAGGATGGATGGAATTATATACATGTCACATTAAATAAAATGAATTGTTTTTTCTGTGGTGTATTTAAGAAATGTACATTTTTGCCAGTGGTTTTCTTTGTTTTCAACTTGCAAGGGGTAAGATTTGCCTATAAAATTAAGACAAACCTCTTTCTGGGAAGCAGAAAGGAAGCAGATTAGCAACACTCACACTTTCACTGTACTTCCTCCTATATAAAATAAGACTGACCTCTTTTAAAAAAAGTACATATTTAAAACTGGTTGCTTCATTTGTTCCAGATGTTAGCCTCTTTTTTGTGGCTCTGCTGCAGCGCCATATATTCTGATTAATTGTTTCATAAACGGCGCTATTGTGTTTTAATTTTTTTGTAGTTTGACAGTTCAATATGAATTTCATTATGGTTTTGGAAAGTGCTGAATCCTGTATTTGTGTGTATGTGTGTTTTGGTGCAGATTTCAGATTTGCTGTTTTTCAGCTAAATATAGCCAAAAAATATGAATACGAATGTGCTTGCGGATCTAAACAGTGACAAAGGGAAACTGTCAACCTTTTTTGCAAATTATTACTCTTTCTTTGACTCAATACATCCACCATGCCTGCTTTTCTATCAGGTAATTCATCTCCTCAGAAAATCTACTACCTCTGTAATAGCTTCAAGTTTTAGCCAGAGTCCATGAAGATATGTAGGCATGATTTAGCCTGCACTTTTCAATCTGCAGACTTTAATGACCTGTCGTTATAATAAAACCTGTAAGTGCCTGCTCGTAAAAGATATACATGTAAGATTACAAAAGTAATGGGATTTGGGTCTTACAGCCTGCCACTGTGGCTTTTAAAAAAGTGGAGAAAAAAATATTTAGACACTTTTAGTGTGAACTGTGTATTTCTTTCAACTATTTACCAAATTCCCTTTACCACATAGTGTAATGCTAGCCTAGTGCAACTGTAGGCTTACCATTTCCTAGGTGTTGGGTTATTCCAGTTTATACCATGTTCTCTTTTCTGATTGCACAGAAGGTGTTGATTCGTTCTATAACTATCTATAACAATAGTTCTGGCTGCAAACTTTCTATCTAATACTTATATGTCTAATACATCTATAGTAACAACTTACACAAGGACTTGTATAGCAGATGCTCACGTAAACAGATAAAAAAAATAGGTGTAATTGTTCATATGAAGCAGTTTGGAAGGCGTCTCCGGTATTAGAACTTTGTAACAGTCAAAGGAAAAGCTGTAACCTTACATTTTCTGACATTATAAAGTCTTCATGATTAAGGGTTGTGAATAGGATAAGAGGAACATGGTTTGTTGGACCTTCCACAATATTAAATGTAACTACAAACAGATAAAAAGTGTGACATGTTACACTTTAATTACTGGCAAATTGGTACAATGCAAACAAAACACTTTTAGATGTTGTTATTGGAAAATTATTGGAAAATTGATAACAACTCTATTTTTGTCAAGCTTTGTCATGTTTTGTTGCTTATTTAAGAATTTTTCTGATTTTGATCAATGTTTTTAGATCACAGTTTTGGTTTGTCCTCTGTTTACTGTGTCTGCCTTTGTCTTGACTCCAGTCACGGTTGAGTGTAAGAATAAGACAATCATACAATTCTTTGTACAGATTTTGTTGCAGAAATTAAATTATCCTGGGCTGGAGCTGAGAAAGTCCTTCTCTTGGCAGAAATGATCTCAGGCCATCAGATAAAAGCAACTTGTGTGCAGTAATGACAAGGAATCCTGGCAATAAAAGACTTGTGAATTATGTACACTGAAGAGTCAGAATGTCATAATTTCAGTGCAAGAGCCTTTGAGGCAATCATCAATAGACATATGTTTCCGTAAGGACAGATTTATTATTCATAGAGTTCCACTGGGTGCCACGGTAAACAGCTGTAGAGATATTTTTACTTAGCCAAGTTTCTCCCACAAAGACCTATTATACAGCAGCAACATGATTTTGATTGTGATATTTTTACAATTATATTTTACATGAGTATGACTATGTCATTAACACAAGGAATGTCAGGTCTCTAATTACATGGTAGGATAGAGGTTTTTAGAAGGTCTCCTGGGTGTAATTAGCATCCAGTCTGTGTTGAGCAAACCCAGCTGAGAAGTGAAGGAGACGAAGGTTAAGAACACATGGCAGCTATCAGTGAGGTACTGTTCAATGCCTTATCTCTTACATTGCCCATACTGTGTTAGCGATGTATTTTTCTTTCTATGTGCTTTAAAATTACAAATATCTAGTATCCATGAAAAAAGAAACCACAATTGTTGGAAACTGACTCCTGTTTTTTTTTTTTTCCACTATGATAATAGGTTGCACATGTAAGAATGCGGTTTAACACTAGCGTTTTACAAAACAGATGTAACATTAGCTCTGGGTTTTATTTGTTAAAATCCCATTTCTGTGCAAACACAACATATGTCTCATGCTGTTTGACAAAAGATATATCAAAAAGGCCAAAATACAAAAAAAACGTAATAAAAAAAAATATTTAAATTAAATCAGTTATATCTTTTATCATTTGGGACATATGTGCAAACTGAACTTGTACCAACATTCTATAGATATTTATGGAATAACAGAAATCTCTCACAAAATTAATCAGAATTCTAAATCGCAAACACAATTTTCAAATTAAATCTTTAAAAAATGTATACAAATGTATAACCCCACCCTTCACCCTAACCCTGACTTTTGCTCATTTTCCCTATAAACCTACCTGTGTCAGTTTGAAACAATTGGCCATCAGGAAACCATGTTGAAATACAATATTGTATAAAGCAAGTCATGTTTTGGCTCAGTTTAACTGCCTAGTTCATTTATACCAGCCAGCCCTTCTTAAGTTACAAAATGACTTGACCAGAGCGTTTGGAATAAAGAAGCCACAGTTACTTCATCTCCTACTCATTGCATCTGAGCAACTCATTCTGTAGTGAGGTCAGGGTTCAGTGATGGTCGTCAAGAGGGTGATTGAGCATCTGTTCGTTCCACACCATCATCTCAGAAAGCTAGAGCAGAAGCACTAGAGAAGAAACACTGGTGGCCATTCTGCCTTTGCCACCTCAGTGAATGGGTAAGATTTATTACATTTAGCATGTGTTACAAATGGAAATATAAGTATATTTACTTATTTTACGGATTTGGCGAAATTGGTTTTGTATTCATAAAGACGCCATACATTACTACACTTCACAGAAACAGATTCTTGTCTTAAAAATTCGGCTATGTGCGATGGACCGGTGTCCCATCCATGGCCAATTCCTGCCTCACACTCAGGGTTTCAGGGATTGGTAATTATAAAGAACTATTTTTTCACATTTAGTTTTTCTAATAAAAACTGTTTTTCACATTTTTTTTTTTTTTTTTTTGTGAAGACCGGGTAATTTTGAGGACAATTTGACGCTATCCTATTACTGGAAGGACATGCTATCCTTTTTAGTCCTTACAGAGCTAAATATGTGTACACACACATGGTCAAAACTATTAATCTTCATCTGTCTCCCAGATCCCCATTGTATCCTGCCAGGACTGAAATCTGTATTCCTACTCCCATTCTTCGTATGTGAGTTCATACATGGAGAACCAGCAGGATACATAAGAACAGAAACAACATGTAGTTTCATGATTATACTTGGAAAAGAAGTCCAGAAGATCCTTGTCCTAATTTGTGCACACAGTCCTGAAAACTGTCTAAACATGTTTCAGTATCTGTCAAATTACAACAAAATATAAGCACATGTTTTTTACTCTAGCTGATAAAACAGAAAATTGGGCAGTCATTTTTTATTCCACCAGCTAACTGCTTCACTGCGAGTGTCTTTTCCATCTTCTACCAGTGAGCCAATCTAAACAGCAAAAGATACTATGGCAGTGAAAAAAAAAGTTGTTTTCTGGTTTCTGTGAGAAACCTAACACAAGAGATGTATTTTTTTGGTTTTAATGACCATAGAAGTACAAACAAAATATCTGTAGAACAAACCTAATGCAGGTTGCAATACTGCATACTGTATACCGTACATAATGCCATTTTCATGTCACTGATGTTTTGCATCTGCTTTATGATTCCAGACATGAGTGTGTCACATGGGTCCATGAGTGGTCAATAAAAGGGAGTCAATGGAAACAGTAGACATACAGCATAGGCCATATGGTACTGGCTTCACCCTGAGTGATTTAGTGATGGTACGGTCCATAGGTCTGGGCAGTAAATATCAAGGTTTAATGGGACAGGAGTTTGAGTGGGCTTGGGAGTAAAAGTCCACTTGATAGAAAAACAGTCTAAAGACAATGACCTAATCACAAATCCAAAACAGAAATCACCTCCTTTAAATATGTATATAGCTATTTGTTCATTTTGCAGAAGACAACGATGGCACTATTTTAAACTAAAATAGTAGCAAAAATGTGTAATAAAAATTACACATAGTAGATATAGTAGTAAAAATAATAGCGTTTAAGGTATTCCTCTTCCATGCTGTTTAACTGGCATTATTCTTAAAAATATGGAGACTATGGGAAAGAATTGCTTACTTTTATTAAAGTCAGTCCTGCAGCCACAAAGGGAATCGAGTCTTTGCTTGCAGACCAGTGGGAAGGCTTTTGGTAAAATATTTAGCATGCATACATAGAATTTCTTTCAAAGTAGGTTGAAGCCCACAACCAGGGATTACAGTCTAGTCAAACTGAAGTCTAGTTTTTGTTACTGGAATCTCAGATACCCCTTGAGCTCAGTATAATGTATCAAATGCAAACCACAAATACTAACGTGTACAGATAGGAACATCTTATGTAGGTCTATTTTTGTAAAAGCTTGCAAATTTAATGCAAGTTTGAAATAAGTGGTCATGCAAATGGTCAAAAAATAAGTGGTCATGCAAAAGTGGCACTGTTTATGTGAAATTCAAATAAATCATCAGTCATTTCTCATTTCTCATTACTTTTGACTCTTTTTGGTATAGATATGGATTGAGAGCCACCTACAGAACCCTAAGGATGATGTGTTTTTCTCTTCCATTCAAGAATGCTTATTACAAACCTTGTTGGCTGCCTGAACATTGATTTTGTCTCACATATTAAAGTAAATACGTTGTTGGCTGTTCTGAATTTCCTAGTTGGAATAAAGCTAAATAAAGAACTATACTATTTAAGTTTATACCAGGGACATGCCTAATCAATACCATGTTGAGTCTTTAAGGGTTCAGTGTTTTTTTTCCAGGATTCAGGGGCAGCTCCTGATGTTTTCATGGTTGGAGCCAGGGAATTGTGGCGCTAGCACATGGTCATTAGACGCAGTGAAAACAGAGCCACATGGTTACAGATCAAGACCGTGATACACTGCCAGCACACACAGTGCCACAGAAATGAATGTCAGTTCAGTCTCAGTATTGCATTACTCAATATTCATCTGTGTACTGTCAATGGCTAAAAAATCTAAAACCAGATGTTCTTATTATCTGTAGTTTCTCTTACACACCAATGAGAACAAACAAAATTAAGTCTCTGAGGTTTTTCTTCTGAGACAAAAAAAAAAAAACACATATGAGATCTCAATAACATCACATACTGATCTCAGGTCTGCCAAGTTAATAATGTGTCAAGTTCATTCAAATAGACTACTAAGTTTAATACGAGCATACAAAAAAAAAAAACCTCGTCTCTTTTTGAGCCTCTTTCCATTTTTTCAATTTTAGGAGAAACATTTGTGACAAAGTTGATACCTAAATAAACCAAAAGTGAGAATTCCCATTAAATCTCTAGAAATATCACTAAGAAAGGACATTTTACTCTGGGTGAGTATATTAATTTGATGTTATATTTGGTAAACCCCTTTAACTCCTTAAACTCCCAACACTCCCAATCTCGTCATTTGTCTGTTACCTAATGTGGGCATCTGTTCTGAGTTTAGCCTCTAATTAATTTGTCTATTTATACCCTCCTCTTCCTTTGCTTATTTTTTTGGTGGTTTCATGCATTACTGAGCCTTGTCTCCTAGTTCTGTGTTTCGTATCTTGATTCTAGCATGTTCTACTATTTATGATTATGGATATTTCTATGATGACTTTGCTTGTCTGTGATTTGATCTATGTGATGGATTATGACTATGATTCTCAGATTGCCTATAATACACAAAATGCTTCTCTCCCATTTCTACAGCACGTTACAGGTGGGTTCAAAGTTGCATTACTCTCTCATATGTTTCCTATTAGTTTCATTGTAGTTACTGAATAAATATAAAGATAACTAACTGAATAATTAACAGTGGACTTAAAGGAGTTACAAGCCTTGACAGCATGCAGTTTATGCCTCTGTCTTCTTTAAATTAACGCTGGGATAACACTTCTAGGAACTAACCCCATGAAATGCCTTCATGAACTTTGAGAGAATAAATTCTGTTAGAACAGCATTTGGACAGCAATAAATTTTGTGGGTCATGTGTGGAAAAGATGATGTGGAAGCTTTTAAAAACAAGTTGCAGTGATAAACACATTTATTTAACAGGCAGAATGGAAACTCGACACCAGGGAAAATATTTCTGTATTGAAGTCAAGAGTCAAGAGAACTTGTGATTTCGAAATGGTAAATTATTGATGCATCTTAGCTTTTCTCATAAAATTGCAGCTGTAAGCCACTTAAAAATTCCATTATGGTTTCAGTTATTCAGAATCCATTAAAATGTTACTGGACAATGAAGAATGTTAAAGGATTGTTTTTTTTTCCACATCCACAGATAAGGATATTTAAAGATCCACAGTTTGATCCTTAGATAACTCGTACTTATATAAGATTCTTAAATCTCAGTCAGATCCCTTACCAGTATGACAGAATAAATTCAAGCATTTCTCGTAATGGTTCTTCAGTCGTACCTCTGGAGGAACTCTCATAGATACTATGTGGAACGGAGCATTTCCTTATCAGAAACGGTTCCATGTAGAACCCTATTAGGAGCCTAAGAATCCTTAATTATTAAAACTTTGTTTTCACACCTGTTAGTTTGTATTTGTTTCATTTGCAAAAGGGTTCAATTAAAATGGACAAAACCTTAAAGAAGCCTTGAAGAAATTCTACATGCTTTTTACCTGTACATGCTTGAAAAAAATGTTAAACCTAGCTAAATCTAGAACCCTAAAGGATTCTTTGGTTTGTCCATCTAGGAGAACTCTTAAATTGTTTCCTTGTGAAAAGATGCAAATCAGGCTTAGCTATCCAAAGAAGCCTTGAGGAACCCTTGAGGAGCTGAGAAGTTTAAAGGTTAAGCATTTCACTCAGTGGTGTTGCTTTGGCAGGCAAGTGGTTTGAACTCACATCCGATGGGTTTTCCTAGGCCGCCACATAGTAGCAATGGTTTTGGAGTTAAAACCAGGGTTTGTGAGGGACAAGTTTTAAGTTTTGGAACTGGCTTCGTTTTACTGATCATTTGGTCGATGTTTTTGTCATGCACACCTGGCAACCCTGTTTTGTTTTCTATACTCTTAGGCCAATCAATGAATGCCAGTGCACATTTGCTCAGATGTATTAGTACGAAGTAAAAGATATCTGAGAATGGAGTATAATGACCCACTGACCCTTTTTGCTGTTACTGCTGAGAAATACATTCAGGCTAAATGGCAACCACATGTCAGAAACAGATGAGATGACAGAACAGAACTAAGATTTTAGTTTTGAAGGCAGATTTATAGTAAATGGCCTGAGATGTTACACAATACAATGTCTGTAATGGTATGAAATCCTCTGGCGGTGTTGCAAATGCAGGAATGCTACATTCTGCTATGCCTCAAACAATTCTATTTAATATTAATAGTGTCTTAGACTAACCAGTTTTAATTTATAAAGACAGATGATACAGATTAAAGAAATAAACTTAAAATAGGAGCAAGAGTATGTAGGAGCGTGATAGAGAGAGAGAGAGAGAGAGAGAGAGGGACAGGCTGAAGTTAAGAGAAATCTGTCAGTTGTTTTTTTTTGGGTCAATACTTATCATTTCCACCTCAAGGAAATTTTTGACACTAACAAAGTCACCCAAATGAAAAGAAATGTCAGTCAGGAATCACCAGTCAGTAAAAATGAACAGGCAGAGGTGATTTCCTGCTAAAGCCAAAGACATTCCATCCAAACCACAAAGATTTTAGCCCACAAACCCAGAGACGTGATAAAAATGCATAGCAGGGTCATGGTGCCAAAATAAATAACCAAATTTATTATCTGTGATCCCTTACGAGAAATATGTTGCGTAACTTTTCCTTTGAAAAAATCTTGAATCATTTTTCACTTCTTTTGCTCACCAACAAAAAGAGTAAACAGGGGATTTGCTGGAATTAGTTTCGTACCAGAAACATTCATTTTTTTCTTTGTGGAAACTTTGGCTATGTCTAGCACATGAGCTATTTGATTCACAACATGCTGTAAAGTGTACGGGGAAAAAAGTGTCTGGTGTGCTGTTTCATTCATTACAAATTCTGTCAGGTCAAACTAGCGCACACACACACACACACACACACACACACATTAAAATAAATTGTGATTCCCCAGGTACTCATGGCATTGCTTCTCAGCAACTGAATTTATTACAAGTAACGATTCTACAGTAGATGGACCGTAGTATTAATGTGCAGAGAACACAGGTCTATGCTCATACAAGTTATTCAGCCTTACGAGCCAAGTAGTGTGAAAACACAAGTGGTTACATTTAGAGTGAAGGAGCAGAGGTCATAGCATTTTCTGCAACTTTATTCTTATGAAATTTGTCCATGCTAATTTATACGAAAGGCTGTGATTGGCTGAGGTAAGGATGAGAGGTGATTTAAAAAGTTTCAGTGATGATTCAGTTCCCCACTCACAACTTTAGTTCCTCCCTGCAATTATTGTTCGGAAGAAGAACTTATAGCTGTGTTTTTCATCTTATCTTGTCATGTAGGACTCTCATTAAATGTGTTTAGAGTGAAGAAAAATAAGGCTAGGAAGGAAGTAGCAGAGATCGTTGGTGCCTCTGGTGAGTGCCCAAGGCTAGTAAAGTGAGTCTTCTTTGCTAATTTGCCTACAAAGCTAGTACAAACACTGATTAGTGCATTGCTGATATTGTAGTTAGCTTTAGAAGCTTTATATAGGTTCTCATAGCTATTACCATTTCTCATTGGCATTTAAAAAATGCTGGACAGTGTACACTGACATGCTGCGGTCGCTACATGACCACAAGAGACAAACTACAAGCGAGACAAGTGACTTGTCACTTGTTATTGTGAAATGTATTTTATGCAAACCACAAATTATCCACAGTACATAGTCTAGGTCAACCAGTGAAGTAGAAAATCAGCAAAAGAAAATGTGAATCATTACGTTTCATCATACTGTTTCATTCCCAGCCAAGGCTGTACACACTACACTCTAGATGTGTATGTGTAGATGGCAAGACTCAGATCTGCTTTCTGATCTGCTTTTTCTCTGATGATATAAAGTAATGTAAATTAGGGAACGCTGCATATCTGTTCTGGCATGCAGACGTTGCAGCAATAGCAGCAGCATGAGACATTGCGCGTCTCACAGGGATGTTTATGAGTGGCTTTTTTGTGAGTCTTCCAGGAGCTGTCAGATTGAAGTGCCAAGTAAACTGTGAAGTCGAGCCCCAAGTGCAGAGCAGTTGAGTCATGTCAGGACCTGCAACACATTAAAGTTTAACAGGAAAATTGTAAATATTCACAGGAGTGTTAATGTTGTGATGAAAATTGCCATAGCCCCTGATGGTGAAAACAACTAGTTTTGCCATGTTAGATTGCATTTCTCACTAAATAAATAAACAAGTCTGATGTTTCTGCGAATTTATACAGTTTCCCAACTTACTATTTTTGAAGTTCTCCATACCCTCAATGATCTGGCCAAACTCATGAAAGTCTTAATAACTCATTAAAGCCTTAATAATTAGCTGATTAGTTGAACCATAATGCCATGTTTTTTAAAACATTGTCGATTGCTTACATGTCTTTAATCTATTGTTTGATCCTCAAAATGGCAACCATGCTATGTTGGCATGTTGCATTCTGTAATGCTTTTCTGCTCACCATGGTTGTAAAGAGTGGTTTATTTGAGTTACTGTGCCCTTCCTGTCAGCTCAAACCATTCTTAACCCAGCTATGGATATTTAATCTGACTTATTCTCAGGAAATAAACAATTATCAATAAAAACCAAATAAACAATAAACAATGCACATGAATTCATCTGCTTCTGGCTTTCATTTCATTTCACACTCATTTAAGCCTTATTACTTAGCTGATCAGTTGGGTCAGGTTTGTTAGCAGTAGCGAAAATTTTAAACTGTTCAGGGCAGGGGATCTTGTGTACTGGAGTCTGGTCGCAAAGAAACCAATAGGTTCAGAAGGGGATTTTATAGCTGCTTTAAAAAACAAGTTTGGCCAGGCTTCTGAGAAAGGAAGACATTTGGCCAGCAAGCACCCTATTCTGCTTGACCTGATAATGGGTTTCATTTGGCCTTTGAATAGTGCAACATGCTGCATAGCCCAAGATAGCTTTCGCAACATTGCTATGCAGGAAGGATAGAGCTTTCTTTAGCTGGCCTGAATCAAAATGAAAAACCCTTTACACCATATTGTTTAATGTCACTGCAAGAAGGAAGGAAGGAACTGATGTCACGCAGAATTTTTAGAATTTTAACTAGCAATAGGGGTTTTCCTGGATCACTCTATGGTCCTGACGAGCTCCTCGATTAATGCACATCAGGCAGACAAGTCTGTTTTCCATGCTTATCCACCTCTAACACATGCATGGCATGGTTCACCAGTACTGTTGCTGTATTGTTGGTGGAACACTACCTGCTTTCAATTGATAGTTTTCACCTTGTTTACATCTGGGACACTAGGGATGTCAGCCATTTTGAGGTACAAACAATAGATCAGTGAAAGTCTTATCAGTGAAAGTCCTGTGTAATAGTTTACTTTTTTGCCATTGCCCATAAATGATGCCTCTGTGATGCTCCTTTCTTGTAGCTTAGCACAAAGTTCTAGGTATAGTGGGTAGCAAATCAGTAGGTGAGCATTATCATAATCACAATAATAAACATGAATAAAGAAACAAAGGTTCTTGGTGTCTACTCAGTTCCTCTGTACTCTCACCTCAGAAAACCTTTCTTTTAACTCGATCATCTCACCTATTTATGCAATCATTGACAACACAGGTGTGAACCATAACGCCCGAGGACAGTTTTTAAAAAAAAAAAAATCATCGATTGTTTATATGCTGTTAATCCTATTGTTTGACCCACTAAATTGTGAGCATGTCGGCATGTTGTGCTTTCTGAGATGCTTTTTTTGCTCACCACAGTTGTAAATAGTGTTTTATTTTGAGTTACTGTTGCCTTCCTGTCAGCTCAAACCAGTCTTACCCCAGCTATAGACATTTACTATGATTAATTATCGGGAAATACCTAAAGAAGCAATATGCACATGCATCCATCTGCATCTGGCTTTCATTTGTAACAATTACTTTTTAAGTGGCTTAAATTTTAAAATATTTTGGAGTGATTTATGTTGTTAACAGTCGACCTAAGTCATTTCCGTTTGATTACTTTAATCTTGGAGCAGCCATCTCTGCAACAGTGGAAAAGCTATTAGGACCAAAATTGATAAAGCATATGGTCTATGATTGCATCCATTCCTGTCAGGTGCCATTATAAATATTTTTTTCTATGATGGAAAGTCCAATGCTGAATTTATGATCATTTTTATGATTTTTCTTGGGCAGGTCTAAAGATGTGGAATTTTTGAATCTGCTTCATTTTTGAATATTGTTTAATCATTATCGACATATTGGCTTAAAATACCTCAAGCAGTATATTTATGTTTTCATGCATTGTTATAAATTATCTGTGGAGAACTTTAGAAACAGTGAAAATGTATATAAAGAAAAGTACAAATAGATAGACTATATTGATTATCTTAAAGCGTGGGGATCAGTCATGTTTAGTAGTGCAGTCAGCTGAGCAAGAAGAAAATGCTGAAATATTATTCATTCCTAATTTTGGAATCTTAAAGTTTATCAAACCAAATTGGAAATTTTTAGAGAAATGATAATGAGCAAAAGAGATTATTTTGGATGCATTGGAAAATTGTAAGGTTAAGAACCTAATCTTAATCTGTTATAATACAAACTGTTATGAATTTATGGTTTGAAAAAGCTATGCAGTTAAATATTAAAGATTTTTTATTACTATATTTATCTACTAATGTATTTCTGCATTTATTTACTAATTTATTTTTATCTAAATAAAAATATATAACAGCACATCCCCAAGTGTGTTATTGCTTGACATTGGTCGACAGTGATAAAATAGCTGTAAGCTTTTGTGCTTCAGATCTGCTCTTCCTGAGCTGAAATGTTGAGTGTGATTTTTATATGTGACTTGTCTTTTTTTATTGAACTTCTGCCATTTTTTGCAACATTAGTACACTGTCAACTTTTGTCTTCAAAAAAAACCATAAAAATGAAACATTACTCCAGGGCATGTGCAATGGTTTGGTGTTTAGATGATCTCACTTTTCTTTTGGCTCCTGCTGTTGTTATAGGATATGTGTGCTTTCCAAGGTTGCGTTGGACCAGAGCATCTTTTTTAAGATGTATGACAGGAGGCTAGTGTTTGTCATTGACTCTCACTGACTCAGGGTTTATGCTGTCATGCTTTTATTTAAAACCATAAATGCAGTCATGTATTAATGCTAAAAATACCAGTGGTGTTCGGAGGAAAAGGACATTAAAATAGACATGAACATTACTGAAATTCTTTTAGAATATAAATATATGAAGATCTTTTGGACTACTTTTATCCAGTCAAAGAACCTTTCTTATTCAAAGGCCCTTTCTTACTCCAAATATTTGTATCTGGATTCAAACTCAAAGCGGGTGTGGGCTAAACCTAAAGGTTTTTTTTTTTTTTATTGAGATATGCATCTCTATGTGGTCTTTCTTTATCCAGCAAGCTTCATATCTGATCGCTTGCATGCATAAAAGTAAAAAGATCCTGCTTGTGTCACTTTTTAGTTGCATCCCGCTGGATCCCAGCACGATGCCCACCTCTAGTCTCAAACAGATGCTTTGTGAACCTTCAAAAAAACAACAACAACAACAACAACAACAAACGAATAGTGCACCTCCTATTCATATCTGTATTTGTGTTTCTTTTAGAACACATTATCTGTTCATTCCAAATAATGTATTCGTATTCGTTCCATCTTTAATCGGTGCACACATCGAATGAAGCTGAAAAATCAGCACGTCCCAGAGTGATCAAAATGAGCTCATAAATCATAAACAGGAAATAGATACGGAACCGCAGATAATGATCACCGTGGGATACCTCCAGAGCACCACGGAGAAGAGTCTCTGAGTCACGTAGAGCACTTTGACTTCCCGTAAAAGAAGAGGTTGAGGAAGTGTCCCATAGGTGTGAGATTAGCTTCTGAGCCACCAAACGCCTACTCCAAACCTGGCATGGACTGAATAATAGATGGATGCTACATTTACATCCTCTATAGTGTGATTCCTTATCTGAGCCATTTTGTGGCCACTCTGACAAGAAATAACCTTAAAAATGGGCTTTATGGTTCATCCGTTCTATTTATATAAGGTACAAATTCAGATTTCATGTAGTCACTAGTCAGCAAATTTGGATTATTAGCACAGTGCTGAGATAGAGATAGAAGTCTGTCTTATATACTTCTAATATATCAGTGAAGTGCCACTAAAACTGTACATGTAAGCAATAAAAATGTGGCATATTTTAAAATAACGTTTGGTATATTTCTCACTTAGCAGCTAACTGTGACATGAAACTTGACATTAACTAACCACTTCTCATTTTTCTGTCTTCCTTCCTGTCTTATGTCACAGCTGCTTGCAATGGCAATGAGTCACAGGCTCTGTGGCAAGAGATCAGGACTTATGTCTTTTATTTTTCATAGTCATGTTTCTCAAGTTTGACAGATAGGCAGTGAAAACATCACTATGGAATTTAAACCCACTGCTGCCTATGATATTTTTTACACTACAATGTCCAATGTACAAAGTTCAATTTAAACAGACGCAATGACAATTATTCATGAATTATTTGTTAATCGTTAATACATACATACATGTAAATGATATGAAGGGCTTAGAACCAGGAAGGTATATATGCAGTTTGGGGAAGGAAAAACAGGTTATTACTTTGTTCAGGAAGTGCGTTACATGAAGAGATAATATAATTAACCAGGGTTACCAGGTTTCAGGCAAAATTTCCATCCCAAAACCACAGAAAAGACCTGAACCTAGCCACAAACATTCAGGTATTATAAAAGGAAAATACAGATTTCTTCTTTTTTCTCAGCCTTTGTGTGGGAAACAAGGTCACCGTGGTGCACATGCATCTCTAATGTACGGACATTATCTGCTCCATAATCCCTCCTTCCCTCTCCTAATCTTTGCAGTTGAAACAACATATTGTACAACATATTGGTTCTGTGCAACTATCTGCACTTACACTTTGCCTTTGTTTGCAGAAATTTATTATATTTCATTCCAATTACTTGCTGTAAAACAAGATTTTAGTGTCCGCAGACTATTTATAAACTAGCCTAATCTGGCAACCCTCTAATCAAAATGTTCATAGAGTGAGCAATAGGCCTCTATTAGAGCTCATTGCAGTTCCCATATTTGATCAGTAGTTATGATAATAACTCTATGGAGTTAAGTCGGACAGTGAGCCAACAAAATTTAAGAGAAAAACAGAGACAATTATTAGGAAAAACAGTTTTATAAAATAAAAAACCTTGAAGAGTTAGTGAAACTTTACGGTTTATTTTCACCAGAGTTTATAAATATTAGTCTTGGTCAGAATCTAATCCGAAGCGAAAGATGTGTTAGTGTATTATTTTTATTGATAACTATATCAAGAATTTTTTAAATATATATTTCGATGTTATTTATAGACATTCATTACCAGAGTTTCAACATATAATGAAACAAACCCAAGGAAAGCATGAGACAGATTGAATATACTGTATGTTAAAATGAAAGGACTCTTTGTGAAAGTTTGCATGTTTACCTATTTCAAAATACATACTTTCACAACACTGACAGACTTGTGCCATACTACTTACTCAATGTCTTTGTGCACTCCAGTATGTGTGTGTGTGTGTGTGTGTGTGTGTGTGTGTGTGTGTGTGGTCTTCAGGAATGTCCACCATCAATTACTGTCATGGCATGACTTCTGACCTACCGACTGAGTGATGAGTAAGGAAAGGTCATTGTGTCAGTGGAAAGGCAACGGTGTGGTGACTAGGCAGGATATGTTTAGCACAATTACGCTTATAGAACAGAAATTACTTAATGTACAAGTGGAGAGAAAAAAAATGCAATCACATTTAGTGTAGCTGTGTGGTACCGGAAGTGTGTTTGTTGCAAGTTTGTTCCGAGAATTAAAGAAACTGGAATCAAATTATGAGAAGCTATATCTATAACTAGATATAGAAATACAGTTTGAGGATGTAATAGCCGAGTTATCAAAGGTTTCTGATTCATGATAAAGAGAACTTATATACTGTATTTAAAATGAGATG
This sequence comes from Pangasianodon hypophthalmus, assembly GCF_027358585.1. Taxonomy (NCBI): domain Eukaryota; kingdom Metazoa; phylum Chordata; class Actinopteri; order Siluriformes; family Pangasiidae; genus Pangasianodon; species Pangasianodon hypophthalmus. The sequence goes on along the minus strand of NC_069730.1, from coordinate 4,248,749 downwards.
CATGTATTATAATCAGACTGGGAAGTACAAAGTGAACAAAGGATGATGAAAAAAAAAACAGTAATTCCTATCCTAGAGAGGAAAAATTACAGAGGAAATGATTGATGATTTGTGAAATTTACATTTATGTTTACATTTACAGTATTTAGCAGACACCTGTATCCAGAGTAACTCACGCACAAGTGTTTTGTAGTATCTGTCAAAAACATATCGTCATGCTAGATCACTAGGTCAGAGACTAAGAGTACCATCAGCTTAAAACGCTGTTGGGGAGCTTTGTAAAGAATTTTTTTTAGAGATTAACTTAAAGATTAACAGTCCTACTTCAAGTTCCTGGTGAAGAGAGTATTTTTAGTGAAATGCTGCCTCCTTCAGTATAAAATGGAACATGTTCAAAGATATGTGAGTACATGTAGAAGGCTGAACCCTAGAATACTTAGAAACCCAAAAAGAACACAGAAAAAAAAATAATAATAATTTACTGGCTGTTACAAAGTGCTGACACTGGAGACTCCTTCCATAAGTGTTCCATAAACACCTCAACCACAGAAACTTCACTATATCAATGATTAGATGATTTTTTTTTATCTTTAGTCTTAGATTATGTAGATTGTAGGTAATATAAACCTGTGATCTGAATCACATCCAGCACTATTGTCAGGGCTGCCGTTATAGAAAATAAATCAACACCTTCTGGCCAATCAGATTCGAGAAGGCAACAGTGCTGTGATATAATGGCTAATTTCAGCTTGCCAGGAAAAAGAAGCTATAACTATATAAATTTAAGTTCATTTATGTATCAGCATGTAGCAAATATGGAGAAAACATCAGTTTATAGAAAGTTCTACCTACTGTACCTGAAATATCTACAATTTAAAAATCTATAACAAGACAGTGCATTAACAAAATATCAGGAATTACTGTATTTCTCGAAAGACCAAAAATGATCTTTTAACAAAGTAAACAAACAAACAAACCAAAAAAAACCTAGGCTAGACTAATCTGAGGCTAAACCAATGGAGTATCCCTAGAGGGCGCCAAAAGTAACAGAAATAAACCTAGTACAGAGAAAAAGTCTTAAAACTTATGGTTTATATCAGTGTTTCCCACCTGCAATTCTCAAAAACAATTCTCAATGCACTGATGTAAACATTTTAATCAACTTGCAATCGATTTACAATGAATTAATTCACAATTGGTCATAATAAGTTAATTGCATCTTGAACTTTATCGATTAATGTTGTTATGGTGATGCTTCTATTTAATTTATATCCATTAGATACAATATTAATAATGTAATATAATATATTAATAATAGCCCTAAAAAGAGAGCTACCACAACTATACTGCTGAATGTTGTTTTTTTTCTGTAATAAAGTTAAAAGTATTTTATTTCTGTTACATTTATGGTTTTTTTTGGTCCCCAGTTTCCGCTCATTGATCAGAGGCTCAGAGGCCTGATTTATGCGTCTGTGTTGGTATTCACACACCCACATGCCTGCGTTCCACACTTTCATTAGGCTGGACGTGTTTTTTGTCAACTGTCATCATGATGTCTGAAGAAGAGTAAATCTATGGCTCTTAACCATCTTAGCCATGATCTAGCTGATAAGGTGCTCGTAAATACCTTTCGATGACGTCTTTATACTCTGATCAAGTGAAAGGGTGAAAGTTCAGTGATGGATTAGTTTAAAAAAAAGAAAAAAAAACACACACAAAAACACCAGCTCACAAAGACACACACACTTAATCTCACCACTTTGCCTTATGCAGTCACTTTGTGATTATGGGGTTCATTGTCACTACCATCCACAAGAAGGTCTAGAACTTCAGTTAATGTTCACATTAAACATCAGAATGGGGGAAAATGTGATCTTAGTGACTTTGAACATGATCGGCTTGTTCAGTTGTCCAGTTTTGTTAAGCCTATTCCCAAAGAACGTCAGATTCCTGTTCTTGGCTGAACCCAGTGTGGCTTTCTGCTGCTGTAGCTCATCCACCTCAAGGTTCGACATGCTTTTCTTCTCACCACGGTTGTAAAGAGTGATTATTTGTGTTACTGTAAACAGAATGGTCAGGTTTACAGAAAGAAAGAACGCCATAAAAGGCTAACCATTCACAAGCTCACTTGGCTTTAGCACAATCACACTGACCTCTGCAAAAAACCTCCTTAATAACTTGGGCTATCTGCCATGTGTGTGTGTGTGTGTGTGTGTCTGTGTGAGTGTGTGTGTGTGTGTGTGTGTGTGTGTGGCGTGAGGCTATTGCAGACACATTTGAGACAGCCAGAAAGGCATGTGAGCACGAGTCAGAGAGCATTAAGTCAGCAACTAGCAGAATGCTCAGTTACATATGGGGCCCCGTGACAGATAAATATATAAACACGTCTGTGAATTGCTGTTGCATGATAGCTATAAAACGCTTAATAGAACCAAATCAAAATTTCAACACATGGGTTGTGGTGTTGCAAGTGTATTTCAAAATGCTGCTGCTGTGTTCATGTTGTTAATGCCTTTTTAATCCATTAATGTGTGTCTTGTATTCCAAAAATAAAATGAATAGGCTTGAAAGTCCATTCCATTTTAGGACCTCAAACTTAATTCTCACAGCTCTCTGTCAAAGTAAAGCTCTAAATACGTCTTTAATATACTTAAGTATTAGTTGGAGGTATTTATACTTTAATTAGGGTCCCTGAAGGACTAGTGGTTAGGCCACAGTGCTCTCACTGCTGCAGCCCGCGTTCGGTTCCCGTCCAGGGAACCAACCCCAGCCACTGGCGTTGCATGTAACAGTGCGGTCTCAGTCCCAAGCCCGGATAAAATTGGGGAGGGCAGCTGAAAGAGGAACAACAACAGCAACATTTATACTTTACTTGAATATTACAAGATAATATAACTTTACTTTTTCTCTCATCCAGCCAATGCCTGTGTGCTATATATTTACATTTCAGTCTAAAGCATCCAATTATATTCATCAGTATAGGAAAACCCATCAAGAATCATACCAATTTGTCATCTACTGCGATGTTATCATTCTACACAATGTAGTTAGTGCTATAGCTATCTGTGTGTATCTGAAGATGGTAAGCCACTAGACTGCAGTATTGAACTTGAGGATGAGTGCCAATGGCCCTACCTCAGTAAAATATTTCCATATACTGGAGTAATCCAAGAAATGAAGCTTCATCTTTCTCTTGCTAGAAGGCTTAAACTCCATCTAATTAGAAAAAGCATGTTGAGGTTAGTTTCACTAATTTGCTCATCTTAACGGGTTCTATTTAACTATATTTAAGTTAGCCTGTTTTCTTTGCTAATGCCAGGTTAGACTAGCATCAATTCCAGTAGCTAACATAAATTGGCTAGGCAGCAAATCAAATTTTAGCTAATGGTAAATATTGGTTATTTACAAGATATTTTTTTCCTTCTGATTAATTCATTAGCAAACTAAGTAGCGTGTATGTGACCAGCAAACTTAAAGAGACTGCATGAGGTTTTCAGGCAAAATGGTGTAGTTGTGTAGTTTTAGCTTAGCGATAAAAGTTAGTTTTCACATGAAAACATGACATTCATTTAATTTCATCAGTTAAAAAAATACTTTTTACATTTAAATACTTTACCTTTATAAGTGACTTTTTTTTTTTACTTTTACTTGATGTATTATCTATATATTCACTTATCTATAATTTTTCCACAACTAATTCCTAATGAGGATTCTTTTATTTTGTGAATTACCCTTTTCAGGGACACATTTTTAACTATAAATGGATACAAATTATGACTTGCTCTTTAATGAACAAAACTTTGGTGTGGTAAGAGTAACTCTGCGTCATGTTGGACCATATCACATCACTCCATTATTGATTATTTTCCTATAATAGCATGACCCATCATGTTTAAGTACATATATAACACTACATTTCTCACACCATATGAAGAATAACTTGGTGTTCTTGAAGAAAATGAGGGATATTATAAACATATACTGTATATTTCACACACACACACACACATATCACATATTCAGTGTGTAACTTATACATGCAGTATGTATGATGCATACTTTTATTATAACACAATAATGTTTTAACATAAAACATTTTTTGGAGTAAGATATTTTTCCCCCAAATTATCGGCACTTAACATCTGGTAAAAACCTGTTTTTTTTTTCTTTTTTTTTTTTTTTAAGTGGTTTCTTTCTACTCTCACTTTTTGACATAAAACTATTTAGGACTCATAAGAATTGTACCTTTGACCAAGGTTAAGTGACCTTCATCACCAGAGGCTTAGCCACAATATGACCTTATAACGACGTGAGCACATGAAGGAATCTTTTGACTTCCTTGACTTGTCTCAGAGCTGCAGAAATCTGATCATGTGCCATGATTTCACACATTCTACTCATTAAAACATTTCAGTGTGCATGTAAGAATTCCAGACTCAGCATGAGCCCGAGACATGAGCCTGAGTCAGAAACCAACGCTGTTTATATTTAAAAAAGAAATCTCTACTCCTACAAGACTAGTTATTAAGAAATACGTAAATGGATAAGTATCTACGTACCAGGGGTTTCAGGTGCATTGATTGGGAAAGTTCCAACAATGACGCATGGTAAGAAACATCTAAAGAGACAGAAAGTGCTGAACTCTGGGAGTTGCATGATGAGCGGATTGGAAAATTCCAGAAAACTTATTTGATATTTACTGATCAATATTTCCATTAAAAGCTCTGCTATAGCTGTGTTTTAATTAGTGTATGTGCGGATATGCTTTAATGGCTGGAAGATTCATGTTTGATTCAGTCAGTGTTTTCTCATAATGCACAACTGATGTAGCACATTACGTATGTGCAAGTGAATGTTCAGCTTTTGAACAACTCATACTGGATGAATGCTTCCGATCACTGACAACAAAATGCTAAACGCTGAAACTATGGTTTAAAAAAATACAGACGCAAGGAACACTTGTTCACATACGTGGTGCACTTGTTTCACCAAGGCTAACGTGAACAGAAATGTAAATATACTGTAGCTAAATATACTGGTACCATAGTAACCTCTGATAATACCAGATATTACAGTTCCTTGCATAAGTATTCACCCACCTTGAACTTTCCCATATTTTGTAGTGCCACTGAAATGGACTTAATTGGAAGCATAGGTCATGAATCTTGCTTTCATAGCTCTTTGGTTTTCAAGATGTTGTTTGCTTAGGTGTGTTCTCTAACAGACTTTGGGCCTTCCAGCAACAGGTGTATTTAGTACATTGAGATTCATCTAAATATGCAAGTTCTGTTTGCAACTAATTTAGGAGTTTACCAGCAGCGGGGTAAATACTTGTAGTTGTAATTACAACTGTTTTTCTTTTATTTGTAAATCATTTTGCAAACCATATTGTTTTTCCCTACTTCATACAGAATATATATATATATTCCATTTCAGTCCATTTCAGTTCCAGGTTATAACACTACAAACAGTGGAAAAGTTCAGGGGGTGAATACTTATGCACAGCACTGTATATGTCTGCTTCCTCTCGAGGTTTCTTCCTCAAGTCTTCTCAGGGAGTTTTTCCTCACCAGTGTCACCTCTGGAGTGTTCATTATAGATCTAAATCTACCTTTGGTTTTATGTAAAGCCGATGATGGACAATGTCTGTTGCGACAATAAAATATCTGTGTAAAATTTAGAGTTACATTTGACATGTAAGAAAAAATTCCCTTAAACAATATGCACAAGCAAGTTTTACTCTTGCAATTAGTGATTGTAATTAGTGGTCATGTTACTCTTTTATTTTGATATACAGATACAATAGATTTATGTATGTGCATGCTTCTGGTCATAAGTATAACCTACATTCTATAGTCCATCAACATTTATGGATGCCAAATGGCTCCCAAACACCTACAGGTGCACTATATAAGGTATGATATGATAGTTTCTGACCCTCAGCTGTCGTCTGGCATCCAGCACAATGTGGAAAACGTATCTGATTCATTACTTAATGAACAGTTAATTGGTGTGGTTACAGCAGGGAAGACAAACTGCATTTGTTATATAGGACCACGGTTGGGCTACTCCACCCTATGGAGTGCACTATATGTGCAACAGGGCCTGAAGCTCTTAATCTGATCCTCTGGCACTCCCAGTCAGTCCACATTTTATTCTACTTCAGCTCCAACACACCTAAGACAGGTTATCTACATTCAGCTTAGCTCAGTGGTGCTTAGACTGTGAGCATTGAAAATGTCAATGTAAAAATTATTATCATTGTTGTTATTATTACATTTTGTACCACAGTGCTGTTGAATTCTTGAATCTGATTGGTCAGAAGGTGCTGATTAATTCTATAACAGCAGCTCTGACAACAGTTCCCAGTACAAGGCAAATCACATGTACATATTAATGCACCCATTCTAATATATTAAGTTATCAGACTTGTATGGCAGACGCTCCACATAAATGAAATCTAATGATAAATGGAATAAAACAAGTGCTTCGTTATTTAACAGATAAAAATGTATAATTATTGATATGGTGAAGTTTTCTGTAAGGAGATGTTTATTTACCATGTATGGAAGGAGTCAGTGTCAGAGCTTTGTGACATTCAGTAAGTTTTCCGTCATAGGAGAATCTTCAGGACTTCCGGTTTCTCGGAATCTTGGAATTTATTTTTTATTTTTGTCCTATTAACTTCATGAGAAAGAGAGAAAAATGAGAGGCTGGTGAAGGAACAACTATTTATAGCTGTCGTAACATAAGTGATAACATGAACCAAGTGGTTTTGCAGACATTCCACAACATTAGATGTAACTCTAACCAGATAAAGTGTTTATTAATTAATTTAAAAAAATGAATTCTTAGCAAAATATTGTGTTATAAGAGGAATAAAACACTTTGGGAAGTGCTTCTGGGAGGGTAACAGTAACATCCCATTGTTAATTATTTTCCTATAACAGCATGCTTCACGTGTTTTATTCCTTACAAAGCTATTACTAAGTCATTCTAGGTAGAAGAGTGATAGGTTTTTCTCTAAATTTAAGTTTTATCTTGAGACATTCAGGAATCCAAAAGCTCTAATGGCTTCCAGAAGTAAATATGATCAGACAATTTTGCGTAATGCGTTTAATATTGGAATAATTGGATTATATTCATGAACTAAATCTGTGCTGATGTTATAATTGTGTCTGGGGAGAAATATAAGTATGAGAACCTTTGACCTAATGTACACTCACTATTAACAGTTAATAAACATGCAATAAAACTCCACTCAGGCACGCTGTCTAGCACTCCATATGGTCTCACTTACAGTTATATTTAGCCAATGAGATGCCACAGGCTACCAGTTTTCCCTAAGGCTCCAATAAGTGCAGTGCAGTGCAGACTACTGACTTCTCTGTGAGCTCACAATCTTATTTATTTATTGATTGATTTATTTATTAATGAGAAATCCAGGAATGTGCCAGAAGGTTTGGTGCAGGAATTATAATAGAATATATATAATACAATTTATTAAAACTATTAATTGTAGTAATTGTGGCTAAATTGTATGCATGCTTAGTAATGCATAAACATCAACGCATGTAAGAAACGTTCAGCTGGTCCTAGCACGCGCTCGGAGCCCCTCCCGGTAGGCCTGCGCGTGGTCTCGGCGGGGGGGAAACGCCGGTGCGCGCGCGCCGTCCTGTCTCGATTCAAACTTAATCCCGGATTAACGGAGTGTCTGGCTAACAAGCGGAAGAGGGAAAGTTTTGTTCGTGCGCTCTGCTCTCCGTTACAAAGCACCTGAAATGCGATCCACAGGAGCGCTTTTCCTCCTCTCCGTGTGCGCGTTAACGGCGTACTACATCTACTCGCCCATTCCGGATAACATAGAGCAGAGATGGAAGCTCATGATCACCGACTGCTTCTTCAGGAGTTTGAGTCACCTGGTAAGTCCAGTTCTGCATGTGGACAAAGATTCATATCCTACCATCACTTCTGAAAGCTGCATGCGCCTTTTACGCATGGTGTCAACACTGTGCCAACACTTAATTTCATGCTAACTGAATGCTATTTTTTAAGAATTTAAAATGTAAATCAAAAATGTAAATTATATAGACCATTATTCTCATTTTTATTACTTTATCAAGTGTTACTCCAAATCACTCCTAATCCACAAATTAATCCAAACATTATTTTTTTTTAAATAACACATAACATCAGAGTTAAATTGCATAATTACTATATTTTTTCAAAAATAAATATGAATATAAATATACATATAAATATGCATTTTCAATACTTTTACACACCAATGATAAAAAAAATCTTAAAACTAAAATATTAGTGCATAATTTTAATAACATGTTTTTCAGCAGTAATGTTTTACCATATTTTACTTAACTAACCTGCTAACTTTATTAGAGATTTATTTATTTTGTGTATTTATTTTTTGAAAATGTCAACATTTATTTGAATTTACATCCCATTTTCAAAGCCATTTTATGCAAGAAGGCACACTAACACAGGAATACAGGAAGTGCAACAGTGTACATATTAACACAATCATGTTAAGTCTTCTGTATAATAGTTATTGGATTAAGTTTTAAATCATATATGATATGTTTCACATTTGAATAGGTCTCAATTCTATAAGTGCTCAGAGGCTGAATGAGAGTTAACAACATTATGTCAGATTATGTCAGATCTTAATCCAGGCCCTGGAAGCTCTGCTCACCTGTTCTAATTATAGGAGTTATTATAGACCCCAGGAGTTTATTTATGGAAGAGCTGTTGCTTATATATTGTCCTAATCCTGATCCTAATTTTGATCTAGCTGAAGCTCATAGATGGTTGATTGATTATTTCATGTTAATATCTGATTAGTATATCGAAAAAGTACTATTAACATATGTTTATTTTGTGTGTACAACTATTTGTCCATAGACATTACTACTGTACCATGTATATCCATGTGTGTATGACCAACACAGCATTTTGACCTGTCCACATACTTGAATATTATCTCTGTAAACTGTCCCCATCTTCCCCATCCCTTATGCCAATAATTAAAAAAAAAATGTTAAGTGCTATGAGGGTTAGTCAGAAGAAAAAAAAATCACATAAATTAGAGAAATAGTATATTCAATTTATAGTTGCAAAAGTAAAAATGTACTACTGGGCCATTGTTCTCAATAGCTCCTTCTATTGATATCTTAAACCTGATACAGTTTTGTGACATATATTTGAAAAAAAAAAAAAAACGTTTTCATGTGACTCACCCTAATATGACTATTAAGAATATGTCGTTATTATTATTATTATTATTATTATTATTATTATTATTATTATTATTATTATTAACTGTTTTTTTATTTTTCAAGGACATTTAATAAAAGTTTTTTTTGCTTTAATTTTGTATTGATAACTGCACTGTTTAATTCCCTCAGTTTTATAACAATAATAATTATTCAATAATAATTTTATTGAACAGCACATTTATCTACACTGAAAACCCTAACAAGTTGACTGTACTCGATTGATTAAACTCATTCCCTCAATTTAATTGAGTAATGGGGTCTCGCAAAGCTTACTTGGTGTTCATATAGTGTACTTAAATAATTAAGTTCACCCAGCTTGGTATTCATATAGCATATTTTATCGATTACTGATCATGAATCGAGCCCGGGCTGCATGCTAGCCACTAGTCCACCAGGGAACTAGTGTATTACAATAACTTGGTGTTCACTTAACTTGGTGTTCATTTCAAGCGTACTTAAATACAGGGTGTCCCAAAAGTTTCCATACATAGGAGAAATTAACACTTTTTAGTAAAATGTAACTTTATTTGCAAAACATCCTCTAGGTGATTGCCATTTCTTTGTAACACACATGGAGTCATCTATCCTACTCATGATGAACTCTTGAACTACACTACACCAGTACCAGCAACAGACCAGACCCTATGGACCGCCTTTTGTAGTATTTTGTAGTAGGTAAATAAGTTAAAATAACTTAGACTTTTGATTTATGTGTACAAAACACAACAATTGAAGTAATATTTAGTCATGATTACTTGATTGTTTAAGTAAAAATAACATTAGGGTTTACATTGTACTCAATAACATGTTACTTGCAGCAAGTTCCCAAGGGAGCTGTCATGGTAGCGCCAAAGAGCACAGAACTACACTACCCATCAACCCCAGCACATCACATGCTTCACTAAGCACTCTCACCTGTGTCTCATTATGCCTTGTTAGAACCACTATTTAAGTTCTAGTTTTTCAGCGTCTCACTGTCAAGCTTTGGTTGTAGTTGCCGTGTGTTGTCATGTGTGTCATTATCGCTTATAGTCTGTATGGTTCTTGCCTCATATCCATAGTTCACATTGATGATTCTTGTTTTTCATGGTGGCAATTGTTTTGTTTGTACTTTACACAATAAATTATCTGCACTTACATCTGCCTCCACTACTAAATCCTGACAGAAGCGCATAGAAAAAATCATTACTTATTAAAAGCTGACTAGCATGATAACTGCCTAAGGCCCTCACTGCAATCAGTTCTTAATTAAGTTGATAAATTTGATAGTATAATTAAAACGTGCCTCATTATGAAAGGTTGTTGCCTTATTTACTACAATCCGGCTTCTCGCTCTGTGACACATAGTTGGAGTAAAAGCACCTGAAGCATGTATATGCTTGACTGATGCTAGGTGTGTGTGTGTGTGTTTGAGAACAGATCAAGGTGTACATAAGAATTGGAGGGTCTTATAGATTAGTCATATCTGGAGCTCATATATCACCCTGTCCTTGGTCAAGATTAGCTAAATGTGTTTACATTACACCATCCATCTTTCCAATCATACACATCCGTCTAAACTCAAAGTCATGTCACTTTCTCTCTCTCCCTCATCCCTTCTTTTCTCTCCAGGCAGACTTCAGCGAGCTGCTAGGTCTGACGGACTACATGGATGTGATGATGTTCATCACGTTCCTAGAAAGAGTGGTACCTGTGTCTGACGAGCGGGTGAAGGTGGCGGAAGAGCATTTTGACGGCGTGGAGGTGGTGGTGTATGAACCCAGGCAGGATAGAGGAACAGGCGAGATGAAGAGAGCCATCATCTACCTGCATGGTGGAGGATGGTGTCTGGGCAGCTCTAGTGAGTCTCATAAACATTAAATAAACATGTAGTTATGTAGGCTATTTACATACTTTTCATGCATTACTGTACCTGTATACCACCTGATGAATTCTCGATTCTGATTGGTCAGAAGCAGCTGTGACAGTCCATCTGGCTGCAAGGCAAATCACAGGTGCTCATTCTAATATGTTAGAACTTATATATTAACAACTTACAAAGGGACTTGTATAAACACATTAAAAAAAGGAGATGTTTCTTTAGCCAGGGGCTCGGTGGCCTAGTGGCTAGCACTGTTGCCTCGTACCTCTGGGGTTGCAGGTTCAAGTACCCCTTCTGCCCTGTGTGCTTTGGTGGTTTCTTCCCCCAGTCCAAAGACGTGTTGTAGGCTGATTGGCATTTACAAAGTGTGTGCAGTTGTGCCCTATAATGGGGTGGCACCCCATCCAGGGTGTCCTCTGTCTTGTCCCCTGGGATAGGCTTCAGGTTACCCAGCAATCCTGTGTAGGTTAAGTGGTACATCAAATGGATGGATGTTTATTTAGCATTTATGGAAGGAGTCTCCAGTGTCAGTGCTTTGTAACAATTAGCGGTAAAGCTGAAACCTTAAGTTTTCTGCCAGGATTAGAAGAGGTGTTTGCTCTTTCAGGTTTTTTGATAACATGAGAAGCTGCATTTTTTGTCTTATTAACTTTAAAAGAGAGAAAAAAGAGAGGCTGGTGAAGGAACGGTCATTTATAGCTGCTAGAATGTAAGTGATCAATTGTCTTGCAGACATTCCAAAGCATTCAATCTATGTCTATCTATAAATGGTTAAAAAGTGCACGTGTTCAGGACATGCTATTAATAAGAAAAATAATCCACTTCTGCTTTGCGATAGGCAGCATGACACCAACACATCATGGATTATTTTCCTATAACAGCTTTCCCCCATGTGTTTTATTCCTTACATGCATTATGTCTATAATTGCGCTTAGTGTACTGTATATAGTGCAAACTCTTCTCTCTCTCTCTGTTTACAGAAATGGGCCCGTACGATCTCCTGTCCAGGCAGATGGTTACAGAACTAAACGCAGTGGTTGTTTCTGTAGAGTGAGTATTCAGCTACATTGTGTCGAAATCCAGGATGGGTTTCAGCTACAGAGTCCAAAAGTCTCCCTGCACTACAAAGAACTGCTTTATTTATCAAAAAAAAAAACTATTATTTTTTAAATCTCTACAGTATCTTCTTCATATCATGTAAAATTGTTGTGACATCAAATATTTCATTTACATTTAAAAATCCACAAACAGTGTTAACTGTGTTAATGAGTAACCCATGATATTCAGTATTTCCATCTGTATGTTGTCCATTATCATCCCTGCTGCTTTAAATAATGAACAGACTGTTTTGCTTAGTGCAGAATGGCGTGATCTTGTCAGAGAAATCAAATTTGTAACTTGGATAATAAAAACAGTTCTTGGTAGCATAGTTCTGTCAGACTTTTCAATCCCACTATTTCTGGTTTTTGAAGCTTCTTGTAACCACAAAGTAGCTATTTTTTATTATTAATTTATAACTTGCCAACATTGATGGCTGAACCTATGCTGGATTTCATAAATCTTCTGTTGAGCATTAGTGTTATGCCACTAATATATTACATCTGTTCCAACTTTCGTGAAAATAAAAGGTTCTATTTCTAAACTCTGGTATTATACGGTTCTATGTGGTAGTCAATCACTATTTAGGATGAACATACAACATAGGCAGCTGTAGCCAATTAATATTCATGTTCTATTTACTCACTGACACTAACTCGAAATGTCAGGATGGCATGATAGAGCTGAAATGAACTTTTAGCTGTAAATATTTTATGTGTGCTTAATGCTAGTAATAAACAGAAATGGGAACAAAGCAGAATTGGTTTTAGAATTGGTTACTCTTTAACTCTTTAGCGTTACGTTCTGTAAATATCTGTAACTGCGACTGAAGGTCAGCTAGCAGACTATATGAGAGTTTCTTATATTAATTAACCTTAAATGTAGGTTTTGTTGAGCTGTACATGTAAAAAACTCAGGAACCAATGAGAATTAAATTGCATATATTTCATTTTGTATTTAATATTTACAACATACGCTGCATGCAGATTTTGCTCAGCGTTTTTGGATCAGTTCCTGACTTTTGGATATCCTGTAGATTATGGTAGCTCAGAGGTTTTCTAACAGGAATGTCAAAAGTTTGTTGCCCCATACCTCAAAATGGCTCTTCACCCAGTTAGGACCTTATAATACTAATGTCACGCTTTGCCTTGCTTTGCTCAAACTGTCTGGCAGCTCTGGTCTTTTTCACTGCTTATCTGTGCCTATCCAACCTGTGCATAATAAGTATTATGTTCTTCTCTGTGATTGGCTGTACACAGAAAACATGGCATGTGACAATAATGCCAGGGATCTGCCTCTATAAAAAAACTTTCTGTAGCAAATCGAGGCAGAAACGTGACGTCTGTCCATGAGTTTTAGACCATGGCGGGGGCCAGAACATAGTCAGACATGGCAAATCCACATCAGACAAAACACAGGCTAAAAGATCAAACCAGAAAATCTAGAAATAATATCATGGGTATGTCCCAAATGCATTTGTATCTTAGCAAGTGAAGATGTTTTAAAAATGTCAAATTAATATCAAATTAAGCTATCATTATTAGATTAATAATTAATTTAATTAATATAATTGAAAAATATATATGCTAAATAAAATATATATATTAAAACTTTAGAAAATAAAATCTATTTTTAGAAAAAAATAGGTTTTATCACAATAAGTAAGAAATAAAACATTTTATTATTTTATTATATTTATTATGTAGTTTATTTAACAATAAATCACAACTCCGCTGTTATAGGAAATTACTGTTTCCGCCCCAAAATTGATTCATTTCCTATAAAAACATGTATCCATGAAACGTTAATCCTTCTTGTTAATTACGTTATAGCTGCTATAGACATTATTAATTATGCACCGCACACATATTTTTATTATAAAATATGCTCTATTATTAATAAAACAAAAAGTGCAGCTTGTCATTTTACTGAGAAACCAAAAATTGGAAAGAATCTCCAGTGGTGGAAAGCTTACTGACTGTTACAAACCACTGACGCTGGAGACTCCTTCCATAAAAGTTACATAAACAACTCCATATCAACAATTAGACATTTTCTTTGTGAAATAACAATACATTTTTAATCTCTTTATTTTTAGTCTTAGATTATGTGGAGCGTCCACCATACAAGTCCATATTTCCATAGCTGTTGCTATGGAAACAATAACGTATTAAACCGAGTGCATTAATATTAACCCGAGATTAACAGCTACACAACTGTCAGAGCTGCTGTTATGTAAAATGATTCAACACATTTTGACCAATCTGATTTGAGAATCTGACAGTGCGGTGATATAACTAGGTATATTGTGCACGGTGCTATAAAACATGGATCAGCACGTGGAAAACTTTACAGAGTACAAAAGTAAAGAAGAAAAGAGACATCAGGATGGATAATAAGGATCAGGTGCGTATGAGGATCTGGAGCCAGAGCACAATGAGAGGAAAACAGAAAGTTCTCCCTGTGTGTTCCAGCCCATGTGCTCAAAGCCAGAAATGCAAAGTTGCCATTTTTTCTTTTAGAAAGCTTGACTTTAGTTCTGGTTAGGAGATAGAAATGGAAACTTTAGAAATGGTTTGGGACATAAACAGTATTGTAAAACCATTGATTTTAACTCACACCCTTATAATTCCTTTGTCTGAAATGCCATTACTAAGACACAGATTTAGTAGACTTGGCACTGTCCTATTTTATTTTATCCCTTCTCAGTAAAACAAGATGTGTGGTCATGTGCTCCGCCCTAGACCTTGCGTGCAAGCATCCATGTTTGTCCTGAGCTTATGAAAATGTATTACTATGTGAGATATGTAGCCGCACCTCCTGCTGTGTGAAGCAGAAGAAAAATAGAGCAAAGAATGGTGCGGAATTCAAAGATTTCACATGTGGTGGATGGCTAAAATGAGAAAATAAGTTCCGAAGCACAGTAAAGTTAATGGGAATAATGTTATGGACTTCGATGCTTACTCCCGTTTGGTAAAAATGACAGATCACTGAGAGAGTGTTACTAAAATCAGGTACTGCATACTCGAGTACATAGTGTCTACACTATGTGTGTGTGTCAGACTCATTTTAATTAACAGGCCACATTGCACTTAGTGCAATTTCAAGTTGTCTGGACCAAAAAACTCAACGGTTAAGGCTCTTGGTTACTGATCAAAAGGTCAGGGGTACAAGCCCTAGCACCGCCAAGCTGCCACTGTTGGGCCCTTGAGCAAGGCCCTTAACCATATCTGCTCCAGGGACGCCGTATCATGGCTGGCCCTGCGCTCTGACCCCTGCTTCCTAACAAGCTGGGATATGCGAAGAAAAGAATTTCACTGCTCTTTAATGTATATGTGAAAAAATAAAGGCTCCTTCTTCTTCTTCATTTATCTGAGGTACACTCTGAGTGCACAAATGGAACATACTGTACATCGTCCACTAAACTAAAGAATGGACTCTAAATTATTAGCAGAAGAAATCTAAATTATGGTTTTACTTAACTGGCATTATATGCTATAAATCTACATAAAATAGCCCATAATATTAAGTAGAAGAAAACAAAAATGAATATTCTGCAAAATAGTATGCAAAATTATTTATGAAGAAAAACTGTAAAAGTTGCATAAGTTGCACAAAGACGCATGCTTACACTGTCAGATTTTCTGCTCATGAATGAAGAAATAAATATTATTATCAGTAGCTGATATGTTTATGGCTCTGAGATTTTTTGCTCTATTTTGCCTCCTAGTGGAATTACACAGACTAGCTCCTGTTTTTTAAATATTTTCAATTCAGTTATGGTCCACAAGACGAATTTAATTTAGAACACAGGTTCTAAATTCATTTAGTGGGTTGGATTAGAACCTTTATCAGGCCACAACCTTTATTCTGGCCCACAAGATGTATGACACCTTTATTCTACATATTAATCCAGTTAAGATGCAGCTTGAGATGAATAAGGAACAATGAATAAAGGAAGTGTAAAGAGGAGGATTTTCTAACACAATTTAGTCACGCATTAAGTGAGGTTTAGGTGTCACTAAGATTGCAATTTTCTCCAGTTTCCTTATATACAGAGAGCTACTTATGATGTTTATGCTGAAAGCAATTTGCACAACCAGTCTAGTTATCCATTCTGCATTTGATTTTGTCCTGTATGTTACACAGTGTACTGGGAGCTGTTTAATTTCAGATGAAATGAAAATAATGATTAACTTGACATGACTTTAGAAACAAATTACTTTATCATGTAGGCTTCACTGATTCTTTTCTGGAACGAATCAAGTTCTGCTGTAACGCATTAACTATTATTTGTGCACAGGTACCGCCTGGCCCCTCCGTACCACTTCCCTGTTCCATTTGAGGATGTGTACCGTGTAGTGAAGTATTTCCTTCAGCCTGATGTTCTGGACAGGTACGAGGTGGATCCAGAGCGTGTTGCAGTGTCAGGGGACAGTGCTGGAGGGAACCTGGCAGCCGCTGTAACACAGCAGGTGAGATACATCAGATTAATATGTAATAATTTTACATTTTTGGCAGAAAGGAGGCACAGAGGATAACATTGCCATCCCTGGTTTGACCTCAGGGTTGGGTTACTGTCTGTGTGGAGTTTTGCTTGTTTTATCAGTATGAGTTCCTGGTTTTCTTCCAACTCATAAATACATACTAGTAGGTGGATTGGACTAGGTGGGAATGTACTTCCCCACACGGTACACATCCTCAAATGAAACACAGAAGTGGTGAGGAGGGGCCAGGCAGTACCTGTGCACAAACAATAATTCATGCCTTACAGCAGAACTTGAGTCTTTCTAGGATAGCTTAATGTTTTGTTCAGGAATTCGGGATTTATACTAGACATTTCTGGTCACTAGGACTTCATCCACTGCTTGTGTTTCTAATTCCAGCTGCAGCTGGAACCAAACCAGCATGTGAAACTAAAAGCGCAGGCTTTAATCTATCCAGCCCTGCAAGCACTGGATCTCAACACACCGTCATACCAGCAGAACCAGCACATGCCAATCCTGCCACGGACACTCATGGTACGCTTCTGGAGTGAGTACTTCACCAGCGACAAATCATTTCTCACCACCATGTTGACCAACAACCACAACAGTGCAGAATCCATTGCGCTGCTCAAATTTGTCAACTGGAGCGTCTTCCTGCCTGAGCCATACCGCCGGGCATACAACTACAGCACCCTGTCTATATCGACAGACAAAACCTCTTTGTCGCTAGCAGACCCGCGGGCGTCGCCATTACTGGTGCCTGACGCTGTGTTGCGTCGGCTGCCTAAAACCTACATTCTGACAAGTGAGTACGATGTGCTACGTGACGACGGCATGATGTATGTAACACGTTTGCGTCTGGCTGGCGTCGATGTGACACACGAACACTACGAAGAGGGGTTTCATGGCACAATTATGTTCACGCTGTGGCCCACCGAGTTCGAAGTCGCCCGCAGAATTGTGGACAATTATCTGCTGTGGCTCAAGGAAAATTTGTAAAAATATATTTGCTACAGAATTGGTTTACATACCTTGTCTCAGAGGTCCTTCCCAGCACCAAGCTGCATATAGATGTTGCTTTTTCACATTTTGTCTGTTTTTTTCATGTGTTGGAGTGTTTCCTGATTTTAAAAGGGCACAGTCTGATTTACTGTTATATTATCAAGATGTAACATTTTTATGACTCATAACTAGATCTGGCTCATAGATACAAACAAAGCAGAGAAATGGATTTTTTTTTATCTCTGTCAGTCTCTTGATTTATGCCAGTATAACAGTATGCCAGGGTTTTTTTTAAAGTCTCATTTATTTACTGACATCTTTGGACATTCTGGTAATCTCTTTTGTGTTTTTTCACTCTTTAGACTTAATGGGGTTTAGTTTATCAAGCAGTAAAGTAAGAGTGTCTCCAATGCACCTGATTTATTTTAATGTATAACTGTGAAATCCTGGTGGTAATTTGCATAGGTTTTATTCAGTTGATTTCTTTCATCATAGCTGCATTCTTAAGTGCCTCAGAAAGTGTGTGCACAGAACAACCAACAACCGAGGAGTGTTAAAATGTAGGTTTTGCAACTTTTCACAACTGGGCTTTTAATTCCACTCACGATAAGTGAAGCATGCAGTGAAGTAACACGGTCAGGCTGATTTATAGCCCATCCTACCCACACACACCTCCTCAATACTACTCCAGCTCTGGTTTATATTAAAGCACTCATTCTAAAACATTAGTGTTTCTATAGTAATGTGTAATTCACAGGGACTTATATGGTGTACACTCCACAAAAACAGATTTAAAAAAAAATGTGTAGCAGTTTTGGAAGGAATCTCTAGTGTCAGCACTTTGTAACAGTCAAGTGGAAGGAAAAAGAGAGGCTGATGAGGGAACAACTGTTTATACCTACTATAAAAGAAGTGACTAACTAAGTAACTAATTTGTTTCATGGACATTCCACAACATTAAATGTAACTATAAATGGATAAAAAAGTATTACGTGTTGTTCTTTAATAAATAAAACAAATGTTAGCAAATTGATGTGGTATACACAGGATAGCATACGATATTAAGTCACATCATGATTTTAAGTTTATTTTAACCTTAACAGCTACAAGCAAAACTATATTAAATTGCAACGCAATGACAGAAGTCAATGTCTCTAAAAGTTTATCTTAGTACATGACAAAACCACAGTCGTTAATACAGAGGTGCCAACATCTATGGTTTAGCCATAGCATTTAAGATTTTCGACCCCTTGCTACGACAATATGGGAGACAGCTAAGAACTACACTTTCCTGCTTTTTCAGCTAAAGCAACTTTAAGACAAAACACAAATAAAATTCAAGCCAATTCATCGAAAAATTTCATTTCACCTTGATTTTATCTAGGTTAACTTTGACTTGTGAATTTGCAAGCCTTGATTTGGTGAACCAATAGAAAACAATAGGGCGAAGCTGTGGTCTTTGGTCACTAAAAACATAAGATAAGTGTGTTGTACACTGGGTTTTTGAGGTAAAGTTCTGTTGTTTTTGTTTTTCTTAACAATGTTGGCAACTCTGTTAATAAGTGACTGGTCTCGAGTACTACCATCACAAAAGATGACCTGGGAGAATTTTCAGAACATTAGGGATTATTTGCTGAATTCTATATATCCTATATATTCTGTTCCCCAGTAACCACTAGTCTGTTTTTGGAAATCACATTTTTTATAGCAACATGTACCTTGTGAAAATAGACTTTAAAGAGTGAGCAGGAAATTTTTACCCCCCTCCTCTGAGACACCTAAGCCAAAGCATTTTGTGTGGGATCATTCAAGTGGAGTTCACCCAGAGGAGACAGGAAGGAGATCAGCCGAGGTATGCACTCATCCATCACATAAAAACGAAAGGCTTTCAGTCTTGATGTGCTGCATATGGACAGAAATACATTCACACCAAATGGAGCGAGATATTTCCTTTATTACATGGCATTACATGCTATTACATGGCATTTGACACAAATGAAGCATGTAAAAATTGGCAGCAGTAACAAAATCTCCAAGTATGGTTTAAGTATAATTCTAAAATCATGCTAGCTTTTCATTTCCATTTTTGGACCGAGTCTTCAGGGACTAGCATTAACATGAAGCTCTTTCTGCCAAAAAACACAGCATACTGATTATCAAAGGGAATTCTGCAAATAAGATGGAAATCACCAGAGACAGCCTGCCACAAAATGTGAGATAAATGATCTGTTTGGAACAAATCTCTCCTAAAGAATGTGAAATGTATGAAAATGTGAATGTGTTGGTATTGAAAAGATTTTGCCTGTGTCCTTATGAAGGATTTAGAGTATAAAACACAAAAGATTTAACAATACAAACAGATCATTCCACTAGATTCATTCAAGCTCTTTATCCTGGTCAGCGTCATGGCAGATCCAAAGCTTATCCGAGGAACACACCCTGGATGGGACGCCATTCTGTCACAGGGCACCACGCACACACATTTGCACATTCATTCACAACTAGGGCAAGTTAGAGTCACCAATCCACCTACTGGCATGTTTTTTGGAGGTAATTGAAGAGCCTGGTGAACACCTATATGTACATGGGGAGAACATGCAAAACTCCACACAGTTCCCCAAGCTCACGAATGACCCAAGGCTACCCATTGCACCCCTGTGCCACCCCTATAGGGATTGATTGCAATCAGGCCTACTGGGCACATGCTCAGGAACCATGGCCACTAATGGTCCTTGTAGCGTCGATTTAAGAAGGACTAGGCCATTAAGCTGTCACACAAAACACGATTCATGGAATATAAGCCAATGGATGTAAAGTCGCAGAGCCTGAAGTAAATTGGATGCGACTGCAGTGAGACTGTGTTCCAAAGTATCACCGAAACTACTCAAATATTCATAATAGATGTTTACTGAAGTACAGTGCATTTAATATTGCATGTGCTGGGTTGTGGGGTACGAAGGGTTCCTTCCACTGGTTCATGCCTAATGGGGTGGCGAGAGGGTTCCTGAATAGGTTCCTGCCCAGAGGCCCAGGATTTACCAATCCATCTCTCCTAACCTGTGATGGACTTGAATCAGTTAATTAAATACCTTTCCTGAGTCAAGGACAGGGGTGAAAAAAAACTTGTGCTATTCCTAAAATGTTACATTTAGCATGGGATAATTATCTATGGTTAAATATTTTGGCAGCTGATTCCCACTAAATCCACAGCAGGATAATAAGTATGGTGTGATAGATATTAGAACAGGCTTCTATACCATTTTTAAACATCTTATATGTAAAGGCACTTTATCTTGTGGCAGGGATGAATTTAAATGATACCCATTCCAATAAACTTAGTTAATCAAAAGTATTCTGGGATAACGTATCATTTTGGCTTCCATGTTAAGGGCTTATTACTGTAAGCATTAACTTTAAGGCACTTTAAATGAACTGTGATCAAATCAGAATGCAGTTTGAAACAGACTTTATGAAAAAGAGGATGCTTTTGCACTTGGCAGGAAGAAGACACACATCTTTAAGATATCAGTCATGGAATGTGGTACATGCCTTGCCATGTGCACTTTGTTAATCTTTTGATATAGCTAAACCAGGCTTATCTACTTTGTGAATATATTCACATGCTCATAGCTGTCCAGGACAATGTGCTTACAAAGTGAAACCAACACAGTCTAACTACTGATCTGCTCAGGTTCCTTAACTGTCATACACATTGATCAAAGAATGAGATTTCTTAGAAAACCTGCTTAGATGTCAAATCAAAATGTTCTAACCACTGTGGCTCTTAAAAGCCAGTCTGCTTAAAGAGTTTGTCAGATCATAAGGTTGATGAACTGCAGATGTATGGTGTAGTTCATTTGCTCCCTTTTTTCTCTAATTATTACCGCCTGTCTGGAGGAACACATGGCACAACTATCCACTTGTTTTATAATCTTGACTGTTCTCTTAGTGAGTCTAGAAGACACACATCAGCTGTAATAAGGCAGAAAATGAGACTAGGCTGGAGCAATGTCTGTTTAATTCAAGCGCCAAGGAAGAAAAAATACCCCAAAAAGTCTAGCAGACATTTTTTGTTGCCTTGTGTCACTGGACTAAGCATGGCAGATTTAAACGCCCTCCCACTTCCTTGGTTGAAGAGCCATCAATGTTGATGGAGCCATCAAACAGTAATATCATTTTTCTGGGAGAGTGGCAGCTCCATAGAGAAACCTTGGTCCCTGTTTGTTGTATTTGGTTCTCCAACCAATGGTAGCTGCACAACAGCTGGAGCCATGGAACTCAAATTGGTATTCTCTAGTGCCCAAGAAAGGTGTGCACGAGCAATGAACTTATTGATCACTGTTTTGAAACCATGGCCCACAAACAGGAAGAGAAGTGGATCCAGGCAACTGTTGACTGCAGCAAAGCACAGCGTCACCACCACCGATTTCTGCAAGGTGGCCAGCAACTGGCATGCCTCTGGGTGCTGGTACATCATATGGTGGAGGTGCAGCGTGCGTTGGATGTGGTAAGGGAGGAAACAAAAACAGAAGATCAAAAGCACCAAGCAGATCAGAGCCACATCACGCTGCCTTTGGCCAGCACGGATCCTCAAGATGTGTCTGATCATGAGGCAGTAGCAAATCAACACCACTGTTAGCGGAAGCAAAAAGCAGATCACCAGCACCACCAGGTTCAGACGATACACCAAAGCCCAGGACTCTTTCCCTGCTGGTTCCAGGCATCCCTCTGCCTGCATGCTGAACCCAGTGATTATACCAAGGTATAAAATGTTCCCCCCTATCACAAAAACCCAGATTCCCCAGCACAGGAAGCGAGCCCATCTGCAAGCCTCACTGTTCTGGAGCCGAACTCGACCTGCTAGCACCAGGTAGCGGCACACGCTAAGGGCTGTCAGAAAGAAAATGCTGCAATACATGCTGATGTAGAACAAGAAGGTGGAGAAACGGCAGGCAAGGTTCAAATGTGACATTGTGGACCTGGGAGAAGATTCCTGCATACCAGCTGAGTTGTTGGAGTAAAAGGCGATCCTTAGTGGCAATGTAAGGATGAAGATCAGGTCTGATACAGCAAGGTGGATGAGAATGATAGTAGAGAGACGATTCTTCACCGAGAGCTTGCAGAAGACGTACAGAGCGCCAGCATTGCCCAAGAGACCAAAAATAAAGACCAGGCTGAAGACCACGGTGTAGGTGGTGAATTTGTATTCCTCTGAATGGTTACAGTTGTGACCTTGAGAGACTGAGCTGTTGCCTTCTCCTCTCTCCATCGCTCATCAGATCCTGCAAATCAGAACACAGAATCGTGAAAATAGTGCTGCATTTGATATCCATGTTTCACAATGTGTTTGGATAAGTATTACGACTAAGGAATTAAATACAACTGTGTGTTGTGTTATAGGAAAATAATCAACAGCAGGGAGATGTGATGGGGCCTGACATGAACTGAAGTTACTTTTACCACCACGAAGTTGATTATTTTCCAATAACAGCACAAAGTGCTGACACCAGAGACCCCTTACCGATGATTTAAAAAAAAACTGTTTATGTGAAGTGTTGGCTATACAACACCCTTGTAAGTTGTGCAACAACAATATATGGGAGGGGAAATAGATATTCAGACAGTGGTTTTTGTTATTAAATATATACCTCCAATGTATATATCCACTTGAAATTTACACACATAATGTCTTTTCACATTGCATCAGCAGCATTTCGGGGGAAAAAAAATGCAGTAGCTGGCTTCTCAGAGGAAGAATGTGTTAGATTTATCATTCTGGTGGAAAAGGATAAGGGCTAAATTATGAAAAGAATTGGGGGGAAAACAAAAAGGTAGCATAAGGACAGCTTAGGTTCTGTATTTTGAACCTTTCTGAAGCCAGCACCATGTCCACAAATCAGCCATAACATTAAAGCCACCTGCCTAATATTGTGTAGGTCCCCCTTGTGCCACCAAAACAGCACTGACCCATCAAGGCATGGGCTCCACAAGACCTCTGAAGGTGTTCTGTGGTATCTGGCACCAAGACATTAGCAGCAGATCCTTTACTTCTTGTAAGTTGTGAGGTGGGCCTCCATGGATCGGACTTGTTTGTCCAGCACTGCCCAAAGATGCTCGATCAGATTGAGACCTGGGGAATTTGGAGGCCAAGTCAACACCTTGGACCCTTTGTCATGTTCCTCAAACCATTCCTGAACAATTATGTAACATCTACATAAATGCCAGGACACAAGGTTTCCCAGCAGTACATTGCCCAGAGCATCACACTGCCTCCGCCGACTAGCCTTCTTCTCATAGTGCATCCTGGTCTTCCCCAGGTAAGCGACGCACATGCACCCGGCTGTCCACGTGATGTAAAAGAAAATGTGATTCATCAGACCAGCCCACCTTCTTCCATTGCTCCATGGTCCAGTTCTGATGCTCATGTGCCCATTTTAGACACTTTTGGGGGTGATCAGGGGTCAGCGTGGGCACTGTGACTGGTCTGGGGCTATGCAGCAAGCTGCAATGCACTGTGTGTTTTGACACTTTTCTATTGTAGCCAGCAGAATAACATTTGCAGCAATCTCTATTACAATAGCTCTTCTGTAGGATTGGACCAGATGCTGCTGAGGTGTATTTCTGGTTAAAACACTGTCCAATCAGAACAGGTTCCAAACTTGTGGTCCTTTTATGCATAATACAGATTGTAAGTAATAAAATGTTAAGTATCTAGTGATATGATGGCCATCAAGAGCAGATCTATGTGGATGGTTTTCCTGCTCTGGCACATATGATTTAACTCATCCATGAATTGTGCTACGCAGTGTGCTAAATTTCAGATAAAACAGGTTTTTTAAAATTGCAAGCCCATCAGACGACTTGGCAAGAGGAATGGGCCAAAACTGAACCACAATGCTGCAGAAAAGCTAATGACTTCTTCCCTTAGACACCTCAAAGCTGTAATTGCCAACAATAGTGCTAGGCAAAGTACTAATGTTGGTAATTTGTGGTGTCTGAATACTTTTTCCTCATCAGTTTTTGTGTTTTAATGCTCATGAATACATACAGTACATTTTTGCTCATATTTATAAGTACAAAGTCAAAAGACATCACATGTATAAATTTGAAATGGATATACTGCATGAACTGGTATATTAAATAATAAAAAAAATAGTGTCTGAATACTAATTTCCCCTCATTGTGCTTTGCCTTGCAGTCGGAACTACTGTCTTAAGGTGTGCTGTTATAGAAAATTAATCAACACCTTTTGACCAGTCAGATTTGAGAATTCACCAGCACTGTGCTATATGTTTTATTTTGTAAGGGAATGTAAAAGTGCATTCTGTGTTGCAAGAAGAGGGGCTTCTTTTAATTTTCCTCACAATATTCACACATTCCTGGCCATGCAAAATGATGTCATAGACACGGTGTGTTAAAAGTTATGGTGTAACAAAGATATTTTGACGAATGTTTCATATAATTTTGCTTGTTGCGAATGTAATGAGTTTTATCTGGCAGTTTTTTAACATTCTTAGAAAAAACAAGTTTATTTTATGTAAAACCCTACAACAGAAGGGTTTCCCTTTCAGAAAATGTTATAAGTAGAACCCTTGAGGAAACCCTTTCTGCTAAAACTGCTATCCATGTGAGCATTTTTGGTCAAGTGAATCTTTTAAACACAAAATCCTGATCCTTGTTAACAATCCAAACAGGGAGAGCTTAGCTGGAGCCTCAGCTTGGACTGAGAGCTGACTCAGAGATGTAGTGTGGTTATTTTATCAGTTATTTTTCAGAGAGAAAAAAAAACTCAGATCTTATCATTATACCCAGAAGAGGAGGAAAGACAAAATGAGGTCTTCATCAATGGTGACCCTGGATGCTCGGCACACACAGTAATAAAGTGTAAACCAAAGGCTGCACAAGGCCTAATAACAATGAATAACAGGTCATGACAAAAAAAAAAAAAAAAACAAGAAAAAAAATAGAAATGGAACAATACCAAAAACATTATATGTATCTTGCAGATGACATTTTTGATACAGTCATGCACAAATTATGCAATCATCAACAAATCACATGTCCATTACGGACAGCATGACCCATGTTATATTCGTAGCTAAGTAGTTTTACAAAAGTGACATTTGTTTTGTGTTTTGTAATCATTTAATTTAGACCATATAATCATTTATAGAAAAAATATATTTAAAGCCTCTGGCAGTGGTATTGTTACTAAAGATCTGTTGCTACATAAGAATTTACTAAGAAATATATTGTATCTCCTACATTTATAACTACATTTGAAGTATAACTAGAAGTCCTATTTTCTCCCTGATAAGAACTGTGTAGGTGTGTCGCCTCTTATCAGAAGCAGTGGTTCTTTGACAGCGATTTTGTTTTTACAAAAAGTGAGTCATGTGGTGTCGTGGTATATTTTGTGCACATTTCTAGCAGCATGGTACTCACAGAAAAAAAAAGGTAAGATTGCAGTTTGTATGCATGTCAGTGCTACTTGCCTTTCCAGCTAGTTCAAAAAGCTACATTGTTCAGCAGAGCACAGCACTGCAACGTGCCCACTGTCACACAGCCTACTAGCAACAAGTGGCTTATATACCATTTAGGCTGTATGTTTTGGGTTGTAAGTATTTTTTCCATTTACAACCTCATGAGATGTTATCATGAACAAACATGAAAAACATTGTCTCAGACACAGACAGGGAAGTCACTCTGTGGTTGGTGTGGTTGGGGTAAAAAGGGGGCACTCAAGTAAGCAGGCAGCTAATTCTAGAGAATTCTAGTCATTTCTAGAGTTGGCCTCAAGTCTACCAAAGTACTATAGTCCAACTCAAATAAGTAGAAGTAAGAAACTAATTATGAATTAGAGGTGCTTTAAGTGAAAATATGGGCATTTTATACAACAGTTAGTTTCGATCCACTAATTTGATTGGCTGAGCGGTATTCCAGGAGTGCCTAGTATAACTGCACTGGAATGTTTCACAGTATGTATCATTCAGCTCTTCTGTGTTCGCCACATAAAATTCCACTTCCTAGTTCCAATTGGTTACTACAGTAGAGTTAGTGACATCATCATCATGGCAAATGATACTTTTGACTTAAAATATGAAAGATGTTAACGAAAAGGAAGAATGGATGCCAATTTTATCAGAAGCACCTTTATCAGGAATGTACCAATCAGTACTAGTGTGAGCTAGCTAGCTGTTTTAAAGCGAGTGTGGATTCTTCAAGATCTATTTCTGCTAGCGGAGCAAAAATAAACAGAACATTTGGTCATATTTTATGCGAAATGTCACTTAGTCGATATACTACGGCCAAATCACAGCTGTGCCGACATTCAGTATAACTGCACTCTTGCCCATGCGCTATTGCATAACTATGCTGGCCACTTAAAAATGTTGTTAAAAAATAAATTAATTAATTTAAAAAAAAAAAAAAAAAAAAAAAACAGAAAAAAGGAGTACATTTAAATAAAATCTAGCAACAAGAAAAACTAAAAAAACCTTCTTAATCAGTTAAAACTGGAAGTAGCAAGTCCAAATTATGCACGATGCTATTTTAAAAAAGTGTTTAGATTTAAATACGCACAAGAATTTTAAAATTAAGTGATATTGTTTTCACATTTGCAAATACATAAATATTCACCGGAAAAGATTAGGGCAGGGTTAGTGTCTGTACCCTTTCTCATGACTTTAATCATCAGAAAGCAAACAAAATCCAACCATCGCCCTGATTCACATGAAACTGAACTGATTTTTATCCCCCTTGAGATCAGGATCTTTTTTATTACTATTATTATTAAATCAATTTTAATGTGTGAAGAACAAGAGAGACTAATATACATTCTCTGTGCAAACACGACTGCGTGTGGTATCCATACAAATCGGCAGCTATGGATTTCATTGTTTTAAATATAGGTAATTAATCACTAAGTAGTCATAATTTTTGAGATTTAGAAATGCATTTACTAGACAATTGATTGAATAATTATTTTAAAAAGGGAGTTTTCAATGAATGTGCAATAAATGCTTTTTATTAGTAGTATTAGTATTTGAAGTGTAAATTATGCTTCCTCTGGAAAATCATACATAGCAATCAACCCTCAAGAGCCCAATACTTGTTCCAGTTGAGAGAATATCCACTGCTATGAGGAAAGCAATGTGCTATACACAAAGATTGGTGCTACTTTGGCAAGAGACTTAGAACTATGTAACTGATAACAATACACTTTGAAAGAAAAACAAAATCTCTATGCAAACTTAAATCACATGTTCATTTTTTCCACTGACTATTTGAAGCAATGACGTGTAGAGTTGTTAATACTGTTTTTAGAATTATGGTGCATATTTTTGGACAAAATTTTTCTGAAACATGCATATCATCACATCACAGGCCTAATGTACAATTCCCAAAACATGGCACACAGCTGGCACAAAAACAAGAAATTACTCCAGCATTAATTGTTGCGTTGTTGTTCAAACCTTAAACTATATCCACAGCTGATATATTAAGGAATATGCAAAGTTTTATGTAAATAATTTACCTGAGTAGATGCCTTAGATTCTTGTGTGCTTGCCTGTCGATTTGTGTAGAAACTACTGATTTCTTTCAGTTCACAATTTAGCTTTGTCTCTCTGCTGCATGCATATGCACATACACAAAGGAAACCATGTTCTCTGACTACTCATATAAACTGCAGTAATGCATTATAAACATGCACATGAATTGCAGTACATACCACAGACACTAAACAGTGCACCAACAGAGCGTCATAACTGGCTACGTGATAACAGATATTATAGGAAGTGGTTTACTCCCCTATAGCTATCTCTTTGTGCAATTACCCCAAACATATGTGTGAATTTCCTAAAATGTATTAACAGAGACTAAGTACAGAATGTGCTTAGTTGAACATTGAACATATCTCTTTTGATAATGTAAACATAAGATCAAATAATTCACAAACATTCATTTCATTATGACTAGCAGCATCATTGGTGTATTTTAGGACATGGGTAACATAGCATTGGCTGCAGAGTACAGATATTTTCACCCAAAAAAGTTTTCTCATTTCAGTACTTTAGATGTCTGTAGATATAGTAAACATGACCAATAAACTGCAAGTAAGCTCACATCCCTGCTGTAAAACCAGCCCCATCTGGTCAGGCTTGTCAAGATTAATGGTTTTACAGGGGTTTAGTCACATTCAGGCTGGTTCTAGCTAATCAGATTGATGAGACTGGTTGATCAGGCTGGGTCTAACTGCAGCTTTTATGATTTTAGCAAACATTGAAATTTTATAAAGTTTCTGTCTACTGGTTTAAAAACAGGTCATCGTCACTTATTTCTGCAAGGTGATACGAGCCAATAGCATGTGTGCTACAGTGCAAAAATGATCAGGAACCTTACAGAAAAAATGATAGGAATGATTATTTCCAAGTTTTCCTTTGAACTTTAGCACATCAATTACCTGAACATTCTCATAAAATTAGTTTGTAGTTACATAAAATAGTACCGAAAGCAACCTTTGGCGAATGTTCCTACGTTAAGAGAATTCCCAGAACATTCCCAGAACAGTGCTGACTTTATTAAAGCAAACATTCCCAGAATGATATGAAATGGTTCCCAAAACAAAATTTAACCAAAGGGAACCAATATGACCAGCTAGGACTAGCTTGCCTAGCTAGAACCAGCCAGAAAGTGACCAAAAGCCCTCTAAAACCATCAGATCCAACCAGCTGAGGCTAGTGACCAGATAAGACCAGCTAACTTCCCATTCTGTTTTTTTAAAAGCAGAGATTAGGCTAAATATTTCATAATTTAAACAATTAGCCATGTTTCCTAGCAAATTAGCTAACATTAGACTAACAATTATATTAAACCAATATCTCATGACACTAGAGGAATAGATAACATTAAGCTAACTAATGATACAGTGTAATTAAAATCGCTAGCAGGATGCTATCAAGCTAGCTAACATTAGTTTAGTTAATGGTCATGTAATTAAAATTATTAGGCAGGTTTGCTAGCAAGTGAGGTAACATTAGACTAATTATCATGTTGTGTAATTTAAAGCAGTAGCCAGGTTGACTAGTGAGTGAGCTCACATTAAGCTAACTATGATGTAATTAAAACCATTAGTCAGGGTTTTTAGCAAGTTACCAAACATTAGGCTAACTAATATATTGTGCAAACCAGTATCAAATGTCACTAAAGAAATAGATAACATTAGGCTAACTAATATACAGTAAATCAGTAGCCAGGAAACTAGCAAGATAGCTAACATGAGTTTAGCTGTCATGTAAATAAAACCATTAGCCAGGTTTGCTAGTAAGTTAGCTAATATTAGACTAATTATGGTGTTGTGTAGTTTAAGCAAGTAGCCAGGTTGACTAGTGAGCAAAGTCACATTAAGCTAACTTTTATGTAATTAAAACCATTAGTCATGTTTTCTGGCACGTTACAGTATAGCATTAGGTTAAATAATTACAGAGTGTAATTAAAATCAGTAGCAAAATCATGTTTGCTAGCAGGCTAGCTGACATTAGGCTAACTGTTATGTTCTGTAACCTAAGAGTTGACTGAAAAACTACTCAAGATCCATAGCTAGTGCTAAAATTGTGGTTCAGGTGTTCATGTTCTTCTCTGCTCTACACACATTTCTCTCAGCTACAGGCTATTGTAAAACATATATACAAACTGATTCATGTTTTGAGTTTGGGGTGTGAATCACAGTTAGAACAAAAGAGAGAAGTAACGATAATATAAATAATAAAAATTACATGACTTTGTGATCATTTCGTGTAAGAACTTTAAGTGAAGTTGTTTTTAGCAAAGACTTTTTTTTTTTTTTTTTTTTTTTTTTTATTTAAGGGAACCCAAAGAGCCACCTACTGGGCTCTGAGCATGTAAAGAGGGCAGATTTTCCTCTTCATGGAAAACCTGTGATCCAAATGAATCTTTACTGAAAATTAAATGGCAAAACATATCATGCTAATCTCATGGTATTAGTGTTAATATGCTAAAGCAGGTGACAAACTCAGGCTAACAGTGATGTGTTTCCCCCATGACAGCCTTGCTCTTTTCTGAGTACAGTACTATGCAAAAGTCTTAAGCAACTTTTTTTTTTTTTAAATAGATTTTTACTTTATGATTTCTACAGTTTCGAGTCAGTACAAAAACATTTTAGATTTCCAAACATTAGTTTTCCAGCACAAAATTAAATGTTGCAGAAAAATGTTTGTATGTCAGTAAAGAAAGGAGCATGTTACGTAAGACAGACAAAACATTTAATTTCATTATTTTTGAAGGCATCATTGCTCTATAGCATTTCTTTGCATATGCCTAAAACTTTTGCACAGTACTATATATACACTATATTACCGAAAGTATTCGGTCACCTGCCTTGACTCACATATGAACTTAAGTGCCATCCCATTCCTAACCCATAGGGTTCAATATGATGTCGGTCCACCTTTTGCAGCTATTACAGCTTCAACTCTTCTGGGAAGGCTGTCCACAAGGTTGAGGAGTATGTTTATAGGAATTTTTGACCATTCTTCCAAAAGCACATTGGTGAGGTCACACACTGATGTTGGTCGAGAAGGCCTGTCTCCACTCTAATTCATCCCAAAGGTGTTCTATCGGGTTCAGGTCAGGACTCTGTCAGGCCAGTCAAGTTCATCCACACCAGACTCTGTCATCCATGTCTTTATGGACCTTGCTTTGTGCACTGGTGCACAGTCATGTTGGAAGAGGAAGGGGCCCGCTCCAAACTGTTCCCACAAGGTTGGGAGCATGGAATTGTCCAAAATGTTTTGGTATCCTGAAGCATTCAAAGTTCCTTTCACTGGAACTAAGGGGCCAAGCCCAACTCCTGAAAAACAACCCCACACCATAATTCCTCCTCCACCAAATTTCACACTCGGCACAGTGCAGTCCGAAATGTACCGTTCTCCTGGCAACCTCTAAACCCAGACTCGTCCATCAGATTGCCAGATGGAAAAGCGTGATTCATCACTCCAGAGAACACGTCTCCACTGCTCTAGAGTCCAGTGGCGGCTTGCTTTACACCACTGCATCCGACGCTTTGCATTGCACTTGGTGATGTGTGGCTTGGATGCAGCTGCTCGGCCATGGAAACCCATTCCATGAAGCTCTCTGCGTACTGTACTTGGGCTAATCTGAAGGTCACATGAAGTTTGGAGCTCTGTAGCAATTAACTGTGAAGAAAGTCGACGACCTCTTTGCACTATGCGCTTCAGCATCCGCTGACCCCTCTCCGTCAGTTTACATGGCCTACCACTTCGTGGCTGAGTTGCTGTTGTTCCCAAACTCTTCCATTTTGTTATGATAAAGCTGACAGTCGACTGTGGAATATTTAGGAGCGAGGAAATTTCACGACTGGATTTGTTGCACAGGTGGCATCCTATGACAGTTCCACGCTGGAATTCACTGAGCTCCTGAGAGCGGCCCATTCTTTCAAAAATGTTTGTAAAAACAGTCTGCATGCCTAAGTGCTTGATTTTATACACCTGTGGCCAGGCCAAGTGATTAGGACACCTGATTCTGATCATTTGGATGGGTGACTGAATACTTTTGGTAATATAGTGTATATATATATATATATATATATATATATATATATATATATATATATATATATATATATTTACACCGATCAGCCATAACATTATGACCACTGACAGGAGAAGTGAATAATATTGATTATCTCTTTACAATAGCTCCTGTCAAGGGTTGAGATATATTAGGCAGCAAGTGACCAGTTGGTTCTCAAAGTTGATGCGTTGGAAAAAGGAAAAATGGGCAAGCGTAAGGATTAGAGGGACTTTGACAACGGCCAAACTGTGATGGCTAGATGACTGGGTCAGAGCATCTTTAAAACGGCAGGTCTTGTGGGGTGTTCCCGGTATGCAGTGGTTAGTACCTACCAAAAGTGGTCCAAGGAAGGGCAACTGGTGAACTAGCGAGAGGGTCTTGGGCGCCCAAGGCTCACTGATGCACATGGGGAGTGAAGGCTAGTCCGTCTGGTCTGATCCCACAGAAGAGCTATTGTAGCACAAATTGCTGAAAAGTTAAAGCTGGCTGTAATAGAAAGGCATCAGAACACACAGTGCATCGCAGCTTGCTGCGTATGGGGCTGTGTAGCCACAGACCTGTCAGAGTGCCCATGCTGACCCCTGTCCACTGCCAAAAGTGCCTACAATGGACAGGTGAGCATCAGAACTGGACCCTGGAGCAATGTAAGAAGGTGGCCTGGTCCAATAAATCACATTTTCTTTTACATCATGTGGAAGGCCAGGTGTGTGTGCATTGTTTACCTGGGGAAGAGATGGCACCAGCATGCACTATGGGAAGAACACAAGCTGGCGGAGGCAGTGTGATGCTCTGGGCAATGTTCTGCTGGGAAACTTTGGGTCCTGGCATTCATATGGATGCTATTTTGACACATACCACCTACCTAAACAATGTTGCAGACCAGGTACACCCCTTCAGGGCAACGGTATTCCCTAATGGAAGTGACCTTTTTCCGCAGAATAATCTGTGGGGTGTGCTGGCCATCAAGTCCAATCCATGGAGGCCCCACCTCACAACTTACAGGACTTAAAGGATCTGCTGTTAACGTCATTGTGCCAGATACCAGAGCACAGCTTCAGGAATCTAGTGGAGTCCATGCCTCGACGGGTCAGGGCTATTTTGGCAGCAAAAGGGGGACCAACACAATATTAGGCAGGTGGTCATAATGTTATGACTGATTGGTGTATATATATATATATATATATATATATATATATATATATATATATATATATATATATATATGATAATTCATAAAAAATTTATATTGCATAATAGACATTGCTATTGCTATAAAGTCCAATGCATTTTTATAAATACACTATACAGCCATAATTTTGTGGATATCTGACAATCACCCCACGAGATGTGAGCCTTCCCCCACCTGTTATCACAAAGTATGAAGCATACAGTTGTCTACAATGTTTTTGTATGCTGTAGCATTTACATTTCCTGTGATTGGAACAAAACCTGTTTCAGCATGACACTGCCCCGTGCACAAAACGAGCTCTATAAAAACATGGTTTGCCAAGGCTGGAGTGGAAGAATCTTACTAATGCTCTTGTGGAAAAAACCCTCACAGCTGGGGACCAGCTCTATATTATTGCTCATGGTTTTGAAGTGGGATGTTCAACAAGCACATATGGGTGT
Source organism: Pangasianodon hypophthalmus (assembly GCF_027358585.1). Lineage (NCBI taxonomy): Eukaryota > Metazoa > Chordata > Actinopteri > Siluriformes > Pangasiidae > Pangasianodon > Pangasianodon hypophthalmus. Next base: position 4,214,766 of record NC_069730.1, on the reverse strand, counting down.
GCTGGGCAGGTGTCCACATACCTTTGGCTGTATGATCATTATACAGGAGATATTCCCTTCATAGAAAGTGTTAGTACTTGCTAACAAAACACAACAATATAAAATCAGGCTATGTCTTTTTCAAATAAACATTTTTATGTCTTTAAAATCTTTTAAACTGTGTTAACTACTGCTCTAATTTTAAGTAAAAAAATCTGAATATAATCTGAAGGCCCATCTGATGAATAGCGTGTGAACTTTTAATGCATTGAGCAAATCCAGATTAGAGTAGATTCCTATCCTTAACCAAATAAACAGGATGATGAACACAGCAGATAAGAATGCAAGATATGATGGTTACTTGCAATAAAAGTGAGTGCAGCAGCATGAGATAACGTCATCTCAAATGCTGTTTCAGTCAGGCATACAACTAGATAGGATGAACACAATGCAAAATGCCTTAGCTGGATACTCCTGGCTTGTTCAGTCGAAACCTCCTGTATATGTATGTAGTCATTTTTAATTCCTTCTGCTAATTTTAAAAATATATGTCAAATGCAAGGGTGGAAAAAGTACTGAGCGATTATGCATAACTGAAAGTATATATAATGCATCAGAATCTTATTCACTGTGAAATGGGAGTATGTAGCCAAAAAATGTAATGTCGAGCATTGAAAAGTAAAAAGTAAATGTTTTGAACTGATGAAACTGATGCAGCAATGTCATGTTTTCAAGTGAAAAGTAACTTCAGTTAAGAATAGAAAATGAAAATGATTCCTTACCTGCAATCCTTCAGATTAAAGATGAGATATTAAAGTGCTAATTAATCAAAAGTAAAATATCCTTTAAAAAACCAGTATTTACCATTTACAGCATCCAGTAATTGGCTGGATAAGAGAAGAAGAGACTTTTGAGATTTGTACCATGTACTTTGAAGGTCTAAATTTAAATGTAAGGAGTAAAAAGTACTTTTTTTTTCCTTTCGGAAATGTAATTAAATGAAAGTACATGTATTCACTGGCAATGGTACTTTACAAATAATAATCTACTATAAAACGATTTGACACTGAGCTAATGAACTAATGAACTAATGTAAAAATGAGTTGCAAGACTAAATAGTGACCTGATTATGTCAATAATATCTGTTCTCACTAATTAAAGCCTATATAAAGATAATATACAGTGCGGAAAGTCTAAGACCACATTCAAAATCTGTGATTTTTTTTTCTTTTAAAATTGGAAATAAACAGAAGGCTTTAGAATGTTGAAATATTTAAAACAGGGAAAGTAAATGTTCAGTATCTTGAAAATTTAATATTCAAGATTCTGTACTATTTTAAGGTCCCTATTTAAATGCAAGCAAATGTGTGATATTGACCATGTTAGCTACTTTGTACAAAAGGTCAGATTTTCCTCATGCCTAATCTCTTTTATTGAAGCATGTGTTCAGACAACATTCCAATGAATTTGATCTAAAGTTTGATCTAAAGTGACTCATAGTGTACAATGTAATTAAAAGTGACTCATAGTGTACAATGTAATTAAAATAAAAAAGAGACATACCCAACTCAACTTGTTGTCAATAATATCATTTGTAATGAAAATTGCTCTCAGACTTTTGGATCCCACTGTATCCATTTTGCAACCAACACATATACTGTATACATATTTCCTAGGCATCCTTATTATTCATAGTACACTCTTTCCTATAAATGAAATGTACAGCTACAATTAACGTGAACTAAAAAGCACACACTTCGAAGGCTTTTTCAGAAACTAATGGTACACATGCAAAACTTCATACTTCACACAATACTCTATGCACCAAGCATGAAAAAAAAAAATGCAGAAAAAAATTCCATCCCTCCTCCTTGTTTTGGTTCTCTGCCATTTCTGGAAGTCCTGCATGCTTTTGTAGCTGTATTATGGCCTCAAAAGGCGACCTAATCCACTTGAATATGTTTCTTGCATGCATATTTGACAGACAGTTTGTTGGATTTGCGCTGTCGTGAGAATTTGAAGCTGTGTGGCCTGGACTGGCGTAGAAAAAAGCCATTGTGGGTTCAACATGTCAGAATCAATGACGATCCCGCTCAAAGGATATTACGCATTCTTACAAAAGCATGTGTTTTTGCTTATGTATAGCAGCAGTTATTACAGTTATAACTGGGAGAGTGGTGGAGCAGTGTGAAGTGCTGCTGTGTCACGGCTCCAAGATCTTCAGTCTTGAGCTCAGGTTAATGCCTTTATAGAGTTTTGTGTGATCTCCCTGTGTCTGTAGGGGTTTAGTGTGAGTTCTGCGGTTTCCTTCCATCTCACAAAAACATGCTGGGAGGTGGATTGTCTACTTTAGATTTTTCGTTAGTTTTGAGTAAATATATGTGTGCATGGTGCACTGTATTGGACTGGCATTGCATTGATAGTATATTCCCAGGATTGTCTCTGGATACAGAATGGGCTAGGGTAGAATCTCACTAATTTCCTCCAAAGAACAGACATTTCCCTAAAAACCAACAGCCCATTTCCTAGATTTGTGGAAAAAAGCACTTTCAAAGCACTTTCATTTCTAACTTAACTCAGCCACTTGTTCAAATGATACATCAATAAATACTTAAGAAGCCTTATCTACTGCTATTTAAACTTGTGCTCAGTATACTTTGTGCACAGATTATTGAAATAATCTAATCTCTGGTTCATGCCTTTTAAATTGTCAGGTTTTTACTGTATAGATCACTCAGGAAATGAATTATTTTAATTGTGTCTAAACCAGCCCCTTTTAAAACAAGGATGTGCCTTTAAGCCCAATGAATTGGTTGATTGACTGATAAAGCAGATCACATTTATAGTCTTATAGTCTATGTACTGAAATACAACTAGTTTAGACTATTTTATACCACAGCATTTCTTGTATCTGATTGGCCATAAGGTGTTGAAGGCGCTAACAGTAGTGCAGCTGCAAATGACAGGTTTATACTGTATGAATGCGCTGGTTATAATATGGTATGCTATGCTATCTATAGAAACAACTTACACAAGGACTTGTATGGTGGATGCTGCACATAATCAGATGTTTAAATTGTGTGTAATTGACAATATAGTGACGTGTTCTCTGATGACACTTTTATGCAAGGACATTTATGGAAGGAGTCTCCAGTGTTGACATCTCAGCAAGTGAAAATATCTTGAATATAATCATATTCATCTAGTATTTCCTATTCTAATATTACCATAAACCAAATATAAAATTATTAAACCTATTTCTGGGATTTTTTTTTTCACATTTTATATTTTTAACACTATATCTTCAAATAAATGAACTAATTACATTATCTGCCAGAACAGGACAATTTCAAGATTATAATTAGTAAAAAAAATCCAGAAAAAAGGTTTAATGATCCAATATTTGGTTTATTGTAATCTTATAATAAGAAGTATTACGTACATTTGATTATATCCTCAATATTGTTACTTGATAGGATGAAATTCTTTGCAGTGTTAGCACTTTGTAATACTCAGAAGCAAACTTTTAACTTTAACTTTTCTAACGTGGGAAAGTCTTGAGGATTTAGCATTTTCTTGGTAACATGACATTTTTTTCAAATGAGAGAATGGAAAAAGAGAGGCTGGTGAAGGAATGACTTGTTTTGCAGACATTCCATAACTTTAAATGTAACTATAAATGGAAAGAAATATGAGGTGTCATATTTGCTTTAAATAATAAATAAAAAAATAATTAATAAATAAAAATTTTTTTAGCGTTGGCAAATTACTGTGGTGTAAGAGGAATAAAGCTTCAGAATGTGCTGTTATAGGAAAATGCAGTAAGATTATGGACATTTTGGCAGCTGATATCTGATTAGAAACAGCATATATGGCTATGCTAATGCCAATCTTCACAACTTCTGAATCCAATAAAATATCAATTTAAGACAGTTACATATTAACTGAACACAGTCCTGAACACACAGGCTATTAAGATTAAATGTACTGTTACTGCACAGCCACCAGGGGGCATCACAAGACCACCAAATTCAGTCAGGCCTCTATTCACAATGTGGGTCAACACTCCATTTCAGTATTAATGTCATATATCCAAGAACACATTCTCACCTGATGACAAAAACCCATCGGTGTTAACCTCTGATAAATGTTTAAGGAAATGGTGCAGACAAACCAAACATCGGCTTCCTGATTAGTTCACATTCTTGAAGTGTGAACCCAATGGAAACATGACCTTTTACTCCTCCAGTGCTATGAATGATGGGAAAGTTGCCCAAGCTGCATGATTCAGTGCCAGGTAGTCCGTCCAGGTAAAATTATAAAGCCATCATGGTGTTTTTCTTCTCTCTAGACGTAAAAACTCTCTCTACAAATGGTCCTTTTTAAATGCCTCGAGAATTTGTCAGGCCAAACCATAGCAGTAGAAGTAGGAAAGTTGGATTTAAATGACGGACTTAATCCAAAAGCATTCAGACAAGGCATCAATAGACAGACTACTGTTTTTAAAAAAAGAGAGAAATAAAGGTCAAACATCAGCTTGAAATGTGTTTATGGGCAATTTTGCTTTCTTTATAAGGTTAGAATGTGTTCCATTTGTAACACTATATATATTAGTATGTCTCAAACTAGTGAGGAAGAAATTAAATGCAGTAGAGAGAAAAACAAATAATGGAAAGTGATGACATTCTGTCAGTTTTATTGTCATTTTTATTTCTTGGGCCTGGTGTTTCAGTGTTTTTTATTATTATTTATAGCTTTAATTTAGACCCAATATTGGTTCACAAAATAAAGCACACCAACAGTACAGTAAAAATACACAATATAACAAACGGTATAACCTTAAGTATATTTTTCATGACCCTCATAACAATATTGATAACAATATATCTTTAGACAAATTCTAAAAATATAAATATATCCATTTTAATATATATTAGAAGGCTGAAGTTCATGGATGAATGTTGATGTTGGCTTGACAACTATATTCCAGTGTTTTGTCATTGATTTTAAAATGTTAAAACATTTAACAGCTAAGTATGTAAAGGTTAAAAGGATCAATATTTATAATATGTAAAGGTTAAATTGTTAAAAAAAAATATTGAAGCTTTTTTAAAGGTCAAAATGTTAAAATCCTAAAATGCTGCTATGCTCAGCCAGCTGGTTGCTAGGGGGTTGCTAGGTGGCTGTTATGGGGTGTTTCTAGGAGCTTTCGATATGATCCCAGTTGGTAGTTAGGTTGTAGCTAATCAGTTGCTAAGGAAACCCAGATGGTTGCTAGGGTGTTAACTGGTTGCTAGGGTTTCAATAGGTGGAGCAATGCCGTTTTGATTGTTTTAAGTATAGCTGAATGAAGGAAGGCTCAAATCTTGTGGAAGCACAACCAACGAAACGCACTTTGAAGCATTGCCACGAGGCAACGGTAATGCTGAACTTTCCTAAACGCACACGCACCCTGTTACTGTACAGGATCTATGATTCTGCTGAATTTCGTGGCTCTACATCAAAAATTGCAAATTGTAAAAATGGTACAAATTTTCAAATATATTAATAATAATAATAATAATAATAAGACGAATATAGCGAAGAGTATGCTGCCTCTGTCAAGCCAGCTTAATTCAACAATATAAACATTGTGCTTGGAAACAAAGATTAACCTGCTACTGTTTTTTTTTAGCTAGACATACTGGCAAACTTGTGACAGATGTATGACATCTGGTTTAAGAAGATGAATCAGTTCCACACTGCAGAGAACATGTGATTTTCTATTTTCTCACAGTATTTTCACACGAGGGCCTTGTTTTTTTCTCTCCATAATTTCAAGATAGCTTACTGGCATTTAGCTATAATGTCACATCTGCTCCAACAAAAACTCCATTTCCCAAAATCCTCAGCCAAACAACAAACTTCAAATTACAACCACCTGTTCCCAATCAGCACACTCCACATAAATAACCCAGCCGTTGATGGAATCTCTGTGAGGTCTCACGTCTAGCATTCACTGGTGACGTTACTTAGCCTTTTGTTTGTGTACATGCTTTTTCCTGTATTTACCCTGTCTGTTTTGTTTATCTTGTTCGGCATAGCCTAGTTTAGTAAAATCTGTCTGCTGATCGGCTGAAACCTTGCCTGTTTATCAACTTTGATCATGGTTTGCTCGGTTGGATTTATCTGCTTCATTCAATTAAAAACCCTGCACTTGTATTCATCTCAAGTCCATCCCTGACAGCTAGATTTCTACCAAAGCAAAAGACCAAATGTGAATTTTTATCACAAAAACATTCAATAATTACTGTTATACAACAGAACTGTTGAATTCTTGATTCTTATTGGATAGAAGGTGTTGATTAATTTTGTATAACAGCAGCTCTGATAGTAGTTTCACATGAACAGATTCAAATGTGTGTATTTGTCTATATGGTGAATTTTTCTGTAAGGAGATGTTTATGTATTGTTTTTAGAAGGAGTAAAAGTGAAATTTTCTGACATGGAAAGTCTTCAGGATGGAGGACTTAGGACAGTTTCTTGGTAAAATGACAAACTGCATTTTGAGTTTTATTAAATAAAAAAGAAAGAGAAAAATAGAGGCTGGTGAGGGAAAGGTAATTTATTGCTCCTATAACGTCATTGATAATTTGTTTTGAAATTTCTCAACATTAAAAGCAACAATAAGAATTAAAAAATTATATTGTATCATTCTCTGATCAATAAAAATTTCTGTGGTAGAAGAGGAATAAAGCACTTGCTTTTTTTTTACTTGTACCACTCAACTTTTGGGTGGTAGCAGTAACTTCAATAAATATTTTCCTGTTACAGCACTCTCCCAAGTGTTTTATTCCTTACTTATCACTATACTTGCCTCTGCTTGATTTAAAAACACCAGAATTAGCTTAATAACCATTTGACCTGCCACATTTTATTTTATAATACATCTATAAAACGAAATACAGCCAGGCCATCTTGTCAAAAAAGCTAATTCTAGCATCAAAGCTAATTCTCATTTGATGGTACTTTGTGATACTTGCTCAGATTCTGCATAATGAACAAGGATGGACGAGTGTTAATGGCTTAGCCATTTTCAGCTGATCAATTATTCATTTTCTCCTCATGTCCTTGCAGTTTCTAGAGAGTTGATTATTTTCTCTTATAATCTTGCCAATATTATATAGGAAGAGGAGGACATCATCATCATCAACAGCAGAGAATTATACAGCATCCTGATGCAGAACCAGAAAAGAAAATGACAGGGAGCAATGTAAAAGAGATGGAGGGATATGTAAGAATTAAATGAACCAAATAAAGGGCGAATGAAAGGAGGCCTTATATTGCATATTCATCCTGGATATTACACCATAAATATTGCACCAGAGAGCGTTACAAAATGAAAAATAACACCATGGGAGAATAGCGTGATGAAGTTGCTCATTTCTGACCAAAGTTCCAGATAGAACCTTATAATACTGAGGTCATGATACATGAAAAAATACCTCATCCTTTCAACAGGACTTTCTCAGGAACAATGATAGTGATAGATCAGTGAGAGATAGATAGATAGATAGATAGATAGACTTTATTGATCCCAAGATGGAAATTGTTAGATATCGTGACAATTGTTAAGAATATGGTGACATACCTGTCGATTAACTTATTGGTCATGACATGACAACAAACTTTCAAGAAGCCCCACATAACAGACGTCATTGTATAACTTTAAAGGTTCCAAAGCAATAAAAATGGTTTTACTCTTTATTATTGTGTACATTTTTCCATTTCAAATTTTCTTTGAAAATAGCTTGTCCTTCAAGCTTTATTTTGCAGACTGCTTTAGAGGCTTTTGGAGAAATGTTGCAAAAAAAAAAAAAGATCTTTTCTTTTTAATTCCACAGGCTGAACAGGAGTATGAGGTCTATCAAATATGTAAATTAGCAGAATAAAAAAAGTATTTAATAATATAAATAATTTAAAAATAACTATGAGATGCTGTTGATGCCAGGCTGTCACACCATTGGCAGTAACATCGGTGACAGATTTCCGTAAAAGATATTTTCCAAGATGGCATCAACAGAATCTCAGTACACATCATTACTCAAACCAGCATCAATAAATTATTTTGTTAAATCCTTTTTTTTTTGGGCAAAACATTTTGGTTCTCTACTGGATTAGAGAGAAGAGCCCATATTTTCTTGAGTAACATGCATCTCAGATATTTAAATGCAGTAACTCAATAGTGTTTGACGTTCAGGTTAATCTTAGCCAAAATCGAAATGACCTTCTGAAACTACAGTTCGTAGTCTAGGACAGAGATTAACAAACCTTTGAGATTGTACAGCATGTGAAGAAAGTACAAGCAAGAACCATCCAAATCTGAAGTTTTTCCACTCAGTGCAAATACAACCACTTTCTATTCTATGGAGTTATGGAGTTTCTTTAAAAGCTCAATGCCTAGCACTGACTTTGTTCCAATAACTTCCACATCAGGAAAATAGACATGAGTTTCCAGGTCCAGTCACTCAGTTTAGAAAGTACAAACTGAACATGAGTAATCAGTAAAAAAAGATTGATTTATAGACAGACAGAAAGCAATGGGAAAGAAAGCTACAACAATCAAAGTAAAAAGGCAGGGGGAAAATTGCGCTCAAAGATCTCAAGAGACATGAAATGGCTCTAAAGCTGGAGGAGATGATGAGGCAAGAGAGGACAATGAAAATGAAAGAGGTTAAAGGTCAAGAAGAACAGGAAGTCATTAAGAGGGGGAAAAGGTCAATCTAACAGGGAGAACAGAACTGAAAATTAATCTGATGATGGGAAGAGACACACGTAATTATCACTGCTCAAGTTACAAAAGGCAGCTTCAGTCAGAAACAGGGAAGGTGTCTGCAGAAAGTTCTTCAGATCCTGCCAGTCAAAGGCTCCTGATGAAGGATCCAGGCCTGTGTCATTTAAAATCTGACCATAGACTGAAAGAACAGATATTTTCTTTCCATTTCTAAGGAGTAATTCTTTATAGACCCAGTCCCATAGAACATAGATGCTGGAAAGGATTCAAGGTCTATTGGAAGCTGGTGTGGTTCGTTTTTGTATACAATCTATCTTTTTTGCAATAGCTAGATGACTATTGTAGGGTTGTTTGTATATACAGTATATATGTATAAATGACAATCCATACATGACAATCTGTACAATCCATTCATCTCATTTGGGCTACATGACCTCGGAAGCTTTCCTAGTTTTGAACATGGCTCCAAACGTACCTGAATTCAAGTATTGGTTCTCCATATTAATGATGAGCTGAAAGGTGACAAGGATTCTAGGTATTGCAATAGATGTCTTGGCAACATTAGATCATTTAAATATGTCTGTATGCCTCCAGGAAGAAACAGTTAGATCAGGATTCAGGAAGACTAATCGGAATATATGGAAAAAAGCAGAGGTAGAAAATAGGTGTAAAAGCAATTAGAGATAAATAGAGATGACTACAGAACTGCTATTGCGGATAAAAGAGACTTACTGTGCAATTAAAAAGGGAACTAGCGAGTACAATAGGTCTTTTCAGACGTCATGTGAGGAATGGACCATGTATAAATTGTATAAATCTGGTACTATTACCAGGTGAAGAAATATAATCAGACATGTATTTTATTTTCTGATGCATTTAAGGGGGATTTCTGTTACAGAAAACTAAGAAAAACAAGCTCATATGAGACTTTCAATCAATATCCAACTGGTTGACAGTGAAGGTAAAGAGGTGCTTTAGAAAATGTGGTGCTCTAAATTACTACCTTTCCTATTAATTCACTACTCTCCCAAATCAATTTGACATGTGCCAAAAGGCAGCTGGTTAACACTGCTATATTTGAGCGTGAGGTCAATAAAACCTTCTAGTCATTACCTAGAACACTGCAGGAAGCTTGTCTCATAAAAGTTGAGTTAAAAAGAAAAAAAACGAGGGCATGTAGACCACCTATAAGGAGAGCGCTGATGTCAAGAAGTTGATTAGGGCAATCAAAACAATTCAAGGCTTGGTAAATTGGTAAAATGGAAAGATTGGATACGACTGTTCGGTGAATTTTTTTAAATTCTTTTTTATTATATAACAAAAACAGTGCCAAGGGCACTAATGACAAAACAGGAAAAGGTTGGCATCAACAGAGATTGATTGACATAAGAAAATGGCTGGTATTAAATGCCAGCAAAATGGCAGGACTTTGGAAAGATGGTGGTGGTGCCAAATGATTGTGCCAGTGGTTGGTAAGCTGGTGAGGTGGAATGCTGGAAAACATAGACAGGACAGGTTACTGAATACCAGAAAAGGCGACAACACAAGGGTCTTGAAGCATTTCAGGTTTTTGTTCCAACCATGTAGGATCCACACTTGATTTCACCTGTTTAACTAGCTGATCTCCTATCTGCATTTAGGTGTGGCTTCTAATTGTCTGTCATGAAGACCCCTGTGTCATCATGAGGATCTTAAGAGATTCCGGTTCCTTTTTAAACATTTTGAGATTTGCGCTCAGACACAGAGCCTATTCCAAGAACCCTGGATGGGACACCACTCCACCAAACACACACACTCACACAATTTCACACAGGGGGAACGCCCATAACTAAGAAACCAATACAGGAACAGACGTTTTAATGTACGAGAGTGCAGGGCAACCTCTGATGACTCTACAGAAGGAAATGCAGACATTAATAATCTTGTTGTAACAGCCTCAGGGAAGGATACACTTCCAAGCAACTTTATTCAATTTTACAAGACAAGGGCTGGGATGAAAAGTCGTTTTGCAATGATGGTAAGAAAAAAGGACATCTAAACAATGGAGGGAGCACTAACTTTTTAGTAAAGAGTACTCAGTGTGGAGAGTAAAAGCTACAGGCTACTGCTGATTTTGCTTGCAATGAAAAACTATTCTCAGGTGCTGAAGAAATCAGACAAAACATTACTTTTTGTACCAAAATATTTTGGACTGTTACACCATATTTTGACTTCAGGACAGGATGATTTAAGAACATATTATCACTATTAGGAACGTTCTCATCTTTTTAGGGTACTACTTTATAATTAGAGGGTTAAATTTCAACTTTGTGCAGCAGGATTGATCAGAATCAGAAAAATAAAATGATCAAGGCCAGATTAAGATTAAGAAATTGTGCAGGACGTCCTTGAAAATAGTGAATACATGACAGGCTCAGCAATTGTTTTCCAAAAAAGTTTTCCAAAAAACAGAGGCAATTCAAATGGAAAAGATTTCCTAAATATAATTAGCAAAAAAATGTAGATAATATTATGGTTCCTGAGCTACATAAAAAGTATAATAAAATAAAATAAGATAAAATAAAATAAAATTAAGGAAAAAAAATAAATAAATACATTTAATATCTTGTAAAAAGACAGAGCCCTGTAGGGAGTACAATCATTAGGGAAATACAAAAATTGAAAGACGTATATTGGATACCATTTCATCCAAGTTTTGTTAAAACTATTTTATTTTTATTTTTTTGATTAATTTTTTAGGCAGAACATATATATCAGCCTTTAAACGAGAAACCTGCTGAGTACTACTACTACTACTACTACTACTAATAATAATAATAATAATAATAATAATTATCATACTTCTGCGGCTCATGACGGGACATTTAGAAAAATCTGGAATGACAATTGACTATATGCTAATGTCAGAACTCTGGACAAATATTAAATAAACATGATTTATTTGGTTCTTGTCATTGCCAGATAGCAGGGAAAGAACCTCTGGCCAAGTCCTCCCATTGTTACTTGTCCATGGAAATGCTGGCACAGGCAAAAGTAATGTAATCAATGTTCTTTCAATTATTACACAACACTTACAGTGAGCAGAAACAAACCTGACAATCCATTCATTCTGAGACCTCACAGGCAAAGTGCAAATCACTTATCAAGCATCAGGCTTCACTCAGCGTCACAGGCACAACAACTTGGTGGCAAAATGCGAAATATATGACTCATCCTATATGACAAAATTCTTGTTGTATGAACTTTTAATAAATATAAAACAAATGACTTTACTTTTGTAAATGTAGATATTATTCTAGTGTTTCAGTCACGTGATTTTACTCTTGTGATTACCATATTTGGAACCGAATTTCTGGCTTCTTTGCCCAACGTTAATGTAACTCAAGAAAAATAGCTACAATTACCCATCGGAGTGCCTCAAAGCATTTAAGAGCACAGAAGCCTATCGGCTCTTCATGTCAGGGTGGGTCCCAGGGTGTTTCATCAGGAGGAGGAAAAAGTCTTTGTCATTATAGGAAGAGTAAGTCAATATCAGCTAACTAACATTTGCTAATGTTAGCAATACTTGCTGGTGAGATAATTACCCCAGTTGTCCCATAATATAGCTATCTAGCTAACATACTGCTGCATGTTGAAGATGTACTGTTAGTATAAATCTTCTTAATGATGCACATACACAATTGCATTGATACAGTCAGTCTTGTATTCAGTCCTCAAAATGGCAGAGATTGTTTGGGGGTCTGTTCCAAATTATGTTAAACCTCTTAAAGAGAACTGATATTTAATGAGTTCTTCTTTTTTAAAGCCCAAAATGTGCAGGCAGAAGAATCAGTTTTAAAAGGTTTTCTGTAATACTTCTGCAGGGAAAAGACAAAGAATATGCTGAGCCCCTAATTATGGTAGGGACAGGCATGCAGATCAATAATGATATTACTCTCCTAAACACTAGAGGTTTCCTCGGGAAAGCCCTGACTTGTGAGAAAATGCTTTATTTGTCTCTGGCACCAATTAAAATTGTCAATATATGCAATATTGAGGAGGACGACTTACTTCCTTGAGACCTCCTCTATGCCTCTACACTTTTCCATCAATGGATTTATCGGTATTTTAGTATGAGAGCAATAAAGCCCCAGATAAACAAGACTGGGATGGCGAGAATGTATCATTTCCATTTGAAGTCAGACTTAAGATGGGAATCAGAGTAATGCTGACCAAAATTTAACCAAATTACCACTCTAATCAGTTTGCAAACCACAGAAACTAAGTTCTTAGGTCCTTCCACTAAGTTCACATGAGTTGGATTCTTGAATAAACCAAAACCAAATCTCATAACTCTCTTCATAATTGAAGGGATATTCACCACCACCACCACCTTCCAGTAATAAATCATTACATTTATGAAGCTATCCATCCAATACCAGCTGTCTAATCCCAGTGGTCACTAATAGCATTTGATTAATGTAAAAGCTAATATTTAATCCCAATTGATTTTACTCTGACACACAGCACAGCATGTCTGATCACATTATTTCTAAGTGCTTTCTCAGAAGAATTAAGTCCCTGTGGATTATGATGGTCGGAAATTTGCATATCATCTTGCCAGAGGATTTAAACCATTCGGAACAGATTATGTACAATGGACTCTCGTATTATTGTCCCATGTCTTTGCTAAATCTGAAGACAAAAATGAAGAGGTATTATGGTAAGAACATCCCTTAAAAAATGAAGTGGGAAAATGCAACGAAGACCTGAAATCCCTCACTACTGGTGAAGACTGTCTGAGGAATGAGAGAAGTCTAGGATTACTAATGCAACATTCAAATGTCCTGGATGACTGAAAACTTTAATGACACCTACTAGATCTGATTTTAGTACTTGCCAGACCCAACATTTCAGCTGATGATTTATCTAATACAACATGGTCCAAAAGTCTGAGGTTACCACCAGGAACTGTTACATTTTAAGCAAGATATTTTTACATTGATGGAAAACATGTGGCTTGATGAGGAAATTGCGTAAAATCAGTGAAAAAATAATTATATATCTAAAAAGTAATAAGTCAGCTTTGCTCTGTCCAAAGCCTGGCGCCAGTGTCCTCATTCCCATCACTGACTAACAGGGTGTCTCACTGATACCGAAACCTGGGACTGAGGAAGATATGGAGGAGGACTTGGAGCCATCTCCCCTCAATGAAATCAAAAAGACCCTAGATGACACTTGACCACGCCCCCACTGCTACAAAGTGCCTATATGAGTTCTCTAGTTCAGGGTACTTCCCACACTGCAGTGGCCTTGTTTTATAGCAGTCTCTTGGTAGCTTTTCTCCTTGGTTTGCTGCTGTCCTACTTCTGGGTATGACATACTTAGAGAAATCACATCTGCTTTCTTCATCAACTCAGGCCCTAAATTAAGGAAATTCACACACACACACACACACACACACAAAGCCTCAGATTTTTATCATGACCGCACACGAGTAGATTCCACACGTACCGAACAACCCAATATATCTATCACATCTTGTCTTAGTAGTTGTCGGAGAGTTCTCAGTACTTGTACAGCATCTCAAACCAGCTCGAAAGCATGTCATGTTGCTGTCCTGTGCTGTCAGCACACACACACACACACACACACACACGCACACACACACTGCCTTTAGCCACACTGTATAGATACACAGTATGATTATTTGTAGTGCTGGGATGATTCAGGGAGGTTTATATAAGTTTAGTGTTGCTTTATTAATTCTCTTGTGTCTCCTTTACATAAGTGTTGCAGTAACCGGGGCCTGTGGCTTGACCTTGAACAGATTGCTGTGTGCCTTCTTTTGTGGGTGTTAGCCCTCTTGGCACTGAGAGAGAGAGAGAGAGAGAGATTTTGATTCATTATTTACATTATTCGCCCACTCACTCTGATTCATTATTCACTCAGGCACAAAGTACACAGACTGAGGTCTACTCTTCAGCCTGAGGGCTATCTATCTATCTATCTATCTATCTATCTATCTATCTATTTTCCCATCCATCAGTTTGTATGTATATCTATTAAAGTACTTATCTATCTATCTATCTATCTATCTATCTGTCTGTCTGTCTGTCTATCCATTAAAATCCATCCATCTATCTGTCCAACCATCCACCCATCCATCTGTCAGTCTGTCTGTATGACTATCTACCAACATATTTTTTTCTGTCTCTCCATCCAACCATCCATCCATCAGTTTTTCCTGTATATCTATCAAAGTACTTATCTATCTATCTATCTATCTATCTATCACTGATTTGAAGGTAAAACTGTGTGTAAATGTGCATGTACTTAAGTAGGATGTATTCAGATAATACAGGCCATGTAGTTGCTTGTCTTGATATATAATATGTAATGTTTTAGAATGCTGACCGTTACTTCTTAGTTCTCCTCATCACTAAGTGTCCCATAATGCCTGAATTCATCATAGTTAAGTGAGCAAATGTGGGAAAAAATAAGCGAGGGAAATTTAAAACGCCGCTCTTCCTGCTTTGGCATTAGGGGTGGGACTAATGGAGGAACTCTTCACTTTAAAGTGGGACAGTGCAGTAACACTGCAGACTCTCCAACCTCCAAGGTATCCAGTGAAGTCACACAGGAGATTGTGCTCAACCTTGCGAATTTGCAATGTGTTGTTAGAGGAATAGGAGAGAGGGAGGGAGAGAGAATGACCTTCACTGTTAAGTGATTGGCTTTGAAGGACTTAGTGAGTGATTTGACGGATGTTTGTGAGCCTGTTGGCAGGTTTTTCTTAGTGGGACCTTGACAGTGACAGGATCTCTTATACAGAACAAAAGTGGATCTTCAAGAAGGGAAGTACAGGTGGGTAGAACCCAGGTGTGGCTATATTACGGTTTGGATTTTTTTTCTGAACACACAAATACTCAAAGGAGGGAACTAAACTGTATACAAGTATATAAATACAATAATATTATTAGAAGAAATTACTAGTCACCTAAAACCAATATATCCAAATAATACACTTTCTGCTCTTTAAGGGTGCCAATAATTCTGGAGTTGAGTGTATATCACCATTAAGAGGCTGAGACTGTAATGTAATTCCACATTATTCACATTTAATAAATGTCTCTACTACAGTGTAGTAATATTATGAATACAGTCACCTTCAAAATTATTGGCACCCTTCATTAAAATGAATGAATAAATATATTAGCAGTGAGTACAGCATATTCTCTATATAATCTTATTTTCAACTATAAAAAGTTGTATCGTTGACAATAAAACAGTAGGTGTCATGTTTTTTCCTCAAAAGCTGGCTTCAAAATAATGGCACCCTATAAGTTATATTTGGTGAAGCCTTCTCCTTGAGAACATAACAGCACTGAACCACTTCCTGTAATTGTAACAAGGTTGTAGCAGGATCTTGGACCAGTGCAGAACATTTTACCCTCCTTTATATTTTTAGATTTATCTAAGCTGCCCTCTGACCTGCCCTCTTTCATTCAGACCACAGGTTTTTAAAGGGTTCAAATCCAGAGACTGAAGCAGTCATTGCCATATGCTGGCACTCTTAAATGGGTGCCAATAATTTTAATTTATTCTTTAGAACTTATCCTAATCAGGGTTGTGGTGGATCTGCAGCCTATTCCAGGAGCACAGGGCATGAGGGAAGAATATACCCTGGGTGAGTAGAGCATCCTGGGTGGGTACAGCGGGATTTTAAAAAAACAGTCCCGCACACATCTCTAGCTGAGCCGATTATGAACTTTAGTGATGTAGCTGGGGTTGAGGAACTCACACACCATGTGAGCCAGAATTCACACACCATGCTGACAGCTGACATTCTCACCTCAGGGTTTTCATTTTTCTCCACCGATTCCAGAAATGAAACAAAAAATAATATTAAAAAAAAAAAAAGTTTTGATTTAGGCCACCCCCACTTTGAAGCACTAAACAGACACAGACACAGACACAGATATTGGCATTGTGTTACACAACACTAAAACTCGCCTTACAATCATGTCCAAATACAACCTTTTATGAGATCATGTGATCCTTTCTCTGCCTTCTACCTCTGTACATCCACACTATAATTTAAACTAGCCAGCTAACTTCAGTAGCATGCTACATCTCCCTGTTTTGACAACAGCCATATTTCAGTTTTGACTGATGTTCTGAGACTCAGAGCACTGGTTCAGGACCTTGTTTTATACACGTCTCTGTAAGTATAATTCTGATATTGATATGAATACGTTAGCTGCCTCTAGGGTGCATAAATCCGCCTTGTCTCCTTCTCCTCGCTGCTCTAGGGTCACTGCTACACTCAGAGAGTTCACTCTCTAACAGCAAGGTCAGCTCCAATTCCTCTGAGTCAGGCATTATTGAGCCGCTGCAGTTATGTTTGACTGGCGCCGCAGCGGCCCAACGAGCTGAAATTACACAAATTACACAGCAGCATCATATGAAAGAGTGCTGAGGCAGCGATTTAAGCTAACTAAGCTTTTGATTCGCATTTACTTATACATTTTGTTTTTTAATAGGTTAAATGGTTAACAACCTCTCTTGGGCTAAGTAAGGGCTGAACATTCCTGATTTAATGTTATGCTGCACAAATGGATGCACAATAGAATAGTCATTAAATTAGAAATTAATTTTAATGATAATTCAATCACTATATCAAATATTAGATACATACATAATAAGAATGTTTTCAAAAGTGATATTGATTTTCTACTTTTTGCATTACATACTGTATTTAAAGTATATTCCCACATTTAATATTTTATATTTGACATTTGTTATTTTATTTATATGTATATACAGTATTTGCACAGCTATTACTTTAGATATATTTATTTTTTATCACTTGACTATTTTATTCTACTCTAATCTTGTCTTGTTTTGTCCTATCTTGTCCTGTCTTATGTTGTCTTCTTCTATTCTCTCATCTGTCTTGTTCTGTTGTCTCTTGTATTGTTTTGTCCTGGTCTTTCCTGTCTCCTGTCCCATTTTCTTTCCCTTCCCATTCAGTCATTCTAGTCTTGTCGTGTCAGGTGCTGTCCTTTCCTGTTCTGTATGTCCTGCTTTGTCCTGTCCAGTCTTTTCCTACCTGGTCTAATCTTACCCTACCTTGTCCTATCTTGCTATGTTTTTGCTATATCTTGTCCTGTATTGTCTTTCTTTTCTAGATAGCCCTATATCTTAATGAAATTTAGACTGTGGATCGAGACAGGGATCCATGGGACCAAACAAAATGAAGGTTGTGTTTACTTTTATTCAGGTGGGAGCAAAGGGTCAGATATGAAGCTTGTGAAGCAAAGAAAGGCCATATTGATTAACATGGAAGGGTATAGGATGTGGCAAGATGCTCGTGCAGCACTGCACAATACATTCACCATGCTAGTCACTGTACTTTAAATTGATCATTTATTTATATGTTTGGAAATAGAAGCAAATAAGCCCTGCGATGGACTGGTGCTTCATCCGGGGTGTATTCCTGCATTGTGCCCAGTGTTTCTGAGATCTGTCATGAATTCCTCCTCAAGCACCTGTACGTGAGTCTTGCCTCATTATCCCATGTTATAGGATCCACCTTGACCCTGACCAGGATAAAGTGAATAAATGATATGTTAGAAAATATCACGAGAAGGTACAAACAAAAATAACTGTGGAGTCAGGCAGATTGGTCAAAGTTTCTGTGGGATTTGTTCTCTCAGAAAACAGGCCTGGGCATATATCTTGTTTAGACTGGTTTTAATCTCATCCTCTAAAAAAGAGTGAAATTAAGTGAAATATAGTGCCACTAGAAAGTATTTACAATTTTCTGTATTTCTGCATAAATTTGACCTGAAATGTGATCTTCGTCTAAGTCCTAAACCTGGAATAAAGAGAACCTAATTAAACAAAAGGTGCAAAAAACATTATAGCTTTTGCACTTATTTTTTGAGCAAAATTATCCAACATTAAAAAAGTATGTGAACCTCTAGGCATATGAATTGAATTAAAGGGGTAATTGATGTCAGGTGTTTCAATCAAGGGAATGGCAATCAGGCATGAGTTTAGCAGGAACTCCCATGTTTCAAGAACATAAACTTGGGTCTTCACCCACAAGTTTGGTCTTCACCACACAGGTTTATGGAAGTGAGCCATGCCTTGATTCCGAAATCACAAAAAGAGTTATCAATGAAAAAGAGTCATCAATGCTCAGAAAAAGAGTTATCAATGCTCACCAGGCTAGAAAAGGTTACAAAGCCAAGAAAAAGCTTTCTCCACCAATCCATTGCACAAATGTATGCAGAAATATAGAACATTGTAAAGGGTTCACAGTCTAGTGGCTCTGTATTTACACATGGTCATTTCTTTCTTACTCCATGATGATCAATAATCCCACAAATGAACTTTCCTGTTTCCTGTCTCCGTTGTGCCATTCTGTAACATTTCTCCTTATTTCATGGACTCTTTGAATGTTTTGCACTGGGGATGATTCAGTGAAGAGGAACGTGGTGCAGACTGAATAAATGGGTCTCTGGCTCTGTAGCCCAACCTCATGCTGACTACTTCCTGCTCGCACAGGCGGCCCAGGAGTCATAAAACATTTTCATTTCACTTCTTTTCACATTACTGCTTTTCTCTGTCCTGTGGAAGAAAAATTAAAAGAGAGACGATCACAATTGGCTATGTCTTTTTCATGATTACCGGCTATTAAAAGAAGCTAAGATGTAATTTTACACTTTGGAGTGATCAAAATATAATTTTATGCAAAAAAAATACTAGAAATCATAAAGTGTTGGGGCTCAGTGGTTAACGGGCATTACCAGGAATCAAAACGAAAGTGAATGGTGCAATACTACTGGGCTTACAAGATATTCTTCCAGGAAAGTGGAAAGAAGGAGGAATCTGATCCCTCTCACTTTTCCCCTTGCACAACAGAGCATATCTGATCATGACGTGACACCCTCCCTCCACATTTGATGTATAGGAGCTGCTCGACCTTGTGAGCAAATAACGAGCGCCATCATCATATCAAATAGCACCGGTGTAACATGAGCTTTAGAAAGTTGCAAAGTCACTGCTTTCTCATTTTAGCAGCAGCAGTAGCCGCTGTTTTATTTCCCGCTTCCTCTCCTTGCACTCATGTCTTTTGGAGTTTAAAAGCAAACCAGGGCCGCAGTGGATTAGTCTTTCAGTGTGCATAAACAACGTCTGATTTTAAAAAAAAAAAGCTTTAATTAGAAGGAAGGAAATGGTATATTTATCAAGCATATGTGTCCACTGGCTCAGGAGAAATGCACATGGACCAGAGTCCTTGGACAAACAATGCAGCATTTTATTTCTAGTAAATTTCAAGTTTGGGAATGTTTTGTGTGTTTGCACAATGTGTAATAAGCAAGGGGGATTCTGTTAATTTCCTATAGAACCGAATCATCAAATCTCAGCAGGCTTGTGGAAATAGTGTTCATATATTAAACCTCACTGTTATTGTTTATTCAAGCACACAAAGCCACATTACCTTTTTATGGGTCATTTGAAGCTGTTTTATGGACAAAATGGATGTGTAAACTTCCAATATCTGAAGTTTGGAAGAAAGACCACACCTGGGACTCCTAGCTAATATATTTCCCCTGCCTGCCACTTCTGAACTATGTAATGAGTTTTAGATTCCCCAGCTCCCTAATTCCTCCAGGTTCTCCATGAATCCACTCTCAAAACTGTCTGTAGTCAGTAGAGACGTAACGATACAGATACATAATTCAACATGATATGCTGGTGTCTCGAAGCTATATGGTTGTCGATACAACAAAAAGAAACATTGCCTAAATATGTGCCTTAGGTTTCTATTTTCAATTGATTAAATCCTTCAACATTATAAAAGTACAATAATTGACACTTTTTAATGACACAGTGTTTGAGTGATCGATTCAGACCCTTAGCGGCATATAACAAAACAAAAGCTGTGCATTAAAAATGGAGCCAAATTAAACATGGCTAATTAAACATTAGCTCTCTGGCCAAGATTTCACTTTTGGGGTGTGTTTAGATGAAGCATTGTTAGGTTGATGATTCAAAAAAGATGTGATTTTAATCCTCTACTATCACGTAGGGTCTTGTATCTACAGGTATGGACTTCACAAACCCAGTGATTACTTCAACCTGGACTGACTCAGCTAAAAAGGCTTCTTGAATGCAGCAGATAGACTTTCCTATGTGTGTCGCTTCATGTTTTCTTCTAGTTCCACCAACCGGCACAAAGCGTGATGTCGGACATGTTTGTGGTATCAGGGCCAGTGTATGGTACTCTTATTTGGCAGATCTGTCGCACTGAAATATTTCCGTATCCCACTCGTTGGCTATCAGCATCATACTATAGCTTACCAGCAAGCCACAGTGCTTCCCCACACCAGACCATAAGGATTTACGGTAATCTTCCAGTTCTTGCTTAATGCTGACCAAATCCATTGCTGTTTTTAATGAGCAAGCATATTAGTGTGCTTAAAAGAAGCATGTTTTTTAAACTCCTGTAGCCTATCCTGATCTGAACTAAAGCAGAAGCTCTTCAGAAGAGGGAGGGTGGGTTTGATTAAGTTTAAATATTTATTGCACCTCACATAAAATAAGCAGTATTTTATGAAAAAACTTTATTATGCACTCTGTTGAATGTATTGTATTGTTGATACCCAGGCGTATATTGAGAGTTTTGTCTTGAACAGTACAATATGATACATGGTATCATTTACAGTGTGTAGACGTGGAACCCAGCAGCTGGCTACACCAGCAGAATATTAGGTCTACTGCAGGCTAGTTCGAATATGAATAGCCACTGTGTTCAAGTTTACAGCCTTAAACATTAAGTTATGGCTTAAAACTTACACCTACACCCTAGTAAACAAAACTACTCGCTAGGTGACTGCATACAGAGTAAAAAATGCATGCATACTGACTAGAAGTGTGTTTTAATTTCTACTTATTTAGGTAGGAGTATAATCATATCTTTGTTTTTGTGGTCTGTGATCACCAGACATGGCCATCTTGCTGAAATACACTATTTGAAACTACACATATGAACAGAAGGGATCATAGGATAAACTAAAACTGGTGATTTTTATCAGGCAATGTAACAAGCGTAAAATGTCAGCGGTCAAATTGAGATTATTGGCAAGTTACATCAAAACAGTTAATAGAATGTTATGCTTTAATTCTGTACAGTGTATTAAATTAATCCAGATTAAATTAATCTAATTTTGAATTAGATTAAAATTGCTATGGTTCATTACTAAAATGCCATTGTTGCACAAGATCCTGCACAAATATACACAAGATGGATGATTTGAGGTCCTACTTTATTGTGAAAGTTTGTATTTTGTCAAAATAACTAACTCAAGAGATATGCTTCTTGAGTATATCTCTTGAGTCAGTCTTCTTAAAGTAAATATTATGATGATAAAGATAGATGCTAACCATTTCCTTGTGTCTCGATCATGGATGTTGGATCATGTTTCTGATTGGCTGGTGATTATCTTTTGTTCTGATCTCAGATCACTTTACACACTACTATTTATGATATACATTAAGTGTCTGTGGTGCAACCATAATTCTACATTTAGGGATTAGATTTAAACTCCTCTCACCATATGCTTTAGGACCTTTACAGTTTGGCTGACAAGTGAATTTATGTTCAAGTGTTGCAACTAGCTGCCATTTCTTGGAGTCTATCATCAGTAGAACTGATTCAAGCGCTTGGATGCATGACAAAAAAAAGTCAATTTACACGACAAATACAGTTGTCTTCATGTAGTACTGTTATGCATTTCTCCTACACTTCAAAATATTATATCAATTTACACCCATCAGTTAAATCTAAGATTAGTATCGGCTTCTTGGATTCAAGCTTGGATCAGTTAATATTAGCATTTTGTCTTTCTTTGTAATTATGAAACATCAGTTTCTGTGAGTCAGAGAGGTGATGATGCCTCACGGCTCCTGTCTCTCTGACACTAGATCTAATCTTGTTATTGATTTTGGATGTTACAAATAGATGGAGATGGAGAGTGACAGTTTAGCCTGAACAACTTCATTATAATGAAATGTAGTGCAATGTAACGATTGAGTAAATCACAAGCTGAAGGCAAATTACCAGCACACACAAACAAACATGAGCTTCAAGACGATGCCTCAGCTCTCTTGTCACTTAGCGCTGAGATCCAAATTGGCATGTGTGTGGTTTGACGGACATGTGGAGGCTTCGTCCATCCAAAACTGCAGCGTAGGCACTGAGGTGGCAGATTACATCACTAAACAAGCACAATTACCTTCCTTCACAATGTAGCTTTGGGATCGTACCAAATATTGAGCTTGCTTTCCGTCCGTTTGTGCATTTAAAAAAAAAAAAAACTCTGTTGTAACACTCGGAATGGTTTTGCTGACATTTTGTAAGAATGGCAAAAATGCACTGATTCAGAATCCGGTTCAGGATCTGTGCTGGTCATCAGAAAATCCCAGGGTTAAAATGGGTTAAAAATTCGTGGGTTAAAATCTCAGGAATGCGGAAAAGCCCCTGTTAGGGCTTTTAACTGCTCAGACTGGAGTAGGTTGAATTCAGCCTTGGATAAAGGTGTCTAAACAAATACGTGTAATGAAGGATCATTATGTTATCATGGCATATTAACAAGCACCAGGTTTGTTAACAGGTTTAAGAAGTGTATTATTGTTGATCTGGAAATTTTTTCTGTGACGAGACATATCTTTAACATTCAAGGAAGGAGTCTCCATTGTCAGGGCTTTGTAACAGCAGTAAACCTGAGAGAGAGAATAAAAGAGAGGTTAATGAGGGAACGGCTGTTTATAGCTGCTATATAATGTAAATGAGAAATTGTTGGGAAACTTCTATATAAGAGGAATAAAATACTTCAGGAAAATAATCTGCTTTTTGTCGAACTGCATCACAACACCATTTTCGATTATTTTCCTATAACAGCATGGCTCATGGGGTTTTTTCTTGACTTACTAGGTTGCTATAGAGTAATCACCAACATTTTTTCTGTTCAAAAACCAGTGAAGGATAAAAGACCACTTCTTTTGACTTTCTCTAAACAAATCACTAAAAAATTCATTCGATATGTAACATTTAAACGTAATGACTTAGCTTCAGTCGGTTAATATTTTTCACTGAATCACTGCAGACATAAACCGTGACGCAACCTGGTGATTGGTAGAACTATTATCTTCCTAGACGGTTTAAATAGGTTGCCGAGGCGATCTTTTCAGGCACTACATGTCAACAGAAATGAAGATGCTATCAAGACTGAAATGATGTCACAAATAAAAGAAAATAGTCAAAATATTAGTCAAAAACTTGCTGCCATTTTGTTAAGACCACAGACATGATATGCTACATCAGAGCACTATGGCTGCACAGACACATTCGAAAAAACAAACATCTTTTCTCTCAAGTACAACGCCATGCATTTCGCAAGGCTGTTTTAATGCAAATGACTAGCTAATCTGGCTAATCAAGCTTTTGAATTCAATTTGGAACGTTGCCTAGCTAGTTATAACCAAAAACACTGACATGGGAGCACATTGAAGCTTTCATTTGCATTGTCATTCTAATGAATTTATGATTCGTAAGTAGGAATTTACGGTAGCTTAGTGGTAAAACAGACAGACAGTTTTTTTTTTATGAACATTTTTAACCCGCCTGTAAGAATTACAACTTTTTTTTCCAAAGCAAAGCCAGCACATTGTCTGAAACTAGTGCTAAATGAAGTGCTTGTTCTGGTAAACTACGTGATAGATTCCTCGCTATTTGGCCGAGGTTATTTTTACCCATAAGTCCTGGCAACGCTGCCTGTGTGGGGCTGGGCTGTTACTTGGCAGTATTTTCCCTGAAATAAGGCTCTGATTTGCTTCTGTTTGGTTTTCTCAGACACATTAAGGAGTGAGAGGCGTTATTTTAGACAAATGATCCAAAGTCATCACAGTGATACAATAACTGAGAGATTTGGAGAGCGAAACATATGAACATATGGATTTATTAAAATATAGAAAAGGAAACAGACCTGGGAGCTGCGAAAGGGATCTTTGTTGATCCTTTAATAATGTGCAGTCTTTATATAACCTCAGGTAAGAAGTGGAATAAGACATTTTGATAAGAATCCTTTGAGTTTGACAAATGGCATTGACATTTGCATTTGTAGCTATAGTAAATATGTGGTTTTTTATTTATCCAAAGGAGCTTTGTGAGAAGGCAGATGTTAGTCATCCTAAATAACACACATCTGAGTGTAATTTAATAAGGATGTGGACTGCTGAACTGCTAATTTTTACATCTGCACTCAAAAACACCACCAATTCTCCTGCATTTTTGGAGAGCAGAGGTATTTTCTTCTCTGCTTGCTTTTTTGTTACATCTGCCATTATAATAGACATTATAAAGGCAGATGTAACAAAAAAGCAAGCAGAGAAGAAAATACCTCCACTCTCCAGAGAGAGACCAATGTCCACTGAAAGACATTTGCGGATTATATGATAATAATTATAGTATGGTTCAACACCCAGGCATGGAATTTACATCGAGTAGTAATCTGTGATCATAATCAAAACCACGCAGGATAGATACAGAATATTTAACAATGGCTCAGTTTTTAATAGCATGAAAACAACTTCGGTCATCACATATGCTAATTCTAGCTAGCTATTATTATATTAGCCGAACAAGACACACCCTAGAAGAAGTAGTTTATTTTATCACAATCTGTACATCACTGTAACTGATAAAGGTTGCTCATGTTACCAAATAAGTAAGGAGTAAGATGAGATGAGTGAAATTATATATATTTTGTCAAGGTTTGAAGGAATTGAAGGAATTTTGAAGGAATTTCCAGCGTTATAACTTTGTAACTGAGCTGTAAAGCTGTCACTTTAAGTCTTCAGAACAGAGGAGTTTATGCTTTGTGTTTACACTTTCTCTGTAACATGACAAGCTGCATTTTTTAATTCAAAATAAATAAGAGAATAAAGAATAAATAAGAGAAAAAATAGAGCGTGGTAAGGGAACAATTGTTAGTAGCTTCTGATAACAGGAGCTAACGTTTTTGCGGATGTTCCTCAACATTAAACATAACAATAAATGGATAAAAAGTCTGACATGTTCTTCACGTAATAAAGAATGTAATCACTGGCAAGTTGCTGCGGTAGAAGAGGAATAAAACACTTCAGGATCAACTTCACTGTGGTAAATGGAACTCTGCTATGTGTTAGTCCATATCACACCACCCTGTCGTTTATTATTTTCCTGTAACAGCACGCCCCTAAGTGTTTTATTCCTATGCTCTTCCCTTCTACATTTTCTTCTTAATTTGGTTTGTTTCAGGTTTGTTTCAGTCATGGCTTCTATTTACAAAATGAAAACATCATTTTTTTTTTAGATTCATTACATTCATTCATTTATTTCTTTGTACTAATTACTTTAATTATATTTGTAATAGTAGTAACTGTTTCAGTAGTAGCATTAGAATGTATGGTTTGTTCACACATTTACCAACATTTCATCGATCTTCCTGCAAATGTACACATGCTTTAATGCTGGATGTCATGTTTTTGAGTGCTTTAAATTCCAGGTGATGGACAGAGACATGAAGTTGAAGTGGGAGTTGGTTTAATTACGGCGCTTCTCGCACTTCTACCAGAACTCCCATTGCTCGCTCAAGCACCTGTGATGAGGTTGCCTGGATACAAAGAGTCCTTTTTTCTGTCACCATGCACTGCAATGTTTTTAAACACACACACACACACACACACACACACACACATGTAGTTCCCACTCACTTTATCTGCGTCCAGACAAACTGACTTCTCCTCATTCTCTTTCTTTGCTCCCGTCTCCACAAACAGATAGAAAAAAGCGCAGACATTTTGATCAGATTTCAAAGAGACCATTTCCATTTTTGTGTAATCACGCCTCAAGCTTCTGCACTTGAAATTCAGCCTGTGTCCTTTTTCCAGAGTGATTTATGGT
This sequence comes from Pangasianodon hypophthalmus, assembly GCF_027358585.1. Taxonomy (NCBI): domain Eukaryota; kingdom Metazoa; phylum Chordata; class Actinopteri; order Siluriformes; family Pangasiidae; genus Pangasianodon; species Pangasianodon hypophthalmus. The sequence continues at coordinate 4,188,016 of NC_069730.1, read as the reverse complement.
GTTTGCTAGGCCAGTGAGGGATCACCGTCGTGCAGAACAGCTTCTCTGATTTAATGCTTTTAACTTTCTTTCTCGCCACGCCTCACGTTCTCTACTCTCTCATCTTTCCCTTTGTTATAGCTCACCAGGGATTTTCATTTCATTTTGGTAGAAGTGTGTTTCGCATCAGTGACAGACCTACAAAGTTTGTGTCACTGCACATAGACGATGTGATTGGATAATTCTTTGATCACCTATACGTTTTGCACAGGGGAAATATTATATACTCAGTTTATAGAGTATTTGCACTGTTTAAAGGGTATAAAAGTCACTCAGGTCTGATTTTATAGCAAGACAAGTGAAACTTTTATGTTAAAATAATAAATAAATCTCAATCTCAAGCAAATAAATCATTTTAATGGAAGTGCAATGAATAGACGGAGCAAGACCTATACAATCCCAAAGAGGAATAATGAACAAGAATGTCAGGAGAAAGAGAGGAATGGGTAAACAGTAAAAACATAATACATTTTCTACATATTACTGATTTATTGATGACTTAAACCAGGACCAAAATATGTTTACTTCTCTTTCAATCATTAGTAAAATCAGTTCTTTTACAAATTGCTTGTTTAATGTCCCTTGTAGAAATATTGAAATATTTCTGACATTTTTCCCTTTTTATTCGCTTCTGCTCACTTCCTAATTATATTTACCACTAAAATAATTTGGAAAGTGTTAAAATTGACACTTCATTGTAGTAATTAATACTTTTTGATCAAAATTCTTTCCCTAAACTCTCCCATTTGTGCTGTTTTTAACTATTTTCGGATGAAATTTCCATCTCTAACAAATCTAGCTGACTTTAATGCTAGCTAAGTTGAACATACATTGATAGACATTTTATTTCAATATTTATTTAATAAACACAAAACATTCTCCATTTATCTTGACATAAAGCAAGAGTGCGACGGCAAGGGATCTTTCAGACGGGAAAATTAAGCGGAGAAGAAATTCCTAATTACTAATATGAGTTCAGGGAAGGGGGCGGGGCTTCCAGGGAGTATCAGTTAATATTAATTCAAAACACATACGTAATTCCTGATTGTTCTGTTGATAGGCCCATATACTGTTTTTACACACATCCTTCTCTGTCTAATCATGCCAAGTTGAATCATTCTATTTTCATTGTAAACTTTTTTTTTTTTTTTTTTTTTAAGCAAGCCATGTTGTCAGGTCACTAATCATACCAGAGAGGGTGAATAAAATAAAAAAAATCTATGAAAGTCTGTGAAAAAACACTGACCTTCTAGCCCTAGTAGCTAGTCTTTGGTTTGATGATGAGATGCATTCAGATTAATAATTTATACAAATGCATGCAACAGATGATCTGCTACAGAAGACAAGCTGGAGTCACTGATTTACAGCCAGTGTTTTTCATGCAGTACATTTATCATCTTTGCTACTGTATTTTTTTTTTCAAGTACACAGTTTGATCTACTGAAATACTTTACTGGATCTCTGTAAATCACAGTGTGCAAGTTGATGACGTGTTGATATTGCTAATAATATGTATTTTTAGACTAATTCAATATATTCATCTGAAATGAAACATTTAAAAATAAGTTAAACATGGTCTGAAACATTAAATATGCGGTCGTGAAAGTAGTTAAAAAAAATGAAGCAAGTCATTGAATGGAAGGGTTACCTGAGTAATGCTAAGTGCTGTTACTCGTACGGTTTTTGGATATTATGTTGGATATTATGTTCAGCTCACACTTCTCACATTCTTCACATTTCACAGTTTATCTGCATCAGATCGCAATGTACTCGTGGAACACGAGACAGTTACCGTCCACATCACATTAACCAAATCCAACCTCTCACATACTCAGACTCAGTCTCGTTCTACCATTTACATGTCCGCTTATTGAATCAGATGTACCACACACACACACACACACACACACACACACAAACATGTTTGACACAGTTATTAATGCAGCTAATTAATTCTATACTACACCTAAATCTATCCCTAAACTTAACCTCAGTAACCTAAAGGAAGGCTTTTGGCTTGTTTATTTAATTAATTTATTTAAAGAAAAAAAAGATCTGCAGATTTTGAGAAAAAAAAAGTTTTCCTTTGTGGGGACCAACAAAATATCCCCACAATGTAAAAACCTCCATGAGAAAAGCTTAAAAAAAAAATAAAAACACACATATTCCCACAAAGATAGAAATATCTGACAGCTCTGACCTTGTGGGGACATTTGGTCCCCACCAAGATATAAAAAATGTGTCCACACACACACACACACACACACACACACACACACACACACACACACAGAAGGGAATACCTACCTGAGGGAGACATCTGGATCATTTTATGGACTCTTCTCTGCTTTTTCCTGCTTCCTTTCTTTCTCTCAGCATCATTGTTTATTGTATTAGGTCTCTTGTATTAGCCCCATTAACGATGTGCAAAATGCCTTATAAACACAACATAATGTTGAATGAACCTATTCATAGGTCATTCAAAAAGTGCTACCATGTTTTGTGATCCTTCTCCTTTCACACATAAAATCTCAACTAGATCCCAACTCTCACTGTCATGACATTCAGCCCGTTCCAACTCGAGACCCCCCGCTTACACCAACTCCAGCATTTTCCCAGTCAATCTGCTGCTGATTTTCCTGCTGTTTATATCAGGTTTGCCATCTGAGGCCTGGGTGGCAGCGGCTTCCGTAACTATTGCTTTGTTGAGTGCAGCCTGTTTACAATGTTTGTGTTTCACTAATGCGTCACTCATCCGCTCCCACATGTCCATATGCTCAAAATCTAACACCTGTCACAAATCAGTGCTGGAGTCTCGTCTGAGGCGGGAGCCGAGTGTTGTGCAGATGTGCAAAGAGGACTAGAGAGAGAGAGAGAGAGAGAGAGAGAGAGAGAGATGACAGACTCGGAAGAGAACAAAGAGACAGAATACAGGGAAGAGGAGAAACAAAACATTGAAATTATTGTCATACCTTAAAGCTTATCTTATAATCTTTTCCATAAAGAGACAAACATACAAGAATACTCTCTCTCTCTCTCTCTCTCTCTCTCTCTCTCTCTCACACACACACACACACACACACACACATATTGGAAATTTCCACCACTCAGAAGTTGTCCTGCCTTAAATTCCTCTAAAACCTTGATTTCCCATAATTCCTTTCCCCCAGTCAGTTTGGCACTTACAGTATCTTAAGTGTTACACTGTTAATAAATGCTATGACAGTTTGGTTTTTCTAACACTTCATATAAGTTAAAGTTATCAGTTTGCTAATATTTTCCTTATTCCTTATTTTTTTTCTCCTATTCCTTAATTATTCCTAGTTATTAATTATATATAGAGATTTTTTTATACTTACAATTATCAATTATGTGTAAAGTATTGAATTATATAGTGTACAGTGATGATGTATGAAATGTGATTGTATTGTTTTTATGTTTCTACCTCATATATTTCTGGAATTTTAATTAGTCCTCAAACACTCATGTTTTCCATGCAAACGGGTTTCTAGGGGATGTTTTTAGATGACGGACATTGTGAATGCAGTGTGAGAGGAAGCTAAGCTACTGTCTCGCTATTTGGCTCATAAATAAAGAAGTTCAACAAACTCTGCTGTACTTCTGCAAACTTTAAGGGTTAAATGTTTACTCACTTTGGAACATCATGACAACTGACTTTATAAAACTGCACATCTGGTATATTTATGCTTTATAGTGTTTATAAGAATACTTACATCCAACTTAAGTCCAAAAGTAAACTTACACAGGGAAAGTTATGCGTATTCAGAGTTGGGTTATGCACCTGCTTTTCTTTATATACCACTGAGGTTATGCAATTTACCTGCGTGCAGTTCACAGCTCCAAGGTTGCCAGACAAGGTTTTTCAATAGCATCTAAACTACTTCCTTTAAATACAAACACTTTCCTTTAAGCCTGAGATAAAAATCAGGGATCCCTGAGTTTTTTTTATAGTAAAAAAAAAATCTGGCAACCTTGGAGCATGAAAAAGGAATTCATGTTTATTTCTCTTTACTTTCAAATGTAATACAATGTAACACAAAAGCAAGACACAATTTAAAAATCAAACAAAAAATACAATGATATATGAATCTAGTAGGAGTCTGTGAGTACTGTATGAATATTCCTAGCTGTAATTATCACATTAATCACTGCAAATCTGGCTTAATTTCATTATTCAATAGCTTATAGAATAGCACTTGATCCAGCACATCCTAATATTTGGCATTTTATTGTATATGTTATATTGTGCGCTGACAGTTAATTGTGAAAGACACAACTTAATGAAAGCTAGGAGATATTACATAATGCTTATGCAGGATGTAGGCTTTTTTAGGCTTGTATTGTTCATTCGATGCGTTATCTTGTAAAGCAAACATGCCCCTGGTTTGAAGTATACTCTGACTGAGGACTGATCTGTTACTCTACTCATAGAGCTCATGTTACTTTATTTTTAATCAGTAAAAATCTTTTTAAAATCGTTCCTCAAGAATGAATGTTTTGGATTATGACGCTTAGTCCTCCGATGTCCTTTGAAAAAAAGAAATGTAGTCTTTAAAGAGACGATACTATTAATACTATTAATAGTGTCTTGTTTATGTATTTACTATTGGCCTAAACAGCATACCATAGTTTTGAGTGTATTTACAACTCAAAACATGAATTTCAGCATGACATGTTGTGGTTACTTCAAACAATCGGACAGTGGTGCTGAACGTAATGCTGCTCATTGCTTGAGCTGATATAGTGAAAGAAAAACGGGCTTAAATCCAAGGTCGGAATTATGTCTAACTGTGACATGTGTCTGTTTTATGCAACCTTGTGTGCGTAACTCCTGCATAATTTCAGGTTCAATTTGAATACCGATGTGTGCAATTTTGGATTGAAATTGTGATCCAGAGGCAGAAAAACTAGAGAATTGCGACAATCTGTGATGATCCTCTTTCAAACATGATCATATATCTGCACCTGTCTCTCACTGTGCTAGATAAATATGCAAAAAAACATTATTTTTCTTCTCAGCTTTCCCTTTAACTCGCCTCAGCCTACCTTCTTCCTACTACATTCCAGTGTGTGTTTGTGTTCAGACAGGAAAAGGGGCACTGTTGCAGAGAAAGTAGCCAACAAGTCTTTTAAGGACTTTGGTTTGCCTGGAATGCTCTCTGACCAAGTCATTCTTGGCACGGTGTTGGTTTACCAAACCGGGGAAATGCCGTGCTGGGTGTGACATCACAACAAAACATTGTGACCTCTGTCTCTTGAGGATGAAGTTTTGATGAATCTCTACCGTGAGCATTCAAGCAGTTTGAAGTTTGAAGTGAAACGTCTAGCTCGTATATCAAAAACTAATAAAATCCTCTCATTTATCTTTTTTATTTTACACTGTATTAAATTACTCTTCAATATTAGAGCCAGAATTTCTGCCATTCTTTATAAAACACTATAGCTGCTTTATAAAAGTTGGAGAAATGTAGTAATTAATCAATGACAACATTTCAAATTTGAATGAAATACTCCAAACTTCTGAACCAAATCTATTGGCACCCTTCAAGAGAATGGACAAAAATGAGTGTATATAATAAACAGTACACACAAATTTTCCACTCAAACTCTTTGCCTTTCCTATAACCAAATAGAATTTTTGGTCAAAATTATACACTACATAATTAAACAAATATTTCAAATCCTTTTTTTTTTCAATCTTATTATTTTTGTTTTAAAGTCTTATATTATGCCAAAGGTCCTTATTAAACAAAAAGGAAGCATTTGTGTCCTGGATAATTCAACTTTGAAAGAAATGTTGGATGCCCCTTATACACTCTGCCACCTTTACAATTATTATTATATATTAAAATCTTTCCATTTTTTAAAAAATATTTTTATAAAATGTGTAACATGAACTCAGTTTGGCTTTTTTGCACCCAATATACATATGGACACAAATGCAGATCCACTGAATCTATGAAAGGTTTACACAGTCAGATTATTAGACAGACTATTATACAATTTTATCTATTCAATATTTAGGCATCAATCATTACTTTATTTTGGTGTTTGGCTGAACTTTTCTTTTTTGTTTCATTTTTAGCTAACATTTTTTTTTCTATTTCCATTGGTCTGATTATGAGGTTAAACACATATGTAACTACTCAAGCAAATCCTCTATGAATGGGATATTTATCTGGATTTCAATTCAATGAAAGATTTTCTGTGGTTTGTTTCCATTTTAAAGAATAATAAATATCATCTAAATGCAGTTTTTGGATTTGTTTTTGATAAATGAGCCAGTAAAACAGAAGTGGATACAGATGTTTGGACCTTACCATATACAAAATGAATCAGTGCCCATTGAGCTCTTAGTCATCGTTTTGGTCAATCAATAGAAAGTAGCACCGATAAATACTCATACATGAATACTGAAATTTGCGCTGTACGTGTATCCCCCAAAGTGATATTCTTCAGTTTGATGCATTAGTGGCTTGGCGGGTCTCTGATGTGAGATGGAATGATAATGTAGGCCATAATCAAGTCCACACATTGAACCAAAACAAACAAAAAAAATTGCACACAATCATTCACTCATCCATCTCCTAATGGGAATTCATTCTCAGCCTAAATGGAAATGCACAGTGGTCCGTTACCACAGCCCGCTCGACTCAGACTCTAATTGTTGTTAAAAGGTTGCACGTTCGCTGTCTTTCTTCAGGCCTGCGTTTAAACGTGACTCACTCTGACGTTAGCGGGGCTAAAACACACACTCGTGGTTGCATGATGTCAGCCAGTGGATTTGTTCAGAAGTGGGCTGTGCTCCTTTTTTTTCCTCCTTTTTTTTCTCTGTCCTTAGAAGGCTGTGTTTGGAGAGGGTTTGCACGCCAGAGACCGAGTGGATCTCAAGAAACGTGACCTTTTCCGCGTCTGTTCTCGACTACGCTGAAACACACATTCAGCTCACAAACACAACAAGACAAGATGAATTTCTTCTATGTGTCATATAAATGGATTTATTCTTGATTACCTGTGTGTGGAAATTAAAATAGTACACACTGGGCTGTTTTTCCCCTCTCTGGATGCTAAATAAGCTTGACAGATAGAGCTGATGGTGTGAGAGCGTGTCAGACAGCGACCCTGTGTTTATGTCGCATTAACACAGCCTTGTATATTTAAACAGCTGAGATTATTCCAGTAAGGGATAAGCTCTGGGTGATTAACCTCACTCATTCCTGTCTCACCCCCCTCCCCCCCCCCCTTTTTTTTTTTAGAACAGAACTGGCCAAAATCCACAAACTGAAGTTCATACAGTATATACGTCATATAAAATACGCATATCTGAAGAGTCACTGATAAATGAAGCTACAGGATTGCACTTTAGCCTTGCAAATGTTTACTTTCCCTGTGAATGCGACTATTCCTGGATTGTGTCCTTGCTTTCAGGCTGTTAACCTTATGGGCGTGAGCCAAACTAAAGCCAATACCCTTCCATTAGAGGGCAGAAAATGTCTCAGGTAATGAGCTTGGTCTCCATTAATCATATTTATTTGGGGCTAAGTACCAGGTTGTAATGTTTTGAATATCCAGGGAAACCTTATATCTGTTTTTGGACGTTGATTCAACTGAAATAAACTTCAATTATTTACATCTTCATAATTTTTTTTATGATGCTGAGCTGGCATTAAACTTTAAGTTACACATCCCTTTAACTTACTAATTAACCCTGTTTACTGCAATCGATACCTTTTACAAACAATTAACTTCGGCATTAATAAACCAGAAGTAATGTTAACTAAGTAGCAAGTAAAGAAGGTGCAAAAACATTGGGGGCATGCTGTTAGAGGAAAATAATCAACTGTGGGGCATTGTGAAGTGCAGGCTGCCACCCCAAAGTTGATTATTTTCCTAAAACTGCACATCCTGAAGTGTTTAATTCCATGTATACTGCAGTATATAAATAATAATAATAATAATAATAATAAGAAGAAGAAGAAGAAGAAGAAGAAGAAAACAGCTTGACATGTTACTAGAAAACCGGAAATCGTAAAGTTCTATTTCACTTTCCAGTGGAGGAAAACTTACAGAACATTACAAAGCACTGACACTGGAGACTCCTTCCATAAACACTAAAGAAGAAGAAAAAAAACTTCACAATATCAACAATTATTTTTAAAGTTTTTATTTGTTAAATAACAAGTTGTATTTTAGTTTGTTTATTATTAGCTTTAGACTATTATTAGTTAAGTATTCGCTGTTACTATAGAAGTGATAACATATTACAACAAATGCTTTAATATAAACCTGTAATGTGAATTACAGATGTCTCTACTGTGTCAATTTATGAATGATTTCATCTTATGAACAGAAAATGATAATAACCTTACTGAGTAACCGTGCTCGTCTGGAGTGTAAAGTCTCAGTGAGATGAGTTAAGAGTGCTAAGCTTAGGGATGAACAGTGTGTTGCCCTCAGTGAAGTGTGTGTCAGTGTGTGGGCTTAGCCTGCACTCTGGCTCGCTAGGTGATAACAGGATTGGGGACATTGGCATAATTGAATTAGTGTGGCCTGGAATTAGATGTTTAAGGGCCATGCTGAAGTGTGTGTGTGCGTGTGTGTGTGTGCGTGAGACAGCAACAGGTTTCTGTCTATTCATGTTACAGGTTTTCTAGTTACCCAAACTTCATTTGATCAAAGCTAAGCTGGAAGACTTTCAAATATCTTCCCTTTTTTCCGATGCAGAAACTCCGGCTGCATCCGAAATCCCTTCCTGTGCACTTCTTCAGGGCCAGACACTTGGTGGACACTGTAACTCTCTTGAAACTCAAATTATTATTATAAATACATGATGTAAAAAAAAAAGTAGCTTATCACTGAGCTATATGAAATTCCAAACGTATAATCTTCTAATCAACTGTTGTACCGTGGCCATTTAAGCAAGATACGGTATGATAACTAATTTGATTGGGATATATTGATGTTAGCCTAGCATGATATACTGTACATGGTAGAAGGAACCTTTACTAAGCTAGCTATTAAGCAGGGTGTTTTGTGATCTTGGGTAGCCAGCTTAGCTGATTTTACTCTGACAATTCTTACTCAGGCCACTGAAAATAGCTAGTTAAGCTACAGAACAGATTGTAAGCAGATGGTAGCACTCATACTAGTCTTAGCTAGTTTACACAATAAATCATTAGCAGTTTTGGCTAGTTGCTTGAAATTCAGAGTAGTGACAACTGACAGGTTTTCCATCACAACTTTCCTGAATGGAAACATTTGAGAGTAACGATTAGTATTAATCCAGTAGTATGTACCGTATGATACATTCATCTAGGTGTAAACAACTACATCACTCTTAATATTTGGACTACTTTGGGTAATTTACGTGTACCAAGCAGATTTTCTAAGTAAGTATAGTAGCTACTCTTACTGACTAAGCAACCAAGATATATGTAATGTACTGTATTTTTTCAGTAACTGTCAATCAAAAATAAATTGCTACACTGTGTGTTCTAGCTTTCCAATAATTTTTAGTTTGTGTGTGTTTAAGCCAACCAGATCTTAAACAAAATCTGAAGGAATTCTAACAAACGATGGTTAATTAATTAATTAATTTATTTACAAGCTATGACAGTGCCAACCCCAACCTGACATTGCTATTATCTTACAAATTTGCAATTAAGTGGCCATGTTGATGTAAACGTATCTACTTATTTGGCTAATATACTGTACAATATATTGTATATTTCCTCCTACTGTTACTCCTAAAACATACTAGCATTTTAACTGGCTACTCTAAATTGCCCCTACGTGTGAACGAGTGTGTGAATATGTGTGTGAATTGTGTCCGGCGATGGACAGGGTGTATTCCCTCCTCACGCTCAGTTTTCCCGGGATAGACTCCGGATCCATTGCGACCAAGACCAGGATAAAGCTGTTCCTGAAATGAAGGAATGAATGTGGTTAGCTAGATAACATGCACCTTTTATCAAATGTGTCACTGGATATTAAGTCGAGTTTACTTTTAAAGGTAGATTTTAAAGGTAGACTTATGTTAGTATATTTACTCCAATAACTGAGATAAATAAAAAGGAATCATATCCAAAATTGTTTTATTGTTTTACATTCTTGTTTATGAAAAAAGTTATTCATTAATAAGGAAATGTACAAGCAACTGAATTTGTCTTTCACTGTTTGTCTTCTTCAGGGTCATACTGAAAACATACATATTCTCACACACACACACACACACATACATGCACTCACTAATGGCCATAAATTAATTTCCCACATGTTTAGGCAGTGTCCTCATTATCCGTCCCTTTATTTTTAGCTCCTCCACTAAAGAGATCGTAAACTCTGGAGGTCAGGTCACTAGTGTGAGCCTCATATCGTCTCTCAGTATGACCCAGAAACAGAAAGTACACTCACCATCTCCTGTATAAAGCCCTGTACAATGTTACAATGATGGGTTGAAATCCAGCCGGGAGAAGAAGGTGCACACACTGTTGCGTGAGTAATGTTTGGACACCTGTTTCAGTCTTTCTGAAACCTCTTACTGAAGCTGTGAGGTGGAAAGAAGTGCTATATCCATTTCAGGTGGTCAGGATCTCTTAGCCACTTTATTTATTGCGCTCATAAAGGCATGTGTGTGTGAGGTTGAGCGGAAAAATGTGCGAGACAGATGGTGAAGGACTTAAACCAACTCGAACGCTGCATGCCAAGACCTGCCTCATGTGTCGATCAGTGCCACAGGCACGTCAATAAACAGCTAGGAACACAGCTGAATAATTAATGATGAACTAAGATGAATAATTGATGATAAATATCAAAGCCTTAAGCTAGATTCAGAGAAGGGTTCGGTTAGTCACCATGGTGCAGGACCAAATCTAATGAAAGCTGAAAAGCAATGGCCCAAATGCTAGAACATTAGAAATGATCAGAAGTGTCCGAAATGCTACGAAGCAGGCGATTGGTTCTAAAGAGACTTCTTGACGTATTTATGTCATGTAGTCTCCGTGGCCAAGGGAATGAGTGTATTGCATAGCCATAAAATGACTCTGGCTAAGAAGTTGGTTTTCAAATGGTTATGTAATGATCTAATTCTAATTCTAGCAATATTACCTGCAACCTCAAGCTAAAGGTCATATTTATTAGCTAGACTAACGTAGACTATTAGCTAGCCCATGAATAGGTAAGGTATTATTTATGCATGTTTTTTTCCCTTCCCTAACGTTTTCCTAATCTTCTTTCAATATCCAGAAAATCTTGTTGATTCCACAAAATCTAATAAACCTGCAAAAGTACATAAACCTGCCTGTGCCTTTATCCTTACCAAAAAATGTATTCTATCTGGAATGTCAGGCTCATATAGTAATGATGATGTTTCAAGTCACGCATTAAACCCACACTGACTCTAATTTAGGATTAAAGAAAATGTACACAATTGTGTTATCATGGTGTCATGATACTGTGGTAAGTATTCATAAAAATCTTATAAGCAGAAATAAGAAACTCACTAGGGTCAGTGGAAACCATTCTGATAAACCCGTCTTTATATCAGCTGACACTTAATAAAATAAGATGTAGGAGTTTATGCTGGTTTACATCAGCGGTCATAAAGGCTTATGTAAGTTGCGTAGTGTATGGTTCTACACAAAGTAATGTAGGAATACAAAAATTACAGAAACATGTCTATGCTTTTATCCTCAACAACCACAACGGCAAAAAAAAAATCTATAAACACTCCCATTTCCCTGGAAAATTGTATTTTCATGAACTAATTTGCATACGGATACCTGATAGGCTTGTGTAATTTATGATGTAATAACACTTGTCTGTTACATTGTTCAATATGACATTTTCAGCCCTGCTGCAGTAATGATTTTCATACATAGACCAAAAATGTTTCCCAAAGTTTACATTTAAAATGGCAGTAAGTTTTTTTTTTCTTTCAGTGACTGCTATCTGTATCTGTATTCCGATTTAAACCAGAAGTGGGCATGTCCAAAAACAGAATGTTTTTCGTTGTTGGGGTTTGTACTGTTGTTTTTTTGTTTTGTTTTTTGATTAAATATGATCCTTACCACTATTCCCTGGAAATACTGGAGAACAATGGGTGGGAAAAAAAAAGCAAAGATAAAATAATGCCAGTAGTGTCAGAATTCTGGCTCTGACAGTTTGTACCAGCCCATGTTTCCCCATGTCTGATGGTATTTTTTCCATAAATGTTAAACGGTAACTTTGGTTTTCCCAGAAATGTCTTATCTGACTGCTCGCTCGCACCTGCATGGAAGTAAAAAACAATCGTTTGCTTGACTATTTTTTACATTTTACAGGATCCCAGTCCTAACACACACAAGTATTTGTATATTAAGGATCATGTTTGATCAGAAAGAAATTATAGTCAGAGTGTATATCACTAGACTTTTATATTAGCTAATTGTCATTTATGCAACTTAGCTGTATAAATTTTGGTTCCATCCATGCTGAATGTGGCCCTTGTTGACTAAAGATTACTCTAGCAGCCTTGGAGAAACTCACACTGTCCACATATTTCTCTGTACACTGCAGATTTATTTTTGCTTTAGTCCTGATAGTCTACCGAGGAGCTCTGGTTTTGGTGTGCTATTGTATCCACTGTGCAAGCAAACCAAAAAGGGAAAAGAAGAAAAAGAAGAGAAAACACACACTTAGCTGAGGAATCTTCAGAATTCGTGGAAGCACCTTATAAATCTACCATCCGTTTGTCTTGGAGGAAGAATGGTTTGGCAGAAGTCTGTTTTTAGCATTTCTTCTTATTTTTGCTCAAAGAACAGATTAAGCCTGGCACAAGAGAACAGAAACAGAATCACTCAAAGCGTATATGATTGCAGAAATTTTTGCACTTTTAAATAATATACACAAAAACAACTTGAGCGTGTAATTGATATGTTGTGACACCTCTGGTAATCCATCAGCAACCAACCGTCAGTTGTGTTATTTATGCAAGCCCCGAATCGCGCCGCAAGACCAATGGTGTGCGCCACTGGGCTCCACGAAGGGAATCCACCAGCTCAACAGGCTTTTTAGACATTTAGCTGACTTTACATGTCAGCCGTGGGCATGATTCATAATGAGGTCCCATTAGAATCTGAAAAGGAACATTTACCTGAGTGCTGATGAAAGAGCCTGTTTTGTATTTTAATGGACATCTCCATGGCAACAGAAAGAGGTCACATGGCCTGGACTCTGTAAACGTTTCGCCAAATATCATCAATGCTAAAAGCTTTTCCTCTTCCAGAAAAAAAAAAGAAAAGAAAAGAAAGACAAAATTAATAAATGAAACTCATTCGAGGTCTGATTACATATATGCGTATATAATATATGTATAAATGTATATTCAGTGTTATTTTGTATCAAAAATATTATAAAACAATGCCATTTAAGTTAGTAGAGGAAAAAAGACAACTAAGACTGTGAGGAGTAATTCCCTATAACGGAGACATTCTGCTCTTTTGCTCTGTCGCTGATGAGAACTAATGGGCAAGATTGAAAGAGTCAGGCTGCTCTTTATCTCATAAATCACTGTCAGTAATCCATCGAGAAGGTGATTTAGCCTGTAACGTCTCTCATTCCCTGCTAACTCCTCCTGCCATTTCGATTTTGCGTTTGCTTCATTTACATATATATCACCACCTTGTTCGTCTTGTCATATTGGCACAGTGTGTCCTGCTTTTATTTCCTCATCCTTATCATCCCTCTCTCTATTCTCTGTTACTTTCTGTCTCTTTCTCTCACTCACTCTCTCTCTTTCTCTCTCTCTGAGCCGGCAGTGTTTTAAGCTTTTTCCTCACTACATCAGAATTGCTCAGCTTAATTGGACGCAGCATACAAGTGCAGGCTTCTCACGTATTAAAAGAAAAATCCGCAGAGCACCCAAGTCCAGGTGAGTCATGAAGTACTCAGTTGAAAAAAAAAAATCTGTGAAAGGCGAGTGTGTTTTCAGACTCATCATGCGGCCCCATGATTGTTAACAGATATGCAGAAAGCACACTGTACTGTTGTTTAGCGAAAATGTATCTCTCAGGCAATCACAGTGGGTGAAAAGTAGCAAAACTGCAATTTACATAACTAATTGAAGTAACATAACTAGCAGCAGTGCCTAAGTAACTAGCTAGCTAATATCAAGAGTACGAAACATTATGCTAGCACATGTTAAGGTGCTAGCTTGTTACTACTAGCTACGATAACAGCAGCCTGTTGAATTTAAAGATAATGAACACGCAGTTGGTCGAAACATCAGTCATCTACAGTTCTTTTCACAACAATAGCAACTCAGATGATTACAACAAATGAACAAAGGATTTGCCTGAGTTCACTCCTTTCACCATACTAAGTAGTCTAATAGCTGTCTAATTATAGAATAATGTTCATTTTTCAGGTGCTATAAGGAAATATTTTGGGATGTCATCAGCGTTTGAACCAACTAATAAATGATGCGGATACATTTTTAAGTCAAATTCAACTTGACTCTATATATATATATATATATGTGTGTGTGTGTGTGTGTGTGCAATAATTTATGTTAGCTAAATTTCAATATATATATATATTATATATTTATTTATATAATTTCTTGCAGTCTGATCTAAATTGTGTTAGCTAAGTTTAACAGCTAAAGTATTTTAGTACTACAGTAAGCACTGATTGTTACAGTCTACAATTGTTTATTAAACTGTTCATTCAACCGTAATATTTATTAAAATATTAATTCTGTTCATTCTGGGTGGGGGGGCCCTTGAGTAAGTTGTCCCCAAATGAATTAATTCAGTGTAAAATCGTATAATAGTCCATGAGGAAAATCCATTTTCTTCGCAATCATGTGACATAATATTCTTTTTTTTTCTCATTATGTCTATAATCATTTGAGAATACAGTCTCAAAATTTTGTATGAGAATGAAAATGACTTCTTTCTCATTTCTCCTGCCAGGATTTTGAAAGAATACTCAAAAGAGCCATTTTTTTTTTTTTTGCATTTCTGTTACTGACATGAAAACAGAATGACCAAAATGTCCACGGGCCAGCAATGAAACAGTGCTGTCCAGTTTTCCAGAAATGAATTACAAGTTATGATTATTTACTGCAGTTTATTCTCCTCACAGGACATCTGTATCTCATTATGTTCAAATTGGTCTGTGCTACTTACTGTACTTAACCAAGCCTCCACTTCTTCCTGAGACAATTCGTGCCATGTGCCATGACCTCACCGTGTTTCATGTTAATTGTAAATTCAAGCCACTTTTATATTCAAAGTAATAAAAAAAAAACCAAAAAAGGAATAAAATGGATGCTGATTCACAGTTCACAGTGGAAACTTTTTGGTTTTGTGTTATTAAATTTGATGGTGGGTGTTTTGCTTGTACAGGGAGGAAAAGAGAAGCAGACGCATGGTGTAGTCGTTGATCTTTCAGTTTAAAATTTAAGCACTTGTCAAACATGGTTGTTCATGAATATTTCTGATTGGTTTCGTCTGGATGCGTGACTGCTTGGATGGCATTAAAATTCTTGTACAAGCACACATTTTCTCTCTCTCTCTCTCTCCCACACATACGCAAATATTGAAGAAATAGTGTTGCTTTTTCCTCTATTCCCTTTATATGCCATTAATCTCACTCGGCGTCTTCTCATAGTTGTCAGTCAGTTTTCATGTTAAGTAAGATGTCAGAACTGAATGAAATAAATAACTGATAGAATATTCTTTTTATAGATGCGCTTTTATGTTTTTTTTCCACACTCGACCACAAAAAAAACCTCTTCTGAATTATACATGACCATATTCGCTTACCTGATGAGCAACATCAACACTGAAAGTGTGTATATATAGTGTGTGAGAGACACACACAGTGATAGAACATGGATCAGCAGTTCACTGGCTCTCTCTAGGTAGCACTGCTTTAGAGCAGACAATGCAGTATTCGTACCTCAGCCTCCGCATTACTGCAGCAGGGACTTTCAGCACTGCATTCAGTGTGCTCACGTGCAACAAAAGACATTTCTACAACACTGATTATACCGTATCTTTGTACAGAAGACAGCCATGTCACTAAATGAGACGTTATCGGGTACATCCATAGTCTACATGCATATACAGAATGATTAAGGGCGTATGGATGAATTAGATCTTCCCTTTCCTAATTAAGATCATACATCACATGTGATCTCTACATTTTTAGATCCAGTGTTGCACAGATTTATGTATATTATAACCCTGAGATCTGATCCTTGAAAATACTCAGCTGGTTCTGAGGCTTTTAAACATATTCACAGCTCTTAACAATTACAGACCAGTGCTGGTTTATAGCCACACATCTGAATAAATTAGCAAAGCTGTTACATGGAACATTAGGCTACTGAATTCAAAACTCAAGATCATTTCCAAAGTCTTAAAACTACTAAGGAATTTGAAGTTCATCAGAGATAGAAGCAGTGAGAGATGGTAACGTAGTGCTGCAGCAGTAACCACAGTCTAGCCTTCCAAAATGGCATGACATAAAAATTTGGTTGCCTAAATAGGATATGTGGTGCACCACTAGAGCACAGCAGTTAAATTTGAGACAGAGGTGTGTTTTCTTCTAGCCTGAAAAATGCAAAACTTTAGTGATGGCGAAACGGGCAAAGCGAATTCCAAATTTGACTGTAATCAATATTAATAATATGTTGGAAAAATCAACACAGTCTCTTAATTAAAAGTTCATAAGATTTTGCATGCGATGACTCAAAAATGAAAATTTACAACCGATTAAGGTTAGGGTGAAGGTTGGGATTAATTATTATATCTTTTGTTATTACTTTAATACTATGAAATCCAAAGAAATGGGTGTTATGTAAGATTGGGTTGGAAAAATTACAAAATGTTCTTCAACTGCAAGGTAAAATGACATGTTCCTATTTTTATTAGGTTTGTTTTTCTCAGTCAAGTCTCCTGAAAGCTGTCATTGGTTCCAGACATGCATTCTTTACTCTACCTACATGCTTTTTCTATTCCTTTCACTGTAGTTACTAAATAATTCACAGTAGATACTAAATGTTTTGTTAAGCTTCTTTCATTCATTTTCTTGCACTGTTCCTGGTGGAGCTTATGGTAACAACAAGTTGAGAAGGTCAGTCCAGATTTCTCTTACCCCAGCCACAGATTCCAGCTTCTCCTGGGTGATCCCCAGAGGTTTCCAAGACAGCTGTGAAAAATAATCTCTCCAGTGGATCCTGTGTCTGCTTCAGGGTCTCCGTCCGGTCGGACATATCGGACACAAGCTCTACTTTGAGCTGACTAGGCTTGAGACCATGGCCAATTTTGTCAAGTCATGTCAAGTGGAGTTTATTGTCATTTCAGCCATATACAAGTACATAGTGAAACAACGTTTCTCCAGGACCAAGGTGCTACATAAGACAAACACACAGAACTACAAGGGACTACATAATACATTTGTTCTCTTGGCTCCTGGCCACAGGTGGCTTGGTCTTGGTGGGATTCAAACTCACAATCTCCTGACAATAGGGAGATTTTTTTTTTCTGTTCTGCCACTCAGGAGCACCAGCAAGTCAATTCTTTTCTGCGAAAGATCCATGGACTATGGATGTGCAGATTTTCATCTAAGCCTTGTTCAAGTTTGTGTAAGAGGTCCGAAAGAATAAGGTTGTGAGTACCAGCAATGGAAATTTGGTTCATCTGTAGGGTGTCTGGGTTTACTGCCCCCTGGTCAGCACATGGTAGAGCGGTATCAGGTATGTGCTAATGGACAGAGACCCCGGGGTAGACCCAAGACCTGCTGGAGAGATTATAACTCAACCCAGTTGGCTTGGTAACATCTGGGGATCCCGCAGGAGGAGCTGTAACCTGTGGCTGGGGATATAAAAACCTGGGCTTTCCTTCTCAGCCTGTTGCTACCGTGACCCCTACCAGGAAAAGTGGAAGGAAAATGAATGAATGTAAATGAGTGGGTTATTATTTCTTTCTTATTTGTTTTGCTAGGCTATGTGTAATTATGGAAAACTTGGCAGGGCTTATGATGGAGTAGGGTGATTAGAGCAGCAGATGGCTCTGTGCTTTCACACAACAAGACTTGTACTATTAAATAATTAAAAAATTGTGTTTAATTGTATGAGGAACTTTTTCATGTTAATATATATTTTTTAAAAGAATGGCAGCAATACTGAGTAACATACTACTAGCTCGTTATCCAGGGTTTTTTTGCTAAACATTTGCTTGACTTCACTCAGTACTTATCTAATAAAGTTTACCTTTTTAAATTTTTTCCATTTTTCAAAGCTTTCAACTCTGATTTTTTTTAAAAAAAGCACTGAATGTGCTTTTTAAAGACATGTAGCCACCTCTTACTGTGTTAGATTTTAAATGGAGGTTGATGAAAAATATAAATGCCTAATTTGGACCACAGCTTAAAACAGCCAAAAGACTTTCTCATGTAGGCATAGCAACAGCAGTCCAGAAGTCAACAGTATTTCCCATGAAAATAGTAATACAAGAGTGTGTGGTGGGTGGGTGTGATCATTTTTATGTTTATGCAGTTAATTCACGCATTACAAATTTGCTAGTCTGGAGCTTCACACCACCTTTATTTTGTCTGCTGCAGTTTGACTTGCAAAATATTTAGGAGACACTCGTCTGTAGTGCTATGAACAAGTCTATTATAGCTTATTTTTGGCTTTGCCATATTAGCATAAAAAAATTCATACGTACTGTTTTTTTATTTTCTGTTCAGGATTGATGTTCATGATGTGGACTCATTTTGGCATATCATAATATCTGTCCCTTTTTTAGGTTTACTAAGCAAATGTTACCTCTTTGTTAAAGATGTATACACTGCTGGGTTCTTCTCAAAAATCATAGGTGTAGATTTAAGTAAAGAATGAAGGGAAGTGAAATGTCTCCTGAATCACAATTACACAATATATACTTGTATTTGGATGTTTAATTATGTAGCCTCAGATTCCTGTTCTTGGCTGACAGGAACGGAACCCTGTGTGGTCTTTTGCTTTTGTAGTCCATCTGCCTTACGTTTCGACATGTTATGCTTTCTGACTTGCTTTTCTGCTCACCACGGTTGTAAAGAGTGGTTATTTGTGTTACCATAGCCTATTTGTCAGCTCAAATCAGTCTGGCCATTCATCTTTCTCATCAACAAAGCATTTTCATCTGCAGAACTGGATGCTTTTTGTTTTTCTCAGCATTCTGTATAAACCTTAGAGACTGTTCTGTGTGAGATCAGCAATTTCCGAAATACTGCATGATTTTATGCCTTGCACTCCTCCCACATGATTGGCCAATAGGATAATTGCATCAGTGAGCACGTGTACAGGTGTTTCTTAAAGTAGTCAATGAACAAACAAGCACTATTATTATTATTATTATTATTATTATTATTATTATTATTAATCTTTCTATTTATCATTCACACATAAGGCTTGATGGAGTTGCATGAATGTCAAGATGGCTCTCTCTTCAATGATTCGATGGATATATCTTAGGCACAAAGGTTTCTGAGTCTCCATCTCATCATGTGTTTCTCTCTCTCTCTCTCTCTCTCTGTTTATTGAATTACCCTGCCTGGTACTCAGGGCAGACACTGTCTGCTGGTGGCCTGGACCATAACGACCTCATTAATATGATAAAGAGCCCGTCAGCCCGGCTACCTGGTGTAAAAACCCGCATGGCACAGCAGAGACCTCAATATTGGCCACACCTACACCAAAATGGACCTTACAAGCATCATAAATCTTAACTCTGCTGCCTCTAGATAAAGTCATGCTCACTCAGGCTGCAAAACAACCCTGATTGTTTGCTCACACACACACACACAAGTACATGGTGTCAATCTCACACAGACACACTCTCTATCTCTTTAGATGATGAGGGCGATGTGTTATTACGACCTTGTGATGTAAAGTGCATTGCTGCAAAATGGGCTTTTTAACTAAAACGAAGATGGCAAATGTCAATGCCGTCTGTGGAGAGAGAGGCTCAGAAGCAGTGTGAGGGAAAACTGAAAAAGGAGCTTTTACTCAGAATTAATTTAGGGTAAACCACCATTAGTAATATCTAAAGTACCCCTGAACTTTAAAATAGATTTTTGAACATCTCTTTTTTTTGGTTAACACCTTTTATAAAGCTTAATATGATTATATTGATTAATATTGAGGTCAAAATTCCTATCACAGCTCCATCACTTTTTTTTTCAATTTACAACAAAGACATTCTCAAGACGTTTGTGAAAAGCTGTTTGAGGGAAAGCATTATGAGCTCAGTTTGTGACCAGACGAAAAATCTTGACTATAAATGACTGGTAGCTAAACACAGCCACCTTTTTCTAACATGACAATTTTTAAACAAAGATTAGCTAAATCTCCACTCTATTAGCAAATAGCACTTCCTAAATCTAACTGAACTAACTGTCAAAATTGTCGTGCAAGTTATAATTATCTCGACTCTTGGGAAGAAACCCCAATGCAGTTTCAAGCAGATGGAGTGCAAACCCTGCACAGCTCCCAGTACACAAGCATTCTGACAATGGTCTAAGCAATTTCTTTTATAGTTTCCACAGTAAGGTCTGGATTAGTTGTAGTGTCACTATGGAATTAAGCATCTTTCACACCATCTGCAACAAATTAAGATGATGTGATGCACAGCAGTAAATTCAGCCTTGTCACGTCTCTGTGGATATTTGACTAGCTAGCATTCACTGAGGCAGTACTGCTGCTCCAGGCAATACTGTCACTTAGGAGCACAGAATCAGGTTTATTCTTCAGTTTAAATTAACGCCAAAATGCACAGTCACATACAGTAAAGACACAATGTGGAATTGCATAACACTGACAGTTAGCAAGGTTAGCTAGAGGTTCCCTGATTGAGATGCCTTGTAATTTGTAAAGATCAAATTTTATTTTCATCATTTTCCAATAATGAATCTAAGAAAATCTGCTAATATTGTTAACACTTGTTAACAGGGTTGAGGTTTTTTGACACAGAACTGCAAAAGCACAAAATTACTTTTCTTCTTCCCATGATCTTCAGGAAATTTTATGAAGCAACTTTTTGTCAAACATGTGACTTGTGGAATATTCAAAAGACAACATCTCCTAATACAGGAATAGATGCCATTTTTTGCATTTTGTTATGTTATATACAATATATCAAGCTGCGCAGAAAATATTATTAGGATTGTTTTCCTGATTCATCGTCGCACGAATGTACCATAATAAATGAACATAGGTTCTGTGATAAATTAAGCACGTCTTCAGCCTGTTTGAGCAACGGAACTTTGTCACAGTTTTATAAACACATAAAAACGAAAAATAATGGCGCACAAGGAGAAATATATACAGACATGGGTATGCTCAGATACACCTGGGTCTTTAACCACCTGATGTTCTCTCTTAGCTCTCCCTGGAGCGAGCAATCTAATCATTATCTGTCAACAGGAATTCCCTCAATCAATCTTATTTTCATCGCCCGTTCCCATGGATACACATGGTTCCAGAGCTTGGATTGATGGTGGGAGGTACATTTTATTTGGCCTCCACATTAAATTTTGTTACTCTTTGTTGCATTGAATGCCCTTAAGTATGCTAGCAAGTCTCAATGTGTTTAATGGAATGTGGGCAGCAGAAGAACAGAAAATTGCATTGCAAAATGCATGATCTTTTGCAATCTGGATCGATCTTTAAAGTCATACAGAAGAAGTATATAATACCAAGATTAATATGTACACTGATTGCACTTTTTTTTAAAAGCCCAAAGATGTTTCACAAAGATAATCACAAAAGTATCCGAAGACAAATATAATAAAGGCTTTAGGAGAGCTGATTCATTCAATCTTTTTGTAAATCTGGCATCCATGTACAAAGTCTGTTGTTTCAATTTTTAATTCCATCTGAGCAAAGCAAACTATCTGTGGTGTAATTATTAGGCCATCTAGAAAAACTAACTAACTAGATTATTGGGTTTTTTCCTATGTAGATATATTTTTGGACTCCACCAGGGTAAGACTGGTGAATACCATCCACTATTCCTCAACAATAGTTACCCAAAGTGCTACATATACATAAGAATACAATTGTTACTAAAAATACAGACAGGGTACAATAAATAAAGCATAATACTAACAGACGAAATATTAATAATAGTAATAACACAAATTTTTTTAAAAAAAATTCAAAATGCAAGCATGAAAGATATGTTTGTAGTTTTGACTTGAAATAGGTAACTGAGGATGTAGGGATGCATCGATACCATTTTTTTCCCAGTATGAGTACAATTACATGTGTTTTTTTGGTACTTGTCACCTTGATTCGCAAGCAAAGTAGTGATCGAGGGGAAAGGAAGCCGCATGTCTCAGTGCTCAGTGCTCGCCGAGCAGAACTGCTCAGTTTCTCGACACATTAGCTTCACTGCTTCACCTTGGTGTATGTGCTAATCACAGGCACCTTGCGCTCATTTTTAAAAACGATGCTCATTGATATTGCTCTGTGTGATCAAGTAGGCCATCCTCATGCTCTCGTAAATTTTAAAGGGGTACTTGTTTTGCAGGAAGATGCTGTAGTTCTGCTGCTGATATTATCAGTCTGCTTTGATTTGCCTTGATCATCAAAAAATACGACCAGATACCTGTCATGGAATACAAGACACAACGATACTGCAGAACTCTCTGAATGATATGTGATAGAATTATTTTATCTGAATAACTAACAGAAATAGGACATGGATTCATGTGTGTTTATGCATGCCTAGAAAAAGAAAAAAAAAAAGAATCAGCTTCATCCTAGTGCTTATAATGATGAATGTGCAGTGTTATTAGGTTTGTTAGTTCTAAATCCATTGGAAGAGGTAGTAGGTTTTCAGTTTCAGTAGATACTTGATTAAAAATCCTACTGCAAAACGACAGGTTTCTTATTACACCCTTTTCTGATAGAGATGAGAGTGCAGCTCTTGTGCTCTCAGTACATCTCATTCTGATTTAATTTTCTTCAAACCTAATCATATTCTTCAGGAGCAAAAAAAAAAAAAAAAAAAAAAAAAAGAAAGAAAAAAAGGCTCATATATAAATTGAAGTTTTTGTCCAGACCATCTCAAAGACTTATGAAAGCATCTTTGTTTCCTCGCTAAATTCCCGTCTGAGGTTATTGTATTTATGGCCTTGTGACAAACCTGTGGTCTGAATGCGGTGCAAGGTCTGTGTGAAGGAGAGACGTAGGAGGGAGGAACAGCGAACGAGGAGGAAGAGCAAAAGAAAGTGAGGGGGAGGAGAGACAAAGTGGGAGGAAGGAGAGGACAGAGTGGACAGTAGAATCGATGAGCGTCCCCGCTGGACCACATGATTGACAGGAGCTGCAGGAGGCTGAAGGGGTCACAGGTGGTGCTACACACACACACGCACGCACACACACACACACACGCACACACACACACACACACACACACACACACAAACATGCTTCAAATACCCTTAAGCAGAGATATATATACTACACAACCACACACATACAATACAGTTTGCACACACACCCACATACGCACACATTATTTTGATCAATAAAACACACTCACACACACACACACACACACGCACACATTACTTTGCATTTTGAAAATACAAAGATACACTCTGTAAGAGGGACCTGAGTTCAGTAACATCACTTCAGGTAAAAATGTTAGCATTCCTGTATTAGCATTCCAATAATAGCTAACGTTAATGCTAAGTATCCTTCGGAAGTCAATCAATACTAGTGTGTCCTTGGTTTCTAAAATATTCCTGCACCACATGCTGTTATTTTTCTCCTGTGTGTTAGCAAAGCTTAACATAGCAACAACATTAGAGCAGCCTTGCCTGCTAGCTAGCATCTAGCTCAATAACTAGCATAGAGTATGATTTTAGTAGGACTTTACTGACCATGTAAAAAACCTCAAACACATATTAAACATTCAGAAACATCACACATGATTTCTACAACACGCTGCATAGTCAAAACTTTGCTACGTCTCCTTTTTATCCTGATTTGTAGAAACTGTGGTAGCTTTTTGGTAATTCTTTGGTGCTGTGGAGAATTTCTAGCTGTAAAGCAGCTCAGGTGTAATCGGCTGCACTAAAATCCACCAGACTTATTTGTGATTGAGTTTACATGGAGTGTCTGTATTTAGAATATATAGAAATACAGCATTTTAATTACAAATTACATGCTGTTTTTTTCTAAGGGCCTTGAATGCAAATTGTGACATCACCCTGCTGAAAAAAAAACAATAGAAACCCTCACAGAAATTCTAATGGTTTCCACAACAAATACCATTACAAACCATCAGCTGTTAACCTTTAAAACCATTACCAAATGTTTTCCATTATGTAGTAGGACGTATTAAGGATGAAGTTCCTTAATGGTATCCACTGGACATAACATGCCACCAATAGAAGGCAATAGATTACCAGTCGAGACCCACAAGGACCATTATAGTTTCCATTAAAACCAATACAATTCCCATTATAACCATTAAAATCATTACAAATTCTATGAGAGTTTCTATTGTTTTTTGTTTTTTTTTTCAGCAGGGCAGTATTATAAAGTTTTATCTGGGCAAAAATGAATGAAGCATATCAACTTTATCATTACTGGATATTGTGGTTTTATCTTTTTTAAAAAATGTATCCACTTTTTAGATATACAATGACAAAAGAAATCAGACCTAAGGTCTGTCTATGTATTAGGGATGTAACCAAATATGACCATTATTCCGAATGACCAGATAATGTGTTCTAAACAGATACAAATACAGACACAAATAACTTGATATGATATGATAGATATGAAGCTTGCAGTATAAAGAAAGACCATGCTCAAAATGTAAAATGCATTTACAGCATCCTTACTAACTGTGTGGTCAGAGTTGCTGTGTTTTATATTAGGCTACTATTTTGGGAAATATAGCCTAGTATATTCATTAGAAAATATTGCACGTAGTTACCAACATAAAATAATATCTGCATGAGAAGAATTAAAAGAAGAATCTCTATTTGAAACCAATTATGAACTTGAGTGATGTAGCTGAGGTTGAGGAACTGTCAGAGCCTGAATTCCCCGTGATTTTCTACTTCTTCTTGTTTCTTTCTTCTTTTGTTGTTTTCTAAAACATGCATTAGTTTCTTTATTCCTTTATTTTGTTTGTATACTGCTGCTGCTTAGATGGGACAGAGAAGGAACTCCAAAACGTTGAAACTACAGTATATAAGTATTGAATACTTTTGTATGTACATCCTACATATTAAATAATATTGGTTTTAGTCTACTTTACTTACTGATCATATCAATAAACAGATCTGTGTTTGGCCAGTGTTTAAAAATCCAAAATTTGCCTCAGTTTAAAAGTTTAAAGTGTAGACTGCTGAGCTGTAAATGTATATATCATAATTTTTGAGTTTCTTAAAATAACTCAACCAAACTATATATTCAAATATACGGATCAGAAATACTGCCATCTGCAAGCACACATATACTGTACTCATATGCACAAAGTAGCTCCTAACATAGGATAACATATACTAACAGACACACACACATACTACACACGTATATGAAACCGCACACCATATGCATGTAGTCAGACAACACAAACAACTCATGAACTTTGTAATCATCCAAACATGTAGGAATAGAAAAGTCTTGTGTTAATTACTGTGATTAAGAATGAGTGGAAGCAGTTGCTATGGTGAGAGAGGGTTTCCCTCTCACCCACAATGAGTGTGAGGTCATGTGTGCTTGGAGCTACATAATTTATCACTTGGCTTCATGTTATCCTCTTGTGCCATATTTTAAGCACACCTTGAGGTCACCTCATAGCCAGCCTTCAATATTTATCTCTGACTAAATAAACACCTAGCAGGAATTATTCATGCATTCATAAAGAGACACACATGCTTGTGTGTGCAAATGTTCGTGTGTATTCATTGGTTCCCATGATGCTTTTACCTGTAAAAATAGCTTATTTTAATGTTTGAAAGTCTCATTAGGTCCTGAGATTAAGGTTAGGGTTTATGAGGTTAGGATGTGGGTTTGTAATTTCTTTGTAATTAGGATTAGGATAGATAACACTGTCTAGTTTTGTCTGTGTACTCTCTTTGCAACTACCATCTTGCTAGTAAATCTATAATCACTGTGTTTGGTTTAACGGCAATAATTCAAGTTGAACAGTGTTCCTACACCATGTTGCATCGCTACCCTAGAGCTTTGTTTTTATGTTTGTCTTCCCTCCCACCTTTTTTTCCCCACAGAGGACTTCTGGGTGGACAGTCCTCCAAGCCAACAGGTATAACGGATCATTCTTAATGAGGTTAATTTTAGGTTACTGTGGTTAAGGTTAGGGTTACTGAGATTAACATTAAGGTTACTGAGGTTAACATTACTGAGATTAAGGTTAGGGTTACTGAGGTTCATGTTTTGGTTACTGAGATTAAAGTTAAGGTTACTGTGATTGGGGTTAGAATTACTGAGGTTAAGGTTAGAGTTACTGGGGTTAAGGTTAGGGTTACTGAGTTTAAGTTTACTGAGGTTAAGGTTAGGGTTACTGAGGTTAAGGTTAGAGTTACTGAGGTTAAGGTTAGGGTTACTGAGGTTAAGGTTAGGGTTACTGAGGTTAAGTTTACTTAGGTTATGGTTAGAGTTAGTGAGGTTAAGGTTAGGGTTACTGAAGTTAAGATTACTTAGGTTAAGGTTAGAGTTACTGAAGTTAAGGTCAGGGTTACTAAAGTTAAGGTTAGAATTACTGAAGTTAAGGTTAGGGTTACTGAGGTTATGGTTAGAGTTAGTGAAGTTAAGGTTAGAGTTACTGAAGTTAAGGTTACTAAAGTTAAGGTTAGAATTACTGAAGTTAAGGTCAGGGTTACTAAAGTTAAGGTTAGAATTACTGAAGTTAAGGTTAGGGTTACTGAGGTTATGGTTAGAGTTACTGAAGTTAAGGTTAGAGTTACTGAAGTTAAGGTTAGGGTTACTGAGGTTATAGTTAGAGTTACTGAAGTTAAAGTTAGAGTTACTGAAGTTAAGGTTAGAGTTACTGAAGTTAAGGTTGGGGTTACTGAGGTTATGGTTAGAGTTACTGAAGTTAAAGTTAGGGTTACTGAGGTTAAGGTTAGGGTTACTGAAGTTAAGGTTAGAGTTACTGAGGTTATGATTAGGGTTACTGAGGTTATGGTTAGAGTTAATGAAGTTAAAGTTAGGGTTACTGAGGTTAAGGTTAGGGTTACTGAAGTTAAGGTTAGAGTTACTGAAGTTAAGGTTAGGGTTACTGAGGTTATGGTTAGAGTTACTGAGGTTAAGGTTAGGGTTACTGAAGTTAAGGTTAGAGTTACTGAGGTTATGATTAGGGTTACTGAGGTTATGGTTAGAGTTAATGAAGTTAAAGTTAGGGTTACTGAGGTTAAGGTTAGGGTTACTGAAGTTAAGGTTAGAGTTACTGAGGTTATGGTTAGAGTTACTGAGGTTATGGTTAGAGTTAATGAAGTTAAGGTCAGGGTTACTAAGGTTATGGTTAGAGTTATTGAGGTTAAGGTTAGGGTTACTGAGGCTAAGGTTAGAGTTACTAAGATTAAGATTTTGGCTCTAAGGGTAAAGTTAGAGTTAAATGTAACCTCAGTAACCCTTTACTGAGGTTAAGGTTACAGTTACAAAGGTTAAGGTATGGTTACTGAGGTTAAGGTTACTGAGGTTACGGTTACAGTTAAGTTAAGGTTAGACTCACAGGGGTCAAGATTTGGGTTACTGACATTAAGGTGACAACTAAGGTTAAGGTTAATAAGGATAAAGGTATGATTAAGTTTAGGATGATTAAGGTTAAAGTTTGGGTTACTGAATTTAAAGTTAGGGTTAAGGAAGTTAAGATTAGGGCTCAATAAGGTTAAGGTTACATTTAAAGAGGATTGAATTCACCCAGTTATCACATGATAAAAAAACTATTAGAACTATATTTAGTTAGAACCATACTATTTTACTTAACATAGTCACAAGATGTTTATCACATAAAATGTTCATTTATGCATATCTAGAGTTTTTTATCCTGGGAATTGTACTAGTACTTAATATTTGTTTCCATTTCACATTTAATTGGTCTATTACATCAGTAAGCTGGCTAGCCAAATAACTACCCAACTGGTTCATGTGGCTTTTGGGTTGTTTTTTTCATAGCAGGATTTTTGATACATGCCAAGATAAGATTCATTTCAGTTTTATTTTCCTTGTAAACTGGATTTTAGGGGAATTCCTATGTAACGTAATAATATTTTACATTTTTTCCCAGAGCTAAAAACAAATATTTAAATGTAGCCCCACCCTCCATCATTTTAACAATTTCTCCCTTTGTTAAAATTAAAAAAAAAAAATTGTAGTTATGGTTATGGTTACATTTAGGCATGGCATGGCATTTATCAACAGTTGCACACAGGTCAATTCCTACAATGACAGTAATACAAGACTGTGTGTGTGTGTGTGTTGTATTATCATTCTCCAGCAGACTGGATTGAGAAGGGGGGAAGGAAGCAGCTGAATGCTGGTAAGAGCAACCAGCGCCTGATTCCTGGAACTCAACCCAAGGTCTCTGCTAAGTGCTGAAAAAGTTTGTGTGTGTGTGCATGTGTGTGTGTGTGTCACTGTGACTAACTGTATTCAAATCATGCTCCATATTTGACCATTATATAACGTAAAATGGTTTAGATAACTGCTCAGGTGATGCATAACCTCCATAATTGCAAAGACATGCTGTGTTTAAATGCAAGGTTTTGAGTGTGTTTGTGGGTGTTTGCGGGTGTGTGTGTGTGTGTGCGCGCATACAGACAGCACAGGGGCCCAGTAGTAGGCAGAAACAGATGCTAGGGCACTGATTAGCGTGGGGTTAAGACTGTTAAAGTAAGCAGCAGAGTGCTGACATGGTGGCCTGAATATTTGCCCTTCCCATCCAGGACGCACTTTCCTTCTATCATCTCTACAAACACACACCACTTTAGACTTCATACACTTCTACTCGCACATATATTTCCTTCCTTTCTTCTTTTTTTTTTCTTGAACAGTACCTAAAACCCTTCCAGAGAGTGAGGAGTAGGGAAAAAATGTGGCAACAGGTCTGGTCTTGCTTCCTTTGGAAAGACTGCAAGCAAATGATGGAGGTGTAGAGAGAGAGAGAGAGAGAGAGAGAGACAGAGAGAGAGGCTGTTGCTATAGAAACCTGAGCGGCATTGGTGGCAATAGTGTAGAGGCTAATTCTGGAGAGATAGCAAGTGAGGGAGGGAGAGAGAAAGAAGGAGAGAGAGAGACAGTGAGAGAAAGAGGAGGAATTGGCCCCAGCCTTCCCACAATACACTGCATGCTACGCTGCTTACGCACGTTGAGTGGTTTTCCCCTGTCCCTAGGCTGTTTGGCGCTTCGTTACCATCTGACGGGAAACTCAGAGACAGAGAAAAAGAGAGTGGCACAGAGGAAAGAAAGAAGTAAGACTCAGAGGAGATCAGGTGAGCAACACACACCTTTTACTGCTTGACTTGATTGTTTGTCCCTAAAGATGTTTTTTCTCTCTCTGAGATTTGGTAAATATTTTTTCTTTTCTGTTTTCACGTTTCCAATTGACGCAATATAACTGCAAGGTGCCATTAGTTTTGCTTTTAACGTCAGTCAAGGGATTTTCGTTAACATCTTGCAAACTGCAAACAAAGTTAGCACTGTGCTTTATTCTGTGCATTTGTCTTGGGGCATTGTTTGTTGTTCATATTTCTCCGTTGCTGGAGAAGCTTGTTAGTTCACATTTGCATGTGTAGTCACTTCACAGATGCTGTTCATCCGCAGTCACTTCACAGATGCTGTTCATAAAGTGGTTTGGGTTTTGCCTAATGTGTGCTGTCATCTTGAGCAAACAGACTTTAAATCATCGTATCCAAGCATGTTTAAAGCTTCCTTCTGTTTTAAACCCATGCCTTCCACGACTAACCAGCATCTTCTGAGTGCCACGTGACCAGTTCTGCTATTTGCTCAGAGGGGAATTAGTTATAAGTATGCCATCTGTTGAATTGGATTCAGAGGCGAGTCGAGGAAAGCAGTTGGGAGTTGTGGGAGGACCACAGGGATCGTACACAGATTTCTAATCAGAAAAAAAACAATTTTGTTCTATTTTATAGGAGCAAAGACATAAGATTAGCTAAGAACACCAACAGTGCTCATTATATACTAACCTTAAGGCCCCAGAGAACCTAAATGAATCATTGCCTTCTAATGAGGTTAGTATTGGTCTTGTGGACTGGGTATGCAGTATGAAGTCTGATTTTCCAGTGTCTACTAGTCAGTATTTCTTCCATTTTAATATAAAGTGGGTGGGGCTAGTCTAGGAGAATGCATGTTTAATCATCACCTTCACCAATCACAGGACTCATAGTGTACCTTTATCCCAGATATTCATTCCTGCTTGAACAATCTTTTTGAGTTTGAGCAACCTAGCAGGCGAAAGCTAACCTAGCTAGCAGGTTAACTCTATATTTCGTTCAATAACAATCCCGACTTCACTGACTGCTGCATTTTGTTTCGATCTGCTGGGAGCCACAGACTGAGAGATACCAGTCAGACACTGTCAAAGGAATATTAGACCATGCCCATTATTACCTTTTTTTTTTTTTTATCAGTCTATCTAGTGTGTCAGTCTGTCTGGAGTTTTAGCAATGTTCAATCCAAGCTGGTCTTTTGAAATTCTTCCAAAGTTGAACAAATGAGGATGATATGTTTGGATATTACCGCCATGATTTTTTAATTTATTTAAATTTTTTTTTTTTGACAATTTTTGCAAATTTTGCATCATTCAAACATGTTTAATACTCAGCACTGCATGTTTCATCAGACTTTAAACATACATCTTTTGATTCAAGCTGGCTCTGGGATTCAAGTCTTGATTCAAGTCTTGCAAGTTTGCAGATGTTGTTTTATGGGTCATTCTGGGTGTGGATATGAACATGAATGGATATGAAAATACCCTGACAACCTTACACTGGAGACTCCTTCCGTGAATGTTAAAAAAACATTTCCATAAATCACCATATCAACAGATATACATTTTCTTTATTGAATGACCCATTTTTAAACCAGTATGTTTACTGGTTTAGTCTGTTCATCATATAAACCTATGATTTGCCTGTCAGAGCTGCTGTTATAAAAAATTTATCAACACCTTCGGAGATTTGAGAATTCAACATCACTGTGGTATAACGACTATTAGATTTTTGGTTGTCACGAACGGCCCTGATTTTTGCTCGTCACAAAAGTTGCTATCTCAGTCATGTATGCACACATGCTCAAAGAAGTGTGAATGAAAAGTGAAACTAGGTAATAAGAGGCTATGAAGTGACAGCCAAGGATTTTGCACACACTTTAATCTCTGAGTGTTTGTTATATGATAATTGAGGCAGACAGGGACACCAAGGACGTGAGGGCAGCCGTTCTTTGTCTGCTTGCAGTAACACTTCAGCGATTCAGCAGCTGATCTCATGCATCCCGTGATCCACTGCGCAGCACCCTGGCCTGGCTTCACCCTCTGCAGTGAGAATTCACAGCCAGGCTGCAGTTATTTGCAGGGTCTTGATAGTTGCCCATTACTCAGAGCATAGACTTCATGATATACAGGGGTGAGTGGGTTTCTTCCAGGCTTCTAAGCATGTAGCATTTACACTGAGGGTGTGACAATGTTTCAGAATCATGGTATACTACAATAATAAAATCTTATGCCATACTGGTATAAACAAAAATATATTCTCATGCGATGCAGCCAAATCAGTGTTGCCAACTTGGTGACTGTGTTGATAGATGTAGTGACTTTTTGGACTTCTTTAGTGATTTTATTTCAAAAATGAGTCTAGTGCCAAAGCTAGTGACTTTTTCAGCTGACGTTAGCAACTGTCCTGCACTCAGTATGGCTCTCCAGCTTACATAACAGCTGCTGGATATATGAGTTTACAGAGCAGATTTGGTTGACTCACCATCAGTGTGTAAAAGCTGACTGAGTTTGACTTGTGCAACCAATGTTCCCAATGACCAATCACTGATCACCATTGTTTCGCAGCAATCCAATCACTGATCACTATTGTTCCCAATGACCAATCACTGCTCACTGTTGTTTCCAGTGACCAATTATTGACAGCCATTGTTTCCTAACATCCAATCACTGATCGCCATTGTTCCCAATAACCAATCTCCGATCACCGTTCTTTCAAAACATCCGATCGCTGATCACCACTGTCCCCAACATCCAATCACCGATCATCATTGTTTCCCAACAATCGAATCACTGATCACCACTGTTTCCAATGACCAATCACTTATCATCATTGGTTCCCAACATCCAATCACTGATCATCATCGTTTCCCATGATCAATCACTGATCGCCATTGTTTCCAATGACCAATCGGTGATCACCATTGTTTCCCATGACTAATCAATGATGATTATTGATCCCAGTGACTGGTCACTGATCACCATTGTTTCCCATCACCAATCACTGATGATCATTGTTTCCCAACAACAAATCACTGATCACCATTGTTTGTCCACTGATGTACTTTTGTTTCCTTCTATTTCCTGACTACTCTTTACCGCTGCTTGATTTTTTTTTACAGAAAATCTAGAATATTGTGCTTATATTAATAGTTTCTGGAGCCATGACCAAAGACTTCTACTTCTACTTAGAAATAAGACATGTAAGGAATAAAATACTTGGGGACTTGCTGTTATAAGAAAATAATCAATGACGGGGTGTTGAGATACAGCCTGGTGCAAAATGTACTTACTACACCCCAAAGTGTATTATTTTCCATTAACAGCATGTAATCTTCCTTCTTCATGTATCAAATTTTGCTACGCAGATGATCATGATGATTCAGCGAATACGCAAATTAGTCTGTGATGTGGTGAAGATCTGGTGACTGAGCCAAATACTGACCTTTACTGTCACTACACATTGTCCACCATGCATAAACGGTCTCGAATGTGAATTGTTAAAAAATGACCTTTTTGAGAATGGGACAGATGAATGGAGGAAGAAGAGAAGGTGAGGGAGAGGTGAGTCAGAGAGAGAGGATATTAAAAAGTGATTGAGTACCAGTCAGCATGTTGATTACATTGTGAAATGGGTCAGAGGCTGGAGAGTGATAGCAGGTCCACTTAACCGTGTGCTCCCAGGTCAGCTTACACCCTGTTTATCCATCAGCAGTGAAATGGAAATTTCTAAAATTTTATAATTTATAAAGGGAGTCTTCCCTTTCGCACCATTACGTTATGATTCACACTCAGTTATGTGATATATGTATATATTTAGACCGCCACTCCGATTTAAGTTTTATAACAAAATCTGTCTCCTGATGTATATTGGGTGTATTGGTTTAGTCTCAGCCTCTGATGCTCCACCCCTTTCATGCATCAATATAAATTAACATAAATCACTATCCTGATTCATCTTGTTCTCTAGACTATTCTTCATTCTCAATGCAACATTTCTCTGTTATATATTTACAAACTTTCTGCAGAAAACTTGTGTCAGACTCCAAAATTTGTGTCAGACTCCAATGAACACCTTAGCTTTTTAAAACGTTTTTTAGATAGATTTTTTTTTTTTTAGATATTTAGATAGATTTTCTTTACCTCTGAAATAAGTTGCATCATGGACACTGTGTAAATTTGTACATTGCTATATTTTGTTCAAAAAAAGATACTTTCTATAATTATGGTCATGAACATAAATATTTTAGACCTAAACGTTAAAAACTTTTTGTTTATATATAAAATATTGCACAATATTTCAGGTGAAATATTTTATAATTATTTATTCCTGCTATTCCTATGGACACATTTACATTTTTAATATAAATGTTACAGTATTTAGAAAAAGTCAAAATGTAATTTAAGGAAGCTGGGTATGTTTTTCAGTCATTTATGCATGAAAGGGTTAAAGGTTGCAATCTGATTGGCTGTTTGCATTTTCTGATGGTGAAAACAAACCATGACACAAGATATAGTCACTAGACTAAAAAAAGTTTCATGGGGTCATGTCTTTAAAAGTTGTTCCAGAGTTTTGTTTAAATATCCTTGTGGTTTTGCTGACGGGCTTCACTAAAGGTCTGTGGCTGGTCTTTCAATGTCAGTTAAAAGGCCTCCTTCTGTGAAAATAGGCAGTTCTTGGCCATGTTTAGTGAGGAAATGTGAAAAGAGAAAAAACTAGCAGTCTTGCTTCAGAGACTAGAGTTAATGGTACTGAGGTTAAGGTTAGGGTTAAGTGAACTGATTTGAGGGTAGCAGCGAATAAATAAGACATCCTCATATGTTTATTGAAGGTCTATGATCATTTTCAATGTCAGTCAGAAGGTTTCTTGTCGTAAAAGTAGGTGATTCTCGGCCACAATTAGTGAGGAAAAATGACTATCTTCCAGACTATCTTCAAAAAAGGTTTGGCATGTGAGACTGATATTGATATAGCATGATAAGGAAATCCAAAGTAGCTATACACTTAAGAAAATGCTATAAAATATCAAAGGCCAGAGGTGTGTGATTATTTTTGGCCATTTCTGATACCTAGATTCAATTAATAAACAGTCACGCCCCATTTGAAATAGAAAAAAAAATCCTCATTCATAACTTCATATTTTTTAAATTCTGTTAAAGTACTAATTACTTCTTTTGTGTGACCAACAATTTAAAACATGTTATTTGATTTAAAACAATGGACATTTAAGACAATGGACAATTGATCTGCCCGCCTTTCTAGGTGTTGCATAATCGTGGGGCAGAGTCCTCACTGCCCCATTTAGCTCCATAGAGTTATTATAGTGGTTAAAATTGGGAACTGCAACAAGTGCTAATAAAGGCCCATTGGGGCAGGACTCACGCTGCCACATGCTCGCTCTATGAACATTTTTATAGATCTTGATTTATAGCAAAAAATCAGAATAAAATCTAATAGAGATCTAATTTCTGCAAACAGAGGCAAACATGTAAGTGCAGACAGTGTGTTTATGATGATGTGGTGGTTTCTATTGTAAGGTATATTGGAAAGATTGGAAAGACGAGGAAAGGGGGATTATGGAGCGGATAATGTCATAGTGACAGAGTGACCTTGTTTCCCACACAAAGGCTGTGAAAAAGAAGAAAAATTGCCACTATTTTTCCAATGCCAATTTTTCAGGTCTTTTGTGTGGTTTTTAAGATGTATTTGTGCTGAAACCTGGCAACCCTGGTTAATGATATTAGCTCCACTGTCTTTGTCTTGCACATAGATAACACACCTGCTGTATTGAACACAGTTGAAAAAAGGTACATCTAAAACCACTCAAAACCTGCTGCTAGACTGTATGACTATATGTTGTCGCCTATTATGGGGTTACTCTAAAAATTCACTAGATAGAAACCTATAGCAGGAGTTAAGTGTGATAGCTTTTCAAGCTAATTTTGTTTGAGGCTACATCATTATTAATGTCGTCCTTCTCCACCAAAATCTATGGTCACGAGCCGCTGCTGTAGAGATATGTCATGTTTTAGGTTGATGAGACACACAGACTTGTTGCTGAAAGACTAGACGTATGATTGGTGTAAAACATAAATATAAATGTCTGTTAATATCCATTTATTTCAAATATGAAGGTGTAAGCTGAGCCCTTCAAATATTAAAAACTGTAAAAACTGATTGTTATCAGTCCATCATATTTTTAATATCTTATCCTCATAGTTGTTATCAGAAAGTTATTTATGGCCTTCATTACTTCAGCATATCTCAGACTGGGTCATGGCTTGTACATAACAGTACATGGGGTTAACTTCACAAATTGTGTTAGAATTTGCCTATGTCTATACACAACTACTTATCCGTATGCAAGTAAAATGAGAACACAATCTCATAATTGCATATTTGTAAGAAAACTAATATGTAAATTTACATAGACAATAACTTTGAGGGAAAAGGTGAACATTATAATGGATTATACCACAGCACTGTTGAATGCTCGAATCTAATTGGTCAAAAGTTGTTGATTAATCTTCTTTTACGGCAGCTCTGAGAATGGTAGCTGCAAGGAAAACCACAAATTTATATTAATGCACTTGCTCTAATACGTTATCATTTCTATAGTTACAGCGAATTCACAGGGACTTGTGAGTTATGTAACCTGACATGAAACATATTCATGCTTTGAAGTGTTAGGCATGAAACTATAATCACTTCTGAATCTTATGCCACACATACTAAAGTATTATGTATGTTTTATTACATGTTAGAAATACATTTTGAGTGTTAAGATGTGTTACCAACATTTCTGCCAATCATGGCCAAGTAGTCCAAGTAGTCCAGTGATGACGTATTGGCTCCTAAAATTGATTAGAACTTTCTTTTGAAGTTAATTAATGAATTCATTATTAATGAAAGTGCACCTATTTTCAGAGTAGAACAATTATATAATTTATATCATTTATCATACCATCAACTACTATTCATGAAGGATTATAAATCACCAACAAGATGATATAATCAGAAAAGCACCAGGTAAACACACTGCGTCATGGAGAAACTGAAACCTATGCTCATTATATCATCTTTTCCATCACTCCATCACAATTTCTCTTTATCCATACGCCAATATTTCCACTTTGGCCAAGAATAAAAATCTGTGTCAGTCATTATTTTCCGATTTCTGCATTTCCATTCAGGTTCCATTGAAAGTTTTACACAAAACCAGGTTTATGGAAACCCCACTACAATAGCCATGACAAAAAGCCAGTGCTGAGAAAGTGGATAGTTATTTTGTCATCTGCTGATATTGTAACAGGCAGATGACTAATTCTGCATATAACAAGCTAACTGTGGCATGCCAAATCCCTTGGCACGTTGCTAAAGGTGTGAGATGGAACCTCTCCGTCAGCTGGATAGACAAAAAGCTTGGAAAGGCCACTCCAGCAATTTCCAATTCTATGTGTGGGTTTCCTGCAGAGAAAAGTGCATACCTGCAGGTCCCTCACACTGAGAGTGCGAGAGTAATGCTGTCTCTATCCTTCCGGGTTTAGTCGGGCAGACAAGGCAAGTAACTAATTAAATGAGCATGTGATCTCTTAGCGGCAGTAGACACTTACTATACGGAAATGACATTTAAGACTTCCTGTGGCTTTTTTATTTTTTATTTTTTTTTGCATAAATTGTAAAGCATAAAAAAATTGAAATCAGTAGACAGGATATAAAGTATAAACTATTCACATGTGCTTTTGCAGTTAAATTTATAATGCTATGTGGACGTTGCTTGTTATTAGTAATCAGCTACACCTAAAGCTACAACTACACCTTATCTACACCTGGCACCTTCGTGTATATGGAAAATAATTAAATAAAAGAGTTGCATGGTTAGATATTGCATAGGTACTAACTAGATATTGAAAATAAACTAACCATTGGTGTAGCTAAGAGTTAACCAGAGGTGGCTAGCTAAAAGTTTAGCTAACACAGAAGCAAACTATTCTCTGGCCCCGCCGACTACAACACTTTTTTATTTTAACGATATGCATTATTTGGAGGCATAACTTCGGATTTCTTCGGTTTGTTTTTAGCTACCATTAGCTATGACATTTCTGTAGCTTGCTAGACGACAAACAAATGTTTCTTAAGTCTGTGCGTTTTATGTTTGATATTATTTGCTATATTATTTGTCGTAGCTTTGTCTATGTGTTATGATTATAGAGTTGTAGATACACATGTGTCAATCATGTCCTAAATTCACCCTTCACTAATTTTTATTTCATTAAATTTATCTATTTATTGTATTTTACAGTGCAGTACTCTGTAATATAGCCCA
This sequence comes from Pangasianodon hypophthalmus, assembly GCF_027358585.1. Taxonomy (NCBI): domain Eukaryota; kingdom Metazoa; phylum Chordata; class Actinopteri; order Siluriformes; family Pangasiidae; genus Pangasianodon; species Pangasianodon hypophthalmus. Next base: position 4,150,098 of record NC_069730.1, on the reverse strand, counting down.
GTAGCGGTAGACGTGCACAGTTCGGAAATCTCGTTTTCGGTTTTGGACATGACTGACTCTGAGATTCGGAAGCAAATCAGTGGAGATGTCATGCTGTTATGGTAGGACTAAGAAGAGATTGTTCTCTCACAGCCTCTATTTGTTTACCTGTGTGAGTGTATATGTGTGTGGGCGTTTGAGAGACAGATGTGATGTCTTGCTTTAGTCAATGGGGATTCAGAGCTGCCCGCTGTAAATAAGAGAACAAATGATCACGAGTATCGGTCACATGTGCAAGCTGCATGTGTGCAAGCGTGTATGTGTGTGTGTGTGTGTATTATCAACTGAACTGAGTGTGGTGGTGTACTAATACGACGGTGTACAATGATAAGAAATTTTTCAATATTTAAACAAGTCATGCTGGCAAGTTACCTTTCTAAATTACACACCCCTAAAGCAATAATCGGAGAAACTTGGTACTTTCTACACTGATAAACCACTAAATTCTAATCCTGAAAGCAACGCAATGCGACAAAGCTGTTCATTTTTTATGCATATTGATGTACAATGACAGGAGGCAGAACTTTCAATGACAAAATAAAGTAGGCGGGGCCAGGCCACGTGATAAACTTTCATCTTATGTAAATAAGAAGCAAAGCAATGTGGTGACTACTAATGGGAGACGAGGCGTGTGGGACATTATCCTCCTGCTATGAAACCTTATCCTTTTCTGGTATTGGATATTCATTTCTCATCAAGATGTAGGAGAAATTGATTATTCCGATTTGTTGCTCCAAATATACTGGGAACGTAAAATGCTTTTTAAAAAAAAATAAATAAATACTGCATTGAGAAATATAAATGTAAAATGTCTAAAATGTCTTAAAGAATCCCAGGTTAGTCTGGTTAGTGTATTAACAGCCGTTATATCACATATTTTGCTGATGTTCCACGATATTCATCAGGACAAACATTAAAAAAGGACAAAAAGTATGGCATGTTGTTCATTAACACATAAAAAATAGTTATCATTGGCAAATTCCCAATAGTATAAGAAGATTAGAAAATGCTTTGTGAAATGCTGTTATAGGCAAATAATCAACTTTGGGATGGTAACCACTGGACCATAAAGTGTTCTATTCCTTACATGTTACATTGTTATGTCAAACTCCATTAATGAATATTTTAATTAAAATAATTTGCTTCGGTTATACATGGATGAACACTAGCTTATTATGTGTAGATACTGTATATAAATGCATGACACATTTATCCACACACAAAAAAGATGGCCATTGTACTAGCTAAGCGCTAGCAGTGAAATAAACTCGGGACTAGAACATAAGAGTGTGTTTAGAGATTTGAGCAATGTAAGGTGAAAAAATTAGTCCCAGTGTGCATGCTGGGTGTGAATCCAGGGTAATCCTTGGTTAATCCTATTTGTAAAAAAAAAAAAAAATCAATTTAAAAAAATCTATTAAAAATATTTTCGCACTTTCCCTAAGCAAATAATTTAACACTTGCACACTTAGTTACTTAGCCTGATCTACTGAGAAGAAAATTTACAGATGCTAATCCTGTGCCAACCCTTACCTTTTTAAAATAGCTTTTTTATATAGTAATTTGTTGTTTTATATACTGAAAACCATGATATTATTATACGTGAGAAATATGACAAGGATTTCCCCAAATCTGTGCCTAATCATCTGGACCAATCAATCATGTTGTTCCAATATCTGTTCAAAAAACCTTTGCCAATAGTTTCAATATGTTTCACTGGGGAAGTCATAAAAGTGCCAGGCAGAATTTCCTTTTACTCCCTTGCCATCTGAGGCCAAAGGTGCAGTGAAAGCTGAAATATGTTTTTTTTTTTTATCTATAGCTACAATTTTCTCTGGTATGTTGTATGCGTCTGGAACACATTGGTGTGCTCTGTAGTCTCTCTTGGAGATTAGCAGCCAGCCAAGACCTGCGAAATATCCTAATATATGTAGTTGGTTCTATTTTCAAAAACACTTGGGAAAAAAAACAAATTGACCTTTAATAAATTGTACATCATAAAATTTTACTTGCCTTTTCAATTTAAAATATGTTTTTGGTTCAACAAATAATAATAAGCTATTTTAAATGATTAAACTGCGTTGCTTGAGGTTCCGACTGCACATGCTGAACGTCGTTTGCCATGAGAGCGGCCATTTTCTCCAACTTGGCATATGAACTCGATTTGCATATGACAGGGGAACTTTGAAAATAATTTAATTTTCAGTCTTATGGAAGGGTTGTTTTTAATATTTCTTGTTTTGTGTTGGATTTAAGGCCTAGGGCTGTTGTGTTATGAAATGTTTTGCAATATGAAGTATTTCTGTAAAATTTTAGTTGACACTCTTTGTGTTTCTTAGTCAGTTGTATGTGTTGTATGCGTGTTGTGTAACGTAGGCAAACTTTTAATTGACTTGTTCTATTTGTGCAACATATAACCATTTTCACTTAAAATGTCATGTAGTTAATTTTACTTAAAAATAAATGCAAATGCAAATAGTTGCCGTTTATTTAAAGTAAATTGTACTGAATATTTTTCAGCGTAATGCATCTAGATTAAGTAAGATTTACTCATGACAGTTTTTTTGAGACTTCATCTACATAATTTATTCAAGTAGATGGAACAAGAGTAGTTGAAATTACTTACTTGATGTAAACTCTTGAAATAACAACAACAAAAAAAAAAACGAGTAAATGTTACTACTAATATACATCTGTATGTAGACAAATGAAATTCGTGCCTTGACATAAAAAATTAATTAAATTCAATATTTTTTTTCAGTGAATATAAACACACTAGCTTAATTTAAAGCACCACGACCCTGACCAGTTCATTCCTGACTGCTCACTCACGCCTGCATGAACTAAAAAATCACACTTGTGTGATTTTTATCTTGCGTCCTACAGGAATTCTACAGGAATCCAGCCCTGATGTTTAACCGGATGCCGTGTAAACCTTTCTGGCAAGGTCTCAAAAAAAAAAAAAAAAGAAAGAAAAAGGAAAGATAGCATATAGTGTGCCTTCTATTTGTATCTATTTTTATTCGGTTACATCCACTGTATACCACAAAGCACCTTTAAACATAGAGTTTCAGTTATGACAGTGGTTATCCTGTGCACAATGAATAAAATACTTCAGGAGTGTGCTGGTATAGGAATGGGAGAGTGAAAGAGAAAAAGACTGAGAGAGAGAGAGAGAGAGAGAGAAGGAGAAGGAACACTGTGACAGTTGCCATGATGGATCTCCGTGTCGGAATGAGTGCGAATGTTTAGCTTGGGCCTTCATAAATATTTACAGTCCATGCCGAGAGCCTCGTGCTCTGGACTGTAACTTGGACTTGCTTTCTGGGCCTGGCACAACACTGCCTTTGACCAAAAAAGGATTCTTGGTCTAATAGGGCTGCAAGGTGTGTGTGCATATGTGTGTGTTTTGATGAGGATGACTTTTTTGCTTAGCCAGCACAAGTCGTTGCCTGCAGATGGAATTTTAGATGCAATTAAAAAGGGGTTCTTGCACAATATATATAAACAATAAAATGTGCCATAAATTAGTGCTTGGCCCCGTTGGATTACATGCTCATTAACGTTCTTACTAGAACATCAGCCATTTCAAAAATGTCTTATGAATGAACAATTATTAATGGTTCTTTTCAAGTGCTCATCCAGTGTCATTATAAGAGTGTGTAAGATCCACAGATAAATTGCTAGAAGCAGTGGTTTGGTTTACAAATGAAAGAGTAAACTGACTGTGTAATTAAAGAAATCAGGCGAGTCTAACTCTACTGGTTGGAAGACCGTTTAGGACGATCATGACAAATCCCATAGTGGTGCTCTTTTAGGTTACAGCTGGAACTAAACGTCTAAACTAAGCATCAGAGCTGTTTGTTTTTTTTTATAAAAAACACCTTGTAATTGGAGAAATCAACCATGCTGTGGTATAAAATATAAATAATGTACTGTATATGGACAGAACATTACCTCAAGTCAGTTTTATATAAGTATGAATTATGATTCTGACAGTGTGTGGGTGTGTTTGGAATATACACAACTATTTAGTGTCTAATAAACTCAAAAATCATATATGTAAATTATATATAGACAATTATATACATCTGTATGTCTATATATCTGTATATTAGGTGTATGTAATAAAAAGGGCAGTTCAGTATATAAAAAAATGAATAATTGTGACCATGTGCCATTATTATGGGTAATTAAGATAAAAAGTCAACAGCATCATTCATTTTTGTGGTTATTTTCTGGAAAAAATCAGTTAATTACATAATAAGCCAAGAAAGAGCCTTATTTGAACCAATTAGCAGATTAATCAGAGAGCGCAGACCACATGACAACAGAGCCAAAATGGAATGAAAGGCCAGTGATTAACGCTCTGTAGTAACAGTGGTGCAGCTAGGGGAGGTGGATTTCAGGTTGAAATATTTTTCAGTTCCCAATGCTCATTTGTGGATGGTTAACATAACACACATACAACAAAGCTCATTATATATACTTCTTATGAATATTCTAGTGCAATTCCTGCACAAAAATGTATTCAACGTCAACCAGACGCGCTATAATGATGTTCGTAAAAGGTCAACGGTGTCATATTTGCGATTCCATATTTAACTGCTTCAGACACCAAATGAACACACACCTTAGATTGTTTGATTACGTTTTATTGGCTACCAGCTGCTATGATGAGAAACAGGATGAACCAATCAGGATCGTGCATTTTTTTTCCCATTTCTCTTGGACTTTGTTTGAGCATAGTGTTATCGAGCTGTTAGCTGGTAAAGTAATGGAGGTTTAATGCAGGAGGAGGAAAGGAAAAGTAGATCAGGTTTTATAAGATGTCGTTTTCCCTCAACATGTTATTTTATTCATTTTCAGGCAACATTATTAATATGACAAGTTTGCATGATGGCAGATCGTACTTTATATGATTGAATAATGATTAATAATAAATTATTTGTGCCATCACCACTTCTACTACACTCTGTCATCCGTCCAAAATGCATGAGCACATCTCACTTATCAATATAACTATATAGCCCATGCCGTGATTTTATTTAGTATATTTCATAATCCCCCCTGAAATTAATTCCTGGCTATGCCAACGGTGACTGTGCTTCACCTGAAAGTTGGATAAAACATCTGCCAAATAAAAGAAATATAAAACAGCTAAAAGCTCATAATGTAATTATGTGAAACAGAATTATTAAAGTGACTTATTGCCATGTGTGGCAATAACAGTAATAAAAATGTGGCACAGAAAAAATATTATAGCATTAATGGAATTCCAATGTATCTTATAAATGTTTATTGTGATTCATGGATTAATATTGTCTCTGTGGTGAGTGATTTCTTGTAATATCCAGCATTATCTCTATGCTTTATAAGCTAAAAATCAAGGAGATTTAAATAAATATGACAGAGACTCAAGAATGTGAAACACTTGGGACAGCAAGACATACAGTATGGGGTTATGATATACAGTAGATGTATAGCAAAATTTAGCAATCCTAACAGCAGTGTTATTAATGATATATTCATTGCAGATGAAGTGTCTTGCCACAAGATATGAGAAAAGCTTTATTCTGAGGTTTCTTGACAAAATACGAACACTAGTTAAAGAAAAAATTGTACTATTTACTATGTTTTGATAATAATAATAATAAGGTTTATCACTGATTGTTTAATATTACTGCAATAGCATTTAAATAGAGCCTGTGAAAAGGTTTCGAATAGAACATACACTGTTTCTGACCAACCACTTTATTAGGAACACCTGTAAACCTGTTCATTCATGCAGTTTTCCAATCAGCCAATCATGTAGCAGCAGCGCAGTGCATAAAGTCATGCAGATACAGGTCAAGAGGGTTCAGTTAACGTTCACAACATCAAACAACAGAATGAGGAAATAATGTGATCTCAGTGACTTTGACTGTGGCATGGGTTTTGGTGCCACAAATCTCCTGGGGTTTCCATACACAACAGTTTCTAGAGTTTACACATGGTGCGAATGGTGCAAAAAAAAAAAAAAAAAAGACCAGTAGTTCTGCAGGTGGAAACGCCTTGTTGATGAGAGAGGTCAGGAGAGAATAGCCAGAATGTTTCAAGCTGACAAAAAGGCTATGGTAACTCAAATAACCACTCTTTACATCCGTGGTGAGCAGAAAAGCATCTCAGAATCCACACTATATGTCTAACCTTGAAGTGAATGGTATCGTAAGCCATGGCATAATCTACTATATCTTTAGAAATCCCTTACTAATCTTAATCTTTGTAACTCTCCATATCCGATCACATGACCATGTTGTACTTTCCTAGATGGAGTCATCATTCTCACTGCAGAGGTTTGTAAGTCTCAGTAGCTGGGAGGAAGGAATAAACTTGTTGCAGTGCTTGGTATGTGGAAAAGTAGAAGAAGAAGATTTTTCTGATTTAACTGTCCTAAAATGGTCTGCTCCAGTCAGGTCATGTGATAGTCCATGTATACTCCAGGGTGAAATTTGAAGAAATAAACAGCTGGAGCTCTTTATTAGCTCCAGCAATAGCAAACGTGCCATCAGAGGGTCTGAGAAACTACAGGAATTTGTTCAGGGCTTTTTCTAGATCGTCCAATTTTAGTGGCTTTACTTGTGAATCATAGTAGCTTACTTTTAACCAAAGTTCTGGTAGTCTTAAAACAACAGAAAATGTTTGATGTCCATGGATAAAAGTAGAGCGTTGTCAAATGGGGATTTTGATGCATTTGTGACTGTGTAGAAAAGGGAAGAGTCTTTTTTGTTCAGTATTTTTTTCCACAAATGAGTGTAGTTGAAAAAAATGTCTAGAAAGTGTGATATTATTTCTGTGGGATAATAACAAGCACAGAGAGACTAGGCCCACTGGAATTCTGTACTTTAGGGAAAAATTACGTCAGATATGGGAATTGAAGCTTGAAATTATGTCATTTTCAACCTCTCTACATTCAAGCAACAAAGTGGGAAAAAAAAACATGGATGCCTCACATGCTAGCCAGCTAATTTAACAAGCAAATATGTTTGTATGTTGATTTACCTAAAAAATTTACTAGTATATACAGTGTAACATTAAAAAATAAAGAAATGTGCTGCTTTGTTTACTGTTGATGCTCCGAGCAGCCATGTTGATTTGACGTCACTTGCTGAACTCAGGGTTGATGAGACCGTTCCGAGTTTCTGAGTAGGAATTCCTTTAAGGTCAAGTTACAATCTTTAGTTGAATTATTAACATTTAGCATTATTTAACATTGATGGAAGGAGTCTCCAGTGTCAAAGAGGTAGAGCTATAACCTGTATGTTACTGATTCTCTGTAACATGACAAACTACAGAGAGAGAGAGAGAGAGAGAGAGAGAGAGAGAGAGAAATGAGGGGTATTGGAAAGACGAACAAATTTGTTCTGCGCATGTTCCACAACATTTAATGTAACTATAAATTGATAAAAAGTACTTTTTTTAAATCTAAAAATTAAAACTGTAGACTTTTTCATTGCTGTTATAGGAAAATAATAAACTTCAGGGTCATAATAGTAATTCTGCTTGACAATATATAATTTGTACTTTTTATATTTAAACATACAATATTATAATTGACTTTATTCCAAATGAAAATTAAATTTTTTCTGCATATTAATACATTTCCATATAAAAATGTAAAATAAAATAAAATAAAATAAAAACACTTTTCTGTGTCTTGACTCTCTCAAGATTTTCTGTTTTAGCGTCTTATTACACACTTATTACATATTTAATACATTTTCCTTTTCCTTCTCAAAACCCTTTTCTCTTAGACTCTTAGACATTTTTTTTATAAAATAAGGAGCTTTTTTTTATTCACTAGCTCTGTGTCTGTATGCTCCATTCCTTTCTTACCTCTCCCTGCCTTTTCCCTCATCTCTCTCTCTCTTTCTCTCTCTTTCTCTCTCTGTCTCGCTCGCTCGCTCTCTCTTTCTCTATCTCTCTCTCTCTGTCTCTTCCTGGTGGGATGGTTGAGGGGCGGGGCCTTGGCTGTGAGTGGCGGGAGGGACTCAGACGCAGAGCCACAGGCAGGAGAGTGTGTGGTGTGTGCATGTGTGTTTCACCGAGGGAACGACCGCACTAGAGAGAGAGAGAGAGAGAGGTTGTGTGTATGGGAGAGTATAGGTCTCTAGATGGGGAGAACGCTTGGAGTGTGACACATACACACACACATACACACACACACACACACATACACTGCTGGTCAGAACAATGAGCCTCTTAGCTCCGGCGACTCTGCCCATCCCGTCCGCCTGCGTCTGAACACACGCTCTCTCTCACTCACAAACACACACACACACACACACACTCATCCTGTTCGCTCACACATGCTGCTCAGTGATGTGAGGTAAGACTGTCTCTGTCTGTCTGAGGAATGAGAGAAATACGGTTTAAGTGTGTATGTGTGTGTCTTTATATATGTGTGTGTAATGCCATGGATGAATGAGTCATATCAGACTATGTATGATCTGTGTGTGTGTGTGTGTGTGTGTGTGTGTGTATAAAACCATTTCTATTCAAAGCACTCAATTCACACTGCATTCTCTCTAGGGAGGGAAAAGAGTCACACACTGTTGGGACTGTGTTGTAATTGGCATGCTTGGTCTAGACAGCTCACACACACCCACTCTCTCACACACACTCCCACATACACATACAGATACCCGGTTGCAGAGCAGAAGTTTCGCAGCAACTCCGTTCTCTCCAAACACACACTCGGAAAGGTGAAGCTCTGCCGCCTGCCGTGGATAAATTACATGTGACATGTTTAGCTGGGCTGCCTTTTATGGCGCACACTCTATCTCAGCACGGTAGAGTCCAGAGAGAGAGAGAGAGAGCGAGAGAGAGAGAGAGCAGTAGAGAGGCAGCGTAAGAGGAGTGTGAAGCGTTCACTTGCTCCCTTTGCAGCAGTCAGTGGAGTCCGAACTGGAGCGGAGTAAGTACTTGTTCTTGTTGTGTGCCGGGAAAGCTCTGTGCGTGTGTATAAATATGTATGTGTGTGTGTGTGTGTGTGTGTGTGTGTATGTGTGTATGTGTGTGTGGGAGGGGGGGTTGTTGTTGCAGGGAACTGCGCATATGCTCTGCTCGTAGCTCTGCAGCAGAAGGTTTGACTGATAATTTGTCAACTTCAGCATTCAACATCAGTGTTCGTTGCAGAGTGTTTAAACCCTGGAAAACTGTTTAGTGTCCGTATTAGCTCGTTCACGTTCTCTGTGTCCTTGGATGTGCGGTTATGATGACCCGACTCCTGATGTTTATACTGGAGCTGCCCTCAGGAAATGATTAAACTCCCCGAGTTCCTACTGCCGTCTGCACCAGTCTGGCTGAAATTTGTGTATGTGTGTGTGTGTGTATTTTTGTGTGAGTGGTGTGAGATCTGAGCCTCACACCATATAGCGATATAACCATATAACCATATATTGCACTCAGCGATAGCATGCAGGATGGAGATCACTTTGTAATAAAGAGGAATGTTTGGCTAACTTGAATGTTACTGGACATTGTTCAATGTGTTGTTCTAATGTGATGTTCAAGTTGGCGAAACATTCCTGGTTATTTTAAAGCTTTCAACGAGTACAAGGTATATTGAGAGCAGTGAGACTGAGTCATTTGTGTCATTGGTGACGTTTGTCCTGATCGGACAGACAGCGAGACGATATCAGGCGAGACGCGTCCAAGCGTGTCTCTGCATAGCCGGCGTCCCGGTTAGGATGGCAAGGACGTTATTGAAGTGTCCGAAGTCGAAGCTGATTTTATCCTTTTTATCAGAACCATGTGTGTGTACATGTGAAGCTAGATAAATCACCTTTTTCATCTTGTTGTCTCTGTTCTCGTGTCAGGATTGTGGAATTCAGGGACATCCATTCTGTCTCTTCAGCAAAGAGAGGAGTTCGCTCTGGAATGCAGATGAGTGTGTGTGTGTGTGTGTGTATATGTGTGTGTGTGTGTGAGGGGGAGCATTCATTAGAGTGTGAGGGTTAAACGACTGCTGTGCGGGTGGCACGTGGAGTCTGTAATTTGGAGAGATTATGGTGTCAGGGAGGCATTCCGAGGCACGCACACACACACACACACACACACACACACATACGCCAGTCAGCCCTGCCAAAAGTCCTGACAGATGACATCACCTGGCAGCTCAGAATTCGTATTTTATTTATTCCTATGCTTCATCATCTTTTTGTCTTTGTTTTTTTTTTATTTTGTTGTCTTGTAGTATTTTTTTCTTTCTGATAATTAATTACCACCACACCTAATCAGGCTCCTGCTTTCTAGAAGCCTCTCTCCACCGATCTATCATTAAGATAAAGTTCCTACATGCTAAAATGTCTCTATCGCACATGCCACACACGTCTCCCAACTGCCACCCCCCCCCACCCCACCCCCCAACCCCCACCCCCCCTTCCCCTATCCAGTAAAGCTAGCGTAGCACATTTCACATGAGCTGCATCATCAGTCCGCTTCTCCCCTGTGACACACTGGAGTCAGTGTGTGCTGCCTCGGCCCGTCCGTTTCAGTTATGAGTAGGGTCTTTGTCCGCATGTGGACACACACACGCATACACGCCATCGCCAGCAACACAGACAGCGCACAAAATGAAATCACACACTCCTCCTTACAGCTAAAAGAGGAGGTAGTCTTGCCTTTGTATAAAGAGACAGTTCCTGCTTTGTAAGCGCAGCTCCTGCAGTAGTCCCCGTTTACAGTGTGTGTGTGTGTGTGTGTGTGTGTCCCATCATGTGGGTGGGTCTTGTGACTTGTGATGCATGTGAAACAGTGCCATGTACTGCACCATAGGTGATCTAGAGAAAGAAAGAAAGAATGCAATAAAACACAGCACTCCTAAATACTCAAATCTGATTGGTCAGAAAGTGTTGATTAATTTCTACAACAGCAACGCTGACAGTAGTTCTGGCTGCAAGATGAATCGCAAGTTCTTACAGAGGGTCTTGCATGGTGGACGCTCCACAAAAACAGATTAAAAACATGAACTCGTTGGTCTGATGAAGTTTTCTCTGAGCAGCCATTTATTTAACATTTTTGGAAGGAGTCTCCAGTGTTAGTGTTTCGTAACAGTCAGAGATAAAGTTGGGAAAGTCTTCAGGATAGACTTGGTGCATGACAAGTTGTCTTCTTAAATTCAATAGAGTCAAAAGAGCGGCCGGTGAAGGTACGACTGTTTAGAGCTACTATACCGAAAGAGATAACAGGAACTAATTTTCAGGGCGTGTGCTTACAGGAAAATGAGCAACAACAAAGTGGCCTGATGTGAAACAGAGTTACGTTATCACCCCGAAGTTGATTAATTTCCTATAACAGCATGTCCTGAAGTCATTTATTCCTCTTATGCCACAGCAATTTGCCAACGTTTCAATTATTTTTTACAATTTGCTATTTACCAAAGAACAACCCATCATACATTTTATCCATTTATAGTTGCATTTAGGAATGTGGATTGTCCTGTAAGCACTTACGTTATGATAGCTATAATCGCTAAAAACAATTGTTCCCTCACTTTCTCTTGAAGTTAATTAGACAAGAAAAATATAGCTTGTTGTAGCTGAAAAACCATAAAACACAAAGTAGCAGAAAACGTACAGAAAAGTTACAGCTTTATCTTTGACTGTTACAAAGCACTGACACTGGAGACTCCTTCCATAAATTTTAAATAAAAACATCACCATATCAATGATGATACATTATTCTTCGTTAAATAACAACGCATTTTTAAAATCTATTTATTACTAGGCCACAATAAAAACAAGCAAAACACTTGCAAATTTGTAACGACTGGCATTGCTCATCCGGTATTAAAGTTCATTTACCTTGAAATCAGATGCAGTGGTACAGATTCTTCATGAGATCAGGTTCAAATGAGATATTCACCCTGTCAAAGAAAATCAATTTTAAATCAATAAAGACTTTCTAATAGTTTTCGAATCGCATCCCAATCACTAGAATTTACCGCCATGCTAAACTGGGGTCAGTTTTGCCTCATTATAATCCATGTTAAAGCAGATATTAATCCTTGCTAAAGCAGAAGGAACGGCTGATCTGTAGTCAGTGGTGTAATGTGTCCACGCTGAGGTCGAAGGGTGGATCAGGTCACTTACACACACTGCCACACTCAATTAGCCATTTTGCTGCCACTTCTAAATAAGCATTCTCACTTCCACTTCATTAGAGCAGACGGCCATCTCAGTGTGGGAGCTCGGCTCACACGGTGCAGTGGGCGTTCGGCACAAACACGCCCTCGCACACTCGCATGCACCCAGCCTACACACTGAGAGCTGAACACGCACAAATACACCAATTACAGGAGAGAAAATCAGCACAAACACCTACACACAATCCAAACACCCCAAACGAAGCATGCACAAATATTGCAAATAAATGGAAAAATAAATACAGTATGTCTTACATGTCTATTTTAAGTATGAACCAGTGAAGATGAGGATGACCTTTTACGCATCATACAAACAGAATGACTCTGACATTTTGACATTCCAGTTAAGCTAAATATGCTCAAATTTCATCAAGAAGCTATCCATATTTTCGCATTTTATTCACTTTTAAATGAGTCTGTCTTGAGGGATTTTAGCTCTGACTGAGTCAATTAAGGTAACATGGTCTTATGAGAAATATGAACAAACTGATTTCATACAAATAATGTAATAAGAAATGGTACACATGTTAATCCCAACTCTAAACCCTAATTGTAACCTTCATAACTTTTCCTACATGTCATGCGGATTGATAAGGGCAGATTTTTTTAGGACAATAGCTGGAAAGATTGACATCTTATTACAAATTCGAACAAGTATCTGTAATCATTCGATCCTGAGATCAAGTTGAGATTGTCTGTGTGCAGCTTCACATGTTCTCCCCATGTCCCTTGGGCTTTCCTTAGGGTTCTCTGGTTTCCTACTATCTCCCAAAACATGCTGGTAGGTGGTCTGACTGTGCTAAATCACCCCTAGCTGTGACCAAGCTTGACCAATAAGCTACCACTGTATTCTTCATCTTAACATGGCAAGTGGTTTACTTACAGATCTTTTTTTTTTTTTTTTTGTGGCCGTTTTTTTTGTTTGTTTTTGTTTTTTGTTAAAATTATAGCGTTATTATATACACAGTGATGTGCTTTATTGCAGTTTATGTTGTATTCACAGGTGCAGCCTGGTTGGTAAATCTCATTAGCATAGTTTTGCTTGAATTTCTGGCTTGACAGATTGAATCTGTGTCCAATTTGCAAACTTGTCTTGTACAACTAAAAGCGTGAATCAAAATGGCCTACAATGTTTCTCAGCTCATACATCCGAGGGATTTTTAAATTAAGAGTAAATACATCTTCATTTAGTATAATTCAACAAAGTTTGTCATAGGAACTTGTAAGAATGATATAGGGGTAACACTTTACACAAGGGTGGTGTTTAGAGTGCTACATAAGACTCATGACAGCTAGCGAACATGCATAACCATGTATGAAGGCTTATAGTATTACAATAAATGTCAGCTGTCATTAAGATTCTATCAATTTTGATGTCAAGAAATAACAGAAGTGACATAGATTTGTGTTGACATAACCTGTTATAAGGACTGTCATGACAACAGACTTTGTAGCTCGATGCACTTTGCGTATGTCAAAGTCACAACATGTTTATGATGTGACCACCTATGACATAGTCATGAAAGAGTTACGAATAGTAGATTTATCACCTTTTTATGTAAAGTTATGACAACTTCATGACATGGAATTGAGTCCAGCTATATTTTCTCAGCCCGTATATTAGTTTGGTTGTGGTTGTGAGTTTGGCTTGACATTAACATTAACATTATTTGAAGTGCACTGCACTACAAAGCCAGTTGTTATGATGCTGGAATATCAGTGTCATAAAGTTTCATAACACAAACTTAGTTGACATGTCAACTTGACATCAAATTTGACAAACCCAGTCATTATGGTGTCTGAAGCAGTTGTAATAAGCTGTTAGGTTTATGTCTGTTGGTCATGAATGGTTTATGCATGTCTTATGTATCCCTATGAACACTACCCTACAGTAAAGTGTTACCAGTAAAGGACACCTTGCGTTAAAAATATTGCTCTGCATCAATGCATTTACAGCCGAGATTGTAACCTTTCATATTTCATATACAATCACATACAGGCTGACCCCAGTGCTGTAGGTTGGCTAGCTTTTGCTGCGTCATGCTTCCTGTTGCCCTTCAAATGTTGCTTTGTGCTTTTGTCTTTATGTGTAAGACGAGACCAGATTCTAGCTTTGTGTCTAACGAGTAATCTGTCTAGCTCTACAGCTTCATTCACTTACAGATTAGATGTTACTTATGGATTACAAAGCACTTTAACTAATCAGCCTTCTCCATTTTACAATCCTTTGTAAGACCCAGTGTTCTGACACATGATACCTTTTGCGATAAATATAACAAAAAGGCCGCAGATCTGATCATCATCATCAACCTGGCTGTCTCAGCATATTTCTCACACTCAACATCCGCCAGATTCTGATGAATACAGTGAAAAAAGACACGAGACATAAGAATACTTTCACAGACAAGGATTATTGCCTTTCCAATAGAATACTTTGCCAGTGAAATGGAGATGTTCTATAAATTTGCTTCACCTTATAGCTTTTGTTCATTTAGTACCAAAAACTGAGTTGTACATCGAACCTCTGCACACGGCTACACGCAGTCTTGCTAATCATAGATTTTATGATTATATTCATATTCATTTTGCACACCTGATGCACTGCCTGTGCCATCTGGGCTCTCTCTGTGAGGCTTTCTTGATGGTAACGACCTTGCAGAGGGTTTTTGTGGCACCTGCAGAGCGAAACCCCATCCCATCCAGAAGGAATGAAGCCATTTTCTCCGTGTTCTTTCCACTTGGGAAAATCCATAGTAATATGCAAAACTATCAATATGATGTATTTTGGCTAAACCTGATCTCATGAGAAATGCATGGGGGTTTCAAAAAGTTGTCAGTGTGGTTGGATTTCATTCAATTTCATCTGAATAAGATCACAGGAAAAGGCATGAATGCTAACCCTGCCTGTGAGTCCATATACTCTGTGACCTGTAAGTGCAAAACACATTAAAAACCGAAGCCAGAACCCTGACAGGATTTCAACTTTTATCTCATTCTTGCTGCTAATCCAGGCTAACTAGCCAAAATGAGCTAAGCTGACAGGATTTCTGAGGTATTTCAATTTGCATATATCTCAAATGGTCATAAAGCTCTCCAATAATGCTAGTTATCTAATTAACATGAGCTAATGACAGGATTTATAAGAGGTTTTAATGTCATATTTCTTAGTCATATCATATTTCATGCTAAAGCTAGCTAGCTAGATCACTGACAGCTTTTCTAAAAGGATTTTGAGTCATATTCATGAATGTTTATAGTCACTGCTAACAATAGCTATCTAGTTAAGAAGAATGAAATTGGTGGTATTTCTGAAAGGATTTGAAGTCATATATTCATTAACTGTATATTTCTTTCTGTAAATGCAAGCTGCTTAGCTATCATGAGCTAATCTGGCATGATTTCTGAGAGGATTTTAAGTCATATTCATTAATTGAAACATATTTCTTTCTGTTAGCACAAGCTAGTTAGCTAACTTGAGCTAATCTGACATGATTGCTGAGAGGATTTAAAGTCATATTTATTAATTCTATCATACTTCTTGCTAATGCTTGGCAGTATTTCTAAGAGGATTTTAAGTCATTTTCATGAATGTTCATAATCTTCATTGCTAATGCTAGCAAGCTTGCTAACATAATAACCTGATAGAATTTTAAAATATATTAGACATGGTCATAATGCTCACTTAAGTATGCTAGTTATCTAGCTAACATGAGCTAACCTGACAGGATTTCTAAAAAGATTTAAAGTCATATTCATAAATGTTTACAGTGATTGCTAACAATAGCTTTCTGGCTAAGATGAGCTAACTTGACAGGCTTTCTGAGAGGATTTGAAGTCATATTCATGATTTATATATATATATATATATATATATATATATATATATATATATATATATATATATATATATATCTTCCTAATACTAGCGAACTAGCTAAAATGAGCTAACCTGACAGGATTTCTGAGAGGATATTAACTCATCGAAGTCCCAGCTTTTTTTATTGGAGCCTGTTATTCAGTGACTACAATGAATTATTCTAATTGAAACAAGTTTTATACAAGAATGAAGAATGTAAATATAATCTTCACTACTAATGCTAGCTAGTTAATGTGCTAACAACAGCATATAGGCTTTGTGAAAACTACTTTTGAGTGTGATTGTAAAACTTTTGAACGATGGCAGTCTCCTCATGTGCAGTCTGCTCATATGGACAGATTATTGGGACATTGTGTACCTTCAGTTGGAAGAGACAGTATGATTTATGAATAACAAATACATTCCAGGACTTTCTGAACACAGAGTAACTCAGGGAATGATGCAAGAGTTTAGCTTTACTAAAGTAAATTCTCAGACTTATAAAAGACTACTAGGATCAAAGAAAAGGAAGTTGCCATGATGTATTAGTAAGCCATTATTACTGTTTATTATAGTTGTTATAACACACCTGTTATATCTTGCACTGCGCATGATTCATACAAAATATGATTCACAAATTGAGTTGTGATGGAAGGTGAAAAGGACAAGGAGAGGAAATTGAAGTTGCTCCATACTCCCATCTTCACTCTTCCATCTTCTCTTGTTTTGTATCTGCTTTCTTTGTTCCGATCTGCCTCCTTCTACTCCACAATCTGATTCAGCTGATCTGATGGTCTCTGCCTCATTCTGTCTTTCCTTTGTTACTCTTCAATTCTCCTCCACATCCTACCTCTCTCCTCCCTTTTTTCTGTTGCAGCAGTAAGTGGTGCTTTGTAATCCGAGGCCACGAGAGCGTGTGCTTTCTCCTGCTGCAATCTCTGACCTCTGACTCGTTTGCACTCACTGACTCATCACTGCAGGACATTCGATCCTGCCTGGCAAGGCAGCTGGCATCATTTAATGCCCATCACTGATCCAGAAATAGTTTAGCTCACACAACATGGTCTCATGATGGTAAGTTAGTAAGAATTCTAATTTAAATCTATACAAATAATTAAGGTTAGTAATGAGGCACAGGGTTATTGGTAGTAGCTTTTCTTACAAATTTAAAAGGAGTTTTTGGCTCGTTGTTCTGGACGAGCCTGTGAAGTTTCAATGTAAGGCCCTACAACAGAGTGGTTCTCTATCAGAGAAGGTTCTAAGTTAAACTCCTTTAAGAAGTTAAGGAACGCTTATATGGGCATGCTGTTATATGAAAATAATTCATGACGGGGAGTTGTCATACTGCAAAGTTGATTGTTTTCCAGTAACAGCATTTTATTATTTTATTAAGCCACCAATTACATTTTTTATTTATTAATGACTGACACATTGTACTTTTATACATTTAAAGTTACATTCAATGTTGTGGAATGTCCGCAAAACAAGTTAGTTCCTGTTATCACTTAGGTTATAACAGCTATAAATAGTCATTCCTTCACCAGACTCTCTTTTTTCCCATCTCTCTTGTTAGTCAGGAAAACAAAGTTGCAGCTTTACTTTTGATTGCTACAAAGCACTGACACTGGAGACTCCTTCCATAACTTTTCCTTACAGCAAAGTAGAGTGTCTGCCATACAATTCCATGTTAGTCCCTGTGTTAGTTGTTACTCTAGAATGATAACATACTATAACAAGCACATTATTATACACCTTGCAACTGGAAATACTGTCCGAGCTGCTGTTATAGAACATTAATCAACACATCCTGACCAATCAGAATTCAGTATTTAACAGCACTGTGATATAAGAACCCTTCACTATCCAATGAACCTCATTTTGTATGCTATGGTCAAATGATTCGAACTTTACTACTTCACTGCTGTTCCACTTGGTAGCCTTGACTTCCCTGCCAATTACTGATGTTTTTTTAGCTCTTGTATACAGAAGAGATATAGACAATTAGCTTTCACTAGTGACTCATATGAAAAGGTCAAGTGGCTTTATGCAGTATGTCATAAGGAAGCACTGATTAGCCTTCACCCATTTGGACTGGCAATTTATGAACAATAGAGAAATGGAAATTTTCTAGGACTAAATTGGAAAGAAAAAGTGTTTTAAAAAGTAAAAAAAAAAAGTAAAATAAAATATGGCACGATATGACGTTCCTACTGCCAAGAGTCCATCCAAACCACCAGAAATCTGATCACAGAGCAGCGGGTGAGCTCATTTCTCTGAGAGGTTTCAGAAAACGCTTTATTTTTGATCCAGTAGATTTTACAATTCATCCAGATAATCTATGATTAAAGCATCTATGGGAAATATGCTTTTGTTTATATCCTGAAGGAATGATTAAGAACAAGCTCAAGTTCTCCAGCTTGTTCTGCTCAGCATGAAATGAGTCCTCCCAGTTCCTTAGCTTTCCAAAAAAACTCAGTGGTAATAAAACATAAAACCATAGATCATCCATGAGAGGAGAGGTGGATGGTAGTGGGGTAAAATGCAACCGTACAGTAGTTGAGGTTTTCTTCTGATAATTATTTGGACCAGATTGTTTCTTTTTTGATTAGTTGCAGTTGGGTTTGTTTGCATTCCAAAGGTCAGTCGTTGTGGCTGGAACAGCAGTTGGCTTCTGCTTGCCTAAGAGTCATTTGAGGTGAAAAGATGGCGGCAGGCAGAGCGGTGCCGTCTCCTCCCTCGCTCTCTCTTTCACTTTCTCTCCCTCCCTTTTTAGCATTCTTCTTTTTTATGTCTGCGATCCTTTTGAATTTACTTTCTTGTTAACCTCCTCTAAACCTTGCACTGCTCCTTCATCTTTCTCCTTTTCTATTGCTTTTTCCCCCCACCGTCTTTCTTTCTCACAGTCTCTCTGGTTAGGTGCCGATGTGTTACACTTGGTGTAAAGTGGCAGGCGGAGGTGTGGGTGCTACATAAATGCATTTATTTGCCTTTTTCTTTGTGTGTGTGTTGGATTTAAAGAGAATGTGGAGAGAACAAGTAGTAGAAGGGGGCAGATGGAGTCATGTTGCCACAACTGCCACACTTCAGCCTGTTTACTCACACATAGCGTGGTATTCTGGGAAAAGGCTGACATCAGATTCAGATTGCGACAGTAGAACATAAACTCTATTGTTGCCCAATTTGATGTTTGAAGTTTACGAGCTATGGTTTAAAAAAAAAAACACCAAGAAGCATAGTTCAAATGCAGTCTTAAGTAATAACTTAAAATGTACACCTAACCCCTAAATCTGCCCTGATTTAACATGAGGTGAGAGGCAGGCCGCAAGTCCATAAACTCGGTATGTGTTTTATTGGTGCAAATTCAAGAATCATAATCCAAGTCAAAACACCAGCATGCAAAGTTAAACAAGGATAATCAATAATCAGAAACAAACATAGAAAGAAACACAGCAAGGGTTTAAGTAGACAAACTGAACAGAACTATACACACAACAGGTGAACACAATCAGGCAACAAACCAATGACATGACAGGGGTAGAGACAGGACTAGAACAGAAATCAAAACAAACATGAGCACATGGTGTTCTTCACCATGGGAACAATGAGGCAAAGGAGGAAACCGTGACATGTAAACTGTTATAGAAAATAAATCAATCAGCCAATCTTCTGACCAATCAGATTCAAGAATTCAGCAGTGCTGTGGAATAATTTTAAACAAACTCCTATCAACATATGGTTTAGGACTGACTTTACACGCTGAATTAAGATCAAACTTGCATTTGATTTGTGCAACTGGCAACAGAAATTCAACAAGCTAAAACAACTCGGAGGTTCCCTTGAAGGCTCCGAGTTAAACAAATGAACAGAATGAAATCAGATGTCACTTGTCTGATAAACTTCGCTGCGTTTACTACAGTTTAAAAAGGTTCATTTTCTCCATCCTTCCTAAAGAATGTGACTTGGCCGAGGTGAAACGGCCCATGTGATTTGCACATTATCAATTGTAGGCCTTCAAAAAATGAAACCAGATGCCTGCTAACTGTGTGTGTGTGTGTGTGTGTGTTTTACGTGTCTCATGACTGGTGTTCAGAACACCCTGAAGTAAACAGTGTTTTGTGTGTGTGTGTGTGTTTGTGTGAAAGAGCCTCATGCTGCCTCGCATGCAATAAGAGCGTCGTTGGTGGCTTTGCTATACAGACAACAACACCTAGGAAGCATAATGAATGCTAATGAATGTTTATTTTTTTTTAAATTTTGAAAGAAACTGAAAGAACATTTTAAGGCATTCAGTGATCTATGACTCACTGTGCTTTGAATGTGTATTTAACACCAGTTATATCTCGCCTATTGGTTCCATCAAACACAATATAAAATCAAAACTGCTCTTAAGTGGAAAATTGCATAAATTTGTGGATCCTGATTTGAGTGTCCCACATTAAAAAGCGTACAAATTGCATGTTAAACACCTGCAGATGTGTTTAACAAGTTGCTATTGAAATTAAGTGCTAGAGTGAGTGAATGTGTGGTACTGTTTTCATGTCATCTGCCTTTATTAGTCATTCCCATGCACAGAGTCAGACGGGGTGTTATAATATCTCTACGCCTTTGGCCATATGGAATGATCTCATTCATAATTCATTTGCATTCAGACTCTTATTGATGACCCGTTAACTTCAGACATTTTATTAATGTGCCTTTTTTTCAGTGCCTCTTATTAATGTTCCTTGTCAACACACTATAATTTTGTTGCTTCTCAGCTGGGGTTTCTGAAATATCCGCTCTGAATCTTAATCAGTTTCAGCATTGTCCAGTCGTTGATTAAGTTTCGTCATCATCATCATCATTCAACTGTCAATTTGATCTAATTAGAGAACTAGCACACACCCGTGACTCATATTCTAGTATGTTAATTTCAGGCAATATTCTGGATTTCTGTCATTTTCTCCATTAAATCCATTTCTTATTTGTTCTTACGTTCTTATGTACAGACTCGGACACCATCTTCCATCTTTAAGTACAGCTTAACCTTGATCTCATAAAAAAACCTGTTTGATTGCAAACAGAAACCCCACCCCTTTAGAAGCGGGAGACAAGTTTGTTTCAGTTTCAATACTAAAGAACCAAGAATCGAGGGTTAAAAAAACCTGAAACTATTCTTGATATTACACAAATATCAATTATGCATTGATCGGCATGAACAGGTTCAAACTCACTGTGAAACACTCAATGACTCATATCTTTTAGCTACTTTATTTCATTTTCTACCTTTGGTGTGTTAAAACCCGATATAAAATCTTGTGATGTAACCCCAATATATCATGTTGAAATTCAGGTTTTGGGCTGTAAACACACTCAAACTCAATAAACTAAGGAATGCCATTTGAGGCCAATATTAAATACATAACTACGTATGGCAAAATTATTAATAAATGCTCCTCAAGACATTGCTCACTTTTTATGGATAAAGTATGAATTAACTTAAAGTGAGCTGTAAGTGTAGGAGGTGAGTGCTAGGTTGGGTTATCCTTCAAACACTGGGCACTTTTTCTTTAGCATCAAATTAACAAAAAAATTTGGTGTTATTTAATTATTTTGAAATTACGCAAAATTAGCTTAGACATTATGATTTCATGACCTTGATTTAGTATATTGGCTAACCATTTTACACTAAAAATTGTAAATATATTGATGTAACGGTTAGATTTAAGTTGTCGAGAGACTTTATGATTACAGCAGCAATTCTTAAAAGGTACAAGTTTAAATTATCCATTTGGCATTATCCACTGAAGCAAAGGTGAGACTTCTAGCTTTCATTGACAGTTAGCTAAATTAGCTAAGTTGCACTAGCGCTTGTGGTTAGCAATTTTGTATCGTAAACATAAATCTATTCTTTACATTCTTCCTGTTTTTCCTAACTTTTACTTTAACTCCACCCTGACCAAGCCCCATTATTGTTTCTCCATATTTGCCTTAACATCTGCGTTTACATGTAGCTTAGTCCGTTAAAAAAATCTGTATCTATGCATCCTGTACATAACGAGAAAATAAATAGAAGTGAATCCAAATGAATTTTGTATCCAGTCGAACATTAATAAGCTGTTTAATAATTTGTTTAAAAAAAAGAATAATATAAACTGTATAAAACTTCGAAATTACTTCAACAGTCTGAATCTTCATAGTCGTGTACATCCTGTGAGTGTGCTGTCCTTTGAAGAAAGAAATTTCTTAAAAAGTAACACACTTGGAGTGTTACATTTCAAACGCATATTCTTTGTATCGTTATCGCAGGACGTTCTTCTCAGATTCTAATAACATTCTGTGCTAATGTTCGCAACTTGTTCCACTCTGACGGGATTAGTGTAACGCTGACACAAAATGTAGTTTGCATTAATATCCATCCATCTCTCATTCCACATTGATAAAGAAGTTAGCAGAGACTCAATTCATAGGAAAACCTACTTGCTTTAAAAGCAAACCTGTAGAAACATCATATATGACTCAGTGCTGTTGAATTCTCAAATCTGATTGGTCAAAAAGGTTTTGATTAGTACTTTGACAGTTGTTAGCGTTAATGCATTTGTTCTAATACGTTATTCGATGTGCCACACAAACGGACTAAAAACGTTTATAGGGTGATGTTTTCTGTGCAGAGATGTTTGCGTTTATTTAGAAGGAGTCTCCAGTGTCAGCATTTTGTAACATTCTTTATAAAAGTGTTCAGGATGGAAGGCTTAAAGAAGGTAATAGTTGTTAATTGCTGTGGTATAAGAAGAATAAAACACTTTATAACACAGGATGTGCTGTTATTGGAAAATAATCAACTTCAGGGTGGTAACAGTTACTCGCTTAACGTCAGCCTGCATCACACCACGCCGTCACTGATTAATTTTCTTTAACAGCAAGCCAGTTAAAGGTGTGTTATTCCTTACGTAACACTCAGGTCGGTATGCAAATCAGGAGCTCGTGTCATAACCGATCTCTCCAGTCTTGTAAACATCACTGCTGTGTGAATGCGCCGCTCCGTTCAGTTAAACCAGGCAAATGACAGAGTTACGGTGTGTCGAGTTTAATGGTGTGGAAAAATCCTGACGAGAAAATCTCACACCTGCGGCAAAAGTCAATGTGCTATTGAGTTAAGCGATACACACCTCAGGTCATAACATCAGTTTGCTGGCAGATGACATAATTATTACCTCCATGTAGTTATAATGATGGCATTACTGACTGCTGAGGTCTCTAAATGTATGAGTATACACACACTAATGTAAAGCTTTTTCACCTACAGGTCACACACACACCCACACACACACTCTTATTTCTATGTAATTAAAACCACATTTTATTTATTATCATATGTGTGTAATGACAAGATAATATGACGTTGTGTGTTTTTTCTTGATGAAACGTGCATTGATTCTGTTATTAACGCAAATGATAGTGTGTGTGTGTGTGTCTATGTGTGAGTGTGCGTGAAGTTGTGTGTGTGTTGGAGGTGGCCTGTGGGTTTGTGTTAGATGGGCGTTTCAGTGCCTCCCAGCATATTTGCAATTGAGCCAGTGTATGTGTGTGTGTATGTGTGTGTGTGTGTGTGCGGTGTGTGTTAGGAATTTAACTAAAAAAAAAATAATTAACTCTCACACCAGTTTTAACAGAGAGCATAGACAAGTGTGTGCATGTGTGTGTGTGTGTGTGTGTGTATTTTTGACTGTCTTTCTCTGTCTCTATTAGTTTTTTTTCTCTCACCGTGTCTCTGTGTGTCTCTATTTCTGTCTTTCTCTCCCTCGTTATGTCCTTCTGTCTCTCTGTATCTTTCTGTCGCTCTCACTGTGCCTTTCAGTCTCTGTTTTTCACTGTCTTTCTTTATCTCTCTGTCTCTATCTTGTCTCTCTGGCTTTCTCACTTTGTATATCTGTCTTGCTCTGTCTCTCTTTCTGTATTTCTGTATTTATCTCTCTCACTATGTCTTTCCATCTCTCGGGCTCTGTCTGTTTTTCTGTCTCTCTCCCTCACCCTCTCTTTCTCTCTCTCTCGCTCTCTCTGTCTGTCTCTCTGTGCCTCTACATCTATCTCTATCTGTCTTTCTGTCTCTCTCGCTCTTTTTCTCTCTGTCTTTGTCTCTCCCTCTGTCTGTCCCTCTGTTTTTCTCTCTCTCACTGTGTGTCTCTGTCTTTCTGTCTCTCCTTCTCAGGTGCATTTCTCTGTCACTCGGTCTTTCTGTCTCTCTCTCACTGTGTGATTCTGTCTCACTTTGTCTCTGTCTTTCTGGCTCTCTCTCTCTCTCTCTCTCTCCATTCTAATGGAAACCATGTGCCAGGAAGCAGATCTATATTTTTTGTAAATAAAATCAGACAGTCTGATAGATAGTTGTTATAGATATGGATATATATTATTATTTCTGTATGTGTTATAACCATATATACGCGAGAACCTTGTTCTGAGCGCCATACAGCACACTGTCCCATGCTCCCCCTCACCCAGGGTGCGTTAGATTTAAAATGTTCCAGAGGAAATGAGGAAGGGGAAAAGGAGGCAGTGCTGAGACAAATGGCCTGCTTCATATTTAATGTGCTGCTAATGGAATTAGCTGTGGGCATCACGAGGCCGACGCTGCGGGGACATGTTCGCCAGCACAGTGCTTCCTTCACAGGGCGGGGTGGGGCAGAAGGCTGGGGGGAACAGGGGTCACTACGCAGGGGAATATTCCAGCTGAGGGGACAGGCTGTGACATATTTACACTGTCCGTTAAAACAATGAAGTATTTTTACCTAACCTCATTTTACTCCCACTCTATCTAAATGGAGCACTGTGTTTCTATATGACTCTCTCTCTCACACACACACACACATACACACAAAACACATTTTCCATCTCATGGTAGCTCTGTTCCATTTTGGAAGTAGCTGCTTCTCGAGGCCACGCCCTTCAACGCTTCCTGTCTCGTTAGACAGAATTATAATTGAAAAGAAACAGTGTCATACTACGTCATACCTTTTAATGTGCAGCACTAATAGTTTGTTTATTTGTTTATTTGCCATCATTTACTAGTTTATGGTTCTGCTAACAATCGAACCTGTTCACTGAATAGCATGGCTAGCTAGTTAGCTAGTAAGAGAGTATCGCAATTCCATGTATCTCTATCTTTAATGTAGCTGCTATACCCCTGGAAACATTGAAAAAAACATGTCTGCTGGAAAAAGCAGTAGCTTTTCATTCACTGTGTAAGTAAGTATATCACTAACCTAAGTTTATTCAACTCCTGAACTTCTACAATTCCTCAACCTTAGCTACATCACTCGAGTTCATAACTGGTTTCAACCAGATGCCCTTGTGGAACTTTCTGGCAAGCTTTTTATCTAAAAGGACTGAGTATGATGGCTATCTAGCTATAACAATCTTTCAAAATGATTGTTATAGTTGACAACGATGGACAACTAATAACATTTGATAACATTTGATCCGATTTTCTTGCTAGATTTTGGGGGTGTTACATTCCAGAAAGATCAGAAACATTTGCTTTCAGAATCTACTACGAAGCTGGGACGCAGTGCTGCTGCTAAGCAACATTTCATTATAATTTGATAACTAGCCACATTATGATAACTAGCCAGTTATCCTCATAAGCTAGATAAACAAACTGTGATACTGTATTAACTGTTAATTTTAACCACACCAGAAACAACCGCTGGTAAATCGCATACACATTTCCGAGCACAAACACTGCAAGTTGTGTTAGCGACAAGATAAACAATTGACTTACATTTGTAAACATACTGTTTGGTTCATGCAACAGTTTGTGTGTCGAAACATAGACCTGCGGTCCAATGTAGAGAATTATGGGATTGCTTAAACCTCAGAGGGCAACTGCTTTTGAAATGAGACAGGCTTTATCTCTGTAGCGTTACTCAAAACCTGTGTGCAACTGCCTTCTGACTGGAAAACACTGTAAATCTCATTCTCTTTTTCATCTCTTCCACTCTCACTGTATCACTGTCTCCAATCCCCGTACTTTCTATATGCCGTAGTTTCTCAGGACCTGTTCATCTGAATCCTCTTAAACCCTATTTACATGAGGAGGTGGGGTAATCTACTTATTGTCGGTGTCTCTTTGGGATTTTCATCCCGTCCAAATCTGTCATTTTGGTCATTTTTACACCCGGCCCTGGAAAGATTATGCTGTTTTTTTTTTTTTTTGTTTGTTTTTTTTTTTGCTGTTTTTTTACCTGATATAAAATGACCTGTAGAAATAATCCTATGTAATGTACTGTATACCACTTGAATTGATGGTAGGTGACGGAAAAGATTTAAAGAAAAGATACTTTGTGCTAATACTGGTTGAGTTTAAAATGCAGAACAACAAAATATAGA
Source organism: Pangasianodon hypophthalmus (assembly GCF_027358585.1). Classification (NCBI taxonomy): domain Eukaryota; kingdom Metazoa; phylum Chordata; class Actinopteri; order Siluriformes; family Pangasiidae; genus Pangasianodon; species Pangasianodon hypophthalmus. The sequence goes on along the minus strand of NC_069730.1, from coordinate 4,123,651 downwards.
TGACATTTAAAGGACTTAAAGTTGTACCTCTGCTGGCTTTAGGTAAACTATAGAGTTCCCAGCACAGGGATAGTCTATGTAGACAGTATACAGTATTAAAAGTCAGAGGTCTTTCTTTCTTTCTTTTTTTCTTTCTTTCTTTCTTTCGTTCTTTCTCACTATGACCCCCTGAAATGCACTCTATCTTTCCCTTCCTGCTTCAATCTCTTGTTCTCTCTTTGCCAAACCATAAGACTCCTCCTTTTCCTTCACAGTGCATCACTTCATCTCACTTCCTCTCTCGCTAAGAACTCGAAATGTGAACTCTTTCTGTATCTCTTTTTCCTTTCCTTCACTTTCTTCATCTCCGTCTTTCATTTCTTCAGGTGTTTGAAGGTTATGTTTCCTTACATCTGGTCAGAAACACCGTCACAGCCCGTGGCTTTCTGATTTACTCTGTGCAGTATGTTTCACACTTTTCACATTTATGTTCTTGTAGTTTCATTCTTTTTTTTAAACTGTAGTCAATATTTAGCAGTGTCACAAAGAACGTAAGACATCTCAGACATGGCAGTAGTGAAGTCAACACCCTTTGTGCTGTATTTGTGGGAAAAAAAACAGTTTTTTTTAAAGAAAAGAGAAATTAAATGCAAAATTTTTTGATGTAGAATTCAAAACAGCATGTTTGCATGAGAGAGCAAAGTAATATGTATTTTCCAACAGCAAGCTCTTTTTGTATGGTTCGCTCAATGACGTCTAAAAAAACCCACAATTTGTTTAGGGTGCAAGCTTGACAAACACAGCATGAATGAGAAGAAATACTTTTATTCATTTTCTGATTATATGGGATGCAATCAGATCTGAGGTAATTACAATTTTATTTCCGTTTGGTCACATTTTCGTATACAATGAATTGAAATTAAAAATGATTCATCGTAGTGCGGATTTTTTTTTGAAAATGATGAAAATTCAAAACCCTTCATCAATGAGCAGACGCCTGTGAGAGTAACATTGGCACTCTGACCCATGCCTGCTCTCGCTCTGGCACTCTCGTTCTGCTTTTTAACAAATTCATCACTCACTGTAAGAGACCCGCTGCTCCATTTGATTTTTCCACTTCAGAGCCGTGGCTGTTGATTGAGGCCTGTGTGTATTAGTGTGATAGAGCTAAGCGTTAACTCTCTCCTCTCCCCCACAGGTTGCTACTGACAGACGTGCCTTTGACATCCGCTGCTGCTTGGACTGCTTGAAAGGGCAACGCCACCCCCCCGCCCCCTTTTTCCCGCTTCTGCCACCCGCCACCCGCTTCAGTGCCAAGTGACGTCCGCAGTCCTGGACGAGAACGGGCTCTGCTACGCACCTGGTCACCACAGCAACACCCTCCGCCCCCCTGCCGTGTGCCCCCATGTTGCTTCTCGAGTCTGTGTCATAAGGACGGATCCAGGCAGTGTGCGCGCGTGTGTGTGTGTGTATGTGTGTGTGTGTGTGTGAGTGAGTGAGTGTGGGCGAGAGGTGACTGCTACTGCCTCTTTCCACACCGCCGACTCTCTCCCCCTCTGCCCCCGCAACCACACGTAATCAATAATGAGTTTCACCATCCGTCTGGCCTGGCAGCGCAGCTGAGGAGAGACTGACTGACAGCGAGACAGAAAGAGTGAGCAAACGAGAGACGGAGGCCTCCACAGATAGAGGCTTCAAAAAACAAAAAGGTCACAACAATGGGCCTCTGAGTTTTGATTTCTGAGTGCCTACAAACGAAAAGCCAAAACACATCCAAATCTCGTCTCTCTTTCCGAGTGCACAAACCAAACCGGACAAAAAGCTCCCTCTCCATCAGCGCCATCATATCGTCTGGATTTTTTTTTGCTTTTAAGCCAAAATGGCGGTTAATGTGACGCCCATCCGGGACACGAAATGGCTGACGCTGGAAGTGTGTCGCGAGTTCCAGCGAGGCACATGTTCCCGACCCGACTCTGAATGTAAGTTCGCCCATCCGGCCAAAAGCTGCCAGGTGGAGAACGGGAGAGTCATCGCCTGCTTCGACTCCCTCAAAGTGAGTAGTGACTCCACAGCCAACTTCTTTTCTTCTTAACACATCTTTTAAGACACACCACTAAGGCCACGTTCACATTACAACTTCATTGCATCATCAGATTGTATCTGTCAATCTTGAAGGTTCACATTCATAGCTGAAAGAGACTCATGTCTGTATTTAATATGAACACATCTGGCCCCAAACACATCTGTGTGTCACATTGATACTAATTTTGCGTGATTTCCACGTCACAAACAACAAAAATAATCATATTTGTACAGGCAACAAATGAATGAATGAATTCTTTGGCATTGTAGTTAGGGGTGTAACAATCCAACACTTGGAGCATATCGTTGCAGATTCAGTGGCACCGTCAAATTAAGACACATTTCTTATGAATTTAAATTATATCGTATTATGTGGAAGCTTGAAGTTTACACTCTTAATTGTAATTATTATCTAATTGTAGTCATGATTTTTTGTAGCACTGCTTTGACATTTCTTGGAAAATTCTTTTGAAAAACTGCTCACTTTCTGTAGATTTCTTCTAGTTTTACTTCTATTAATTTCCCCAAATATCAAGTAAATTTCCTCATCCTTCCACTAAATGTAGGAATACAACGCAAAAAGAAATGCAAAAAGCACATTGAGAAAAGTGACATGAATTCCAATCTGGTCATTCTCACTATCATCTATGACCACATATGAAAGGTCTGATTGGAATGGATTGGATTACTGCATCCACACAATCCAGAGAAAAATGGATCTGTGTCATATTTAGCCAGAAAATCATATTTGTGTCACTTTAAACTGGTAATGTGAACGTAGCCTAACTGTCAGTATGAATATTTCACTACAACCACATGATTAGGAGGCTTGGTTGCATTGAAGTTTGTTGATGTTAATGAAGAAGATGCCATTTCCAATTAATATGATGGAGATAAATTTGACCTGATTGGTTCATGGTTGCCAAATGTTACCACAGCCACAACGTCATAGATTGTCTGGATAGAAATTGAGTTAGAGCACTGTTGGTCCATCCCGCTGGAGCTGTTGATCTTGTTTTCTTTTACTGTGTGGCGATTCTTAGTGCTCAGTCCTCAGAGATGTCATTTTTTTTCTCTCTAATAGCAACCTGTGATTGGGTTGGAGTATTGATTGTTTCAACCATAAGAAAGCACTCTCTGTGTCTAGAGAAGCAGTATTACAGAACTCTCTATGTATTATTCTTTACTTTTACTTTCAAGTTGAGCCTTTTAGGATACTGCAATGGAAGTGCATCATGAATCTTGCACCTTCTAGGAGGTAACCTTTTAGCACCAGTGAATTATTTAGTCGCAATATATGGATATGTTGATATTGCATAACCTATTGTTTGAGATGATGGGAATTGAGATGTTTTTGTTTGTTTTTGTAGGGTCCCTACGCCAATCATGCAAATTACACTTGAGTTAGCATGACACAGAAATGACTACCAGCTACCAACACGTATTAATATGCAAATGTACAAAATGCTTTTAGGATTAAGACTATAATCCTGTAACACTAAAACTATCATTTTGGATTAGGAAATCTGTCTAAAGGCAGGATGCAAGTGCAGGTGTTATTTATTTAGGAGAATCCATGAATGGCAGTATACATAACAGGTTCCAATACACTCATAACGTACTCGAAGTTCAAAACAGGCAAAGGGCAAAACCAGGAAGCACAAAGGAAACTGGACTTGGAAAATAAGGCTCGGACTTAAATAATGATACTAAATGCGTGGTAAGCCATCGCATTGAGACAATGAAACAGCAAGGTATAAACAGACAAACTAATTAAGGGATTAACATAGAACAGGTGCACACATTTAGGGAACAAACCAATGACAGGTCAGGGGTAGAGACAAAACAAAGAACGAAAACAAAGGCACGTGGCAAAACAAACAAAAAGCCCATGGAGGCCAACGAATAAATGCAAACAGAGAGGCAATTGAGAGGAGGAATTTGTGACAGAAGTATTGTATTGCATTTTTATATTTTTATGTTATGCTTTTAACAAGTACATGTTTAAGAAACAACATGCAGCATTACCTTACATTGAAATTTAATACCATTTTTCTTAAGCCTGACATAACCATGTCATAAATATATCATATACAGGGTAATTACCATTAATAATGGTTTTCTAGTCAGCAAATGTAATGGAAATGATTATTAATTAATTATTATTACATTAATTATGAGCTTATGAATTGAATTTATGTCTTCAAGGAGCTCACTCATACTAATAATAAAGCAACAAAAAATGTTTAGCAACAAAAAAAGCAGTCAAAGATTGTTTCAATAGGAACAACTCATTGTCATGTCTTAGAAGATGAGCAGTCAGCTTGTAATTACTGTAATTTTCAACATGACATTAGTACGCCATTCAGAATCAGAACTGTCCTTGAGGTTGTATTTAGACATTTGGTGCTCATGGGAACGTCTCCTTCTTTGCCCTAAATTGAGACGTGAACATCTGTGTGTCCTCTAGCTTCAGGGATGCTGGGAAATTTTCAATTATATACATGCAGATAGAAATTGGATTAAAAGGAAGCTAGCATAGTTACCTAAAATGGCCCTATGTTATTGATTTTACAGTCTGACAAACCAACGATTCGTGTCCTGACCTGCCATGTGCATGTTCATATCTGTGCTGTTCATCGGATTGACAGGCCCTTTAAAAAACAAAAAGACTAATGCTGTGTACGAAATGTGAAGCAGAGATGGTCATCTATGATTTCACAAGACACTCTGTTCATAAGAAATTTTACAATTATTTAAAAAAAAAGACAGAAACCAACCACATATGATAAGAGATTAACATGGAGAGGCATACAACGGAAAAGTACAGTTTGATGTGGGTTACTGTATTTATATAAACAGTTAAAAATGACTCATTTGACAAAACTGAAGTGTTTAAAATAAATATAACGACTTCGTATATGTGTATTTTCAAGATTTTAATGATGCGGCTCACGTCATTTATTGAAGTAGTAAAGTAAACTCAAACATGCCATGCCCTTATCCGAAATTCCTCAGAATGTTTTTGCTCTTATTTGTACTTGGCGTGTTGAGACTAGTCTGTATCTTAAATTGAAATACAGTGCATTTATTGTCGCCTATAAACATGAACAACACATAACTACGTAGCTGAATACTGTAATATGTAATAAGGCGGCCATCTTTTTTCCCTGTCTTTTTCCTTCCAAAAGTTTGAAGTCGGAATAAAAGTTGAAGTAAAAGACTATAATAGTTAGACACAGTGGTAGTCAACTACAATTTCTTGAAAATGGTCCAGTTACATAAAATTCCATGCTTACGAAGGTCCGGATAAACAACTAACATGACCGAATAACGTGTTTGTTAACGTGACAATGGTTACCTTTTAATGCTTAGTAATTAATGAGTAGTTAATGGCTATTAATAAGACCATTTGAATTGATGTTTTGTTTCGTACTGGCGCTTCACATTACTATTTTGACTGAGACTGTGAACAGACGAGACTTTTGCTTTGAATTTGATGCAGGCAGACAAAACGCATAGTCGTTTATCCATCTGTTTTTAAACATCTGTTTTTATTTCTTTGTCTTTTTTTTAAACAGCCCATGCTGTCGGCGTACAAATGACCCCAGAGAGGATAAATAAAATGAAAAATCTGTTTAAACCCTCACCTTTTGGAGCTAATGTCTCGATCCCGGTAGCTTGTCTCTGTGCCTTTTACATAAATGGCTCTGTTACAATATTTTTTCAAGCACTCAGTTCGTTCTGCTGAAAAACTTTGCTGTTGATGTACCCAGGTTTAATAATTTAATTTGAATCAAGTACACGAAGAGCTTGAGTGAGACAGACTTCCATTACTTGTTAGCTTCATTAGCCTCGTAGCTCAGACAAGCAGCACCAACGTCTTGGCTGAGCAACTATATTTTAGGCAAAGGGAACATTGTGTAAACTTGATTTTTTTTTCCTTTCTTTTTTTTTTTTTGCCAAACTATCCCGTTAAACCCATTTAAAGTGTTAAAATTTTACAAATTCTGCTTCAGAGAGGGTTGAGTCCTCTTCGAATGCTCTAGAAACTTGGTATCTGCTGCAGTGGAGTTGTGCATGAAATAATATAAATGTGATTAAAAGATTTTGTGCTGTATCACTTTAAGGCCTGGATTGTGCTGAAAGGAAGAACACTGTGTTAGTCATACAGGTTAAAGGGCCAGCTTGATCACACACACACACACACACATACACACACACACACACACACCTTGGCTTTTCCTGCCAGTTTCTCTGCCCAGCTTTTGACAGAATGGCTGCTGGAATCATTTACACCTTTAGCAGAGAAGAAAAAAGAGAGAGAGAGCAAAAAAAAAAAAAAAAAACGGTTCTTACTACGTGGCACGACATCGCGTTCCGACTGGGTTTGTCACCAGAAAAAGGAGAGGAAGCCCAAAAAAAATTTCCTTGTGCAAATCAGATCCAAGCTGAATGAGTCTTCATCGACTGCTTCATTTTCAGTTGGTCAGATTAATTCCAGGAAAAAGCCAGACACAAAACAGGAAATTATGTGTGAGGAACGAACAAAGGCAACCTTTCCACTCATTTGGCAGAAATGTTTTATCTGAAGAGACTTACAGATATGGCACAGAATCCGTTTATACTGTAGATCTGAATAGTTGAAGGTTTGGTTTAGTGGCTTGCAAACAGTTCTAGGATTTGAACACACACCCTTCTGGACTTCTGGCCACATCTCTACATAATCAATGCGTCCTGCTTTACAGTAGATTTGAGTTCTCAAGCCAGACTCACAAACACATGCCTTTTGTCAGTTTGTATGAGCTACTAACTACATATTATACAGCTTTTTTTTTTTTTACACAATATTCTTCCATATTTATTAGAGATATGCTTAAAATGTTCTTGTTTATACTCTGAAGGAGTAATCAGGCACCTAAAAATTCATAACTGCTACAAAACCCTGTTGATGCACTCCATTTTTGTGTAACATTTGCATTATTTAAATATTCAAGGGTATAAGGTCCACATTTGAATGTTTTTATTAATTAATTTTTTTTTTTTAAAGTGCGTGGATTGAGTCTATTTTTACGTGGAGTTCATGTATCATAGGAAAAGGAAAACCAAGCTAAATATCTGTGACAGAAAGAAAGAAAGAAAGAAAGAATTTTTAAGTTTATTTACTATTAAATAAAATGATTTTGTTCCTCATGATTTTCTTTGCTTAGGAAAGCAACATTATTTTTACCTTCTGTGATTCATAAGATATAAACACTAAAGATAATGTAGCGCTACTGAAAAGTATTTAAATATTAATCTTTAGCTAAATAAAATGATCAAAGCAGATTTTAAAGCAAATTTAACTGAATTAAAATGTTAAATACAAATAAAATAAATTAAATTAAAATATAAACTATTCAAATCTGAATAATTAAAATATTATTGATATAATTAATAATAAAAAAAAATATTAAAATAATCAAGTGATATAAAATTGGATATCAATAAATGTTGGTTATAAAATTTAAAAAAAGTCATAAAATCTCACGAAAAGCCAAAACCAAAACTATATTTTTTTAACTTATCTTTAACTTGCTAATAAAAGTTGTGGTGCAAACAAAATCACACAGTCATATTCTTAATATCAAAATACGCAAAGTTCTATCTAATCATGTCCACACACACACACACACACAAACTCACAGTCTGCACCAAACCATACCTCTAACACACACAAACACTTCATACATCAAGACAACACACAAAACAGCTTGTTGTAGTGTAAACTGCATACACAGAGATGTACAAATCCTCCCTCGAGATATATTTCTATTTGAAGTCAAGGGGTCTGGACAGTTTAGACATGTGTGCAAACATTTTTCTCCAACACTGTGAGTGTGAGTGTGTGGGATGTGGCATTGAACATACATGAGTTGCATGGTGAGAGAAGCTCGGAAGGCCTCTGCCAGCAGCAGATGGAAACTTAAAATAAAGCAAATAAAGAATAAATAAGGGGCATTTATGTTCACCGAGCACGATAAAGGCAGAAATACTCACATTCTGGGAAACACATGGCTTTGATTAGGCTGCTAATGTTTTCTTTTTTTTTCCTGTAAAAGATCTATGCTCTAAAGAAGCAGAATAGTATTCACAAGCGCTTTTGTTTTTATGTATCGATCCGCACTTATAACCTAGTTTATCAAGTCTGCCAAAAAAAAGAGAAAAAAAACCTTGGCAGTAAGAAATGTTCCATGTTATTGTTCTGAGTAGTTATTTACTGAATTGTTGTACTAAATATATTGCTGCTTTGCCAGCATGGAGTGATATCATTTCAATATTTGACGCCAAAGTGCTTTGTGTAATATGTATGATGTTAAAATACGCGTGAAATCGATGAGTATGAAATGTTCTTGTGATGATTGCTCATAGCTCAAAGAGGATTTACCTCAAAGCAAAAAAAATCATTTGACTATTGATTGACTCTAATGGGTTTGCAGAGAAAACTTATTAGTGGCCAAAGCACTAAACCGGGGTGGTGTGTGTGTGGGGGGGGTGGGGGGTGCTTAATGTTTCAGTTCAGGAGTCCAGCACAGTTTGGTTTCCATATTCTAATGCATATATGAGCAGAGAAATTAGTTCTAAAGTTACTAACACAATGACTTACTTGCTCACTTTTTAATAAATCACATGTTTTATGATTTATAATAATCAGGAAACGTACATAGTAAAAGTCAGAGGATGTAACAGTTATATTCTCATATTAATAAAAAAATTAATTTTCATAAGTCAAATCCCTTTTTCAGCTGACACACTTTCGGATTGGGTGAGAATCCGGATTGGTTGAGTTCATATTAAAAATGACAAATGATGTACTTAGTGTAAAGAACAGTTAGTGGTAGCATTTCTGATAACCGTCTTTCCCTCATTGATTAGAATAGTGTGAAAGTTTAAATTAACATGCAACAGTAGCGTAAATCATGCGTTTCTAATGGCGAAGGAGGACATGATGGAAGACCGTGTGTTGTTACAATGAACCCTGCTTTTCAAAAAAAACAGCTGGACCTGACAGCGTGGCATATATTGGCCATTTTAATGGACATGATTGCTTTTCAAAGCAGATGGGAGGGTTGTGTTTGGCAGCAGAGCTCATATAATTGAGCTGTCGGTCTACTTGTGTGAAGAGAAAATTGCCCCTACACTCCAGAGGTTGCTGCTGATTACAGTGACAGTTGTTTTAGGTTCGTTGCTTCAGTCTTTTTTTTTTTTTTTGCAGTTGTTTTTGCACTTTGGTGTGTCAGGGCATTGCTCTTTCTTTTTTGTTGTTGAGATATTACTACTTGAAGTGCCTCCAGTTACTGTTTGCTTTGCTTTACAGACAGTGTGAAAGTTCTGTCTTATTCCTCTGATGATTTGCTAACTGTCTAAGTTTGAGCATAGGAATTTCAAAAGTGACTGGAAGTAATCGGGGTTTACGCTGTAGCTGCGTTAACACAAAATTGTTTAAAAAATGTTGCTGATTACGATAAAAGTGATCTTAAAAAGCAAGAGAAGAACTGCTTAATGCCTCAGATGATCTGCTGACATCTAGAAACGTTATATAATATCAGTGGTAAAATTAATAAATGCGTAGAAGACCTAGCATCATGAAAAATAGCTAATCAAAAATAGCTTGATATTAATGTTAATCATAAAAAAATCTAATTAGCTGATGAAAAATCTGCTCTCAGTTCACTGAAAGGAAAAAAAGGATATTTTCAGGCAAATAAAATGTTTGTTCAACACGCAAGGAAAAAAATAACCCAACGTTATTCTGACTACGTTAAATTTAGCAAGTCAAATTTGCACAGGCACAAAATAGTTTAGTTTGTTTGTTTGTTTGTTTTTGGTCACCGTAGCCATCCTCGTAGCCAAAAATGCATGCTTTGAATTTGTAATTCGTACTTTTTCGGCATAAATTAAATATAAAATGGTGTCTCTTTTAGCGTATACTGTACAGTACGAATTGAGTTAACTATACATGAATAAAGTTGCAATACAGGAATTTTTGCAAATCTGGAACGTGAAATAAATTTTATGTGCGATGACTGTGAATCTTTATTTTACTAGGTTTACAGATCAGAACTAATATTCGCTGTAGTAGCTTAAAGGAACCTACAAATACAACTATCCTGCTGCACAAGGATGTAACAATTCAATCAATTTGAGAAATACATTTCCATTTTTTTGGTAACCTTGTTTTAGCTCCGCCCCCAGCCCTCACTATAGTTAGAGATATTTCAATCAGCAAATCGTAAATTATGGTGTATGTTGGTAGTATGCTGAGGGAGAGACGCAAGATACCAAAGATGCAAGAGAGAGACACAAGATACTAAAGACATGGCTATGAATTGTATAACTTGAGCTCACGACTTAATATGTTGCGGAATGTCATACTTGGCCTCAAGTTAATTATTTGGCAGGAATGGGCAAAAAAATCAATTCGTTTTGAGAATTTGCAGAATTGACGTGGGCTAATAATATCCATGTCGCAATACAAGTGACACCAGTATGCCGTTATATCTCCATTGCCACAATGAATAAATTCAACTGATTTATCTGTGGCTTATTCATTTTAAAATATAATACTCTCCATGAGTTAAGTACTTCATAGCCATGAAATAGATCTCAAGAAGCTTAGCTCATACTGTATCACAATCTGTATTTACATGTAATGAATTTCGACAGAAAAATGACTCCATAATTCATAATATGTTCGTACATCATAATGATTCCATAATAGTGACGGTGTGAAGTAAAAACAGTCAGTTCATCATAATGACTTTTTCAATCAACTCAAAGCAAGCTGACCTTGCCTCATCTCAGTAAGCACTGAAAATGCACCACGGTAGACTGGCTTCACATTTTTCCCCATATGCTCGCAGCGGTGCCAGGAGCGGCATTGTGAAAATGCATGTGTAGGTGTCGCTTTACCCGCTATGGTGTCCTTGCCCTTGTTCAGGTGTGAGAGCCACAAAGAGAGAGGCGGAGAGCCTGCCATCGTCCTCCCTAACACGTCCTTATGTCTTTTTCTCTAGAGCACAGCCCATAACAAGCTCTGTGAGTAATGACAAGTGCACACTCTGTAGTACACGAGAGATTGTCTTCAGCATGTAGCAGATAGATTGAGAAATATACAAAGGAGACTTTACTGTAGCTGATGCAGTCAGGAAGTGCTGAGAGAGATAGATAGAAGGGCAATAAAGAAATAAAAAGAGGTAGGTAGGACGTATAGAGGACAAAGGAAGCAGTTTAATGGGGAAAAATGAGCAAATTGGATCAAAGCAGCACTTGGAGGGGCGGTCGATGTTTAACACCCAGTTTCAGTCTCATCCATCATTCAGAGAGAAAAGAGGCCAGGGACAAGCGATCAGAGTAGATTAGCTCACGCCAAATCAACACAATGGACATCACTGCGGACCTAGATCCCGTAGAATAAAGCAAAAGGCATCGATTCTGCACGCTACACGTTTCATCAGGACTATGGAGGATTGTTCTTTCTGCTTTTCTCACTGACACAGTCAAGTTTCTCTTCTCTAGAGCTTCACACATACACACGCATACAAATCAGCGATAGAGACGAGCCAGCAGGGGGGTCACAAGCTAGCAGGGGGGGTCGTGACTCAGAACGAGCTAGTACAGTACATCTCTTTTTCCCTTTTACTATCACACACACTCACACACCCATTTCCATTTCACAAAGCATATCTGTCCATCTCTTCAGCTCTTTACTCTGTTTATTTCTGATTTAGCTTGGCGTTATTGGTTTTGACAACATTACAACTTTTATGTCAGGAGGAAGGCTAAGCAGCCACAATGCTAGAATTCATATTTAGTTAGCATGAAGTGTATCAATGATGTCCACTAAAGTAGTTTGTCTGTTTTGATTTTAGCTATACATAGTCATCCAAATGAAAGACATAATCAATGCTAATTCTCAATATTCAGTAAAATGACATTGATGATATTTCACACTTTGAAAAACAATTGGAATGCTGACAGAATGTAAATTATACGCTGGCATTTAGCAGATATCATTCATGCTAACAACAAGTTTATACAGTTAGCTAGGTCTTAGCTAGCTATTTTTAGCCAGCTAGCACTATATAACTACCACTAACCCTAGCTAATATAAAAGAATGAACCTGTTATATGTTTTCCTGACAATGCTAATAACAATGGTTAACAGATAAACAATGGCACAGAAGGGATACAAAAGTATTCTAACAACAAATGAGAGGTTGATGCTAGAGGTACCTAGTTAAGGAGAACAGCAGGATAAGTATTTCTTCGGTGCCACTTTGGCTTTGTAAAGTAGATCTGAGGCATGCTCTTCCACATGATTAACCTCTCACAGGGCTTGATAATTAATGAACAAGTAGAATCAGGTATAATAAAGCAGGCATAGGAGTGAACTCGGCTGTGTTCTGGCCCTCTGGGACTAAACTTAGTGCCTCATTTATTTTGTGCATTTACTTATTTAAAGAGCACAGGAATGAGTTATTAAGGCAAGTGGAAAACAGATTGACTGTATTGATGCTGACCAGTTGGCTGATAGCTGTGGTGGGATCAAGGTAATGTGACTCTCTGGAGAAATCCAGGAGAGTGGAACCTCAATCGCTCACTCACTAAAAATAACCGACTAAGGGGGAATGTGGGGGGAGTCACCCAAACACCCCACTCTCTCTCTCACTCTCTCCCTTCAAACTGTAGTCTTACCAACACTATCTTGTGCAAAATCTGAGCTCTAACATGCAATGTTGTTGAATATTGTACAAATAATATTTTCTAACCCCCACCTGTTACCTAAACCATAACTTCACCTTAACTCCACCATTAAAATAATTTCACCTTCACCATAAGTCTATCTTAACCATAACTTCACCTTAAATTCACCTAAACAATAACTTCACCTTGACCAATACTCCATCATAACTTCACTTTAACCTTAACCTTACCTGAACTATAACTTCACATTAACTTTAACTTCACCTTAATCATAACTTCACCTTAACTTTATCTTCACCTTAATCATAACTTCACCTTAAATTTATCTTCACTTTAACCATCACTTCACCTTAATCATAATTTCATCAAACTTTATCTTCACCTTAATGATAACTTCACTTTAATCTTAACTTCAACTTAACTTTAACTTCACCTAAACAATAACTTCACCTTAACTTCGCCTTTAATGTTAATTTCTCCTGAACTATAACTTCATCCTAACTATAAATTTTACCTTAATTTCAAATTAATTTCATTAATTTCAATATAACTTCACCTCAACCATAACTTTACCTTAAACCATAATTTTACCTTAAACTAAACTTCACTTTAACCATAACTTTACCTTAATTCATCTTAGCATAACTTCATTATAATTTCACTTTAACCATAACTTTACCTTAAACATAACTTTACCTTAATTCATCTTAGCATAACTTCATTATAACTTCACTTTAACCATAACTTTACCTTAAACATAACTTTACCTTAATTCATCTTAGCATAACTTCATTATAACTTCACTTTAACCATAACTTTACCTTAACCATAACTTCACTTTAACCATAACTTTACCTTAACCATAACTTCATCTTAACCATAACTTTAACTTAAACTAAACGTCATCTTAACTTTAATTTCACCTCAACCATACCTTCGCCTTAATTCTTCTTAACATAACTTCATCATAACCTAACCTTAACCATAACTTAACCTCGTGTTGGTTAACACATTAACATCAGCTAGCTAACATTAAAGTATTGCTGTCAAGAATTTTTTACTAGTATCAAGCTGAAGTTAAATCAAAAGTGAAATTAAAACAAAAAAAAATTTGTTATTTGATTAAATATAACTTTTGGACATATGGATGCCTGTCACTCGGAAAAATTAGGACATACAAAAAAACTATATCTAACTTAATCCAAAACTAACTGATCCTGAAGCTTGTTTTCAGTTCTATAAATGCTACAATGACACAGCTTCTTCTCTATCTGGATCGTCTTTGCTCTCTCTATATATATATAAAGTGTGTCCTGTATCAACACACACCCAGAATATGCCCTACTTAATATAGCGGGACACTGAAGGGACGGATGTCTGGAACCAGAAATGGAAATTGGTGTTTCTATATAAACTGTCGCGAATGTTACTTCTATTTGTTCGGCCTAGAAATGTTCAAGGGTTTTTCTAAACTGCGATGCATTTGAATGACATGCAGTGCTATATAGAAGAAGAAAGATGTGCTGTACGGGGCTGTATACAAAAAAAACCCCTAAAAAGATCACCGTGTACTTCTTAGCTCAGTCGAGGACGGGGAGAGAGAAAGAGTGGACCATTGTGGAAATGAAATGTGAAATATAACAACTGGTGAATGGCTGGTCCTTGATATACGTCATAAAAAAACATACACATGCACACACACACACAAGCATATAAACACTGTCCCACATAACGTAACAGTTCAGCTTCAGTGAAAGACTTAGTAGATTGAAAAAAGAGAGATAATGTTGAATAGTGAAGAAAAACGAATTATTGACGCTGGTCTGGATTTTTTTCCCCAGGACATATCAGTAGCTGAGTTCCTCTTGAGTCGTGACGTCTCATCATTTCAGGAGATGTGGCCTGCATCTTGAATGAAATGAGTTGTCTCTCTCTCTCTTTCTCTCTCTTTCTCTCTTTCTCTCTCGATCTACCTCACCCATCCTGTCTAATATTTATCCCCCGCTCCCCCTCCTTAGCCATCTCATGATTTTAAGCAGGCCATTTGTAAGCCTTAGAAGCACTGCAGGAACACAAACATTGGAATTAAAATGCAGACAAGCGCAGGACAGAGGACAGAGAAAGAGAGAGAGAGAGAGAGAGAGAAAGAGAGAGAGGGAGAGAGAGGGACTGAGATAGGAGGAGAGAATTAATTCAGGTGAGAGCTCAGCCTCAGAGCGGCTCATATGTGCTCATTGGAAAAATCGAAACACATTTTGGACTTCTTTGTGTTCTCTCCGGGACGTAGAACTCCACTCTACTAACAACTTGATTGACTAAAAGCAATGCAAATCAGGAAGAAATGGCTTGAACTTTATAGAGCCTCATTTTCATAGACTGAACTGAAAAAAAAAAATTTCAACCAGATGTACAAAAGTTTTCATTTTCTTTGTACTCATCTTTTTTTTATGCTAACGATCTGGAGGCATAACATTGGACTTCTTTAATTTATTACGTTTTGTTAGATGTGACTTTTAGATAGCTTGCTAGACAACAAGCAAATATGTGCGGTGTGTACCATATATGTCCTGATGGGATTCCTACTCAGGCCATATATAGATGGCCTGTCCTCATGTTACGCACATTATGTGAATTTCTATGAATGCGGATTAGTATTTTGCATACCCCAGATTGCCATCCCAATAAAGTTATTGCATCTATCCAGGCCACCCCATTGTAAAAGGTCTCCCTACTTCACTGCCTGGAAAGAAAGTCAGTATTTCAAACATACCCCTGCAGTAGCTGAAGGTTAAAAGTGTTCCTCCATGGCCATTCAGTGGCCCGCTGATAGTTCTCTGATAGGATTTGAACTAGCATTATCACACAATCCTAGTGCTAAGCTATCACTTCCACATAAAATGGCTCCCTGTGCACGTTTATGATGAACAAGATAAGCGTCATATTTAACGTAGCTTCAAGATAATATCTATACTGAGAAGAACTAGGATTGTTCTAGGATTAAAAAAAAAGTAAGGTGATCACCAGGAGCTAACCAATCAGGACGAGGAGGTCAATCATGTTATATCTCAATTCAGAAATCTCTCCCTCTCACACTAGCATTCAGACGTTCTAGCCTAGGTAGTGCTAGGGACCGTTTTTGTTTGGATTATGAGTCTCGAAACAGCTAGCTTTAGCTAAGTTCTTGTATAATTGCAGATTATACTTCTCAGGCTAACAATGACACAAAGTGCAGTACATGGAATGAACAATTAGTGACTTTTTAATGTCATGTACCTTAGCACAATGAACAGTTTGTGACTTTTTAATGTCACGTACCTCAGCACAATAAACAGTTTGTGACTTTTTAATGTCATGTACCTCAGCACAATTTGTCCCTCTTTGAAGCAAAGTGGGCGGGGCTAATCTGGATAACCTTAACTCTTAATCTTAACCAATCAGCTGATGTCTCTCTTGCCATCTGTAGAGCTTATATATTCCAGATTGAACAGTCTTTTCTAGTCTGCACAAACCTAGCAAGTCAAAGCTAATCTGTTGAGCAAACTGTAACCTAGCAAGGGAAAACAGACAAAAGCTAACCGAACAAATAAACATAGCAAGCAAATGCTAATCTAGCAAGTGAAAACTAAATAGCAAGCAAATTCTACCCAAATCAGAAAACACTAACTTAGCAAGTGCAGCTTGCTGTGATACTTTTTTATCTGTGTGGGTTTGTTTCCATCCAGTCCCAGTTCTTTCCTGCGTCAATCGAGCATGCTCATTAGAATATTAGACCACACCCACACAGTTCTCAGATTTTATCACATTTCGCAGCGTTTTATCACGTTTCTGTTTCTTTTTTTATATTATAACTTTGCTGGATGTTTAATAGAACACTTAAGATTAGGATCATGCAAACATTTTCGATTTGATTCATTTGCAAGCTGGCTGTAACACCTGAAGTGTGTTTTCTTTTCACTCACTTTCCTCCTCCCTTTCTATCAACCAGCCAAATCCAGCAAAAACCCTGAGTGCTTGGGCAGACCGTGTGGGGTTTTTACAGTGTCTATGTGTGTATGTGTGTGTAAGTGGAAAGCTACTGGCACGTTCATAGAGCCGCCTCGTGCTAACGCTGACAGCGGAAACCACCAGGCTTATTTTATAAGACTGCAGGGGTGGAAGCAGCCGCTACGTCCTGTGTATTTTCCATGTCGCTTGCTCGCGCCAGTTGTGTGTGTGTGTGTGTGTGTGTGTGTGTATGCATGTGTGTGTGGCACCACAGCTGAAACAGAAGCCAAACAAAGGCTCATTCACACACATTTTGCAAAGACAGGTCTCTGCCGTCTGTAAAGGAAAAGAAGGAGAAGAAGAAGAAAGTGGGGGAGGCGGAGAGTCAGTGGTCATTAGGGAAGAGATAATTAGCTCTTTCAGTTTGGATCTGTCACTTAGCCTTATTGTCATGAGATCCGCTCTGTTATTGACCATGAGCTCTGTGCGTGTGTGTTTATTCGTTACGCTTGGCTGGCTGTTGATAATGTCCATCCGCTACATGGACTTGAGCAGAGTTTACTGTTGGCTTTATCTGAGAAAAATTGTGTTTAATGAGATATGCTGTTTGACCTGATAAATTAATTTTGTGTTCTCCTAAAAAAATGCAGTGGTATTATAGTGTAATTAACTAAAAATAAAAACCAAAAACATTAAAATATCATGTGCAGCTACGCAATAAGTGTGGAATAAATCACTTGGGGTTGTGCTGTCATTAGAAAATGATATAAACCATGGGGTGGTGTAGCAACAGGACAGCCCAAAGCAAAGCTTAGTTACCGGTACCACCCTGAAGTTGATTATTTTCCTATAAAAGGATGTCCTGAAGTGTTTTATTCCTCTTATACCACAGCAATTTGCCAACAATTAAATTTTTTTATTCATTTAAAAATGGATTTTTTTCTACTTCACGTTATGTTATGGTCAGACCCTAGACCGGGCCGTGACAATAGTTACGTTCATTGCTTCACTTACATTACAACAGCTATAAACAGTATTTTCCTTTACCAGCCTCACTTTTTCTCTCTCATGAAGTTAATAAGACAAAAAAATAAAATGCAGCTTGTCATGTTACCGATAAACCGCAAAGTGTAAACGCTTCTCCTCTTTCCTGTGTCGGAAATGTACAGCTTTATGTGTAAATTTACAGTCTACAACCGGAGACTCCTTTGAAAAATGCAAAATAAATAAAAACCATATTAACAATTCCAGACATTTTAATCTATTTATGTGGAGTGTCTGCCATACAAGTTCCTGTGTAAGTTGTTACTACAGAACTGAATGTATTAGAACAAATGCAATATAAATTATTAATATAAACCTTGTAGCCGAGAAGTCATTTGAAGAATCTTGTACAAGCCAGAACATATACAGCATATGATGTACACATGCAGGATAATAAGACTCTGATTGTGACGTTAATTCAGTTTGTATATGCATTACACCTTGTCATGTATAGAATTGTTACATTGCCTAGAATTGTATAGGCAACGCAGCTGTCATTAATAAGTGACGGCGTTTTAAAGTGACGCTTCAATAAGCAAGGACGTCTCATGTGGCAAATTTTTGGTGACCTTGTTTGGTGTCATCCTCGAAGCACAAGGAAAGGAGGCAAGGACAGGAAGCGAAGACGAGAAGAGGTGCGACCAGAGACCTGATTATTGAGGACCTCACAGGGATGAATGTGTCTCTCACTTGCAGCGAGAGCTTGATGTGTGTTATCTCTGTCTAGGCTTCTTGTCCACATTCGTTTGACAGTTTTCACCCTCTCTCTTTTTGTCGCTCTCTAAGTAGGGAAGTGTAGCAATTAAGAGCTGCCATGTACTGGGACGGGATCTATTTAAAGGGTAACCCTCATCAACCCTGTCAGCTCTGATGGGACCCACATGAGCCGGCTGTGTCAGTGTCTATCTGAGCATACGAGAAAGCGCAGGATAAACTGTAAAGTGTTTTTAACCAGCCAATCAAATGTTGCTTTGATATGTGTAGGAGATTATTGAGTGCCCTTTTTTTTTGGAGAGCCTCTCATCTTTCTTTTCTAGACTTCAAAGGTTGGACTTCGTCAGATGTTTGATGGGACAAGCCAGTTTAAAGCAACTTTGATTCAGGTTACTCTGTTGCAGCACTTCAGTCGATACGATAATTCTGCTAAGGATGACTGGATTTATTCGTCTGAATATCGACTGATCTCTATTGTGCCGCCTCCCCTGCCACACACTCACAACCTCATGTTCAATCTCATGTCGGTTTTGCCCTGCCTTTTCCTCTCTCCACTCTTCCTGTTCAGATCTACCCATTGAAAAATGCAAGTCATTTCCTCGGATCATGTAGCTGGCCTAAAATAACAGGGAATGGCCGAGCGAGGCACTTTGCTGAAGGGCCGACTCTTCCATCTATCACTGAATCAGCCTGTCTAAATGATGCATGCAACAATTAAGACAGGAATTCGGACCGGCCTTTATGTCATGTGTGTGTGAATCTGTGCGCGTCGGTGTGAGGGAACATTCTTGACCGGTGTGTTAGTGAGAGAATGCATACAGTATGTGAGGCAGTTATGCCACTTTGATATTATAACCCATCGACCCTGTCTATTTTTTGCTATCTTCGTGGCAGGCTGAAAGGTCGCATAAGGTGAAGTCCTCCCGCAGGGACGAGGGTAATCGACTCCCTCTAATTTAAAAAGCAGGAGGGAGGAGGGAGGGTAAAGAAGGGGGATGAAGGAAGGAAAGAAGGGGTGAGGTTAAGACTTTGTGCCAGCGTGGTTCAGGCTCGGTGCCAAAGGCCTTAGGCTTGAAGCCTGAACTTTAAGTACAGTCTTTTCAATACATAGCTTGACAGAAGGGTAAGAAAATCACTCTTGTGATTTTGAGAGCGTTTGAGAGCAAAAATTTAAATTGTCTAGCTTTGAGAAAGAAGTATGGAAATGTGTGTGGTGTCTCACAGTCACTGTATGTGTGTGTGTGTATATATATATATATATATATATATATATATATATATATATATATATATATATATATATATATTGCCTGTGTTTTATTTAAACTTAAACTTTCAGTAAAACCAAAAAAAAAATCTTGTTCCTGCTTTGAGATGAAGGAAATGGCCATTGTAAATGAACCGTTCCCCTCAGGAATGCTAATCATGCTAATAAAGGATTCCCCCACTCTTTGCTAACCATAATAGCATTTTGGAATGACATGCTGTATTCCATTAAGCTCTTTCCAAACCTTCTCTCAGCCCTAACAAGACTGGATGTTTAGATAGCACCTCATTTGTTTCTTCAGAGTTAAAGCAACGTAGCTCATAGTAGGCTAATTTGGGTTGTATAGTGAGTTGACACTATTGACTGCTATTGAAAACATTTTTGTATAAAAACTGGTTATTGTTCATTTTCACTGTCCATCATGCTGGCTAATACTGAACTTTCCCAGTCTCTTATATTGATGTTGCCTTTAGTCCAGCTTTAAATCCCAATACAAAAGATCTACTGTCCACTTTAATGTTCAATACTGAACAATATGTTATATTTCATGCTTTATGGACAAATCAGTTGCCTGGACGCCTGGGACAAGTGTCTGGGCTATTTGTTTTATTATTCATAGCTGCTGACTTACCTACTGACTTTTACAAAACAAAAGTGTATATTTGACACGTAGTTTTAAACATAATGCATGTCACGTTGCACCAAATCCTACCACCTGTGGCGCTATACACGTTGATGGTACAACCTTTTACTAGGTGGATGACTTGATGACTTTTTGTCAGTGGCTCAAACACAATGTATTAAAAACTTTGTTAAAACAGGATACGATTTTATACACATTTATTATTCCTAGCATGTACTAATGCGCTAACTAGCTGTACGTATGTCATTGCACTACATAAGGTACCACCGTCAATTAGGTTTCCCGCAATCAAAACATGTTACTGTGTAGCACACTGGAACTTCTACTTAAAAATTTGTCCACCCCTGTTTAAACACTATACATCCACTATAACACAATATATAGTTATTAAGGGACCAGTGGAGAAATAAATCGACTTGTTGGTAAGCAACCATACTTTATATTGTGCTTAAATGCTGTGGGTAAGCAATTGGAACGATATACCAGATGACAAAAAAGAGAGAAAGACAGAGAAAGAGAGAAATTCAGTTAGCGAGAGAGGCCAGAGTGAGGGATAGCTCTAATCCGTTTTTATTGTTATGGTGTCTGTTGGAACAGCGTTTGTGGTCATTGCTATCGCTCAGCAGAGCTTAACTCGATTATCCCCACAATTCTATCATCAGGAAGAGCAAAATCATTTCCGGCTGCACATTGGGTTTGGTTGAAATATAGCATCATTTTTGCCACAGGAAACGCTTCTCATGGCAGAGCTGTAATAGATGACTGAAGCTGCTCGTGATGTGTTTTAGAGCCAAAGTAACTGGAAAAATTTGATTTCTGATCCCTAGACAGGGATTTCTTGATCCCTAGGCAGACGCAGATATTTAACTGAACATGATGTCACGATTTTATAAAAAGGAATCATGTTGTAGAAAAAATGGACAGGGTGAGGACTGGGTTTGGAGATTAGCTTTTATTATCAATTTGTTCCTATAAAATCCACTAAGGGTACTCTCAGTTGTTGAACTTTTTGAAAGTAAGTTTTAACGCACACAACTTTATCACCATGGTATTATTTATTAATCACAAAATAATAAGGAAAGCTGAAGTGTGTGGTATGCGTTTGTACCTATTCTTATCACTTAAGTCATATGAATTCTAATAGATTCTTTCTCTCTTAATACAATTTCTTCAAATGATACAAATCACAATTTCTATCAATTTAGCCATGGAAAGAGTTTAACCTGATCTCATGAGAAATTCAGATGACATTAAAATAAACGAAGGATGTAGTCGTAGGTACAAACCCATCCCAACTCTAACATTAACCTTTGTTAATTTTTATATAAATTGGATTTATTACAAATTTACGAATGTGAGCCTATGATGAAGGGACACCACTCGCTGGTTTAATGCCCCGTGTAAAATTTCAATCCTCTTTGAATTAATGTTATAAATTCTGTCATATATATTTTTATTACACCTATATTTGAGATTTATGCACTGAGTCACTGGGGACATTGTGATAAAATCACAGATATTGATAGCTAGAGTTAACCAGTGACGGATATTTGGAATAAATTTGAGACATCATATTAATTAAAGCCAGTTTTTCTCTGTGATTACAGCAGACTTTTAAGATTATTACTAGCCACAGTGTATGAGATAATCCCAATAAAACCATGGCCGAATTCTATAACAAACTGTTTGATAACATCATGTTATACAGTGAAGATCCTCTGACGATAGACCTGTGATTAAAGAAAATTACTATATTCTGCTTACGTCGTCAATCCAGGCTTGTCAGAAAATGGGCTCACATCAGCAGAAACGTTTTTCAAAGTAAGCTTCAGGTAATAAGGATTGTTTTTTTCTATTTCGTTTACTTTAACACCATTGCCACTACTGTATTTATAGTTGTCCTGGGAGTTTCGCATAATCCTATTCCATCTTCCTACTGGTGGTTTTTAGCGTCACAGCAGCAGTCACCCTCTGAGAGTTTAACCACAAATTTCAGACACTGCCAGAACGTTGTTGTTTTAAGACAAGTGATCTCTACGCATGATCAAGGAATTATTATGCAATATGCAGGTTTTGTGTAAAGCCAGATATAGTCTCATATGCCAGACTTCTAGTTTTCCCTAGAGAGTCTGGTACATTTTGTCACACAACATGGCCACAGCTTGTATACCATCACATAGTAAAAAGTGTTCATTTTGTATGCCTTTGAAATTCACCAACCACATTGGTAAACGTTTGATTATTATTGATGGAAATACAATACAAGTGCTTAGAAGTGCTGAGAAACTGCAATCTTCAAGATCCTGAAGCTTATGTCCAGAAAAGTGTACAAGCAATAAGAGAAGATTTGCAGTATATTATTGCCTGAGGCTGAGATTCAACGGGTTCTAACATTAAAAGGGTGGCTAGTCGACTGCTTAATATTTTTTTTGGCACCCCTTCAGTATTGTTTGAACTCCCAACTTGTTTTCCATCCTAACTTGAACCATTTGTACTTTTCAATTCAGTTTTATTTGTATAGCACTTCATCGCGAAGCTTTTTTTTTTCTTTCAGAAATGCAAATGTAGATTTAGAGTCCTAATGAGCAAGCCAGATGTGACATGGGCAAGGAAAATTCCTGGGTTGAGCACAGGACAATCTTCATGATTACAGCAGCAGTTCTTAGATACAAATCTACAAGATCTTCCACTAAACCTTTCATACAGTTTGGTTTTGCTCATGTCCACACATGTTGGAAGAACAGGCTTGACCATGTAGTGTATACTTGAAGTAAGCCCTTTGCTTCATCCCCCTACACTCCTCTTTGGTTGAAGTGGCTCTATCCTGCTGCTGATCAGTGACGATCGATGTGGGCGAGTGCGTAGCCTGAAGGCCAACAGGAGCATGAAACGCACAGAGACTTAAAAAAAAAAACAGTTGCCACTCCACCCTCCATTCAAGGCAGGCTACCTCTTCAATTCACCAGAGCTCAGGGCACTCTCACTGTGTGTGTTCCCCTCTCCACACACACATGTACACACTTCAGCTCAGTCAGCTGTTCTCCAGCAATATGAAATTAGTTTAGGGTCCTTCCACACATATTGTTTGTATTCAATATTCAAGGGCACCTCTGTGACGCTTGATACCTCTTGACATTTGTTTAATATTCAGAAGTGGTATGCTCTCGGTCCAAGGACTCACACACACACACACACATATATACACACTGCACATAATCTCTAACGCTGTCTCTTTCTTTCCCACTCACTGCTCGTAAAATTAGATTAGTGATCAATATGGTGGGTGCGGAAACTATTATGTAAGTTCGAGCCTTTGGACCTTGTAGGTGTGTGATGTTTTCAGAAGCCATTCATGTGTTATATAAGTCAATTTTACACATTTGATTGTTTTAGCAGTGCTTGAATGGGCTGGAAAAGGAATTTATTCTTCAAGCATGTATCTCTGCTGGATTAAGGCACAAGAGGATTTTCTCGTCTAATGTCTCTAAGGGTGCTTTCACATATGCGGTTCATTTGAATCAAACCCTGATGTGTTCTCCCCCTCAGTGCAATTCTTTTGGCAGGTGAGAACACAGCACTCACGCTCAAGTTCAGACCAAAACAACCGATCCAAGAGTCTGAGCAAAGTGGTCTCAGTCTGCGTCCAAGACACCGCTAGTGAGGTTCTCTGCAACTGTTTCAATTCTGAATTGACCCAGCTGCAGGAAGTGAACCAAACTCTCTGTCAGACATACTTGCACACTAATACGCTTGCATACTATCATACTTGCACACATATAACTATGATAAAAGTGTGCAAGTATGATATACACACTTATAACTAGAATACTTGCATATTTACATACTACCAGCCTTGCACACTTACTTGCATACCAACACGTTTGCTCAGTAGCCTAGTTGCCTACTTGCATACTAACACACTATAATACCTGCCTGCTTGTACACTAGTATGCTTGCACACTCATATACTAGCAAAGTTGTATACTAACACACTTGCACGCTAGCATATTTCCATACTAAAACACTTGCATAATTGCACACTAGCATGCTAGCAGTCATGCCTACTAACACACTTGCATATTACTATGCATGCACTTATATACTAGCATACTTGCATACTAACACACTTCCATACTTGTACACTTACATACTACCATAGTTACCTATTAGAACACATGCATATTTGCACACTAGAATTACTAGCATACTTGCATGCTAACACACTAGCATACTCACACACATTTATTCTAACATACTTGCATACAAACACGCTTGTACACTTGCATGCTCCCATGCTTGGTTTCTAGCATACTTGCATACTAACAAACTTACACACTAGCATGTTTGGTTACTAGCATACTTGCATACAAATAAATTTCCATACTTGCAAACTAGCACACTAGCAGGGTTGCATACAAAAATACTTGCATACTAGCCTACTAACAAATGCAATACACAAGCTAGTCTTAAGCTAGTTAGTTTAATAATTATCAAATCATTTATTTAGCTCTGGCTCCGTGTTCTCTTTCACACACTTATTTGGCACTTTATTGTCCACACACGCTTGGCAAAAGTTTGTTTACCTTTTTCCATCACCATTTTTATGCCCAATGAACGAAAGAGTTTTTATGAGTACAGCCACACTTTTTCTTTTTTTTTTTTTTGGTCCAGTTAATAATGCAGAGTGTGAAACCAAACCATACAGCAAACCAACCAGAAGTATCAATTTAGCTCTCATTCAGACTCAGCGAATGGACTTATAGATTTGAAATCGCCCTAAACACACACACACACACACACGCCCAAGCCTCCTGCTGATATATGATGACCTATGCATGCTTGTTGTCAGGAAGTGTGAGGGAGACAGTCAGGAAGCTGTTTAGCACAATATCGATCTCAGATGGACGCTGGAGACATAAATTAGACCAACACCCATTCATTTGTCCCTGTATTGTCCTTTAGTGTCCTTCTGGTTACGTGTCCCTGTCTATCTGGCATGTTTGTTTGTTTTTTATTAGCAATAGCTAGTATGATAACATAACATGGGAGAAGGGCAGGGTTGGGATTTCAGTAAGGAAATGTAATGGGTGTTCAGAGGTGCCAACATCTAAGGTTTATCTGTAGCATTTATGATTTTTGCAGATATTTTTTTCAATTTACGCAGAAAATTATGCATTTCTGCTTTTTAACATAAGCAACATCCAAACAAGAATAAAATTCACCATCAAGAAAAGGACACAGGATGGGAAAGACATTTATTCTGGCAGAAGCATACCTAGAAGGGGAAGGGGTGGGGCTTTTGTTTTTGAACCACCCCTGAAATATTTTAGGACAATTCTAAATGTATATTAGTGTGTGGTTAACATAACACACATGCAGCGCAGCTGATTATGTAAGTTGCGTAAACTAGCATACTTTTGTGAAGTAATTGACGTATAACAATGTTCTTAAAAGGTCAACGTCATCAAAGTCATCATTCTGATTCCTCGATATTTAACCGCCAGTCAAAAGAAAAATGTTCATTAGTTCGTTTAATCTATTAATTTGTTTGATTCATCAGCTACCAGCTGCTATGATAAGTAAAAGGAATAACCAGCATTTTTCCAGTTTTTTGCCAGCTACTTTATGTACACTCTGAGAATAGGGATCAAGTTGACAGATGATGAAGGTCTAGAGGTTTGCTGCAGAAGGAGAAAAAGAAGTATAGATCTGGTTATATAAGATAAAATGTCACTTTATTTGAATCCTTTTCAGTATTTTATTTCTTACGCATATTAATGTTTTTAATATCGCAAGATTGGTTGACAAATTCCGAATACAACCTCTGCTTCTATGACTAAAAGTCATTTACCCCAAAGGCTTGAGCACATGACACTCATAAATTAAATTGTACAAATCTGGTTGAGATTTTATTTATCGTATTTCAACACCCCCAAACACCCGCACCCCCCCCCCTACCCCAACCCTGCCCCCACCCCCTCCACCCCCTGAAATTCCTAGCTACATCATTGGTTTCTGGTTGCGATTGATTTTGATTCAAGCTGAGTTTATTGACGAGAACTTTGACCCGTGAATTCACGAGTCTGGGTCTTGTGAGCCAGTAGAAACCAAGTGGGCGGGACTGTGCTGTCTTTGGGCAGTTAAATAAAATGGAAGAGCTGCTAATTTTTAAGTAGCTGTTGCACCACACCTGCCTTTTGCCTTGGTGACTTTTTTCTCACTGTTGCTTGGTGCACAGTAAGAAATAAATTGCTGTCTCGTCTAAGTCATACACTCTGCATTTTGTGGTAAAATTCCTTTTTTTTCTATCTGCCTGCTAGGATTTTCTAGTTAGCTATGTTGGCAGCTCTGGGTGCTTCCAATTGTATATGCATGTCCTATGTTCATCTATCCTGGCATTCTTAATGAGGGCAAACTTTAGATTCCTGAAGTGATGCTAGGAATCTACCTAGACCATTTTAGTAGTTTCTTAGTTTTTTTAAAAAAAAGTAAATAGTTTACTATGCAGCATACTCCAAAATAAACCTATCATTCATGCTTGGCATTCTGGATATTCTTCAGCTTCATCAGAAACCCAGTTCTGCACATCATTTCAAACTTTTGTGGAAGGATATGTATAATGCTGCCAAAATAATATACGATTCAGCTGTCCTTATGCTGTATCCCCAATGCGACAGCTTTTATCCCAGGAGTGCAAATGCTGCCCAAAGAAATCTGCCTACCTATGCAGTTTATTCCCAAAGGTAGGCAGGGTTAGTCAAGATTTCTAAGCCTTTAATAACAACATAATGTGTGTTGAATGTTGTGCCTAGCTAACTGTGATAATTGGTATTCATTTATAAGTAAAAGAGATGAAAGGGTCCTTTTTTTAAATGCTCTAGACTGAAAAGCTACATAAAGATCAAGATTTCTCAATTCTGATTGGTCAGAAGGTTCCTTGGTGAAATGCTTAATGATGTTTTTCTGCTGTACTGATTGCTGTTTTGAAGATTTATGGGTGTAAGTTAAAGGGATATCTCTGCTTGGTCTTGCACTGGCTTGCATAAGTATTCACCCCACTTTGAACTTCTCCATATTTTGTAGTTTTACAACCAGGATATGATGTCGTGAATCAGCACAACTAGAGGGTTTCAGTTAATACTGGAAGAGTTCAAAAGACCTACGCAGTTGTCAGTCATTCTAGATCCACACATTGACTGTCTCATCTAACATTTTTATCGGGGCGGAAAAGACAAGACTGCTATTTTTGAGTGATAAAATGCGAAGTTCCTATGCAAAATGAGTAAAGGCAAATATTACAATAGCAACCATTCAGATATAACCTAGCCTTATATGCAGGTCAGCTAATAGAGACCTCCTAATTTTGTGCTCACACTTGTTCGTTAATAGCTGTTGAACTTTACCACTGTCTTCTCTGACTGTGTGCTGGTATTCCACACATGAGGAAATACCCCCTGGGTAGTGCGGTGTTAGTTAGATGGTGTGTGGAGAGAGGAGAACTGCAGTCTCAGCACTGTAATGAATGCTAATCCTTGGTTATCTGCTTAACCCAGAATCTGAGTGCTACTGCAGCTACGTCCAAGAAAAAAATGACACCATCTAAGCTTGTTGTTTGAAGGACACTGGATTCAAAAATAGAGCATTTTTTTTTCTTTTACAGCTTCACAAGGTGCAGTTAAGGCTTAAAGGAAGGGATATATGTAGATGAACAATTCCACAAGGGTGCGGTAAAAGCGACAGGACTTGAATGTCAATGGCAAAATGATGTGCTGATGGCCTAGGAGAAATGATGCGTTTTATATATCCAACAGAGGCATACTGTTAAAGAGAGAAAATCTTTTCTGCATGTAAGCAGTGGAATATAATGAGGAATATTATAAACCACCATATTAATAGATTTTGCAGCCATCTCCTAACAGTGCACCAGCATGAGATCCAAGGACATGATATGGCCCATGCTATTAACACCCAAGCTATTAAGTTGAGGCTCTATATACGGTTATGTGCTTATGACCTGCAGGTTGTGAGTTTAAATCCCAGAGCTGTCAGATAAAAGCTGATGGATCCCTGCACACCTTTAACTCCTATATTGGAGTTTGAATTCCTTACTTATACTCTCTCAGAAAAAAATGTTACTAAACTGTACTTTTCCATGGAAAGCTGGGAGATACAGCTAAGTATACACCTATTGTACCTTTAATATGTATCTTTTACCTAGAAATATGCATAATTGTGAAGCATTAAAGCTTTACTCTAAATGGTAATTATGGTCCAATTATGTACCAGCATTAAGAAAAGACAATTAGTAGAAAGAAGGAAGTGAAAGTGAAATTGTCCAAATTTTCTCTGGAAAAAGGCTCTGTTTATCACTGGTGTTCATAACTACGTCTTCCCTTTTCACATAACCAGTTCAAAGTTATTTTTTAATCCAACAAATCATAATGTGCACTCATACATTATCCATCAGGAAGCAAGGTCAATATGTCTAATGTGTCTTCTACCCTAGCCTGGGGGTAGTTAGGTACTTTTTCTTAGTAGTTTGTAGCCTAGCTTCTTTATGAAAAGGGTAGTTTGGCTGTAGCTTAGATATTTTAAATTTAAGTAGCTTGTAGCTAAACAAGTTACGATTACAAAGTAGCTTCTCCAACAGCCGATAATCAGAAACTGAGGAATATTATGCAGAAGTTGAAAACTGGGCAGCATGGCGACTGTCACATCATAGCTCCATAGGATGTTGAGATCAGGGTCCCTGTGTCCAATCGGTCCTCCTGTTTCCTCTCACCTCCCAAAAACATGCCGATAGGTCAATTGGCGAAGTCTAACTGGCGAAGTCTAAACTGCCCCTAAGTACCAATATGTATCCAGGGTGGATTCCAGCTACACATACCATGTTAGGCTCAGGATAGGCCCCGGATCCGTCATGACCCTGACCAGGATAAAGATGAAAAAATGAAAAATAGTTGCACTGCACTGACTCGCTTGGCTGAACAACCAATCAGAGAACTCACTCTCAGCACTGAGGGGTACTCACAAGGGTCGACTAGTGCTAATGGTGCATGCAGAACACATGACAAAAAAAAAAAAACAACAGCCACTTTGTGGTCACGGAAGCTTGAAAATGACAGTTGGCGGCATACCCTTGGTTCCATGTAAGGACCTTTGGATTTGCTAGCCATAATAACTTCAAACAGGATGATTATGGTGACAGTGTCTGTAAATCTGGCTGTTATAAAGGATAAGTATTGCATTTGACACAGATATGGTGCCGGGGTCAAGCTGAGTCAAGTCAGAATCTTTGCGAAACCTGTCATAAGCAGTGTGTATCGGTCTGACAAGAGGATTTGCTATCAGGATGGGGAGCAGCATTGACCTGGGGCACGGGCTAAAGTGTAGTGCGAGTTGTGCTGTCGTGGCTGAACGATATTGCTGAAATGTGAGCCGTGTAAGTCCCCGAGTCAAATAAATAACAGAGAGCCGAGAGATGGAGCAAGCCCCAATGGAGCTGAACTAATCCCACTCTTTACCTCAGAGTATGTGTGTGTGTGTGTGTGGGTGTGTGTGCGTGCGTGCATATTGTGCGCTCACCACTGCACAGAGATCAGACAGTCGTCCAGATACACACGCTAACATTCAGACACAAATATGGACATTGGCATGCTGACACGCTGTGACCCAGAGCTCCCTTTCAAAACACACCGAGAATGGAATTCAGTGTCGCAATCTGTCACTCCCTCTCTCTCTCTCTCTCCCTCTCTCTCTCTCTCGCTCTCTCTCTCCTGTCTACACTCTTCCTTTTCTAGCCTCATTCCTCCTTCTCCTACACATTCCTTCTTCCATCTCTTTTCCTCTTATAACCAGTTGCCAGCTGTACAGAGGAGTCTGCCTCTTTATAGTTACAAAATGTGAGTGAAAGAGTAAATACAGACACACGACTGGCCATTTCCTGCACTCCATTTTCATACCTCTCTTCTTTCTCTCGCTTTCTATCTCAGCTTGGCTAAGGATCAGGTGCTGTTGGGAAGAAGGGTAGCTATGTGTCTGCTGAACTTCACCCAGGAATTCCTTACTGTGACATTATTTTTTATGTGTAAGGAAAAATAGTGCATATAAACTTTCTTTTTCTCCATGATCTATCAAAACCAATATTTACAGTAGATAATTATATACAGTATATAATACAGCAGTCCTGTTGAATTCTCAAGGCTGATGAGTCTGAAAGTGTTGATTAATTTTCTATAACAGCAGCTCTAACAGTAGTTCTGGCTGCAAGACAAATCACAGGTTGATATTAATGCATTCATTCTGATACATTATCATTTCTATACTTGTACTTGTATGGAAGATGCTCCATGTAATCTAAAACCCATAATAAACATTTTGTTTGACAAAGAAAAACATATAGTTGTTGAAATAGTGAACATTATTTAATGTTTATGGAAGGAGTCTCCAGTGTCAGTGCTTCGTAAAGAGATTTTTTTCTTTGCGGTTTGTTGGTAACATGACACACTGTGTTATTTTGTCTTATTAAAGTATATACTGTAACTTATAGCTGCTATAACGTAAGTGATAACAGAAACTAACTTGTTTTTTCAGACATTCCACAACATTAAACTTAACTATAAATGGATGAAAAGTATGATGCGTTGTGATTCAATAAATAAAAGCTGATTAGCGTTGGCAATTGCTGTGGAATAAGAGAAATAAAACACTTCAAGACATGGTGTTTTTGGAAAATAATGAACTGATTATTTTCCTCCAACAGCAAGCCCCCAAGTGTTTTATTCCTTCCTTAGGCAAAACAACTTGATCTCACGCAAGCAAAGCTGGAAATACTGTAATTTATTCCATTCATAACCTTTTGTGAGTTACTTTATGTGAATGCAATTTTTCACATGTAATCCTGAGACATGTAAGGACCTCAGTGTTGTGTCAACTCTTTTTCTGTCCCATCAAATAATATATGATACCACAGTCCTTAATAATCAGCATTGTCAAGAAAATGTTGTACACACTCTTAAAATGATTCCTAGGACACTTGGTTAAAATCACTTGTTCATAGCCATCATGTGGATGCAATTCAATGATTAATTAAATGCTGACTTTTCAAAAAACAAGCCATAATATTTATGAAAACTGAAAAAAAAAAAATTCACAGAGAAACGCCCAAAGAAAAGCAACTTTGCTGAAGCAGGGATCTTGCGAAATGAATGAGTCATGTGCGTTTTGTAACAAATGCGTTTTGTAATTTGCGACATGAGTGCAGTCAATAGCTACAATAGCATTTGGTGGAAAAAAAACTGTGATTGTGTGGAAGTTCTGTTTAACATGTGCATGTTGCGTGTCCAAGTTAGCGATGGCTGGGAGATGCCTAATTTGCTTTTTTATTTCTTTCTAAAATATGCCTGCAGTCCGAAATTCTGTGGCTGAAAGGACTTGGACATGCGCAGGTATCGCTTTCCGGCTTGGGTGCCAACTGTTGGCACAAACGTATCAGTAAGATTTCAGGAAGCAGTAACCGCTGATAAGGCACTTGGAGCTGGATAGTAAACACACTCTCAATAAGGGTTCTGGTTCTTTATAAATATTTAATTTAAACAGCTAATCGCAGCCTTATAAATCATTATAGGTCGTGTTTGGATATGTCAGCGACCATAGATTTAGGTCAAACACTCACAGAAGCATTTCACCTTGTGAAAGACCTTAAATTACTGAAATAAATGAGATATTAATAGCATACAATCATTCCCAATCTTATCTTCCATAATATCCATAGTCAACGTTAGATTAACAGGTATTACCAGTAGATGTTTATTAGCTAGTTTCTGTAATAATACAAATCAAAACAGCTGAGTTGGAAATTAGTTAGACTTGTATGAAAGATTTAAAATGGTTAAGATTAAGGTTAGGGGCAGGGTTAGTACTTGTAGCTATTTGTTATGACTTTGACTTGCGTTAATATAAACCTTGCCTCGCCCTACTGTCAGAGCCGCTACTATCAGACTTCCGGGAGCAAGACGGCAAGTTACGACGTATACTGGGACAGCGCCCGCATTCTATAAACTAATTTCGGCAAAAATATAATATTTTGTTAAAAGATTTAATGCACTTTCACACTCTAGCACTCCAATCACATCCTAAATTTAAACAGAGTTGTCAAAGTTGTCAGATTTATGACAAGTCGAGTTTGCAACTGCAGATCAAGCCCAAGAAAATTAATCAACACCTTCTGACTAATCACAATAGACAATTCAGTAGCACTGAGGTATATGCAGAAATGTCCAGAAGACACTGAACAGCATTTCTTTTAGATGTACTTATAGGTTTTGTTTTGTTTTTTTTTTTTCATTTTTTTAATTACCTTGACTTCACAAGAAACATCACATGATCACCGTTATGTTCCTTTGTCTTACCATAAGTGCAAAGCTTAATCGTAAAATGGTGCTTAAAAAAAAAAAAAAAAAGTTTTTCGGGTACCAAAAGTTCTGGTACTTTCTGCATTTATAAACAGCGAAAGTAAAACAGACTGTGTGTTATTATATTCGTCATATATTCCGAGTTGTAAAACATTACTGGTGTTTTTTTAAACGTTTCCTAACGTTCAAAATTTCAGCCAGCGTGTTTTGTGAGGCTCTTTGTTCGAGCACACTTTAAATAAACAGAGCTGTTTCTTTGAGCTGTAAGGCTGATGACAAGGCCTGAGACAAGCACAGGCACACACTCAGACACACACACTCACAGAGGCGTATAAAAGCACAGATTGACACACACACACACACACACACAGTTCAGGCTACGGTCAGCTCAATGTGTCTCTCACTGCAGCTTGTATGCAGAAACACGGACAGACACGGCTTTACAATTACGATAAATGACACATTGTAAAGAAAGTTCAGGGTTTTATTAAATTTGCTCAAACCACAGCGCTGTCGAATTCTTGATTCTGATTGGTCAGAAGGTCTTTAACTGATTTTCTATAACAGCAGCTCTAACAGTAGTCCAGACTATAAGCAAATCACAAGTTTATATTAATGAGTTCATTCTAATATGTCATTGTTACACATAATCTAATCCTAATAATGTGTTTTTTTTTAATTTATGGAAGGAGTCTCTAGTGTCAGGGTTTCTCACAGACGTTCCATAACATTAAATGTAACTATAAAAGGTTCAAAGTACAATGTTTCAGTGACAAATTGCTGGTATTAGATGAAGAAATCATTTCAGGATGTGCTGTTATTGGAAAATAATAAACTTCAGGGTGGTAACGGTAACTCCATTTGATTAGTTTTCTATAACAGCACATCCCCAAGTGGTTTATTCCTTTCTTTACAAACATGCCTGTATGTTTGTGTATATATATATATATATATATATATATATATATATATATATATTTGCTAGATTTCAAATCCCAGCATTAAAAGGCTACGGAATTCAAAGGGATGCAAATAGATTTACACGGCTTGATGTGTAAAATCCGAGTAAGTTTGTTGAGGCGAGTGTGTTGGAGATGTTTTATTTGTCATGGACAGACGTGCTTGCTTTGCCGAAGCTTCCCTCAGCTGTCAGCTCATACACCCAGTGACACACACGTGCGGCCTGGCTTTTTAACACAATCACATCCCTTTGTGTCGCTGCACAACCAGTCCTTCTGTCCTTTTTCCATTCTTAATAGCAAAAGAGCCCTTCAGTTGCAATCCGTGTGTCTAAAAGCTCAAAAACAAAGTGAAGAAAGAATTAGATTAGAGTGATTTTCTTTCCCCAATAACAGGCCAAGAATATAAAAGGAGGGCAGAGCAAATTCTGACCAGAGACAAGGAGAGATATGGAAAGAGAGATAAAGAAAGATACAGAGAGAGGAGGATGAAAAGAAAGGAGTCCACATGCTACAATTACAGAATCCCAGCTATTAAGCAATCAAACAGATAAAAAAGAAAGAAGGAGGAGGAGGAATGAGAGAAGAATTCCATTCCCTGATGCTATTCAGGACTTTTCAATTTAGTCCCCGATGAAGGTAATGAGGAAAATAATTATGACTAAAAGCCATCAAGTTCCACCTCCATTCCACCGCTCTTCCATTAGAGTTTTAATCACGCCATGCTCTCTTTTGAACGCAATAAAAGTGTGTGATGAGGAGAGATGGAGATGAGAGAGAATGTAAGTTAAGAGGGGATTAAATACCAAAGCTGAGATAAAGATTTTCCACATTCACGTCAGACGGGAAGACGGAAAACGTCCAATTGCTCCAAATGTTTATGTTTATTAGGTAAAATGTTGTGGCTGTAGTTTATATCGGAAATCTGCTAGCAGTAACATGTGGCTATGTTTAAGTTAAGCAATAGCAAATCTCTTACTTATCTACTAACAGAAGTTAAAAAGAATTACAGCTGTAATTTTTCATAAATTGAATTGTAAAAATAAAAAAAAATCAGTTTTAATTTCATGTTTCTTGTTGCCAGTTTCCAGGTTTGGAGAAATAGTCCCAAAATTCCGACTTGCAGTTTAAACTTAGAGATCATCGTGAACGATTTTCCCCAGTCATGAATTTACACGTGTATACAAAAATTTTGGCACCCCTGGCCAATCCTCATATTTATTTACTGTACCTTTCTACCGGAAAAGACATTAATACAACACCTACAAGGATAAAATTTGACATATTTCTGCTACTTTTAACACACAGTAACTTTATTTGAACACATATGTACATAATAGAGTGTGGTAAACATGGCACGAGCAAAAGTT
The DNA here is from genome assembly GCF_027358585.1 of Pangasianodon hypophthalmus. Lineage (NCBI taxonomy): Eukaryota > Metazoa > Chordata > Actinopteri > Siluriformes > Pangasiidae > Pangasianodon > Pangasianodon hypophthalmus. The sequence continues at coordinate 4,088,450 of NC_069730.1, read as the reverse complement.
TGGGCACTTCTTCAGTACATAGTAACACCCACTGGTGCGGAAATCATAGTCGCAAGCAGTTTTTAGACTCATGCTTTAGGAATTTACTCCCATTTGTCCATATTGATCATTGAATAACAGCCCTGGGATAAGAACGCTAAAGTCTCCATAAATACAGCAGCAGCTCTTAGGTTCAAATCTACAGTTTATTATTAATTAGATGTAGCTGGGGTGCCAAAACTTTTGTGCATAACTAGTTGATACTCAGTTTCTTTCTTTTTTTTTTTCCTCCATGTATCTGCTGCACCATCTCTGTCTCAAGGATTCTCACAAACAGGTCTAGCAGACAGAGGACACAAGGACGTCCTTTTTTCGTACTGATTAATGAACTCTCATTCATCTGAGTAATTAGTTGCTGTTCTGTCGCTCTTGTATGCGCTAAAGCATGTAGCATCAGGAGGCTGGAGACGTGCCACGTTCTCACAACAGATCTGAAGTCAGCAGGCGCCTATTTATCATCGCAGCGCTTTGATGACTTTCCTTTTTGCTGACCTGCACCTACTTGCAGAGGCTAAGCACGGGTTTACATTAATCTGATCAGCGTAATGAGACGCTCGCCTCTCGCTCCGTGTCTCCCTCGAGGACGAGCGCTCAATGAGAAGCTCTAACCTCTCTGAGACCTTGTAATATGTTTTTAATATGTTTTTAAGAAATACCCAGCTCTTTATAACTGTTAATAACTTAAATGAATTTAGCTGAGGGGTTAAGGTTAAGAATTTTTTTTTTTTTTTTTCATTTTTTAATCTTCATTCCTATTTTTGTCTTATAATACATCACCCAGACATGGTTGAATAGGGTCTGTGCTTGAAATGTATAAAAAGTGGCTTTGGTTTATTTAATAGATTTTTGCAGGAACGCATTAACAGTCTCTTTCTGATTCCAAAAAGTGAGAAACCATGACCTTGTCACAGACTAGCAGATTTAACACAGCCCCAAAGGGGGTTGAGTCAGGATTTAAGCGGAAATATGTGTGAAATGAGATGTTCCCCTTTAACACGCATGAAAAATGAAACGTATCCGCCGCTTGTCTTGCTGCACGCAGGCTGCTGAGATCATGTTACGCGGTGGAAGAGTGGACATTGCTGGGATGTCGAGATGTTAGCTAACATCATGCTAGCTGGGTAAGTCTGCTGACAGATCTGTCAACACCTGCCCCATTCTGTGGGAGTAGATATGAGAGATCCATCTGTGATTGTGTGTACCAGCAAGTGCGTTCGCTTTGTCAGACGATTAGCAAGACAGCTTGTCAGGGCTGGTCATAGAGGAGTCCAAAGCATTAGAAGAAGAAAAGCTTCATGTCCATGTCTCATCATTAAGCAGAACCTCTAATGACTCCTGCCTTGCACCAGATGCTACATGCTGCAGAAAATCTCTCTTCATTTGCTCCTCCACTTCTCACCCTACTTCTCTTTTAACTTCCCTCATTTTCCTGCATTACCATTTTCAAGGAGATCAGATTTATGCCCGTGGACGGCATACCAATAGTCCTGTGAGACTTTGCGGTGAATAAGAATCAAGCTCTGTTTGCTCACATAGAGGCTTACGCTAGAATATATTAAACAAATACACCTCAGGAGAACTGCTTTTTTTTTACTTTTAAACTGCATGTTGATTAGATATTTCATATGCTGTGGACTTCACATCCCAGAAGCCTCCAAGGCCTCATTTGTGTGTCACATGACCATGCTGCTGGATACTGGCTTGCTTTTTCAGTCTGATATCAGTGGTGTGTTTGTGAAGCCCTGGGTTCATAACACACAATTGATGATTATGAGAAGATGGAGGATCTGATGATGATGATGATGATGATGATGATGATGATGATCCTATGACATTAGGTTTATATACATTCAACCATAGACAGTAAGTCTGATGTGATCATTTAGAAAATCATTTTAAGGGTCAAAATAAAATTTGTTTTTGGCTGTAGTTATAATGAATTATTCACACTAATAGGGTTACATTTGAAAGTAATTTCCACATTTGGCATTTATACAATTTTGAAAGGTTACTTTGCCTTTTTATGCCATTTTCAATTTGCTTCCAATTACACTCGCATTTTTCATTGATTTCGACAATAACATTGAAATCATGTTTTAAAATGTTACCGTCAAAATTAACATTTTTAAATAGTTAGATTAAATTTGGATTTTTATGCCATTTTAAACATCAAAATTGTTGACATTTTCGTATTTTTTAAAAAATGTTTTCACATTCAAATTGATGATTTTCCAGCCACACTGGCATCCTTTGTAAATGTTTTCCATTCAGTAGGAGTTTTTACACCATTTTCAAGATGTTGGTATTTTTAGACTGTTTTGAAATTGTTTTTTTTTTACATTTTTTACATAGAAAAATTGTAATAGGTTCCAACTGATCTTTTTTTTCTACCATTTTCCATCTGCATTTTTAGACATTTTTACCATCCGACTGGAAACGTTTTTAAAGTTTTCCATCCAAACAAGTTAATCAAATTAATTTAATTCGGATTAATTCATCCTCCATAATAGTGTAATGTGTTGGTGCCAAAACCATCTTGTAGTCTACACTACAGGGTCAAAACGTTTTCAAATTTAGCCATCCCTATAGAGTATTTTCATACATGAGCAGAGAAAAAGTTGTAAAACGCATCCATATCAGCATGGACAAGATCTAAACCTGACCGAAGACAGACATAAACACCAGCAGTAAAAATCTAGCTTGGGTTGCTACAGGTGAAAATCACGTCATTGATGGTGTCAGTGAGCTTTGTATTTTTACCCAGTGTGTTATGAGAAACCCTGCTGCAAACCAGCATGACTGTGACAAGCTGAACCACCCAAACAGAATCTCTTCCTCTGAAACATGATAAACGCTTTAATTGCCTGTCAGTTACGTTTTCACTTTAGCTCAGCGTGTGCATGTGCTCTCATCTCACGGTGTTTGCTCTTTCAAACAGTGTGTGTGCTTCATCAGGTGTGTGTTTGTGACCTCAGCATTTGGCTAGCACTCATATGCTATTATACCACAACGCTGTTGAATTCTCCAATCAGAAGGTGTTGATTAATTTCCTATAAAAGCAATCTCTGACAGTAGTTCCGGTTGCAAGGCAAATCGCAGCTTTATATGAATGTGCTTGTCCTAATATGTTATCGTTTCTATAGTAACAGCTCATTCACAAGGAAATTGTACTGCAGATGCACAACATAGTTTAAGTCTAATAATATATGGGTGAAAAAAAAACCATGTTATTTAACAAAAAAAAAAATGTATAATCATTAATATGATGGAGTTTATTATTAGAAGGCATTATTTAACATTAATGGAAGGAGTCTTCAGTTTCAGTGCTTTGTAATGGTCAGTAGGTTTTCCACCCCAGGAAAGTCTTCAGCAAAGAGGAGTTTATGCTTTCTGGTTTCAAGATGTATTTTTTTGTCTTATTAACTTCAAAAGAGAGAGAGGGTGAGGGGCTGGTGAGGGAATGATTGCTATAACGTAAGCAATAACAGGTACTAACTTGTTTCACTAATGTTACAAAACATTAAATGTAACTACAAATGGTTAAAAAGCACAATGTGACCACCATTTACCACCACAGATTTGACCACCATTGCCTGAAAAGCATGGCAAGAATCGAGGCTCATCAGAGAGACATTCTCAGGCCAGGACGAGCCATCGATCCTCTCCTTCCTCAGAAAAGCTGTTTTTTTTCCTTCCTCCATTTGGTACATCGATACCAGTGGAGCGATCAGTCAGTACTGGTTTAAAGATTAGTGATGTGGGCAAATGGCGAGCGAACGAAAGGTCGCCATCAGTCTGCCAATGTCCGATCTGAGAGAGTCATTATCATTGGAGCAGGGTTCTCTCTCTTTCTCTGTCTTCTGGTTCCTGGTGGAGGTAATGGATGTTTGTTGGGTTGACATTAAAGGGGTATTAATAATGACCAGACGGGAAGGTGTGGTACTGGTCTGTCTGTCTAGGGCTGTAAACAAGTCCAAAAAGTTTCATCATTTATTAGAAATGAAAACAGCATTTATCTCAGGTGAAAATGTATCTTTTTAATATTGTTGTAACAGCATCTGCTTTAAACACAACTTGTTTAAACACAAATTTTCCACCACTCATCCAATAGGTTTCAAACAATCACTCTATGCATACAAATGAAATATTGTAGTACTACAATATTAAGAGAAATTCCTATAAATTCAAGGAAACAACATTGGCGTGGTTGGATTTCCTGATTTTGTACCACTTATAATGACTCGAGTGGTGAAAATAGTTATGAATTTGGTTTAGTAGGCTGTAAAATAATCAATGATGAGGTGGGCTGACGCAAAGAAGAGATACTGTTACCACCCCAAAGTTGATTATTTTCCAATAACAGCATGTCCTAAAGTATTTTATTCCTCTTTTACTGCAGCATTTTGCCAATCATTACAGTTTTTGTAATTTATTATGAACAAAACATCATACATATTGTATATAGTTACATTTAATGTTGTGTATCATCCAGAAACAAGTCAGTTCCTGTTATAATAAGATGAAAAACGCAGCTTGTCGTGTTACCAAGACAACGCAACGTCCTCTGTTCTAAAGATTTTCTTGCCCTGGAAAACTTTCTGACTGTTACAAAGCGCCGACACTGGAGACTCCTTCCGTAAATGTTAAATAAACATCTCCAAACAGAAAACGTAACCATATCAATATTTACATGTCTGTATTTTTTAAATAACAATGTGTTTTATTCTGTCTAATCTTAGTGTTAGATTATGTGGGATCCAATGTCATCCCCCATACATGTAAGTTGCTACACAGAAATAGAAACAATAATATAATGTATTATTAATATAAACCTGTGATTTGTTTTGCAGCCTGAAGCTGTCAGAGCTGCTGTTATAGAAAATTAATCAACACCGTCTACCAATCAGATTAAAGGAGCTGTTGTATAATAACATATAAACTCTGTTAACATTTCAGTCGGAACACTTTTGATTTATATTAGTAAAGAATGATGTGATTTATTTATTTGAGAAATGCAGTTTGACAAATTTGCATTTGGTCGTCATGACTAATGAGAGACAAAACAATTCCTGGTAGTTGATTCAAACATCTGGACAAGGGGAGTAGATGCTCATCTGGAAAGATGATCTAATTCTTCCAGACATGTTTTTCTATCATAGCGGGGACCAAATGTCCCCACAAGGATAGGAATATCTGACAGGTTTGACCTTTTGGGAACATTTGGTTGGTCCCCATGGCCCATTTTCAAAACTGCAGCTTTATTAAAAAAAAAAAAAGTTTTCCTTTTGGTTCTTGGGGTTAAGGTTAGTGTCAGATCTAGGTGTAAGAATAGCATTATGTCAGTGAAAATATGTGTGTGTGTGTGTGTGTGTGTGTGTGTTGGACCTGTTGATAGCCTGAGCGTGTGAAGAATTGACGTAGCGTGCAGTAGTTTTCCATCAGATAAAGCCCAGAGAGAGGAGAGTCCCTGGCACTCTGCTTTGATTAACACTGATGCGAATAGCAGATTTCTCTCTCTCTCTCTCTCTCTCTCTCTCTCTCTTTCTCCCTCTCTTTCTCTCTCTTTGTGTGTGTGTGTAAATGAATGAATGAACGGTGGGCCGGAGATCAGAGCTTGCTGGAGACATCAGGACGTTCACGTTAATCCTCGTATCTCTTCGTGCGCTATCCAAACTCCTGAAGCTGTCGAAAAGAATGTGGGAAATAAAAACCTCTCTCTCTCTCTCTCTCTCTCTCTCTCTCTCTCTTGCTTTTTATCTTCTCTCTCCACACATACTGTATGTCTCTGTTCATTTTAATAGCTTTATTGGCATGAATTACAATATGGGCAGAGCTGAAAACAGGTTAGAACAATAACAATAACCCAGATCAAGATGGTCTCAAGATTATAACTTTGAGAGAACTTTCATGCATGACCCAACCTGTATAAAATGTTGTGTATTTTTAAGGTTAAGAGAATCTGAGAGGCAGATTAGCACTGACGGCTTTCTTTAGAAAGCTCAAACAGAACCCTCAGAAATCGTTCTTACAATTTTTTCAGCTTTTCTACAAATTTCCTAGAATTCCTGAGTACGGGTTTGTAATGTTAGCACTAATACGCATCATTGAGGTTTGAGTTTTGAATTTCTTCTTCTCTCATGAGTTCACAGAGGTTTGAACATCTATGCTTTTTCTTAATTTCACTTCATTTACTTCAACCCTGATGTAGGGTTGAGGACTCTTTGGATGGTGAAAACTAATGGATGAGCTGCTTATTATTACGTAGTGCTCACTGTTTTCTTACTGTTGCTTGGCGCACTTCTGAAAAAAAAATGCCTGCATCATCAACCAACATACACTAGGCTTTTTGTGGGTTTTTTTTCTCTTTCTGCATGCTAGGATTTGATTGTTAGCAATGTTGGCTGTTCTAGCTGTTCTGGTGTATGTTTGCCTTTTTCTTCTAACCACTCCTTCCTAGTTGTCGTCTGATATGGGTTTTTTAGCGCTACTACTGACACTGATATTACGTAGAGAGCAGTAAGTGCCAATGCCAATAATTACAATTATTTATTTAATAAAGAATGACTTCATACATATCATTTATAGTTACTTTTAATAACAAGTTCCTATTATCACTTACATTACAACAACTACAAGACAATATAATAAAGATAATTTTAAAAAATGCAGATCATGTACACGCAAAAAGTCTTAAAGACGTTATTTTGGCATGAAATTTACTTTTACAAAGCAGTGACACTGGAGACTCCTTCCAAAAAGGTTAACCATTTACGGTAAACTTCACCATATCAACAATTACATATTGTATTTTAATTTGTTAAAAACAACCCATTTTTATTCTGTTTATTATTAGACTTGGATTATGTGAAGCGTCCACAATATAAGTCCCTGGGTTAGTTGTTACTATAGAAACGATTAGAATGAGAGCATTGAAACAAAAAGCAAATTGCTGTTTAAATTCAGATTTTGGATTGTAATTTAAAGCTTTTGAGAATCATCATAAAAATCGTAAAATTGTTAAAAAGGTTTGAGTGAAACTTTCAACTTTGAGGCGCTAATCTTGGGTAAATTTTCACAGAAAACTGAAGTCAAAACAGTGCATTCCTACTTCAGTGGTCTATTTCAACCAGAAGAACCTAGCAAGTGTAGTTTGTTGTTTAAACTACGTTGGATTTCTCATTAATATAACGTTGAATGTTGCGAGTTAGAAAAGGAGCTCTTTTGATTTTAGAAGCTAAAAGCAAAACTTGACTGTTATCTTTTACGATTGAGATCCTTAAATCTTTTCTTCTATTGAACACCATTGTAAGTGTGATAGCAATGTCCACATGTGACATCAGCATGGCAGACAACCACTAACTTCTAACAAGAATAACAAAAATACAGCAGTAAAACCAACAAATTAGCAGTAGAACTGCTAAAATATTTCAAGCTAAACATATTTAATGTGTTTCACGGTAGAGTTCTTTTCTTGAGTAATGAGCAGTTACTCCTTTTGTCCAAAAATTAATAACACATAGCCTGGCCTCTTGTTTTCCTGTGAATTTGCAATGTCTTTCACCAGATTTTTATTCACGATCAGTCTGAACGAGTGCAATGGCACTGTGTATGGCAATGGCAATGTGTATCGTGTCACATCACATGCAGCGGTTAATATTGGCACCCCAGGTGGCACCTTCTCACTTTCGCTGCCAATTTTTGCTTCCTCTGTCCCTAGGGCACTCTGCATTCTATCACTTTGTCACGTTGTATTTTTATCTTTATTTATTTTATCTTCCTGACTGCACCACCTCTCTCTCTCTTTATTTGTGTCGCTCTACATTCTGTTGTCCTTCAAGAGGTAAAGTTAAAAACAGACGAGACAGACACACGCTGACACACATCAGTGGCCCGAAACAATTGATGTACCCGAACGCACCTGAATGGAGTTGTGTTCATTAAGGCATACAGGATGAAAGTCATTCAGATCAGCCTTTCAGACATAACAAAATGAAATAAAGAAAATATTTACTCTAGACGTTGATTAATTTGTCCTCCGGCTTGGTGCTGTTTACAAAGCGGTCACATAAAGAGCGAAGATTAGCTGTCATTAGTGTCTGCTTTTTGTGGAATGACGATGAGGGCAATGGGATTAAGGATAAAAGTGGCATTGTAATTACCCAGAATGCTCTAGGGTGATGATTACTATGAAGATTTTTGTGTGAATGATCCAAACAGGAAAAAAAAGAGAGTGAGAGAAAGTGAGTGAGCTATGTAAATGAAGCTGTTAAATGCTGCATTGCATCCTGGGAGTGCTTGGGAGTGAGACAGGTTTTGGGTGCGTCTGCGGGGTGTCCGATATGACGGCAGCTGAAAAACATCATGTGACGCACCCTTGTGCACTTACGCTCCTTAAAGACACACACACACATGTCCACACATAGACACTTTATTCGTTTTAAATGCACTGTGCTTTTTCTTTTGCACCAAACACCCTCTGAGTCACAGTGTGCGTCTCACACACACACACACACACACAGCTTACATGCTGTTTATCGGAAATGGACGTGAAAATGGTTTTGATGCTTTCAGGAACAGAGCTTCTGCAAGAGCAGTGATGTCAGAGAGCGGGAAATATACGAGCGTGTCACCTGACACCTGAGTCCCGCGGCACTGCTGCTAACTGCTGTTTGTGTGTGTGTGTGTGTGTGTGTGTGCTGGTTCATCTGAGGTGAACACTACATGATCCTCCGCTGTAAGCTGTAACACACACTCTCTCTTTTATGATCTGTGCAGTTCAGAAGGTCAAACATATCACCTGGGTTTTAAATCCAGCTTTACAAACACACTCTTTACATTCCGCATATTTTCTATCCACGCTAGCTCTCTGCAGTCTGTGCACTTTTTACCTCCAAAGCACACACTAAAGAAACATTCAAGATGTAACCCACATTGACCTAATATTATCTTCAGATTCTCCAGATACTCGTGAATAATTCAGAGTTGTGCAATGATATACATAATTATTATATCAGGTAAACCTACCATACAGGTGCTTTTAACTTGTATCCATGCTAATGGCATAATTGCATTAAAGACATACTATAGATTTGCTTACAGTTTTTTAAATAAAAATGTAGTAATAATACTACAGATTAATATCTTTCAGAGTACTGCTGGATTCTGGAATCTGATTGGTCAGAAATTATTCATTAATTTTCTATAACATTGTTTTGATAGTAACAACTTATACAGAAATGTGTTACTTAACAAAAAGAAGCATATGTAATTGACAGTAAAGTGGGGTTTACTGTAAGGTGACACTCGTTTAACATTTAGAGAAGGAGTCTCCAGCGTCAGCGTTTTGCAACCAGTCTATGTTTTCCGCTATGGGAAAGTCTTCAGGACTTTGTGTTTCCTGGTTTCTTAGTAACAGGACAAGCTACAGTTTTTTTTAACATATTAATTTCAAGAGAAAAAAAACAGGCTGGTGAAGGAATTACTGTTTATAGCTGCTATAAGATAAGTGATAACAGGAACTAGTTTTGTGAATGTTCCGTATTACACAACATAACCACAAACTGAATTTTCTTTCATTTTGTTCTTTAATTCATGAAAAATTGTAATCGCTGAGAAATTGCTGTGGAATACGAGCAATAAAAAGGACATCTGGATACGCTGTTAAAGAAAAATAATCAACTTTGAAAATCCGCTTTGTTGATTTTGCTATGAAACACGCCCACAATGTGAAAATCTAGATATGTGAAATATATGAAGGTCTATATTTTCTGGCATGTTGAGGACAGGGATCTGCAGGACACTTAGTTCTTCCATACCCAGCATGGCACAGGGACATTGTCATGCTGAAACGGGTTTGGGGCAAGTCCTTTTAGTTCAAGTGAAGGGAAATCTTAAAAGCTACAGCATACAAAGACTATACAATTGTGTGTTTAAAAAAAGTTTAGGGAAGGCCAACATATAGGGGTAATGGTCAGGTAAGCACATACTTTTGTCCATATAGTGTAATACTGATCATTGATTGATTTTACAGCAAAACATTTGAAAAATTTGGGTATTTTAAAATATCAAATATATCTTAACATCTCATTTAAAAAAAACAATAGACATATAAAAGCACCTCACATACTTGTGATTCCTCCTGATAGCACGTCTAAGTGCACAGGTGGGAGTGAAAATTTGCCATTTTACAGATCACAGATCAGCATGATCTTAACCTAATCATAACATAAATAAGAATAGTTTCAGTTTCTATTAAGGATTTAAAAATGGCACATTTTGGCCCGCCACTATGAGGGCCATTAAGATCAGAGATATGGCAGGTTTGACTAAGTTCGGCTGTCCACTGGTGAGCTGCCTATAATTATATTATAGAGGATAATTATAAGGTGTTTGGCAAAAGAGAGTTCTATCTGGATAAGACAGAGTTTTTTCCCCTGTAATTAAACATTAGTCATGGTGCTTTTGCAGCCTGAGCAGTCTGGACATCTCAAACCTGACACAAGCATCTAAAACTTCAGCTTTTATTTTCTCACACTCTCTCCTTTCAGGCTGTTTGGTGAGTTGGCTAACCACAAAGATATTTGGAAAATGCTGAATCTGTTTCAAAAAAAAAAAAAAGTGATCCTGCATCAGATTCTCTTTCCACCTCTCTTTCCTTCTCTCTCTTTCTGCTGCTCTCTGGCTACTGAATTACAGCAAAGAGACGTCTGCTATAATCAGGCCAAGGTGATTTATAACAGCAGAGTGCTCTATATAGACACACACACATACACACACACACACACACACAGAGTTTTATAACCCTTCATAGCATATGATCTCCTCTGCAGGTTTCTCGCCCACTTCTCACATCTACATTAGACGCTATAAAAACTCTTGGTGTTGACGCTGTAACACACTTTTAAGCATTCATGCATTTGTTTATACACACACTCGTAGGCACCCACGCTTTCACACAAAAAGTCCATATCAGGCTCGTACAAGTGACACAGTCTAATAGCCCCAGATAAATTCGCTCCAGTTTTCCCGCTAATAATAGATCTGTGGTGCAGAGGGATAAAGCGAATACACACAACGTGCACTCTGGCCTACAAACTCAAGTATCAATTTCCCAGACACATAAACACCAATTTTAGATAGCCAAGGTCTCCATCGAGCAGCCTGATCATTAGTACTCCGACCGCATATGAGGGTACAGCGACACTGATACAGACAGGTTACAAGCTCACACTCGTTTAGTGACAGTGTGAGATATGGGCCAATCCTGCCACCCTCGCTTTTTATTACTGACCACAGAGAGAAGCTTCTAGAGGGATTTGCTTTCCTCATTGCAGTATGATCTGTGCTAGTTAGCCTCTCTCTGAACACACACAGTGGTAGATATCTGTGTGTGCGCGTGTGCGTGTGCATGTGTGTGTGTGTGTGTGTGTGAGTGGTTAGTGTACTGAGGGCTCTTTGTGTAAGAAGTGTGCTTAAAGTGTGTTTGAACACCAAGAGTGAAAATATAATGAATAAAGGTGAATCTGATATGTAATACTTCATAAAATGAGATCATGATAAAACGTATACAACAATAATCAAATGAAATATTTTAATAAATTTATAAATAATACAATTTAATAAATAATTGTGCTTGTTTTAAGCATTTATATTTAGAATGAAGTAAAATTGTCTATGAATAGAAATTTGGAGGAAAAAAATGAAAAAAGTTAGATCTTATAAATTATTAATTAAAATATCAATAAATGTTAATGAATTATTATTATTATTATTATTATTATTATTATTATTATTATTATTATTATTATTATCATTTAGTGTTGTTGCTGTTGTTGTTTTATTAATTTAATTAATTAATTAAATCATTATTAAATTACTATTGACATTAATTTATTGCTAATTAATTTTTATTTAATTATTTAATTATTAAGGCTTAATAATGATTTTTAGCCTAGTTCCATTCCCAATTTGACAAAATTTCATGCCAAAATGCCAAAATCTACATAAAGAAAATTCTGGTAGATAATATATGCAATAACGCATTCATAAGGCGTAAAACATAAGCCGTTACGATTTATAGCAATGTTTATAATGCATTTATAAATCTTTAACAGCATGCATTATACATAGCCCCCAGTACCATCAATACCACTTTACTTAAGTGTTCATAAGGCTACATGACACCTACATAAGCCTTTTGTGAGAACTGACATGAACCTACATAAACAAATAAATAGGCTTAATCCAACAGGCAGTGTCATCTACCTGTAAAACTGCTTTTTTCAGTTTTGATAAAAACTGATTTTAAGTTGACATAACACACTATGTCAAATGACATATATTGTTTGTTGACATAAGGTTGTGTTATGACACCTTTTTTAGTGCATTTCTGTAAATGTCTCCAAATGTTGATTATATCAAATACTCTAATTTGACATGACATTGCTATAGATGTCATAACCTTATGTCATAACCAAAAACTTTGTAACATGCCTTAGCTATTATGTCAACTTGGCATCAAAATGGACAAAAACAATTATTATGACAGCTGTCACCTGATGCAATGTCTTTATAAATGTTTGGATTTAGGTCATCTGGTCATGAAGGGCTTATGAAGGTGTCATGTAGCCCTATGAGCACCGTCCTGAAATAAAAAGCGTCCGTATCAGAAGCCACAAATGACCTTGTGCTACGAGAGAGTAAACAAGTCAATCTTAAGGTTTCTGTTTTTGCTTCAGATTGATCAGAAGACTGGTATGTAAGGAATAAAACATAACATGATGAGCTGTTATCGGAAAATAATCAAAAAGCAGGGCACGAGAGGAAAAGGGATGTATGCTGGATCTCTGGGTTACAGGACAAGTTTTGGGACAAGTTGGAAAGAAAGGTTGTCTGGAGCTAAGGGCGAAGCAGAGGAGGATGTGTGCTCCCAGGGGCGTGTTCTCAGAGCAGCAGCTGTTACTCCTAAAATAAGCCCTGCCTGAGATGTCTATTATTTCTATGTTTAATAAATCATATGTATCTCTTGTTTATTTCAATCGTCGTACGTATTTTGACCACATCCCTCACGTATTAAGAGCTAAAGACAACTATAGAGCAACTATAACAGCGAAGTCAGTATGTGGCCATTCTTTTTGTACCAAAGAAAAATGAGGCATGCGGTTATAGGAAATTAATCAACAACAGGGTGGTGTGATGCAGTCTAACACAAAGTCTCAATACTGTTACTACCAAGAAGTTGATTATTTTCTGATCCTGCATGCCCCGAAGTGTTTTACTCCTCTTATACCATAGCAATTTGCCAACGATTACATTTTTTTATTAACTAAAGAACAGAATGTCTTACTTTTTATACATTTATAGTTACTTTTATTCCTGTGGAACATTCACGACACAAGATAATCCCAGTGTACATAGTCGTTCCCTCACCAGCCTCTTTTTTCTCTCTCTGAAAGTTAATAAGACAAAAACAATGCAGCTTGTCGTGTTACCAAGAAACCAGACAGTGCAAAGTCTTGAAAAATCTGCTGTGTTGGAAAGCTTAAAGTTACAGCTTTACCTCTGACTGTCACAAAGCACTAACACTGGAGACTCCTTCCATAAATGTTTAATAAGCATCTCCTCACAGATGACTTCTCAGTATCATCAATTACACGTTTTATAATTTATTTATGTGACATGTATGCCATATAATCCCTGTGAATTAGCGAACCCTGTGAAACGATAACATATTAGAATGAGTGCATTACTATAAACCTTGCAACGAAACTATTGTCATAACTGCTGTTATTGAAAGTCAATCAATATCTTCTGACCAATCAGATTCAATAATTCAACAGTGCTGTGGTATACGCCTACATGTTCTTATCCCATGGAAAAGACAGAATGACCAAAAGAGCACTCAATCTAGAAACTAGGTCTCTTTTTTTTTGGACTATTTGATGAAACCAGGCCACCAGACCCATTTAAATGCTCATCATTTGCAGATGGAAGGCTTCTCTCCCTCCATTCGAATGAGATCGATTTATTCCGCCATTTGCTGCCTCTGTGATTGGATGTCTCTTTCAAGCTCCGGCAGCTCTTTTTGGACACTTAGATATGTTCCAGAAGCTGGGAGATATGATGCAGTCCTTTTGGTCAAATTTAGTGAAAGCAAAAAGCACTGCAGAAAATTGGAGCCAGAAAGGAAGGCTTTGTATGTATATTTCAAACACTGTATTAGATTAGATTCTGGTGTTACCTCCACCCAAACAAGGGAGAAGCACTGACCTTAATTTTATTGCATGGTAAACTGATGGAAGGGTTATTTTGAGCCATGCTCAAAATCAGCAACAGCTAAAATGTCCTCAGCATGTCCACAGTATTAATGGAGGCATACACAGAGCCAGGCTCCAGGCTCCAGGGGACAGGCATGTAAAAGGAAATGAATTTAGCAATTAGCTGCAATCAATAGCGTGCAGAGAGTTAAATAAGGTTAGTGTCAGAAACAGTGCAGAGCTGGAACCAGGCAGGCATGGCACACTAGCCAATCAGCATGCACGGTTTCCCAGTCGCCAGGCAGATTCATGAATGTAGCAACCAATCACGGGGGGAGACTGCTAGGGATGAACCTGGGAGTTAAAATAAGGAGAAAAGAAAGGTGTACAGTAGTCAATGTAAAAAAGAAGTGTCTTGGCCACATAATGAATTGGTAACATATGACAGACAGAAGAGAAGAGAAATAAGTGGGTCATCTTGTCAGAGAAAAAAAAAGAGCTGGATACGGAGAGGTTTTAGCAGGGGGCCAGGGGGGTCATCAGCTGCATCCTGTGTGATAGCCTTTGTTTGCTTGTGGGTAATTACAGCCTGGTGGCTGACGACACACTGTGTTCACACGCGCAGACACGCATACGCAAACACCCACATGCCCCTTCTGGCCAGATCTGTTCAGTATTCATGGGGAGCGCAGTGAGAGACAGCATGGGACTGCTATGAGCACCAAGGTGCGAACAGAGTGAGAGAGGCACACAAAGAGAAAGAGAAAGAGAGAGAAAGAAGGAGGGGGGGGGGGGGGGGGGGGTGCATCAAAGCTTTATGACCATCTGAATTGTCGTCCTCTTCTTATTCAGTGCATAACATCAGCAATGCTATGCATATATAATCATCGCCATCTCCCAGACTCTGTCTGGACCTGAGAGGAATACATACAGGAGGGTTTTCTGTCTCTGTCTCAGTCACTCTCTCTCTCTCTCTCTCTCTCTCTCTGTCCTTTTCTCCCTTTCTATATACATTCACCAGCCACTTTAATAGGAACACCTGTACACCTGCTCATTCATGCAGTTATTCAAACAGCCAATCATGTGGCAGCAGTACAAAGCATTACATCATCCAGATACAGGTCAGGAGCTTGTGTTAGTAATATCAGAATGGGGAAAAACTGTGATCTCTGTGACTTTGACCATGGCATGGTTGTTGGTGACAGATGGACTGGTCTGAGTATTTCAGAAACTGGGATTATTCACGTTTTACGCAGAATGGTGTGAAAAACATCCAGTGAGGTCAGAGGAGAACGGCCTGCCTGGTTCAGACTGATAGGAAGGTGACAGTAGCTCGAATAACCACTCTTTACAACCATGGTGAGCAGAAAAGCATATCTTTAAGGTGGCTGGACTACAAAAGCAGAAGACGACGTCAGGTTCCACTCCTGTCAGCCAAGGACAGGAATCTGACGCTTCAGCTGGCACAGACTCACCACTCAAAGATTGACAGCTAAAATATGCTGTTTCACTGGAAACTTTGTGTACTACACTTAATTTTTACTATATGTAGAACATATGTATACTATATACAGTATACACCTGACTAATCTGATTCATAGCAAATTTGTGTCTGCCTTTGAAAATAGTGGAGGTGCAAAAAGGTGGTATAAAAGAAGGAGTGAAGAAAAGGTGTATACACTAGTGAATTGGAGTGGGGATGGGGGAATCTAAGAATAAAACATTCAACAGCCCACATCTGACCTGTGGGTGCACAAAGCCGTGACTCACGTTTGTTTTTTTTTTTCCTTCAGCTGTGAATGAAAATTAGCTGGTATCCTGGTGCATAACTCCCTCTCTCTTTCTGTTTCTCTCTTTCTTTTTGCAGGGCCGCTGCTCCAGAGAGAACTGTAAGTATCTGCACCCTCCGCCCCACCTTAAGACGCAGCTCGAGATCAATGGCAGGAATAACTTGATCCAGCAGAAGAATATGGCCATGTTGGCCCAACAGATGCAGCTGGCCAACGCCATGATGCCTGGCACACAACTGCAGCCTGTGGTGAGATGTGTTAACACACACACACGCACACACACACACACACACACACACACGTACACACCTAGGATTAGTTGTTTATTATTTTCCTACAATGGCACATCCCGGCACAATACTGCACTGCCCTAAGGAATGTTTTACCAGCATCATCTAACATTTTGTACTCAAAAGTCTTTCTAGTATTTATTTTAGTAAAGATGAATGTATTGGCACCTTTGTCTGCATTAAAACAAGCGTGCTATATCTTATTACGTGCAGTAATGGCGGGTTTATTTTCATATCAAATATCAAATTTACTTCTGATGCCTATCACTAGTCACTCACAAGCTCTAGAGGTCTCCTCCTATTTTCACATTTAGCATTATGTGGTAGGAAACTGACGCAAAGACCCGGCCCAGATACAGATTCTTTATCAAGCCACACTGAATTTTGGCAAAGTGGTATTACACTGAGCACTCTAGCTCCTTCTACGCTGACCAACTCATATTATCTAGAATTACCATTTTGCACAATGACCATCACAGTAAAATGAGATTAAAGGAATAAACTGACACCAGATAACTCTAGCACAGTGAGGTAAGTAAGTCTATACTGGACCGCAGAAAGCCTATTTCACAACGGATGATGCAACACAGTAGCCTGGAAAAGTTCAGCGTGTAACTTTTAAAAAGTCCAAACATCAAGATTCAAACATTTTCGGCAAGACATTCAGTGAAGGCCATACATATAATGATATATGAACACATTCCTAACATGTTATGATGCATTCACAAGGCATTATACACACTGTAACATTTCCTGTTAATATTGTTGGTATAATTCATTTATTGACTCTGGGATTTTTTGGTATTGGTGCTATAACATGTTATGAACAATGTGGATATTAAGGGTAGCTGTATAATCTGCAGTGCATTTATATAATGAATAATGTACTATATATGCATGTATAATGAATTATGAAACCTTTTTTTCCTTTATTTATTAATAAATTGGCGCAGAGGTATTATCAGCAAATTTTACAGCCTCTGAACAAACATCTGTAGTGTAGTTTTGGGCTTGATCATATTTTATATATATACTATATATTATATCGTATTATTAACAATTCATAATGCATTATAAAGATACAGAGCCATAAGCTGTAATGCATTTTTATAACGTATGATGTATACTGCTTTATGAATGCATTACAACAATTCATAGTTCATTATGAATATAACCTTCATAGTAAGTGTTACTACATTTTAGATTAAACCTTCTAACACCAGACTTAGATTTTATAACTCCTTTTGATACAAATTAATTGGAAAAGAATAACCTCTGTCCCAGAACTTTCCCAACCCAGCTCAGAGAACGTTCTGTTATGGTGTGGCACATGGACAAAATCTTTGTGTGGGAGTTACTGCGAATAGATCAGGATGCCAGAACGAGCTCAGAAAAGCTGGCATGTGTGGAAATGTCAGCTTTTAGAGATCTGAAGCAAAACACAAGGGTTGAGTTCCATCGGCTGATGGGGTGAAACCCAGTTCCAGACAAGGCAACATCTGTGCAAGAGGTGAAAAATCTACTAAATCGGAGAACCCGATTGAGAGTCTGTTTCAGTTCTGTCCAGGCCACTTCAATTCAACCTTACCACAATGTGTGTATGTACTATGCAGCTAGTTACAGTTATCCGTTGCCTTATTTCTCCATTGGCACAAGTCTTTATGTATAATTCTGCAGAGCTTTCCTAGCTCCTGGCCTGTTTCTTGATTTTCACTCTTTATTATCACCTCATCCCTTGAATCCATCTCCAGCATCAGCACTGCCACCACGTTTTGCGGCTTTTGAAGCCTCTACTGCTTCCTCTAGAGCCCGAGCCCCTGCTTCCATCGCCAACTACAAAACCACAGCTGCCAGGTTTCCATCATTGCTGTTGATGCTGCTTTTGAAGCTGTTTTGGTGGCTTTTACAACCACTTTGTGGTGCTCACAATTTTAAACTTTTCACAAAAAGGGATCTGTTCCGCTTTCCTACTCTATATAACTAATCTACATACAGGTCATATCAATGATTACAGGAAATGGTTTGGTCTGAACTGGAACAGGAGTTTTGGCAAACAGGAGGTTTTTTGTGACAGAAAAATAAATGTAGGGTATTTTCACACTTGAGTCTGCACTCATAACCAATTCTGTGCTTGTTTTGGGGAGTAACTTACAATCACCGGTTTCCATATATCATGCTGAAATTGCAAAATTCAATTGCAAAATGGTAGGCACTATGTTTTTTTTTTTTTTTTTTTTTTTTTTTTTTTATTATTTTGGTACCAACATTGGTTACTATGTAGCTGTTCCAGAACACACAAAAAACCCTAAATCTTTTATTTCCCATTCATCTATCCAATATTGAGCTAGCAAATTCAATAGTTAGCACCTTACAGGTGCGTTGTTTTCAAGCCTTCCCTCTTCCTCCAGACCACCCCTACCCCAATATCTCAATATTGCATTTTCTAAGTTCTAATGGAAACCATATGATTATTACATTAGTATTATTATAAGAAACAGTTTTAAATCTCTGTTGAAAAAATGCTAAATTTACAGTTTCACCTGATCTCACATTTCTGCTTATAAGTAAAATTGGTGTTATTTGATTAGGATTAAATTAAAAAAAAAAAAAAAGATATATACTTCGATATAATTTGTTCACAACCAATCAAAAATCTGTTTAAAATCTTTGTACAGTGTTTTTTCACTGAAATTAATTAATATAATTAATTAATTCATAATTAATCAGATCTGTAGCCATGTCTCTGAAAAATCATGTCATGCATTTAGAGTAATAGAGTTTTTTTTTCTTTCTTTTTTTTTTTTTTAAATGTAGCCCAAAAGACAATGATCTAGAATTATAAGAATTTTCAAAGTAGGGAAAGGTGTTACAAAATTTTGTGGGATGAACCTCATAAAAATGATCTCGACCCTCTTCCAATTAACTAAAGTTCCACTCAGAGTAACTGTGTTACAATATCACAACCTCAAGTTCAGGATCCTGGAGCCAATATTTCTTATTTAAAGAGAATAAGGGCTTGAGATGCTCCAGGAAACAGATCAAAAAAAAAAAAAAAAGTTTCGTAAAAGCGGCCTTAATTGCAGATTTGGCCCATTTCGGCTCAGACACAGCAAGCGTCCCCCTGGACTGTTCTTTCTCTTCTTGCTGGTAAATGAATGCAGGTTCCTGTGTCATATTTCTCATTTATCATTTCTTTCTCTCTTTTTCTCTCTATCCATTGCTGGAGCGTAATAACTGATCAATCTCAAACTGACTGACAGCAAACTGACAGCAAACCAGTAAAGACAGGTTTCTCACTATAGTGGTTATGTAAGCAGTGTTATTTTCATTAGCGTTATATAAAGAGTCTTGTGGCAGTGTGCGTATGTGAATCTGTGTGTCTGAAAGTTAAACTTGACAGCGCAGAGTGTGGGCAGCTTTTAATGCTGCTGTTATTCAGCGTGTTAGCGGTGTGCAAATTGGTCCTGGCGATCTGACTCACCTATGAAGGAAGAAAGATAACACTGATTAAATATACACTCCAAATCTCAGGTATGGAGCCTGCATCTCAGCCTCAAAATCTCAGTCAAATCTCAGCCTGTCTTTATAAACAAGGCTTGGAAAAACAGGAGTGTGTTACAGCTTAAACGTGCATTAAGCAATATTAGTCAAAATTAGTTAAGATCTCTAATGGTTAAGTAGATGGGTTAAAAGTAGATAGATTAAACAATATTGTAATGATTTTTTTAATCCTTTAATCCATACACAGAAAGCTCCACCTTCAGAATCTATGGTGGCTCGTAGAGTTTTAGCAAGGACTGTCATGACCTCACTTCAGCTGCTTGAAAGCCAAGTTATAACACTATAAACACAAAATTCAGCTCATACCGATTTCCTTGCTGTCTTGTTTTTCTTTGTAATAAGCTCTCATGAGTGTTAACATCTTTAGCATTGTTAGCTACATGCTAGGCCATTCAACTACTTTAAAGCCAAGTTATAACACTAGAAACACCTACTGATTTATGAGAATGGCCAAGAGTGCCTTCGCGATCCTGTTTTTCTTTGTAATGAGCTCTCATGAGCTTTTAAGGTGTTACCATATGGCGAAATTACGTTTTCTAAGTTCTCTTGGAAATCATATGATTATTACATTAGTATTATTATAAGAAACAGTTTTATACCTGTTAAATTTGAATGCTTTTCTTTGTAATGAGCTCTCCTGAGCTTTTAAGGTGTTAGCATTGTTGACATCATTAGTTAGCTAGAATTACATCTATTTTTCTATGATTTTTTTTCATATTTTTCTATGTGGTTTTTCCAATGCATTGCTTTACCTGGTTTTCTGAATGATAAAAATGCATCTGCTTGATTAGTTATGTAAAGCCAGCCATGCAAACAATTCAAAGCTTAACACAGATTATGTTTACATACCTGTCTATCATTGCTAATTCTGCGTCCACCTTACTGATGTTTGTTCTGGTTTCTGCGTAGAATTAAATTTAAGCTGCGTAATTGAGCTGAAAGATTTTAAAAAAGACCTAGTCTCTGTTATTCCACTAGGGGGCAAAATAGAGCGATAACTATATACAGTATATAACTATATAGCGATAACTATATACAGTATATATCATATATATATCCAAACTCCATGGTCTGGAGTGTGTTATTATACTTATAACACAGCGATTTGCTGAAACAAGTTAGTACCTGTTATCACTCACTAATAGCCATGATGCATGTCTTTCCCTCACCATCATATCCTTACATCTCTCTTGCTATCTTTCTTTCTCTCTCTCTCACACAAATACCACAACTTGTCATCTTACTGGAATGTTCCGGAAAGTATAAACTCCTCTGTCCTTAAGACCTTCCCCATGCTGGGAAACTTTGCAAAGCATTGTGACTGTTATGAAGTGCTGACACCCGTAACGCTTTCCATAAATGTTAAACAAACGTCAAAAAAAAGTTACAAATGTTCAATCAAATCTCACTATCTACTTTCCTCCCTCTGCCGTGAACACTGTAAAGCATTTCCACAGAAACAGATTCAATAATCAAGTGTAAGTAAACAGTGTGTGTCCGGTGACGCTGTTTGTTTAAGGCGTCTCTCTATCTCCATACAGGGACAAAATAGTCTTGAAAGGAATCCCAGGTCTTATTGGTTCTTATCACATGAGAGAATGAGATAAAAGAGAGAGGAGAGACAGTGGGAAAGAAAGAACGACAGATCTTCCCGTAACAGAGCTCAGGATCTCTTCTTCACCACAGTGAGAGAGTGAAAGGAGAAAGGGTGAGGTAGATAGACGGAGACGGCGACGGAGACAGAGACGGGTGGCATGAAAAAGGAAGACAATACAGTGTAGAGGTGGATGAGTGCATGAAGAGAGAACCCAAACACAAAGGCTGGGGAGATAAAGATCACAAATAAGCATCTCATCCCCACTTTCCCACTTTTTTCCTGCTTCCATTTATTCATTTGACAAAGTGGAGTATAAATCAGGATCTAGTGCATACACAGAGCTGAAGGTTAAGGGTCTTCCTCAAGGACTCGACAGTGACACTCGGGTCCTCCGGGGACGTCTTTGACATGGCCGTGCTGGTTTTATTTCCATGCGCCGAGATCGGTTGATCTAATTAGGCCCCGCTAATGCCCTCAATCTCAAAGATGTCCTGGATTACAGAGCGTCAATTTTGCAGAGCTCTGAAACACGACTCATCAAAGCCGTGCTGTCACCTGAATATGAATGCTAACCCACCGCCTACATCAGCTAATGAGAGAGATATTCAAGTGCAGTAGTGCCACATAAATAATATTTTACTACTTCATGTGCTCCTGCTGTCGGAACAGTGTTAAACGCTGAGATTACATAAACATAAATATGGCATGTAAGCTGAAGCACCATGGCAACTTATTAGTGAAGGTCAAACGTCAGAGGTAGTTAATAGAACTGACTAAACTTCAAATCACAAGTGTTCCTAGGCTTTCTGTGGTTTAATGTCTATTTACTATAAATAACGCCTTCTTCTAATGACTGTTATTCTCAGAATCCCTTTACTTGCACGTCGTCCGTGAGGAGGAATGTCATGACAACATCAACATGTATGATCTGCGTCCTGCAATAAAACCCTTATTAAATGTTTTTTGCACAGATTCCTCCTTCGCTTGGCAACAAATGCCATGTGCTTATGTTTTGGTTTCTGTTTTGGTCCTGTCTCTGCCCTCCTCATCATTGGTTTCTTCCTTGATTGTGTTCACCTGTTCTGTGTTAACTCATTTACAGCTCTTGAAGTCTGAGCTGTGTTTCCCTAGTACCATGATTCCTGGTTTCCATCTGTTCTTCCAACTAATTTAATTAATTTAATTAGTTAATTAATTAATTGATTGTATTCCCGGCACTCCCCCACCCCCAGTTTTCTCTTTAATTTATATTTGATCAGTTCCACCCTCCATCTAGCTCTCCCCTATCTTTCGACAGCTACCAACTAGGGAGGGTGTAGGCTATTATGTGCTTTCCCCGAGACAACTGAGACCAGCCGACCACATCTTTTCAAACTGCTGCTCATGCAACATCACAAGGCAGCATAACACACTCAGAGGAACAAGCACTTTCTGTCCTCTTTGGCATACATGAGCTCACAGATGCCTACAATTGGCTAGTGTTGCTGTGATTGACAGGGGAAAAAGAATATGCCCCTTCCACCCAGGCAGCATGCCTGCATTTTGCTTTCTTGGACTCCTGACATGGCTGTAGCATCGTCAGGGTTCAAACTAACAAGCTCCAGATGATAGGAATGTTCTTCCAATTTTAATCCTGGATTATTCTAGCTTCTTACTGCCTACCTGTGTATTGACTCCCATCATGGACTTTGACAATGTCGCTTGGTATAATAAAACAAATGGCAAGCACATGCACGTATGATCTCCCACAGAGTTTTAAGGTCTCTTTAAAGTAAGAACCTGATTAAGTTTATAGTGTGCTTAGGTCATGTGAGAATTACATGTCATGTCCGACTTGTATAAAGCATTAATGTTTGCGCCAAACATTAAAAAAAACCCACCAATTTTGAAAACTTCTGAAATCTTCTGAAAACATGACTCAAAAACATGGCAGAGGTTTTCACAGTTAAAGTAGTTAGAACTATAGAGCAATAAATAGTGTATGGTTATACGAAAGACGTCAAGGTGTGCATTTCCACAGAAATAATTACATAGTCCGAGTCTATTTTCCGAGTACAATCTGAGAGCTCAAAATTTCATAATTACAAAAGTTCCCACATGTCATGAACAAACTATTATGTTCTGTAGAATTCACTAACAAGAACTGTTTCTATGTTAGTTTTTAGTAAATAAATATATAAAAATGCTGTAAATTGATACTCATTATTCAAGAAAACACTGTTTGAACCTGAACAGGTGTTTTTTTTAGGTATATGAATAAATTATCATATGCACTTAAAACCTGAACATCGTGTTCACACACCATCTGCTTTATTTTTTCAGACTATGACACCCACCACCAGTTTCATTCAAATGGTAGCATATGTATGCTGTAATTAACACACAGTACCTGATATTCAGCATGGTAGTTAGCATGGTCCTCTAGGCCTTATGCATGTATAATACTTTTATAATTATGCTTTTCTACTTTATATCTTTTATTCACTTGCATTTTATTCACTTTTATTCACAATATGAGTTTTTTTCCTTTCAGATAAAGTAACTTGAGATTTTATTGGCACTTAAATGTGCTAACTATTACTATTGCTAATTGTTATTGTTATTATTATTATTATTATTATTATTATTATTATTGTTGTTGTTATTAGTAATAAATTCCCCTCTCAGTGTGACAAGTGCTGTTCTCTTTTCCTTTTGTTCTGAGTTCTGATGTGGTTTTGTTTTGGTTTTTGGTCTTGTCTGCACCCCTGTCTCATCATTGGTATGTTACCTAGTGTGCTCACCTCTTCTGTGTTCCACTTTGATTGGTTTGTCTGTTTATACCCTCATGTTCTTTTGTATCATTGCAAGGTCACATTCTGTGTAAGTGTACCTGAGCTTTATATCCTGCTACTCTTTAATTGAATTTTGATTTTTTGGTACACCTGTATAAAGTACACATTGAGTTTATGCCCTTTCATCCTGCCCTAAATAACTGCATGTTACATTATTATTATAATATCAATTGTCATTTAAAATTTTTCAAAAATCATACTTCACTTAATAACTGTAATGAAAGTGCATATGGATTAAAACATGGGAAACCTTTAATGGTTCTACACAGAGTGTTTTCCTGTCAAAAAGGGTTCCAAGTAGAGGTTAAGAACCCTTAAAGAACCCCTTTTCTAAGACCTTATTGCTCTATATATTGTTAGAGACTTTTTATAAACACTGTTCTTTGTACAATTTAAGAAAGGAAAGGTGTATATTGTGACTTATAGTGCAATACTACACTGGAACTGGTGCTATTGTGCATTACTGTCTACACTGTTCTTATGAACAATTATAAAACTTGTGACGCCATTAACTCATGCTTTATAAAGTGTTATGCATGTAACCGTGACTATCTATAAGCATTTACAGTATTCAGGCTGTACAGATGTAATACGAAGTATTATCAATATTATTATTATTAGTAGTAGTAGTAGTAGTATTAGTATAAACAGAATTCATATAGAAATTATGCAGTCAGATCAGGACGTTTCTCGATATGTATGCTAATCTCAGGATATCTTGTGTCTCATTGCAGCCCATGTTCTCTGTTACGCCCAGCCTGGCCACCAACGCCACAGCACTGGTTAACCCGTATCTGGGCCCCGTGTCTCCGGGCCTGGTGCCCACCGAGATCCTGCCCAGCGCACCTGTACTAATGACCAGCACCCCTAACGTCCCTGTGCCCGCTGCAGCTGCCGCCGCCGCCCAGAAGCTCATGAGGACAGATCGGCTGGAGGTGAGTACGGTTGCGCTTCAACCTGAATCTTTACTGAATGTTAAATCCAAATATTTCTCTCAGGACAACGAAAGCAGAGCCCAGTATATTTGCCAAAAGTTTTAGTTTGCTTCAGTTTGAATCTAGACATGTTTAAAACTGGAAACATTTAAACTGAGCTCAACGGTTTACATCATTAAAGAGTTAAAGGATGAGATAAGATAGAAATTTTGGCTCTTAGGGTCGTCCTAGTTGTGATTTTCTAATTTCAGAACATTTAATGCTTGCTTATTCGTTTAAATTAAACTATTCGATTAATATATACTACAAAACCCAAGAACCCAAAGTCATTACCCAGGTAAAGAGGGTATTAATCAGAGAAGCAAACAAGAGGATAAAGGTAACTCTGAAGGAGCTGGAGAAATCCACATCTCAGATGGAAGAAGCTGTTCACCGAACAACCATAGCCCAGAGAATCCACAAAGCTGGGCTTTTATGGAAGAGCCGCCATATGAAATCCTGTTTGGAGTTTGCCAAAGACATATTGGGGAATTAGCAAACATGTTGAAAAAGATTCTCTAGTCTGATGAGACCAAAGTAGAACCTTTTGGCCCCAAGAACACAATCCCCACAGTGAAGCACGGTGGTGGAAGCATCATGTAGAGAGTTATCCACGGCCTCTTGGTTGCCTCTCTGTCTAATCCACTCTTTACCCTACTGACATTTGATGGACAGCCTGTGCCATATTCTTACCACTTTTAATAATCTGTGGGATGTTTAAAGTTTGGGGTATTTTTTTATAACCAAACCCTGAGTGATACTTTTTCCAGAACTTTGTCCCAGACTTGTTTTGATAGGTCTTTGGTTATCATCGTGCTGTTGATTTAGGTATGTTCATTAACAAAATCTGGAGGTTTTCAGAAACAGGTGTCTTTATATTGAGATCACGTCACTGTTTAATTGCACAGAGACTTCATTCAACTAATTATTTAGGGGTTTTACAGTAACGGCGGCGAATACATATGCAATAACAACCTTCATTTTTATTTGACCCATTTCTATTTCTAAACAAAATTGCAAAATATATTGTTTTTCTCCACATTTTGATATTATGGGCTATTTTGTGTAGATTCATGTCATAATCCCAGTTACGGTATCTTGCATAAGTATTCATCCCCTTGAACTTTTTCACATTTTGTAGTGTTATAACCAGAAACTGAAATATTAACATGAAACTCAATCAGGATGGCAAACAAGAACATATGGTGTGCGTTATCTTTTTAATTGCTTTTTCTTTATTTCACAGCTAGCTAGAGCATGTAACATGTTATTGCAGATGTATATATAGTTCAGTCTAATGGGAGTCACTAAGTACAGAGATAAAATGACAAAAAGTAATACATTTGCACTCTATTTCTGTATGACTGAGAAAAAATGCAGTGAAAGCCCAGCTTTCAAAATATCAATTAAACTGTAGTCATTACCAGTGTGAAAATAAGGCCCACTAGGCAAAACGAGATTATTTCCATGACTCATAGTTACATGACTCTTATGCTCTGCTTGTTTATTAGCAGCTGTAGCTGGAGATATGTAATTAGGTGCATCACGCGTGCTGTTTCGATGCTGCCTCTTGGTTATGTGAAGTGTTCCTCCAACCATCACGCTTTCTTTTCAAAACACCTCACCCTTTCAACTAGCACTCATCGCCTGTAATAAAAGCAAAAAAAAGAAAAGAAATCTCAAAGGCCTCCTATGTATTGTTCCAACAGTTCCTGTTTGTTCGCTTTAATTATGCATTATGGCATTCATTCATTGGACTGATCATATTTCATTAACATAAAATCTTCATTAAACACACTCGAGCAAACAGAGGAAGGATGATACATGGATTTCGGCGTCGGATCCGAACGTGGTGTCTGACGCTTTTTGAGGTTACGAAACGCTGAGAAAACAGCTCATTATTCTTTGAACAGTCATCATGTAGACAAATCAGAAACGCATCACTAATTCCACCCACTGCTGTTTGCCCATAATTATTAATTGGACAGCAAGTCAATCCCGTGCATAATTCATGCACCGAGAGGAGATCGCTGTCAGCAAAATAGCAAAGGATGCCGCTGGGAAGTGGGCGAGAACACGTGGATTAGAGTGTGCTAATTAGTGCTAAAAAGCTATACAAGTCTCCGCTGACCAGCAAAGGAATTAGCAATGTAAGGAGCTTGAATGTGGGGTCGATGGAAAAAAAAATAGGATGAACCAAGACAGCCCTAATCAAGCCTTCTAAGCCTTTCTGAAGTTAAATGGCCGCTAATTCTACTGAGAATAGTGCAGCACTATTCCGTTTATGAAGACAGCATTTGGAATCTCCCGCAGCCAAATTGTCTCCAGCGTATATCATTTGCAAAATAAATATCGTCCAAATGGGACTCTGCAGTGCCACATTCAGCTGTGTCTGAGTGCACTCGAGTCAACAAGGAAACCATATTCATTCTAGGCCATGACACAGACCTGTGAAAATATCCGCCCTGTAGAAAAGGGAGCACTATTTTAGCTGCCAGCATGTCACTCGAATATTGCAGCAATTTTTTTTTTTTTAATTATCTTCCATTCTCAAAACAGCAGGTCAATATTGCTTGTACTGTTCCTTTGATAGAGCTGAAGTAATCACCTTGTCTCTGAGGAGAGGTAGTTATCTATATTTTTCAACACAAAATAAAATCTCAATTTAGCAATGCCATTCAAACATTGTGGGATATTATTCCATCTCCAGCTTAATCAGATTTCATACACGGACATCTACAATAAAGAAAACAACTAATAGAAATTTTTGCAACTCATGCCATTTTGAGTCAAGGCTATGAAAAAAAAAACAGTTCCTAAATGTTTGTGACTGCAAATGCAAATCCTACCATAACAGCTTGAATATACATAAGTCTATGTAATATATCTCATTATGAGATTACTATAAAATTATTTAGATGATTAAGTTTATTTATAGATATTTTTTGCTCATTTCAGGTATGAAATTGTTCAATTGCGTAGGCAGATACATCTGCTTCTTTCAAATATTAATAGGAAGAAGCTGCCAATGGAATATGACAATTCAGAACCTTGGAATTATAAGGTTTTATCTTCTATGAGAGGGAAAGATTAAAAAAAAAAAAATTTAAAATTGAAAAGTAAAAAGAAAAAAGAATTATTATTATTCACATGTGCATGACAGCAGAACAGGACTGAAAAAAGTATATATATATATATATATATATATATATATATATATATATATATATATATATATATATATACTTTTTTCAGTCCTGTTCTGCTGTCAAATTGTATATATATTAAAAGAAGAAAAAAAAAG
Source organism: Pangasianodon hypophthalmus (assembly GCF_027358585.1). NCBI lineage: Eukaryota > Metazoa > Chordata > Actinopteri > Siluriformes > Pangasiidae > Pangasianodon > Pangasianodon hypophthalmus. The sequence goes on along the minus strand of NC_069730.1, from coordinate 4,059,806 downwards.
GTTCTATCTGACAATTCTGTGATTTTAACAAAGTTTTGACCCACAAAAACTCAAACAAAAAAAACCCTCAAACAAGGTTCTTGACCTTTATTCTATTTGTTAATTAACTTATTTATTGCTTTTTTTATTATTTAATATAATTTTCAATTATATTTTGGAATAAAAGTAATAACATTTAAATAACTGGCTAAAACACGGCTAAACTAGACTTCGTAATTTTAGAGTTATTTTACAGTAATCTATAATATACTTCTTTCATTTTGCTTTTTTACATACTCTTAATGAAATATAATTTTTTGTATAGTTTATTTCGTTTTATTTTATTTTCTGCATACTTGTTTTCTGATTTTTTCTTTCTGAACCCACTGTTAAGGGCTGCTACATAAAACCTTTAAGGACTCCCTCAGAGGGACAACCGAAAGAACCCTTTAGGTACTCGATGGGATGTCACCTGTTCTTCTAGCGTGTCTCTCAGAATCAGAGAGTATGTGATTAAGATCGAATTACAGTCACACAGCAAACCAGCAATGTCACTAGGACTCCATTCAGTCCCCATCTGCCTATAACTCTGAGACAGAGAGGAAAAAAAAACACAAGGGAGAGAGACTGAAAAATGCCCCTCGGTTGCTCTCTCCGTCTCGCCCATCACACTTCATGCGCTTTAGTGCCAGAGACAAAGCTGTTTGCCAACGGTGCTAAAAGTGAAGCGGAGAGGAGTCTTCATCTAGAATGCCACATCTCCATAGAGACAAAAACATTTTATTCTTCCGCTCTCTGATTCTTTCTTTCTCCATCCCCCCAGCTCTGCAACACTCTCGAAAACCTTCTGACCCTCTCCATTGTTTTTATCTGGTCCTCACTCTGTGGTGTTCTCTCTCTCTCTCTTTCTCTCTCTCCATCTCTCACCGTATCGCACCCCCCCTTCTCGCAGTGTCTGCCTGACAACAAGGCTGCCTCCGTCTCTTTAAAAAGCAGCCTGAGCTGGAGAGCGATGCGAGTGCCCAGCAGATTTCATTAGCTTTCTGTCGGCCATCAGTCAAACAATGACGTCGTTTATGAATCGAACCCACCGAGTGTCAGGATGGTTTCAGATCAAAATGTCCCTCAGTGGTCATTTTTCCAGCATGTTACAATCATCCTAATAGCAGAGGTGCCAACATGTACAGTTTAGCTGTAGGATTTGTGACTCCTTGCTATGGGGAATACCTGAAAAGCAGCGGTCAGAACAAACGCCTGTAAACTTCGCCTGTTGGAAAAGCCAATTCACCGAAGGGGAAAGGACATGGGATGTGAAAGATGCTTTTGCTTCTGGTTTAGAACTACATCAGATCTAGATCAACGTTAGATCTAGGTCTAACTTTGATCTATGAATTTGCCTGGTTGGTTCAAAGTACATTGTGCTGTTTATCAGTCATGTTGTTAGCCATCTCATGTTGTTAGCATGGAGCCATAAAATTCTATTTTTTATTTCTGCTTGCTAGGATCTTCCTTTTAGCAGTGTTGGCACCAATGCAAAAGGGTCATTTGGTAGGGTTTTTTTTCCAGATAATATCCAGAAACAACATCTAATCCATGATATGCTGAAGTAAGGAGACATTTATTTAGCATTTTTGGAAGGAGTCTCCAGTGTCACTTCTTTGTAACAGTCACCACAGGAATGTTTTCAGAATAGTCTGAGTTTCTTGGTAACATGCTGCATCTATTCTGTCATTCTAACTTCAAGAGAAAGTGATGGAATGACTGTTTATAGCTGCTCTAACAGAAGTGATAACAGAAACTAACTTGTTTCAAGGATGGTCCACATTATATGTAACTATAAATTGATAAAAGTACAACATGCCATTCTTTAATAAATAAAAAATTGTAATCGTTGGCAGATTGCTGTGATATAAGAGGAATAAAACACTTACATAAGGTTGTGTCATGACACTTTCTAAGCTGACTCACTTTGACAGATGACTTTGTAGCTCAGTGTCCAAGTCACACGGTGATGATGTGGCAGGTGAATTTTTCTGAAAACCTATGACAAGTTACACTGCAATGTAATGAGATATGCACAACCTGATCCTCAAGTGAAGTGACTTTTAATTATACTGTTTATAACATTTTCTTTTTGTTCTTTCTTTATTTCTTTATTTCTTTATTTATTTAACAGGAACAATATGCATTAATCAGCATTGATATTTATGATGTAAATATGTCAGATTTAGTCAAATGGCTCATTTTCATCTGCTGTTCCTGGGCAAAAAATCCAAAAATACTGTATATGACACAATATACTGTATATGACACTACATCTGAATGTAATATATATTTTTTCTGACTGTGGTTTGATGGTTAATATTTAACACGTCACTACTATGTGACTGTGACAGAAGAGAAGATCGCTTCGCTCCAAAAGTTCATTTTCATGAAATTGGAAAGTGAAATGTTGATAAAAATGTATCATTTGAAAAAAAGACTTCATAAATATTTATGTATATTTATGTCAGTTATGAAAGGTTTACGCATGTGTTATGTAGCTCTGTGAACGCCACTCTCAAGGAAAATGTTTATATTGCTAATGAATGATAATATATGCATTTTACCATATTATTATTGTTATTATGATTAACAATTTTCTTTGGAAATGGCCTGCTAGGCATGTCCACTGATAAACAGTAAGCGAAATGTGAAGGTTAAAACTATATGTGTGTCTGGCCCCAGCTGTAAGACTCATCCAGACTGTGTGTGTGTGTGTGTGTGTGTGTGTGTGTGTGGTGATTCTGAACATAGCCAATGCGCAGACATTGTGTTTGTGGACGTGATTTATGGGGATTTGTCTAGATAACGTCTTTCAGGTAAACCCGCCGCTCAGAAGAGCAAAGCCTCGCTGCGTAAAACACTAAACACTCTTCATATGTGGTGTCTGCCCCCTACTGGCTAAGTGATGAAATGACCGATCAGATGCTTTAGCACTGGTGTTGGACGGGGAGATCGGTGGAGTTTGAACAACGGCACACGGTTGAGCAGAGTTTTATCATTTAATCTGGCTCAGAATGGAGTCATTTTAAACATTTACCCTATATAGAATAATATTTCAAATGATCTTTGGGACAGTTTTTAAATTCTGACTAACATCTTCACATGGCAGTGAATCCCCAGGGCCTCCTGGAAGCTCAGGTCTAAAAAGTGGCGTGAAATTTCCTCAGTAGTTTAACCTCTGTGTGTAGTTCATATCTATAACAATATCAAACTCGTTTGCATGCCTGAAGGCGTGAATTGGTGTTAAAGCATTGGGGTAAAGATATTAGAGACGGCAGTGTGAGGAGAAAACAGAACTTGGGAATCAGTGTCATGTCACATTGTGATATTTGCAGGTAGAGCTCAAGAATACTTTATAGTGATAAACCTTTACATGATAACAAAATTATTATTATTATTATTATTATTATTATTATTATTATTGGGTCCCTGGAGGACTATTGGTTAGGCCTTGGCGCTCTCACCGCCGTCGCCTGGGTTCGATTCCCAGCCAGGGAATTGACCACACCCACTGGTGATGCACACAACAGTGCACTCCCAGAGCCGGTCCCAAGCCCGGATAAAACTAGGGAGGGTTGTGTCAGAAAATATGCGGACCAATGATCTGCTGTGGCGATCCCTAAACTGGATCATCTGAAAGAATAACAACATTATTATTATTATTATTATTATTATTATTATTATTTACTATAATACCAGAATTTTTGTTAAGAGGATCACATCAGTAGCATTTCTCAGTTTTTTTCCTGGGAATCTTCTGTAAAAAGTGCGCTTGCCAATTTTGGTGAATTTAAACAGTAAAATAGAAACTTTCAGAAAGAAAACAGTTTGTCCAGGGTGAATAATTATGCGCTCGTCTCACTGCCATTCAGTGGTTAGTATTATGGTTAGTTATCCAGTGGTTAGTATTACGGTTAGTTATTCAGTACCACCTTGCAATGGTGCTCACGCAGTGGCCTTAACCCTTAGATGTGTCCTGTATCACCTGTAAGTCATTTTGGATAAAAGTGTCTGCCAAATGAATAAAAAATAACCTTTTTTTTAATTATTTTTTAGCTTGTTCAGCTCATTTTGACCTACCTGTGAATAAGGAGCAATAAGAAGTGAAAAAGTGTCTTGCAGTTCCTCCATCTCTTCTTCACATCTGTCATGAGGAGAAGCATGTGAAGGATTTATGAGTGTTCATAAGTACATTCTACTTGGGAATTGGAGTAAAATCAAAAGAGATGATCAGCAGGCCCAGCTGGCATGTCGTGGCAGAACACACTAACTAGAGCTTTGACTGAGGGAAAAACTTGTTCAAAGTGATCAGACTGAAACATTCTCTGTTTTAGACAAAACGTGGTTCAAAAATTAACCAAAACATTTGATTGGACATTAAATCAGGAGCCGTTATTCTCAGTATTCTCTGTTGTTTTTCTTTCGGTGTGTGTTCTGTATTTCTCTCTATTTCTCTCTGTCTCGTGCTCTCTCTTTCTTTCTGTCTCTCTTACACTGTCTCTTTCTTGTACTTTCTCTCTCTCTTTCTTTTTCTCACCTTCTCTCTTTCCTTCTCTATCTATCTATCTATCTATCTATCTATCTATCTATCTGTCTATCTGTCTGTCTCTTACTTTCTCTCTCTCTTCTTTCTCTCTTTATATATATTTCTTTCTCTCTGTTTCCTTTCTCCCTTTTTTCTCTCTTTCACCCTCTCTCTGTTCTCACTATCTCTCTGTTTGTCTGTCTTTCTCTCTTTCCATCTCACTCGGTTTCGTATTTCTGTCCCTCTATTTCTTTCTCTCTCTTTCTGTTCTATAAGTCTGCCACCCCCTCTCTCTCTCTCTCTCTCTCTCTTTCACTCTTTTTTTGTCTCGTTATTTGTCTCATTCTTTCTTGCTCTCTCTCTCTCTCTCTCTCTCTCTCTCCTTTCTTACTCTCTCACTATATCCCTCTGTCTCTTGCATGCTCTGACTTTCTGTTCTATCCTTCTCTCTCTGTCTCCCTACTTTGTCTCTCTTTCTCTCTCTTTCTGTCTCTCTGTCTCACTCTCCCACTGACTCTCTCTGTTTGTCTCTCTCTCTCTTTCTCTGTGTGTGTCTCTCTCTCTCTCTCTCTCTCTCTCTCTCAATGATTGACACTTAGGTGTGTCGGGAGTACCAGAGAGGTAACTGCACGCGAGGTGAGAACGACTGCCGCTTCGCTCACCCATCCGACAGCGCCATGATCGACACCAACGACAACACAGTGACCGTGTGCATGGACTACATCAAGGGCCGCTGCTCACGCGACAAGTGCAAGTACTTCCACCCTCCGGCGCACCTGCAGGCCAAGATCAAGGCCGCGCAGCACCAAGTCAACCAGGCGGCCGCCGCCGCTGCCATGGTAGGTCGGTGCCAGTCCCTGCCCAGTTGTACCCACTTCCTGCCCGCTCCTTTAGCGCCATCTCAGGCTCTGCTCCTCCTCTTCCCTATTTCTTAGAAAATGTAACACCAGCAAACTGCAATTGTGCCTGAGCTATGGTGACGGTAATGCAGTATGTGCTAATGTAGAGGAACTGGTGTGTTTGCTTAACCCTGCGCATATGTCACCTGTTATAACTGTGTTATAACTGTTATAACTGCAGACTGAACTATAGCAGTGGAAGAACCTTCGATATACAGTGGGTCCAAAATTCCAAATCCACTAACAAGAATTGTTTTTATTTCATCAGTCCTGAAATGAAATGTAATGAAATTTTTCATAAATCTTGACATACTTTAGGGTAAAAACACTGCAAGTGCTAGCAGCACTGTCAAGAAAAAATGAGGACCAAGGAACCAAACCAAAAAAATAAGTTTGTTCTTGTTATCACTTACGGTGTAGCAGCTATAAACATTTGTTTCCTCACCTGTCACTCTTTGTGCTCGCTCTTAAAACCTGTAGCTTGTCACGTTCCGGAGAAACCACAAAGTGTAAAGTCCTCCGTCCTGAAGTCTTCTCTGGAATGTTTAGCTGTTTATAGTCACATGTAAAGTTGCCCATTTAAAGGAATGCCTGCGAAACAAAGCTTCTGTTATCACTTATGTTATGGCAGCTATAAATGGTATTTTCCTCAATTTCTCTTGAAATTAATCAGTGTATGTGGAATGTCCACCATACGAGTCCCTACGTGAACTGTTACCATAGAAACGACAATGTATTAGAACAAACACATTAATCCTGTCATTTGGCTTGATGATGAAATAACACGAGGTCTGTGGAGTGGATTGAGACTTTTGGACCTGGTTGTATTTCCTGACTAAGTTTTTTTTTTTTTTTTTTTCACTCTGTCTTCAGCAGCATAGCACTTTTTATATGTTAATCAGTTTACAGACAGAAAGTAAAATCATTTATTTGTGTAAATAAATGCAAGGCTTTATAGACAGACTGTCTCGCTGTTATGATGTTTCTTTAGCGCAGTAACCCTTAGCACATGACATTTTAGTCCTTTCAGTAACTAATTGTCATTACTGTGCATGCCTTAGTCTTGTTATTTGTTGTATATTGCATTCTGGTGATTTGTTTTTTTTTTTTTTCTTTTGTTTTTTTTTTTTTCTCACCTACCCAAACTGCACTGCTGCCCCATGATGCACCTCTGCTTGCTGTTTATGTTAATGCGCTTGACCCCCATTGGCCCATTGCCATCATGTGCTCGCTGCCTGCTAATTAAGACTCAGTCGGCTGTCAAATCACTGAAGCGACCCCTCGAGGCAACCTTTGACCTGGTACTATGTCCTTTCACCTTTTAGCTTGGCATGTAGCTCTGTTGTAGAAACTTTTTTATGAACTAAAACATAAAAAAACAAAAAAGGGGTGATTAATTGATTGTGCGATTGCAGTGAATTGGGCCGAACCTGTTTGCGAATATATATACGAAATGGAAATATTAATATAACAACAATCTGCAAATCAATAACAAAAAAACTTTTTTTTGGTTGAAATTTTGGTAGCTGCAGTCAGTTCATCACCTCTACTGATACAAAACAAGGTGTGAACATATTTAGGTGTTGTACAGAGAACTAAAATAGATTTTAATGTATTTTCTACATAATTTGCATGGACGTTGCTGTTTTTTTAAATATGCATGTCTACCTTGGGGGCGTAGTGGGGAAAAAATTAACATCGCTTATATTTAATCATGGAGCTAGCAGTGCAGTTTACATTATTATTATTATTATTATTGTTATTATTATTATTATTATTATTATTTGCTTTACACATTTAAAGAAAGCTCCAAAGCCTCCACTGTTAAATACAATTCACGCTTTACATAATTAACTGTAGTACTATTTTAATAATAATGTAAATAAATTTTAATGTAAATATGTATTTTGTATGAACATATATTTTTATTTCATCTCATAAATAATATTCCCTCCCTCCATTTTTTTTTCTCCCTCTCCATCATCGTGCTCTGTTCCTCAGGGGATTCCGCCCGTTTTGCCTCCATTACCAAAGAGACCCGCACTTGAAAAAACCAACGGTGCCACGGCTGTGTTCAACACTGGCATGTTCCAGTACCAACAGGCCCTGACCAACATGCAGTTCCATCAACAGGCGGCTTTCATACCATCAGGTAGGTCACTCCTGCTTTCACCTTTCACCTTTCACCTCTGGCACTAATATACTGACCCATGTGACTGCAGAGAGCCAATCTCAAGACTTGCATATGTAAGGAATAAAACACTTGGCGGTGTGCCGTTATAGGAAAATCATCAACGGTGTTGATGTGGATAAAGCGGAGTTACTACTATCAGTCTGACGTTGATTATTTTCCAAGAGCAGCACACCCCGAAGTCTTTTATTCTTCTTATACCCCAGCAGTATGCCAGCAATTGCCATTTTTATTTATTAAAAAATGATATCCTGGGCTTTTTATTGATTTATATTTACATTTAACATTAACAAGTTCATTCCTTATATCTTTGCCATTATAGCAGCTATAAAAAGTCATCATAAGATTAAAAAAAAACATACAGCTTGTCTTGTTACCTAAAAAAGGCAAATTCCTCTATCACAAAGTGCTGACACTGAAGACTCTTTCCATAAATGTTAAACAAACATGTCCTCACGGAGATCTTCACCATATCAACGATTTTACATTCTTATTTGTTAAATATCAAATTTGTTTATTATTAGATTTATGTGGAATGTCCACCATACTTATCTCTGTGTAAATTGTTACTATAGAAAACATTTTTATTTTACAAAAAAAAAAAGTGCATTAATATAAACCTTGCAGCCAGCACTGTAGTCAGAGCTGCTGTTATGTAAAGACTAACACACAACAGACTGTGCTGTTATACGAGAATAATGCATGTCAGGGGGGTGTGATGCGGCATGACGCGTATGCCGAGTGCCGATAGCCCCCTGAAGTGCGTTATCTTTTCGTACAACAGCCCAGGAAAGAGTGTGCTATTCCATTAATACCACAGCGAGTTGCCAACAAGTAAAATGTTTAATTTAATGTACGAAATATTGCACATTTTAACGGTTTATAGTTAGATTTAATGTTCTGGAATGTCCAGGAGACAAGTTAGTTCCTGTTCTCACTTACGTTATAGCCGCAATAAACAGACATTTTAACAACAGCCTCTCTCTCTCTTTCTCTCTCTCTCTCTCTGTCTCAAAACGCAACCTGTTATTTTACAGAAAAACCAGAAAGTGTAAACTCCTCTGTCCTGAAGACTTTCCCATGGGAAACTCTGACTTTTACAAACAGCTTACAACCGAGACTCCTCCCATAAATGTTAAATAAATCTCCTAAAAAACTGTCACCAGCATCAATGATTATAATTTTTACTTTGTTAAACATGTTTTTTTATTCATTTATTATTAATTTGTGATTATGTGGAGTGTCTGCCATACAAGTCCCTGTGATTGAGCTGTTACTATAGAAACAATAACGTATTAGAATGAGTGCATTAATATTAACCTACAATTGTTTACTTTATAGCCGGAGCTACTGTCTGAGCCGTGCTGTTATACAGAAATAATGCACACCTTCTGACCAATCAGAATCAAGTATTCAGCAGTGCTGTAATATCATTACTTACTCTTTTCCTTTTCACTGACATAAATATTCAACCTGTTTTGGACTGGATTATGAAAACGATCACATCATTATAATCAGTATGAAGCTTATATTTATTTACTTGGCACATGCTGTTATCTGATTACAAGTGAAGTAGAATTCAATGCAGGCTCATAGCTGAGTAATTAAGGGCTAAGAGTCTTGCTCAAGGGTCCAATAGTGGCTCATTGGCACTCCAGAGATTCTTACAGATACTAATCCAGGATTATCCCTTTTCTAAAAGCTCTCACTACTTTTTCTATGCCTTATATTCAGGCGTGAAAAAAAACTTACATATTATACTTAAGTGAAAATATAAGGATCATGACAAATCCTAGTTAAAAAGTGTCCACACTTAAGTGTACTCAAGTATCTAAAAGCCAAAAATATCTGAACATGTTCCATTCAACATGGTCTCACAGCTGCAGTTCAATTTGTATGAAAACGTACGAAGGTTAAGGTTATTCGAACTAACTAAATTTGTTAGTTTTTACTAAATTTTTAATCAGACGATGCTTCCTTTTTTCATTAATATAACCTTAATGTATGAAGAGTCTTTGCAAAAAGATGACTGGTTATAGTATTTAAATGAATAAAGTTCATAAATAAAGTTAAATGTTAAAGTTAAAATGCACTTGATTGAATAGGAAACCAGACAAAAAACTATTTGAGTCATGATCTTTGAGATTTGTAACAAGTACTTGGAAAGTCTAAATGAAAGTGTGAGCAAAATATAGCTGAGTAAGAAAACAAGGCATTATTTTAATAACGAAGTACAATTACGTAAGTGCTTTCATTTCTTTTATACCACTGCACTGTTGAACTCTCAAATCTGATTGGTCAGAATGTGTAGATTAATTTTCTATAACAGCAGATCACGTGTTTATATCAACGCACTCATTCTAATACAGTTTTGTTTCTATAACAACCAATTCAAACATGGTCCATGTAAATTTACTTGTAAAACTTGTAAAAACTTGTAATCCTATGAGGTGTGATGTGAGGAGACATTTATTTAGCACTTTAGGAAGGAGTCTCCAGTGCCAGCTTTAAGTTTTCAGACACAGGAAAGTCTTCAGGACGGAAGAATTTGCACTTTCTGGTTTCTCAGTAACATTTTTTTCAAGAGAAAGAAAAAAAAGAGAGGGATCGATTGTCTATAACTATAAATGGATAAAAAGTATGACATCAAATTGTAATTGTTGGCAAATTGCTGCGGTGTACGAAGAATAAAACACTCAAGGACATGCTGTTATTGAAATATAATCAACTTCAGAGTGGAAATAGTAACGCTGCTTCATCACAAAACCCAGTCACTGATTATTTTCCTATAATAGCACGCCCCCAAGTGTTTTATTCCTTACACCACTCCTGCTTACATATGACTTCATGCTGTTTTCCTTTTAGTCCATGTTAGTGTATTTTTGAAATGTTATGTTAAATTTGTGGCTCTCTGCAAATCACCTTTGTTGCTTCATGTTGTGTTGATAGTTTTTCATTGTAATGCCTACATCATGTGAATACAATGTGACAATGCATTAAAGGAGCTACATGTGAGTTTGTTTGGAGAAAAAGTGAAATTTTGAAGTCGCACGATCATACGTTCATGTCTGATGAGTGCAAAAAAAGAATGATTAAATTATTCATTGTTTTTAGTTGTTTAATATTTTAAAATGAGCCTCACTTGTAGCTCTTTCCATGTGATATTACTAATATTTTGCCCTAATGGAATGTGCCGTGATGAAATGATCCACTCACTATATATAACAATCATTTATTATCATTTAATTTATGACGTTTCAATGATTTGTGAAGATTTATTCTCCTGCTCCTGTAACATTATTCTCCTTATCTGTTTTTTTTGTTTGTTTCCGTTCTAATGGCACGCGTGATGGGTTGTGTTGATTCTCCTCCCCTTCCCTCCTTCTGCCTTTCCACTTCACTTCCTGTTGCAATGCATGATGGGCAGGCTCAATATTGTGCATGACACCCGCAGCGAGTGTTGGTAGGTGCCGGCTTTCTTATTTGATTATCTTCAAGCCTCTTTTTTTTCGGTTCCCACACACTCACTCCATTTAGTGACAGATTGTGCATCAGAGGGACGAGATGTCAAATCACTGTGTTAATGTGACGCTAATTAACTCCCGAGTCATGACATTTACCTGACATTTTACTGAGAGGAAAAAACAAAGACTAGTGCTCAGGAATTTTAGAGCTTTTTCTTTATTGTGTCCTTTCCATAAACCTGTAAATGAGGTTAAGTGATAGCTGACAGATATCATGAAACAACAAAATGTTGCATAATTGAAGCAATTCTGCTATAATACTGTAGAAAATATACATGTATGTTCCATTTCATGGCTTCATCCTTGAGTGAAATGTTGCTTCCTTGCAATGGCAGCATGACACCCCACTAATGTGCCCTTTGACCTCACCTATGGCATGGCTTTGACCTCTTTGCGTAACCCCCACCTCAAACCATGCTCACCCGCCTTCACTGACAGTAATCAAATGGATGTCACATCTGCCCTATCCCGCTGTTCATTTTTGGTTATTTGGTTTTCCCTCCAAAAAGTTCCCATGATGCACGGTGCTTCGGCAGCCACTGTGTCAGCAGCCACCACATCCGCCACAAGTGTTCCCTTCGCAACAGCCACAGCCAATCAGGTTTGCTCCTTTACCGCTTTCCCTCTGCCTCTCATTAGTGCTGTAGTGTCTCCATGCTGTGTGGAAGTGTGCGTTTTGTGTTTGTGTGTGCATGTGAGTGCGTGTGTGTGTGTGTGTGTGTGTGTGTTTGTGAGAAAGAGAGAGAGAGAGCGAGAGAGAAAGAGAGAGAGAGACAATGGTGATGAGTGTGACAGCCTGCATCATAGCATCTGTACTGACCTCCGTCCTATTAACCTGCATGTGAACGCAATCATTAACCGCACAATGGCTTCCATGTAACATCTGTTTCCTGTTCACTCACATTCAGAGGAAGGACTCGTGTATAAATTGACTTCTTAGTTAGATATTGTAATCAGAATGTCTGATTTGTGAATTCAAAATTTGGCCCTGCTCTACCTGCTCTGACCAATCATAGGCATCTGTGAGCTCATGTATGTGGAAGAGGGTAGATAGCACTTTCCTCCGAATGTGTTACGCTGCACTGTGACGCAGCATGAGCAGCAGTTCGAAACGATGCATAATTGGCTTCACATGTCTCAGAGGAAACGCGTGTTAGCGCTCACCCTCAACATTTGGTAGCTGTCATGTGATTAGCTGGTGGGTGGGAATTGGCAAAATGACCAAATTGATTAAAAATTAAAGTATATAAGACAAAAATATAAAATATAAATATATAAAAATATAAAAGAATCTCATTCCCTCTTGTTTGGTTGTTTCCATAGGTATAAAAATCTATTATATATATATATATAATCTTAGCAAAGACAAATTATTCCAATATTTCTCATCATGAGATTATTATAATATAATAATATATAATATATAATAGCCTAGACATTTTTACTACCTTCTACCACATTTGTCATATTCTTTTGGCACACCACTTTGATTCTTTCTAGAAATAAACAATTGTAATAATTAGTGTTATCTAATGTTATATAGAATCTAGAATAGAAGATAAATCCTAAGTTTGAAATTAGTAGAAATATTTTGATTCTGATTGGTCAGAAGGTGTTGATTAATCTTCTATAACAGCAGCTCTGAGAGTCATTCCAGCTGCAAGGCAAATCATAGGTTTATATTAATGCACAATGTTCTAATATGTTATAGTTTCTACAGAAACAACTCATACACACAAACTCGGATTGCAGGCGATCCGCATAATTCAGATAAAGACTAAAAAAAAACATATTGTTATTTAACAAAGAAAAATATAAAATCAATAAGCTTTCTGTAAAGAGATTTTTATTTAACATGCACTGTATGTAAGGAGTCTCCAGTGTCAGAGCTTTGTAACAAGCTGCATTTTTTTTAGAAAGTGAGCTAATGCCTATTTACTGTATAGGAACTTGTTTTGTGGATGTTCTACAACATTAAACGTAACTATAAATGGATAAAAAGTATGACGTGATGTTCTTTAATGAATAGAAAATTATAACTTGGGAAGTTGCTGTGGTATAACGCTTCGGGACGTGCTATTATAGGAAACAAATAATCATTGTCAGGGTGTGTCAGGCTGCATGACACCATCCTGTCAATGATTATTGTCTTATAATAGCATGCCCTGAAGTGTTTTATTCCTAACATAATAATCTCATTTCACGTGATATAAAAAAAGGATACTAGGTTAATTAACACCATCAGTAGAAACTTAACAAGACTGTTTAATAATATAAATGCTATGTTTCACCTAAAGAAGACCCATTTGCCTGTGCTTTAATACAGCGAATGGAAAGAAATGTGGTCTTTTATGTACCTACAAAAAACAAAAGATTAGGAAAAATACAAGAAGAGTCACTTACCTCCCAGTTTTGAGGTGTGATATTCAAATCCTAAACTTAACCATGAATCACTGTGGTATAGAAATGCACATTTATTGCAAGTTGATCTTCAGCTCAATTTTTTTTTTCTATTGTTTCTCCCCCCATTTCTAGATTCCAGTAATATCTGCAGATCATCTGACTAGTCACAAATATGTGACTCAGATGTAGGACTTCAAACAGTAAGTTAACACACGTGTGAAAATTTAAGGCATTTAGATTTCACAAAACCAGTCACTTATTTTTTTTTTTGCTTCTTCATTTTCTTTCAGATCACATCCAAGTGTGCTTGTGTGCCGTCCAAATTTTAGGATCCACCCTTTACACACCAACCAAGAGCAACAGAAGATAAGAAAAATCATGTTACCATTCCCTGGAATGACGGAAACACGCATGCTAACACTGTTAAGGATTTGATATAGTTGAAAGTGAAAAAAAAAAAAAACCTCTTTTGATAATTTTGTTTTTTTTTTTGGTAGCGGGGTGAAAAGAGCATCACCGTCTGTCTTTTTCCGTCTGCGGATGGTACAAAGCATGTCTGAACCATTACAACGACGAGAAGTGCACGGTGGTGTCTCCTGTCATGTCTTTTAGTACAAATTTTTGGTTTTGTTTTGTTTCTGGGACGGAGGGAAGGGCGTTTTTTTTTTTTTTTTTTGGTTCTTTTTATGGTTTACAAACCACGGTGCACCTTGAAAACTCTCATTTAAATAATGTCAAAGGAACTTGCAAAAGAATGTCATGTAAGACTAGATATCGTGCATGCAGTGTTCCATTTGTGAGCAGATCTTTTATAGGACTTGATTGTAAAAAGGTGCAGGGAGGACGGAGGACACACACACGCAAAAATGACAACTGAATGTCCGAGATCTTAAACACAGCAGTGTTCCTTTTTTTCGAAGCACATCAAAGTGTCGATCTTCATGTTGCGGACTCCACATCAAGTGCCATAGACAGTACTTGCATCCAAAAAAAAAAAAAAAAAATACAATAGACTTATTATAGGAGTGTTACATGTTTGTATTATTATTGCCTTTAAGTCTCAAATGTGTTGTCTGGTTCTCTGTTTTATTTTACAATCTTCAGTATTTTGTTTTATTTTCATTTGTTACTTGCCCAAAAATCCCAAAAAAAAACCAATCGCCAAAAATGTGTCAATACTGAAAATTCGAACGTTGTTTTAGCTAGTTTTATTTACATTCTCATTTGCCATTTCTTTTCATTTTTATTTATTTAAATTGATTATTTTAGGTTCTCGAGACTTTGTGCAGAAAGACTCAAAATTAGTAAGGACTCCATTCGCACGTTCCTGGTGGGCAGCGTGCAGGTTGTTTTTATTTCGTTTTGTAATCCTAGTTTTTTTTTTTTTTAAATTACTTTGTATTATTGTTGTTATTGAGTGTAGAATTAGGTGTGAATGGGTTGTAATTCCATAAGTGGGAAACGAAAATAAGAGAAAAATAGTATTAATGGGTTTTTTCTATCTCTTATGTAAGGTCCACTGTTTTATTTTTCATGTTTGATCACAGGATGTGGGTGTTTTTTTTTTTTTATTATTATTATTTTTTTTTTATTTACTTCCTTCTCAGCCCTGTGTGGGAGAGCGATGAGGCCCGAGGTCAGAGATGCTACAGAAAGGGCTGTTGGGTAAAAAATAAATATAAAAAATACGACCCACTACACAGCGTGGGCGTACTGATGAGCGTCGGTGCATCGCTGCATCCGAGGGCAGGATTTTAATGATTGTATGATTCAATAGTAAACGCCTTAGTCCACCATTCAAGCATGTCGATGCTCATATTCCCCTGTTTTTTTTTTTTTTCTTAAATTATGGCTATGTTTTTCTTTCAGATTTTCCCCACAATTTTGCTTGTTTTTCAATTTGGTCACATTATTTTGTCTGTCTCATATATTTGTCCAGAAAAAGTAGAAATATTCTGTCATATAACTAAGCTCGGATACTGTTTTAGTATTCCATTTTGTCAAGTAAGATTTAACTTTTGTAGAGTGTGAAATATTATAAATAATGTGTTATTTTTTTGTTTGTTTGTTTGTTTTTTTTGCGTTCTTCACACTATACTCAGTTTTAAAGTTATGTAGTGCCGATTATTTGAGTATTGAATATTAGCATATTGAGTAAAACGGAAACGATTTTTATTTTTAGTGAAAGGTCATTTTTGTTTTGTTTGAAATCTTCGAACAAACATCTTTTATATGAATATATCTTACAACGAGGAAATAGTTGCCAAGAGACATAGCTGCTGTGGCATCAACCATGGCTGATATTGGAATAATATTTTAATGATCTTCTGGTTTGTAATTAGTCGTTCTAATTAGAGAGAGAAAAAAAAGATGAGTATAGTTCTTAGATGTTAAAGGTTGTTTTCTACTGTATTCATTTAAAAAAAAAAAATAGTAACTATCGTTCGAGTATTTCCAATCTCCCTAGACGTAAGGCCTTGTTAAAGGAAAAAAGCTGCATATGTGATGGTGATGGGGCAGATTGGATGGACGTGCGGTCAGGAGGGTGTGTGTTAAACCGGAAAAAAAAGGAAAACCCTTTTTAGGTGACGCCACACAGGTAATGTTGGGGATGAAGGGGACAAAAGTCGACTTTTTTTGCACTTCTGTACATAGTCAAAAAAGAAAGAATCGTGTATAATATTGAGATCTTATTTTGAATAAAAAATGTCTATAAATATGAGGAATTTTGTTAACGATATTAAAAAAAAACACACATACAGAAAGTCAGGCTGCTCGCAAAAAAGTGACACAGAATTCCGAAAAGGGCAAAAAAAAATTAAAACGTCGCTTTGCTTTTTTTTGTCAGCGGCTTGTAGCTTGCCAGAAAGCGTTCAGGTTGGAGGTGACCCTCGTCCTCCAGAGCAAGGCCCTATGTGAAAAGCCATGTGGCCTAAACCTGGTGGTTCCCCAACCCTGATCCTGATCCTGAAGCACATTTTAGTGTTTTTCTTACTCGAACACTCCCACGTTGACTCAGGAGGGGTCTATTTATTAGTTGATTCATTGGATCCGGTGTGTTAGAGCAATGAAAACAATAAAATATGTGGGTCAGGAGTAGAAATTTGGACCAGGATTGGGAATCACTGGCCTAATCTCACAATGAAATAGATCCAACCCAGATTTTCTCGTTTCTTTTCTGAGGATTGCATGTTAAAGGACGTAACATATACCACAAGAAAACTTCACTGAGTAATACTGAATAAACAACCATGTTATACAACTTATTTACAGTATACTTTGTAATATTAATGTAACGGACTAAAAAAAAAAGGACAAAAAAACAAAAGTGGTTAACAAAAAAAATAGATTCCTAGAGAGCATTTCCTCATCAAGGTCTTAGCTCTTATGGAGTAATAACAACTGTACATCATAGCTATAAGTAAGATCTTTCTTTTCATACGTCGTATTTTGAGTAGATGATGGATCGACAACCGAAATTCTTTGGCACTCTGAAGTATGGGTACCTGTGGTGTTAAGTCAGGAAATGTTTCGCGTCCATGTTGAGTTGCCAAATGGATTCTGTGTTACCAAAGTTGACTGTGCTTACGCATTTCCTGCTCGTTCGCGACTCGAGCCCGGATTTCCGTGGGCTTGCGAGTTCTTTTTCATCGGCTACAGGTGCACATTTGAGTTGATGACACGTTGTAATCTCCAACTTATGGTTTGTTTCTGCTTGTAGTGATTAATAATGTATTCTGTCTAAAGCTGCAGTTTGTTTTGGCTAATTTTATTATTTAGTGCTTTCAGGAAAAAAAATGGGTTTTTGTAATTTAGCCAAATTTCAGCATGCACTTATAATGGCCTGCTATCACAATACTGACACAACAGTCTTAAGCCATAAACAATTGAAGGATTCAAAATCATCTAATATTAACAAGGGGCAGTTTTCTGCCACTCCAGTTTATAGAATGGTCAAAACTTTCAGTGCAGGTCATTATTGGATCTGAATGCTATATTACAAAGACCTTAAAGTGGCTTTTAATGCTTGATTTCATTCTTGCTGTTATGGAAAAAAAAAATCTAATGAAAATATATAAATGAACTTAAATAAAAGTGGATTTGCAAACAAATTGTCATCATTTTTTTGCTTGTTTGTTAGCAGAATCTCGATAATTATGTTCAACTTTATACAGTTTTCCACATTAAAGAGAACAAGAAGACCTGTACAACTTCTCATTCATGCAATTATTCAATCAGCCAATCAAGTCTCATCATGCAGTGAAATGAAACCTCAGAATGGGGAAAAAATGTGATCTCAGTGACTTGGACTGTGACATGGTTGTTGATCTCATGTACAACAGTCTCTAGCATTTACACAGAATGGTGCGGAAAACAAAAAACATCCAGTTCTGTTAGCAGAAATGTCTTGTTGATGAGAAAGGTCAGAGGAGAATAGCCAGACTGGTTTGAACTGCTAGGAAGGCTGTAGTAACTGGTAACTCAAATAACCACTCTTTACATACATGGTGAGCAGAAAAGCATCTCAGAACACACAGAATGTCAAGGTGGATGGGCTACAACCACATCGGGTTCCGCTCCTGGCAGCCAAGAACAGGAACCTGAGGCTAGAATGGGTACAGACTCACCGAAAGTGGACAGGTGAAGACTGGAAAAACATCACTTGGTCTTTTTCCAGTCTTCAACTGTCCAGTTATGGTGACAGCTTTAACAGCTTTATTTCTTAAATGTAAGCTAGCTGATGTAAGTCGATCTAAAAAGTGTCACGTCGACATAAATCTATGTCAAAAAAAAAAAAAAAACATAACTTGTGTACGGGCCAAAAAAATGGAAAAAATTGGTCT
Source organism: Pangasianodon hypophthalmus (assembly GCF_027358585.1). Lineage (NCBI taxonomy): Eukaryota > Metazoa > Chordata > Actinopteri > Siluriformes > Pangasiidae > Pangasianodon > Pangasianodon hypophthalmus. The sequence goes on along the minus strand of NC_069730.1, from coordinate 4,041,396 downwards.
TTCCAAAACCTGATGCCTGTTGGAATAGTACTTAGTACATACATACATAAATTCTTATAAGTGTTTATGTAGGTTTGTCAATTGTCATAAAAGGTTTATGCATGTGTAATATAATCCTATGAATATTAACCTTAATTAAAATATTAGTAAAATGAGTCGGATAGGTTTTCATACTACAGTCATCCAGATAGGCTATAATTAGTTACATTAGATCCATAATGATAAGTGAGCATAGAGAAGGCAGAGTGCTCACCTACAGCATGCTATCTTTGATATGAATTGCCAGAATTATAGAATTATAGAGAATTATCATTAGAGATTGGGGAAATGGAAACTCAAATTACAGTCGAGTTTCAGTATTCACATGGATGTAGTGACAGATCACCAGATCGCTAAGCTTATGATTTTGCAAGGCTAAACTCCCACTCGGAAACAGGCATCCCTACTTTAGACATCCCATGGTCCCAGAAATAATACATGTTCTCCATTATTATTGTCCTTTCTCTAAAATGTCTGTCTGTATCAACACAATGAGTGATTTCTAAGCTGCCGATTCTGCTTTGGTGCGCTGGAAGTTTCTCTCTAACGCCATCGTCTAGTGATACTTTAGCTGAGGATTTTGAAGGCTAAATTTATTGACTATATTACTGTTGCTAATCTTATATCCAAGACTCCTAAGGTCATGGGGTGGGCTGTTATAGAAAAATTATCAACGACCGTGTGGTGTCATGTAGCCCAGTGCAAAGTGGAGTTATTATTATCACACTGAAGTTGATTATTTCAAGTTCTAATTTTATCGATCACACACATGACCATACACAGTATGAGTGTTTTTTTTTTTCCTTTTATACCACAGCCATTTGCAGATTAGGATTTTTTTTTATTTATTAAAGAAGGATATAACATATTTTATCACATTTACACATTTTATCTGTTTATTGTTACATTTAATGTTGTGAAATGACCACAAAATGCATTCATTCTTGTTATCACTCAGCCAGCCTCTTCTTTTTCTCTCTTGATGTCAATAACAATGCAGCTTGGCATGAAACCGCAAACTCCCTCAAACATTCAAATCCCTCAAAACATATGGTTCTGCCATTTGTCCTTTTGTGTAATTTGTACTTTGATCAGATAATGTTTGCTTAGTTTCTCCCCCAAAGGCATTTTGAAAAATCAGTGATCGAGAAAGTAATCCACATTGCTCATGTATATTTACTAAAGAATGAAATGCCATACTTTTAATCTGTTTTTAGTTATGTTTAATATTTACAGTTACAGCATTTGGCAGATGACCTTATCCAGAATGACTTACATTTATCTAATTTATCAGCTGAGCAGTTGAGGGTTAAGGGCCTTGCTCAAGGGCCCTGCTCAAGGGCCCAGCAGTGGCAGCATGGCAGTGCTGGGATTTGAACTCACAACCATCTGACCAGAAGTCCAAAGTCTCATTCCCTCACCAGCCTCTCTTTTATACGTCTGTCACTGGGTGGTGAAGGCGTTACATTTTCTGGTTGTCAGTGTGTCGATGTCTGTCTGAGAATCCATCTGAGATTCTCTTTAGCACGATTTCTCAAGAACAAGTGGTCGAATGTTTGTAGGATTTATAAGGAAATATCATTATAGCCAGTAGATAACCTGATTAGATTTTGGGATTGATTCAAACAGGGTTAAGGTCACAACAAGGTCAAATGTTTAGGTCAAATAGACAAGGTCAAATAGATTTTCGTAATCTTATTTTAAAGAAGTAATATTTTAAAGGTATTTCAGACATACAAATTAGTAACGAGAAGGACTAGACTTGCTGCGGCAGAGGCATCCCTATTCTTCTACTTGCTTTCTCTCTCTTAAAGTTATTAAGCCAAAAAAAGCAGTTTGTCCCACATGCAGAGAAACCGCACCTCCCCGTGTAAAACTGGACCAATGCAGATAGGGCTTTATGAAGGTCAAAATTACACTGATAGTATCGATGAATGATTTTTGGCAGTGAGCTCAGTTTTAAGAACTCCATCAGTAACGTAAAGCAGCGTATCTCCATAATATCCAAAAGTTCAAGGGCATTTTTTCTATTTCTGATCCTGAGAGATTTTTATTAACTGTAATTATTTTATACATGCTTTTGTGTTCATTTGACTGGATAATTGCAACTTTCTTTTATGTGACTCATTCAAGAGCACTATTACTAATTTACAGCACATTCACAATGCTGAGCCAGATTTCTCTCTCTCTCTCACACACACACACACACATACACACACACTTGGGTAACATTACACCAGCTCTTAAATCCCTTCGTGGGTCTCCATATTCTTTTATAATCGATTTTAAGATTCTTTTATTAATTTTTAAATGACTTTATGCTCTTGCATTTCCCTTAGGGAGAAGATAGATATTGTTAGATATCTTCTGGCTATATCACTCACATTATCAAACAGCATTTGGTTGTTCATGCCAGAAACCCTGCTAAAGAGGGAGAGAGGAGTCAGCTTTAAGTTACAAAGCTCTGGAATTTTCTCTCCAGAAACCTGAGATGTATTGACACGTTTTTAACAAAGAATCTTATAACACATTTGTTTAATCTTGACATTTATTATATTTTATATCTGTTTATGTCATTATATAATTTATAACTGTTTACGTCATTTATATCTTTTTATATATTTTACTTTTCTCTTTCTATGGAAAGCTTTTTTTAAGGTTCTATTTTTTTAAGGTTCTATGTTAAAAAAAAAGTATGTTCTTTATTTTTATTTTCATACATTTTATTAATTTTTAAGAATACCTTTAATCGTAAAACCCACCTTAGTTCTTTTAAATTATTACAAATTTACAATCATAAGAATGTTCTATCAGGCATCAGTAATATATACACACACACACACACACACACACATATATATATATATATATATATATATATATATATATATATATATATATATATATATATATATATATGTATGTATGTATGTATGTATGTATATTTGTACCTCAGGCTCCTCATGGTCAGTGATTAATGCCTCTTCGATTGTTGACTCCACTGGCTGTGCTGAGATGTATTACATCTAAGACAGAGGCAGAAAATCAAAATAATTTTATAAACTATTGTAGGTAGTTGATAAATGTTGCCAGATGTCAGTTGTGTATATGTATGTGTTTCCAGTCCTATCTGTAGACAAGGCAAAAAAACGAGCACCTCAACAGAACCTGGACATTTGGAGACATCTTGCAGCATCTGTCATCCACATGCCTCTAAGGCTGATGGGTATGAGCTCAAAAGATCGGCATGAGATGCTTCATATGTTAGAGACTCAGCAGTTTAAATATGGTTTGCTAAGCCTGCAGTGGCAGACAGCATTACAGGCCTCTTTTCCTCACTGTCCATTTTCTCTGTCAGCTTCTTAAGCTCCACTGCCCAGGTCTGCCGGAAGACAAACAAATTTTCAAAACAGTCATTTGAATTTCCAATAATTCCCATTACTACATTAATTTCATATTCGCCTAACTTCCTAGACTCATAATGAAGCCCCATGATTCTCACAACTTTAACTTGACAGATCACTTGCTCATTTCAACAACAGCTTCAGGCCCAACACACACTTGTGACGCATTTGAGAACATTCACTTCTCCCATGTACACCTTTTCATCAGTGGAGCATCTTTTTTAATTTACTTAATACTGGCATGAAATGTACAAGACTAAGGAATTATATCCACCTCCTATCTGACATATATCTGTTTTTAAGAGTAATTTCAAAATGCTTTCACAGTCATTCTGTAGATTCTGTAAATTTTAACTTTTATCTGCAATATATTGATATCATTTTCCTGGATGCTGTAATGTTTACTGACATGCTACTCCTGGGCCATATGCCTGGCTGGTTGCTTTTAAATGGATGTTCCTTGTCCAGTTCTGTCTTTGCTCTTGGACAGGCGAGTGGCCACATGGGGGTCACAGGGTAGCAGATGCCACCCTTGAAATAAGCCTTGCCACTCCAAGACTGACCTCAAGTAGCATCTCTCTAAATAAGTTGTATATTAATCTTTATAATTAATAATAATTAATAATGGCTTGCATATTATTAATAATAATCTTTATATGTGGATTTCAATGGCATTTAAAGATTTATTTTGTAATGAAATTCTGGGTTGACTTTTTTAAAACTTGGTCGCTTTGGTTAATGGTTTTCCATATTACCCACAATGCCATTTGACTACCTGCAGATAGTGGTACCAGTGGGTTTTAGCCCTTGCTTCATCTTTACCTAAAGAGAGCGATGCCGTGGCGCTTTAGTCCTTTAGCATGTCCAGCTCTCTCACCTCTTCATCTGTACACTCTGCCCAAACAGATCAGCTTGCAAAGCTACATCATGTGACCTACAGGCCTCTGCAAGCACATTAAATGTTTATGCTCCTGACAGCACAATCAGAAAAAGTCTGAACAAGTATGGCTTTCAGGGAAGGGTGGCTAGAAAAAAGCCCCTTCTCTCCAAAAAGAATATGACTTTGGTTTGCAAAAATGCATCTGAACAAACCACAAAAATTCTGGAACAATATCCTTTGGACTGATGAGACCAAGTCAGAGATGTTTGGTCATCATGCATAGTGCCATGTTTGGAGAAAACCAAACACAGCGTATCAAATTGCGACAACAATGAACTCGGCTGAAATTGGGTCATGCAACAAAACAATGATCCCAAGCACACCAACAAATCGATATCTGAATGGTTAAAGAAGAAAAAAATGAAGGTGTTGGAATGGCCAAGTCAAAGTCCAGACCGCAACCCCACTGAGATGTTATGGCGAGATCTTAAGAGAGCTCTGCATAAACGAATGACCTCAAACATCAATGAACTGAAGCAATGTTGTAAAGAAGTGTGGGCCAAAATTTCTCCAAAATGATGTGAGAGACTGATAAACTCCTTCCAAAAATGTTTACTTCAAGTTATTGTTGCTAAATGTGGTTCTACATGTTACTGAATTAAAGGTTGTACTTATCTTTCCCCACCTGGTTTCTGAATGTTGATTTACTTTTTGGAAAAAAAAAAAAGACTACATATTGAAATCTGTTGTGTTTTTTGCAGTCACCTGATGTGATTTGTTGTGTACTTTCTTTTTCCAATGACTGTATATCTCTGTCTAGCTCAGCCGGGTCTCTGCTGTAACTCAGCATGCTCGTACAGCTTTATTGCTTTCTAGAACTTTGAGTCCAACGTTTGCTCTCTCCTCTACTTCTTTGCTGGATTTCTCTATTAAAATGACATTGGCTACGTTTACTACATGCACTTTAATATTCCGATATTAATCGGAATTTGCAATATTCTAATTAGTATCGAATCATGTAAACACTGCAATCCGATTGGCCGATTCAGCTTAAGACAATATTCTGATTCCACAAATTCCGATTCCCACTCCTGGAATATGTCTGTTTTAATTGGAAATTTGTTGCATGTAAAAACACAGTATTCAGAAAATCCACTGAAAGGAGATATGCACATGCTCAGTCCGCAAGGAATTATGGGTGCTAACAGATGCTTAGCTATAGGCTATTTATTTAGGAATGGGAACTCAAGCATACTTACAACAACCATGTATACAGGAATATTCCGATGCCCGTACGCATATAAACATTGTATTCGGAATATGGCTGCAACCCGAATATTGACCTTAAATGAAGTTTGATGTGCATGTAAACATAGTGATTGAATGTTGCTGGAAAATAATGAGTAAGAAAAGGAGCTCTTGCTCTTTTGTTTTTAGGAGATAACAACAAACCTGATTGTTGTAATTTATGTTTGAGTTTGTTGATTTTTTTCTAGCAATCAGCTCCTGTGACAGAGTGACCCATCCAATAACTTCTCAAGGGAATAACAAAAACTCAGCACCATCAAAAAAATAAAAAAATAAAAAAATTTTAAAAAATAAAAAAAATTAATTTGCTCCAGAATCATGAAACACATCACAAATATTTCAATAAATATACTGAATGTGTTTCAGGGTGGAATTTTTTAATGAATTATATCTAAACCATTATGTGGCAATTCATTTTGTGCCAAAGAATAAACATTTTGCAAAACACAATCAATCAAAATTTATTTATATAGCACATTTAACAACAGGTGTTGACCAAACTGCTGTACAAAAGTATCCAACACGTAAAAAATAGTATGAAGATTATGACTAATGAAATAACGCAGAAGAATGACACTGCACAATACATTACAATGACTCATAAGCAAGAGAGAACACATGGGTCTTTAGTTGAGACTTAAAATGATGTAAGGTCGGACAAGATCTAACTGGTAAAGCCAAAGGCGAGGCCCATAACAGGAAATGAGCGATCACTGACAGATTTAAGACGAGTCCTTGGAACACTCGAAAGTAGACTTTGTGATGATCTTAAAGACCTTGGAGTCTGATACTGGTGGAGAAAATCAGGGCGGTGCAAGCCCATGAAGACGCTTATATACATACAATATAAACTGAATCCTATAAGAAACAGGTATCCAGTGCAACGCTGTCCTACATTGCCTATTTTGGCCACCTTATCCTGCCTTAGAAATTACATTTAGCTTGTTAATACAGTCAAAAGCATTAGACAGTAAAACTTGGTATCATAAGCTATATAGTCTTTTATATATCTTTATATATTTCTGATATATTTATACATAAAGGACTATATAGCTTATGGTACCAAGTTTTACTGTCTAATGCTCCTTGAATATCAATATGGAAAGTTCTATAAGAACCCTGAATCACTTATTATGAATTTCATATATTTAATTAATATCTTTTTTAAACACTCTTGTTCATTTATGTGGCACGACTTCGAGCCGCAACATAATTAGCGTTATTTTTTTGTGTTTGTTTGTTTGTTTGCTACACAGCGCCATCTTGTCGCCACGCGCTATCGTCACACCGGATATGACGCAATGGGGAAAGCACGCGGAAATAAACAGCCAAGCTGTCAAGATAGCATGGGCGAGTGCAGAGAAAGTGGTCTTTTTTTTAAATAATGTGGCCCGATAAACTTTGTATAAAGTTTATTTGAAGGTAAGGTGATAATGGTGAATTGTAGTATAATCCCTTTTCTTTTTAATTCCGCGGTTGAATTGTAGTAGGATGTAAAAACCAGAATTGGACAGTAAATGACAGCTAACTGGGAGTACCAGGTTAGCGGGCTAGCTCGCTTGTTGAGGTAATGGAACGTGCTACAGCGTCAAAATGCGGATGGAAATATTAATACACGGTGTCTAATGTTAAAAATAACAGTCTGGATAAGTTGTCTGTTATTTCAGATGGTAGTGCGTTGTTGTGCTTTTTTAGTTAAAGAGTTCTTCAACTTCATGTGCAGGTTGGTAAATTAGTTTATTATTGTGTCGAGTAACTTTCACTGTGGGTCTGGGTGTGTCAGAAATGTAACTGTTAGAGAATTCTTTAGATAGCTATCAGTGTCACTGCAGATAACAGTAAACAGTATTAGCAGATAAAAACACAGATAAATGTCACTGCAGATAACAGTAAATGTATTAGAAGATAAAAACACAGATAAATGTCACTGCAGATAACAGTAAATGTATTAGCTAGATGATTTCCAATGTACAATAATAATAATAACACATTACATTTTTGTATTTTTTTTCCTCTAAGTGACTATAGAAGAACATACCTTATATATATATATATATATATATATATATATATATATATATATATATATATATATACATATATATATGAACTATTTATTATACTATTTTATAATAAATAAAAGTATTTTTAAAAACCCTGTTGTTTAAGAAGGGCGATGTTTCAGTAAACTTTATGGAAGGAGTCTCAAGTGTCAGCACTTTGTAACAGTCAGAAAGTTTTCTGATAAGGAAGAATCTTTGAGTTGTCTCAGGCACATGACTGGAACATGACAAACTGGATTTTTTTTGTCTTCAAGAGAGTGGAAAAAACTAGGCTAGTGAAAGAATGATCGTTTATAGCTGCTGTAACGTAAGTGATGTTGATGTTACACAACATGGAAGTAACTATAAATGGATAAAGATTATGATGTGGTGTTTGTTAATAAACAAAAATTGTAATCATTGCCAAATTGCTGTCGTATACAAAGAGTAAAACATTTTGAGACATGCTGTTATAGGAGAATAATCAACGTCAGGATGGTAAGAGTAACCACACCAACTCATCGCTGATTAATTTCCTGTAACCACACACCCCAGAGTGTTTTATTCCTTATATTATTATATCGGTGCATATTTCAAACTCTCACTGACGGAATTCAGCAACTAATTATTGTTAGCTTGTTAACAGTAAGTAAGTTTTCTGCTACGGGAAAGTCTTCAGGACAGAGGACTGAAAGTTTCTCAGTAAAATGACATGCTTTTTAACTTGAAGAGAAAGAGTAACCGTAAATGGTTAAAAAAAAAAAAGTCATTCATTAATAAATTTAAATATAATAAATGTGATGATAATCACTGGTTATTTGCCTGTAACAGCATGCCCTCAAGTGTTTTATTTCGTATTTTGTTAATTTTCTTTGTCATTCCATTTCAGGGCTTGGGGCTAATGTGGTGCAGCTGCATTGAAAGTGGCACCTGTTTGCTATGGCATCATCCCCCTTCCCCCTTTTCACTGCCCTGGTACTCCTGACATCTCTCCCTCTGCGGTCCTGTTTCTCACTTGATTCTCCAACTCCCCTGCGCTCCTGTGAGCCTGGGCGCTCGTGGGTGGTGCAGCTGAGCCACAGTTCTGAGCCACATGAAGACTCCCTGGATGAGCTGGCTAAACGTGTGGCACTGGAGGCTGGGCTTGAGAGCCACGGGCAGATCGGGCAGCTCCATGGCCACTACCTGCTCTGCCAGGTGACGGACGAAGAGGAACACCCCCCAGCAGCTGGCCAGACATTAGACGCCCACCCTCACGTGGTCTGGCACTCGCAGGAGAACATTCTGCGCAGGTCCAAGAGGGGCTTGATGTTCAACGATCCCAAATACCCAAGCCAGTGGCATTTGGTGAGTTTATGTAGGGAGATATAGAAGAAGGGACACTGAGATTCATCTCCTTTTAACTGACGGATGTTTGAAAATTTTCTGTTAAACTCACAGTAATCAGGTAATTTGTCTAATAGTTTTATTTAATATTAGGTGAGGATGTGAATGCCGTGTGAATGCTGCATGAATACAGAGTGAATACCGTGTGAATGCCATGTGAGTTCTGTGTGAACACTGCAGAATGACTGCCGTGTGAATGCTGCGTGAATTCTGTGTGAACACTGCAGAATGACTGCCGTGTGAATGCTGCGTGAATGCTACAGGGTCCGAGCTCTATGCCAAAACATTTAACAGGATCATCACTTCTATGTTAATTCAACAATCCTCTCCCTATCTGTTTCTCTGCTACAGCACAATGATGTGAGGCGCGGCATGGACATCAACGTGACCGGCGTGTGGGAGCAGAACATCACCGGTGCAGGCGTCACCGTGGTCGTAGTGGACGATGGCTTGCAGCACACACTGGAGGACATTCAGCCCAACTATGTGAGCACATCAGCAGTTCCTTTCTCTATTCTCTCTTGTTGAGGTAACAACACGCTCATTCATCAAACCTCACCTCTGTTCCAGTCTCCAGAAGGCAGCTATGATCTGAATTCGAACGATCCGGATCCAATGCCACACCCAGACTCGCACAGCGATAATCACCACGGCACACGCTGTGCAGGCGAGATCGCTGCAGTGCCTAACAACAGCTTCTGTGCTGTGGGAGTTGCATACGGCAGCAAGGTGGCAGGTCGGTGATGACATAAGTAAAATAGTAAAACAAGTCAGTTACAGTACTTTAAATAAACAAGCCTATTTCAGTAGAAGCCATGTTTTCACAGTACATACCAAAGCATGACAATGTGTGAAAATTACGGTCTGCTGTCTGTTTACTTGTTTACATAACGTTTTTTTTTTTTTGCCTAGAGCCTACTTTCACCCTTCAGCTTTAACAAATCATGAATATATATCACCAAAACAATTTGCAAATATTGCATTTACTTTTTAATATTGCTTTGGTGTCTTTCTGCAAAGATCATGTTGTGTAAGGAGCCAAGTTAAGGAGTGTGTCTAAAGATGCTAGCTGAACGTGATTTCCTCAGATTTAGATCTATACGTAGTAGAAAATGTCAAAATTTCACCACATGAAGAGTTTTCTGAAGCACTACCACTGACAGCCACTGTACAAAACAAATCAGTGAATTATTTGCTCACTTGAGCTGATCCTTCCCTTAACCATAACAGGTGTTAATCAAAAGTCTGCTTACGCATAACATCCAAGAGTGTTAGGGCTCAGTTTATGAGAGAAAATCTGTTAGTTTTACTGTTCATGTCATATAGTAAGTGTTGTTTGATGCACACAGACTGCTGGTGTGGCTTAGAAATGTTGTATATTTCCTTTTCAGGTATCAGAGTTCTGGATGGACCCCTCACGGACAGCATGGAGGCCGTGGCTTTTAATAAACATTACCAGGTCAACGATGTTTACAGCTGCAGGTACTTTTTTAAAATTTTATACTTATTACTGAGTTACTGATTCTACACAGTCTTATGTAAAGGCTACAAATGTCAAAGTTCCCGTGAAAGTCAGAACTAGGACGCCTTTAGTAGGTGTCATCTCGTACATATGGGGCTGGTGTATAGCAATCTGTCAGCCACTTGCTGGATTAATAACATCAGGTGTTTCTGAGTAGTTTAATTAGCACCGTGACAGCAAACAGCTTCAGACATCCAACCGAGTAAAACCGGATTAGATCTACAAAGATACAACATACAGCCTCAGTATCTGCTTTACTCAGAGATTTGTTACACCCGCATGTCATTTCTGTTATAGCTGGGGACCAGATGACGATGGACGGACTGTTGATGGACCACATCCCCTGGGCCAGGTCTGTGGTACAGCTCCTGCTGTTTATAGCATTAATTTAACTGGCATGCTGTTCTTCAGTACTGCCTCGTAAACCTTAACAGACCGGTCTTGTTTGTATTTACTTCTTTCCCCTATAGAGGGCACTGTCATTAAGCTTTACCTCTCTTTTTCTTCTTATCTGTTATGTTCATATATAGACAAATTTCATAGAAACCCATCTTCCAAAGAAAATATTTTGGGAATTATCAGTTGTTATTAAGTTTAAAATATGATGAGATGAAATATATCAGTATTTCAAATCACAGCTATGTATTAATGTGCTCATGAGCTTACACGGACTTGTTTGGCAGACGCTCCACATTAATGTAAGGATGATCATAAACATATATTTTTTTTAAAATGTTATTTAACAAAGAAAGATGTCCAAAAAAAAAAGTGTCAGTGCTTTGTAATAGTCAGAGGTAAAGCTGAAATTTTTCTGAAAATTTTAAGGACAGAGGATGTTGCGTTTTCAGCTTTCTCGGTAACAAGCGAAACCACTCTTTATAGCTGCAATAACGTAAGTGATAACAGGAACTAGCTTAGATCACAGATGTTCCACAGCATTAAATGTAAATAGAAATGGATAAAAAGTATGATGTGTCATTCTTTAGGAAATAAAAATCGTAATCTGCAAATGGCTGTCATATAAAAGAAATAAAATACTTGCGGAGCGTTATATTCCTTACTTAGTACATTCCATCTAGATTTAAGCAGATGCCACAGAGTGTCTGATATGTTTTGTACACTTTTCTGGCCACAGACTTCAGAATCTTGAAGTTTGCAATCAGTATATGCGCACGTGTGTACACCAGTTTCCTGCAGGAAAACAAATCTTTTGAACACAGCAACACAATGAGCTCCTCAGATCAGGATCGTGATCGAAAAAAGTTAACGGAACCTATATTTAATATTTATTAAATTATTAAAAGTGATGTGTACATGAGATAATCGCATATTTGGCATTGGGCAATGGGAATAAAAGGCGTTTTTTTGGTCGTCTGCTAAGTCATTCAGATTTCCTCTCTGTGAAAGAGGACAGTTCTTGGTTATGTTTATTGAGGTGAGAGTTCCAGATTCTATAACGAAAGCGATGCTGTATGATAAATTCAATATAGTCAAATGTTTTGTTTCGTTTGTTGCTGGCTTTCCTGACTAGGGGATTAATATGCAGTGGGATTTAGCTTCTTCAGTAAGGATATAATTCCTGTCAGTCAAGAATTTTTGGATCCAAAGAGTCAGCTTTCCATCCACTCGGTTACATAGTGAAATTGTATCCGATCCAGATGTTTTTACGGTCAGTGGCTAGAACCGATGCCATTTTATACACAGGGCAAAAAAAAAGTTTGATTAGATTTCTCAGTTGGAAATATTTTCCTCCACTTCTCTATCATGTGTCTGCATGAAACGTGATCTGTTTTATTCTGATTCAAACCACATCTATGTTCATTTTGCCAAATCAGCATGAGTGTTCATCTTAACTAAACACACAAATCAGGGTTTAAAAAACTAAAAAAGGTTTAAAAAAATGCATGTTTGATTTGAGCATTACAAGCTGTTGTTTTAACCTAGCCATAACAGCTTCTGTAACATAATATCTATGGCAGTTAAGAAGCCATATGTTTTTTGGATTATTTTTTTTTTAACCCATGCATGAAGTTAATTCAAATGTTCATAGTTAGCACTTCATTAAATGTTCAGAAATCACTAGGCAACATTTCTTACTATATCCCTTCATAGGCTTGGCATGCGTTATGGAAAGCGTTTCGTAACGGTTATTTCAGTGCGTCTCAGTGGCCCTATAAACCGAAGCGCAGTAGCTGCTTTACTCTGCAAGAAATTATTACAGAGCTCTTGGGGTTTGTACTCCGTTAATATGAAGCTTTGCAAGGAAGTTGGAATTATAAATGAAATGTGAGTTATACCCCTGGCTGAGTTTTAGCCTGTATTTGGATATTGTATCTGTAATTCTTATGAAACTTACAGCTAAATCACAATACAAAGTCTGGAAAGCAGTTGAGCAGTAGCCTGAAGGATGCTTATTCAGAAAACAATAAGGAAAATCACTGTCCAAACTTCAGGGGCTACAACTGCAGAGCGGGGCTTATTTCGAAGAATAGGAAAACCAGAAACCCGTTAAAGAACTTATCTTTAGCATCGTGGCAGAGCGCAGGAAAGGAATTAGCTCCCTGGAGAGATGTTTCCTGACTCAGATGAAAGGCAGAACACACAATGTTCTGGAAATTTGGATACCACATGTGCATTTATTTTATAAAGATCAAGTAAAACGTTCTTATTAGCTACAAAGTAATGCTGAAATGTTCAGTTTTTAGCTTGCTCTGATACCAGGTATTGCATTGGTGTATGAATAGTCAAATCTGACTGTGTCTCTTTGTCTAAATCTTGGTTCTAATGAAAAAACTTTTATATCCTCACAGGCAGCACTAAAACATGGAGTTCTAGCTGGCAGAAGAGGCTTTGGGAGTATCTTTGTTGTCGCCAGTGGCAATGGAGGCTTGTATAATGACAACTGCAACTACGATGGCTATGCTAACTCTATCTACACAGTCACTATTGGTAAAAAAAATAAAACAAAATAAATAAAATGCACCTTTGTTATATATTTACAATATTTAAATCGAAATCACTGCTGGTTCTGTTACTGTTGTTTTACTAGTATCACTTCTAACCATTCTGTCTGCTCTAAGGATAAATGACATTCCTCCGTGTGTGTGTGTGTTTTAGGAGCAGTAGATGAGAACGGGAAGATGCCATTCTACGCAGAAGAGTGTGCTTCCATGCTGGCTGTGACTTTCAGCAGCGGAGGAAGACAACTGCGCAGCATCGTGAGTGTGAATCCTGTACTGTTTTCTGAGTTTACACTATAAATAAAAAGGTACAGACTGGCTAAAAAGACCTACGCTTATGCATTTAACGACAACAGCCTGTTCTTAAATCCTGATTGAACTCTAATCCGCGACGAAAGAAAGATATGTTCAGAGGGTAAACCGGTTAACCCAGGCAACTGGTTAAACCTGTAGGTAAAATGTTCAGACAGTGCAGTTATAAAACAAGCATGTATTATATGCAACAAGTGTCTAATTACGCAAGCATGCAGAAAACTTAAAGCGAGGTCATGAGCTCGGATTCACACGTTACGGCGACTTAATTTTGGAATGCTGGAACACTGGAAGTTTCTCCTTGAACACCGTGAACAATCCAGACACATTTGCGAGCCGTAGTTAAGCTGAGAAGCAGGCAGGAAATCAGCAAAGTCTCTGAGGATTATTTCATCCGTGCTGGCACACTGTGTGTAGAACTGCTTTTCCATAAATCAAGCTAAGACACATCTTATCTATATCGTATAAGTGTTGTGACTCCTGCTGCAAGTTTGTATGACAGGTCCACCATTTATCCATAGCTCTGTACACTCTCACTGTATAAACTGTATAGCTTACAGTAGTCGTGACATATGATGCACGTCTCCCAGCTTGGAATGCTATAGCCACAAGGTAGAACAACACACTACTGTGTTAAATAATATGTTAAAACAGTACTACATTACCATGGTAGGGTGTTGTTAATATGCTGTTTAGTACAGTAAGATCTTTTACACACATATACCTACTGTCCTAGGAAAATAGCGTGTGGGGAGGACACTTAAAGAGGCCTGCTTTGAAAAAGCCTGTACCGTGCAGCTCTGTTTGGCATTATTTATCCCCGTGTCCATGGTGACATGGTTTTGGCAGCACTGACTCAGACCGCAACTGTGTTTTAGCCATTACAGCTGTCCAAAACCTCAACCAGACTCTGAAAATGGTGCTCGCAGTTAGTCGCATTGCCTTTCTACTAATGTTCAATAATGAGAATAGAGTTTAATGTTTTTTTTCTCAGCTAAGTGTTAGTCCAGCAAAACTTTGTATCTTAATAATATTTCTGTCATTGTTGAAGGCTTGATTCTGACTAGTCAGAGGACGTTGAGTAGTTTTCTGTAAGAGCAGCTCGGAAAGTAGTGCCGGCTGATATGTTATCAATTCTCTAGCAGGGCTCGCATAGCAAACACTCCATATAGTCTTAGTCTAATAATAAACATTAAAATAACGTGATATCAATTAACGAAGCAAAACAGGTAATTGTTCATGTGGTGAAGATTTCTATAAGGAGATTTTATTTAACATTTATGGAAGGAGTCTCCACTGTCAACAGAGGTAAAGCTGTAATGTAACGGAAAGTCTTCAGGATGAAGGACTACAGTTATTGGTGACAATGTGACAAGTGATGTTTTTTTGCCTTATTAAAAAAAAGTGAAGAAAAAAAAGAAGGCTGTATAGGCTGTGTAAGTGTGAGGAACGTTTCATCCCTTTTTTGGGAATACACTTCTGATTATTATCTGCATTGACTGATACTAGGGGTGGGCGATAAAGCCAAACAATGTAATATTAGCACACTTTCCTCCATTTTTTAAAATGGAAAATGAATTTAAAAATAACTTTTGAAAGACTCAATTTTTAAATTTCAATTAAGTTTCTGAAGTCTAACATTTCAAGGCAATTGCATTAGTTGCCTTTGTAGTTTTTCATCAAATGATTTTAGAAAATCTTTAGTTTTCTATCAGTGTCTCATGTATTCCAGTGTATTGTTAATATTTCCATTTTCAACCTAATTGGAATTAAAGTGTGATAAGTGTAACAGAGAAACAGCAATAGAGTAGCTTTGGATTTGGTTGTATTGCAGCTGTCATTCATTCTGACTAAAATAGCTAATGTTTTATTTTTCCACACACTCCATCGGAGCTATATGTGTGTTAAAAGCAGTCTATAGACTTCTCTGTGATCTCGGATAAAACATTTTGGCACACACATACAAACATAGAGCGCTCTGGACAATTGTTTAGACATTCGTCATGTGCCAGCCTCTTCAGTTTGTTAACATAACCATCCAGCTGCGTCACTCATCAACTTATTTTCCAAACTCAAACATGCCAGTTAACCGATCACAGCTTTATTTCCTCTCACTGTTTTTTTTTTTTTTTTTTTAACATGTCGCAGATTCAAATCCGAACGTCGCTCAGTATTTATTCCTGCTTTTAGTCTGAAGAGGAGGCAGCCGTGAATGAGACTCTGAGGACTTCTATAGTTTTTTTTATTTATTTTTTTAATGAAGCAGTCCATCCACAGAAAAATAAGATTAAATAATATGAAGTTATGTCTTAGCCTCCATAAATCCTTAGAAGAAAAAAAAAAATTGAGAATTTGCTCAAAGAATGGACATCTGATTTTTTGTGGAGGCAAATCAGAAAAAAGATGCATCTTATACAGAGTTTATATTTATTATATATGATAAGTAAAAAACACAACAGGTCTTGCTTTAATAGGTAAATAATCAACAACAAGATGGTGTGTTGCAGCACAACATGAAACGTAGTTACAGTTACCACACTGAAGTTGATTATTTTCCAAACCAGCATGTCCCGAAGTGCACTAGTGGTAGTAGTAGTAGTGCACAAGCTGCTGTTATGGAAAGTTAATCGACAACATCTGACCAGTCGTAATTGAGAATTCGACAGCGCTGTAGTGTATTGTGAATTTTCAAACAGTAATGCGTGTGTATGTGGGTGTGTGTGTGTAGGTGACATCAGACTGGTCACTCCAGCAGGGGACAGGCTGTACTGAAGGGCACACAGGTACGTCAGCAGCAGCTCCTTTGGCAGCTGGCATGGTGGCACTGATGCTGCAGGTGCGACCCTGCTTAACGTGGCGAGACATTCAGCACATCATCACGTACACGGCTACACAGGTATGACCTGCATCCCAAACACGCAAATATCCACAAACATCCAAACTATTAATCTTTTTCTATCCCTCTGTCTTGCAAAACTAACCTCGGTTAGTCCAGATGTTCGGGTTCTGCAATAGTGGCTGTGAGTTTAAATCCCAGACTGTTAGCCCTCAACTGCCCGTTAACTGACGCACTGCATGCAGTGTATAATAAATCCACTTCTTACACAGGTCTGCGAATTTAAAGGCATTTTGACTAAGTATATGAATAACAGAAGGCAATAAGTTCTAAGTCAGTTGTCTTTAAACATTTTTCCATATTTATACAAAAACGTAACCTAACCCTAATTCATTTCACATTTTCTGTTTTCCCTTTTCACATTAATGATGTTTGAAAGATTTTCAGAAAACTATAGAGAAAAGGTCTGGTACTTTTAATGAGGATAAGGGCAAGAACCCAGATTAAGTATAGGGCTGGGTGACATTTTCACGACACATAATAATGTGTACAAAAAATAACAAATATTAAAAATAAAACAGTCAGTAAGAATCTTTGGAGTTGGTATATATACACTATTTTCCTAGAGGAAGCTGGACACTCGTTAAGCGCTGGAACAATGAACAAAATTGAGATTATCTAGAAAAATAATGCACTTCTATAACACTATTTGCAATATTTGTAAAATTAATCACTTTGCATAACAAGCTGCATGAAATCAATCCTGATATTGTGAAGAAGCATCATCATGTCAGTCATGTAGAACTCCTCTTACTCTAAAGCACATTTTATTAAACTGTTCTGCTTTTAATGTCATCAGAACAAGGTATTACTCGGTAAGGTCTCATAAGGAGATATTTGACAAGGTAACACCAGAAAGAGTTTTAGAATTTTTATCTCAAATTAATTTGAAACAGTCCATTAGGTGCTTCACTTGCTCAGTGTTTAATATTTTACACTTTTAAATGTTTTGCTTTTTAAAATATGTGCTATTCAGTTGTGCTAATTTATTTGTTTGCCTATTTAGTTTTGTGTGCCTGTTCTTATGTATATCTACCCATGTATTCATTTATATATCATTTGATATTGATGATATTATAGATAATATCATTTATTATTTATAACCTTTCTCCTGCCATGAACATAACACCATATAAGATTCAAGTACTAAAAAATTAAAAACCTAACCTAACTGTTGTCATTTTACAAATATTGTCCTATTGGCAAGCCTTGATTTAATATTTTGATTTTTGAATGTCAGTTGTGAGCATGCAATGTGAAGCAATCTAGCTAATAGTTTATAATTCACCAGTTTTTATTGGTGATACCAGGCTTCAGTTCACGACACTAACATCCGTGGATTTCTTACAGACTGTGTTCCTGTTAATGCTTTTCATCCTATGTACAAATGATGTGTGTATTTGTAGTATGACACGGATGTAGATTGGGAGACCAACGGCGCCGGCTTCCACCACAGCCACAAGCATGGGTTCGGCCTGCTCAATGCCTGGAGACTGGTCAATGCTGCCAAGGTACATCCTGCTCCCATCTGTGCTCTTACTGTATGTTCAGAGGTATACGTGACCCTCAGAAGTAACTGTGTGTGTGTGTGTGTGTGTGTGTGTGTGTGTGTGTGTGTGCAGGTTTGGGAGACCGTGCCGCTCCTGGCGTCTTATCAGAGCCCAGTTTTAAGAGAAGGAGGGACAATCCCAGCTTTTCCGAACAAACTTATCCTCACCTGGAATGGTAAGATCTGTGTGAATGTGGTTACATGGAACGTGACTGTAAAAGTAAATTTACAACAGAATATGACAACTGCAGGTATACTAAGTGTACAGATGGGTTAGTCATACACAAGCTAATTAATTACATCACATAATTAAATGCATGTGATGAAGTGCAGTTTAAATAACAGTGATAAACTAAGACACAGTGTGGGGGGAAAAAGCTCAACCCAGAGATCTCTCTGTGAGGTCTGTATTTTTTAGTAAAAATAATTCTCTGTGTTTACGCAACGTCCCTTTACATCCAGCAGCAGCACAAGGATCTTACAGAGCAATAATTTACCGGCCAGATTTTGGCCCACAAAATCATTCTTCAGCATTGCCTGTTGTCTCTCATCAGCAGCTTGATTACCGTCTCTAACACATGGTGACATCACTGGCAGACATTTTTAGCAAAGCATGGAAGGCCCAAAACCACTGACTGGCTCTAAAAACTAAAGCCAAAAATATTTTGCTTTTCAAAAGCAATACTGCAGTACTTTTTCTTTATCTCTCTCTCTCTCTCTCTGGTTGTTTTTGTCTGTCGTTCTTTGGCAGTATAGTTTTATTGGTTTAAATAGACATAGGAACTGACAAATCAAAAATTCATTACCTAGCCCTCTGGGAAAGTGATGCATGCTGCTCAAACTCATGTTTTAGTTGCTCATAAAACTGAAAGCTAACGTAATTTAACGAGTTCATTAACGCCAACCAGTGTAAATAAGGTGAGGGGAAGATTTTATGTAACCGTTGTCCGATAGTCCTCTTTTTATAATACCTTTGATAGGCGCATATTTATTTTGGCAGGTTTGAGCTGCAGTGTAATATATTTTTCTCAGATTCACTACCTTCCGGACTGTTCCAAAGCTTTGACACTGGAGACTCCTTCCACAAATGCTCAATAAGCATCATCAGTTGCACCATACAAGAGCATCACTATACAAGTTTTTGTGTTAGTTGTTATTATGGAAATGAACAAGCACGTTAACATAAACCTTCCAGCTGTAACTACAGAAAATTAATCAGCCAATCAGAATCGAGAATTTAACAACACTATGGTATAAGAAGAGATCATTTTCTGTTCAGAAGTGGACATAATCGTATTGTTGTGCAATACACAGCTCTTTTTTTATTTGCGGGCCAAAAAAAAAAAAAAACACTGACTCTGCTCCTCCTTCACTAGAGACAAGAAAAACGTTGACTAATGTCTAAAAATTTCAGTTCTTGCTTGTAAAGACATCTTTGCCACTCAAGTCAAGCTCTAGTTTCTGCTACATGTATAAAAGGGCAAGTCTCTTGTGGCTCGTAGTTAAATTTGATCAGTCTGTTTTTGTCGTCGAGATCCTGCTACTCGTTACCGAGGAGGCTGATTGCAGTGCGAGTGTTTGTTTGAGATTATGAGAGAAGGAGAGAGAGTTTGGATAGTCCCTCCCAACTGGCAATCACCAATCTGCCCTTATTAGGCAATGTTTTGCAACATCTGTCACTGAATGCACAGAGAAGCCAAGCCATCTCTCATCCCCTTTTTTTTTCCCTCTCTTTCTATTTGTCTTCATCTACTCACTCCTTTATTGTCGCCAGCCGAAAATATTGACACGCCATCCTATAACCATCATATATACCAACATATGTGTATGTTGCCTCACTAAGTCACATCACTAACTAAACCTGTGTGTTCATCAGTTTGAGAAAATGCAGAACTATATTTTCCACCAGTCTCTGTGGTGTGTGTGTATGTGTGTGCAAGTGTGAAAGAGAGAAAGGGAAATTTTTTCACTTCAGTCGCTGCCCAAGAAAACATCAGACACATACTTTGGAAAAAAACGCCGCACTTCTTGTGTGACAGACAGCATGCTTACGTACATGAATCGGTCCAAAAACACAGGACTTTCATTCAGAATGGAGCGTTTCTGTGCAAGTCTGGTTCCCATTGAGTAGCACGTTTAATCTGAAATCGTCCCAGTAGGAGATCGTTTCATAAAAGTTTTTACAGCAAATACCTCAGGACAGAAAAAGAAGGTTGTGCTGTTTTAAGAACTCCCAATTAGCACGGGTTAGAGAGTTGAAGATGTTAAGGCAATACGATTTGTGCTTAAAATAACTCGGTTCATTACGTAAGGGCTACAGCATGACAGGAAAATAATCAATGACGAGGTGGCGTGGCGTGGAAGCGGAGTTACAGCTACCATGCCAAAGTCGATTGTTTTCCTATAGCAGCATATCCTGAAGTGTTTCATTCTTCTTACACCACAGCAATTGAATTATTTATTGATTAAAAAAACAGCACAACATACTTTTTATCTATTTATAGTTACATTTAATATTGTCACCAACCTTTTCCTTTTTCCTCTCTCTTAAGATTAATAAAAAAAATGCATCTTGTCATGTTATAAAGAAAGCACAAATCCCTTCTCTCTGAAGAGCTCCCCGTGGCAGGAACATGAAGCTTACAGGTTTAACTCAGACTCTGAAAAAGCACTGACGCTGGAGACTCCTTCCATAAATGTTAAATAAATCTCCTCACAGGCAACATATGAACATTTATGTATGTTTTTTATTCATGTGGAGAGTCACACATCTCCATACAAGTTGTTTCTATAGATACTGCTATAGAAGATTAATCACC
The DNA here is from genome assembly GCF_027358585.1 of Pangasianodon hypophthalmus. Lineage (NCBI taxonomy): Eukaryota > Metazoa > Chordata > Actinopteri > Siluriformes > Pangasiidae > Pangasianodon > Pangasianodon hypophthalmus. The sequence goes on along the minus strand of NC_069730.1, from coordinate 4,020,279 downwards.
ACCTACTGACCAATCAGAGTAGAGCATTCAGCAGCGCCGTGGTGGAAAACCAGTTTGGAAGCGTGTTCTGGGATAAATTAATTGCATTATAAGAAGCAAAAATGATGAATAATTGATTATACAGTAACTAAATTTGTCCTATCGCAGGTAGGTGATCACCACCTAGACCTCAGGAGCAGGGTTTTTCTCTCTTCTCTCTTTAGCTGTTTAGTGTAGTATATTTTGTACCACATTTGATCTCACACACGGGCTTTGTGACAGCTCAGGGGTGGTTGATTCAGTCTCTGCAAATGCCTCTACTCTCAGGAGTCATGTTCAAAGAGCAGCAACAGACACGGCAAATGTAGCGGTTTCATTTATGAAACGGTGCGATCTGTCAGCGTGTCGAGTACCATTCTGAAAAATCCTACTGATAAAATAAACAATAGATGTGTAGCCTCCTTGTCAGCTATCATGTTTACTTGTTTTGTGTGTGTGCTTGCGTGTGCGCATGCCTCATGGGATTTTCAGTATGCAGTTAACTGCAACACAACTCTCCTCATGGATTTCTGAACTCATCAGATGCTCGTCACTTGTTTATGCTTGGCTTGGCATGTGTGCTGCTGTTTATATTTTGCGTGGTTGGCCATGGTACTGTTGTTTTTCTCCTGTGAGAATGCATGCTCTTCTGAGAGCTTTAAACTCTGAATGATATTTAAAGCCAAGGCTTGTTATAGGTCGACCAGGAGGTACTTATCAGAAGGTTAGCATGACATCTATAGGCTTAAATAAGCAAGCTATAAATTTAAGACATATATTCTGGCCGTGTCTGGGTTTGTCTCTTCTCTCTCACTCCTTAAGGTTACTTCCCTATATGGAGATGGTGTGTGGGAGCAGATTAGCAAATAATGTTTGAGGAAATGCCAAGGAATTACAGCTAGCTGGACACTGGTGCAGGAATTCAGTAAGGCGAGGACAAGCACACAACGTTTTTCACTGCAGAAGTGTTTTACTGTGTGTTTTTGTTTGCAGGGTCATCACACAACGCTGACAGGGGCCACCTCATGGGTTTTTTTTGTTGTTTGGTTTCTTTCCCCCCCAGAAAAAGAAAGCATGCATTGTGTATCTACAAGTCCGTTTCGGAGTTCTTATCTTTCAACACAGTTATAAACTTGAATGGGAGTAATTGATTCTAACAGTTCTAGCAGGTTCTCATAACCCCTGCTCTACACCAGGAATGGTTTTGTCCGGATCAGTTTGTCAAGGCATGCTGCCGAAATGTTACTCGAACACGAAAGTTTATGTTGGAACCGTTTCAGTGGGAGGCGTGTGAGCCGTCCACAAATATAACTGTTTAACCTGAAAAACCAATCAAACCTTTTTGAGAATTTGATATTAATGAATATTACTGATTGTAAAACACAAGGCTACAAACTGTAATATATTTTAATCTCTCTCTTGCTCTCTCTCTCTTTCAGTCACAGCTGTAGATCTCAGACAATCAGGCATAGAGACCTTAGAGCATGTGGCTGTTATGGTGACGATAACTCACCCACGACGTGGAAACATCGAGATTGTGCTCGTCTGCCCAAGCGGAATGACCTCGCTCATCGGAGCCAAAAGAGCCTTGGACACGTAAGCTCACTGTCGCTAACTCTTTCTCATACAGATGCGTTCTTCCTGTCCTTAAAGGTGTGGTTTGTAATTTTTTGTATTTTTTTTTCTCCAGACCTTTAATAATGCTATAAAATAGCAGATAAGATAGCGGAGAAAAGCTGCTATTTCCATGTAACATGCCTCATTAGTTTCTTTATCTAAAGGATACAGTTTCGATTTTTCTGGCCCAGAAATAGGCTCCTACTCTACTCCTAATCTAATCCTACTTAGCTGTGTGTGTCTTTTAGGTTGGGGTCGGTCAGTAAAGGGGATGAAGGCTTGTCACTGTTTTTACACAATTGTTTGTTAACACACTCTACAACTTGCTGACTGCTTCTTTAAACAATAATGAGGCTAAATCTCTGGAGTGATTCTCAGCCTCTGTGAAAACCCCAGTGCCTGCTTGTGGCACTACAGCTAAATAATTAGCACTTTTCACTTTCTTGGAGCATGATACTGCTTCATGACCTTGTGAACCCAAACTTCAAGAGCAGGCTGAGAATCTCTGATCTCTTTTCCAACTCGTTAAACCCAGACAAGCGTTGTCAGTCATCTGGCATGCTAAAATCTTCCCGAAACCTCATCAAGCTTTGAATGTGTTACAGTAATTTTTTTTTTTTTACAGAGATGCCACTGGATTCACAGACTGGACTTTCTCCACTGTACGGTGCTGGGGAGAGAAAGCTGTAGGCCAGTACATGCTCCACGTCACTGACCACAGTAAGACACTTTAAATGTGGCACTTTTGAAATATATTTCAGTTGGAGCCTAAAACTCGGCTTGTCTGCCTTTTTTTTTTCTCCTCCTTCTCGCAGGAGACGCATCATATTCTCTGGGCACTCTGAAGCACTGGAAGCTCACTCTGTACGGCTCGGAGATGTCCTTCCAGGAAGTGTTGAACAGACAGAGGTGAGATAGATGACTCGCTGTTTCTGCATTTAGACAGATTAATAGAAGGAATGTCTGGGGGGGTTTCTTTTCCCTCAGTCTAGCTGAACTGTGATTGGTGGTTGTTGTGTTAATTGACAGGTTTGTGGAGGAGGCGATGAGTGGCCAGTTTCTGAACAGCAATTTCTCAATGCCGTGTCCACCTGGCTTGGACATTCCTCCCGAAGTGGAGCTCCCATTTACCTCCAACACCCTCAAGGTATGACTGTGTCTTAGCTTCACACACACACTCATGCACACTCACACAATCTTCTTTTAATTTCCAGCACCTAATAAAAAAGCATTCTTGATCCATTTTAAGAGTTAGACGCATTCCAGATGTTCCGAGATAAACATCCTTAGCGCTGATGTTACAGATAGCATTCGCACGAGCTAAATGTAGCTGAAAAGTAAAGGAAGCGTGTAGCCATCAGTTTAGCATTGTGCTGGTGACTGTAAGTCTGTTTAGAATGTTGTCCTTTAGACATGTGCATTTAATACTGAAATGATTTAATTCCATCTGTTAATAGTATGAAGCTTAGCAAATTAAACATCAGTAAGCTGTCAAACCTTTAGTTTATAACTAAATTTAGTTAATTAATTGAAATATTTCATGCATATTCTGATTTTGTGAAGTGCCAGATGTCTCTGGGTCAAAAATTTTAGGAGCTTTAGGACACAGCAGGTAGTGTTTTGTTTTTTGTTTTTTTTTTGCCTCACAGCTTCAGTGTTCCCTGATTCGATCCTCAGCTCAGGTTACTGCCTGTTTGGAATTTCACGTTTTCTCAAGGTCCATGTGGATTTCCTCCGGGTTTTAGGGTTTGCTCTTACTGTCCAGCAGTGATTGGCTATGCTAAATTTCCCCTTAGTGCAAAAGTGTGTGTCAGTGTGTGTGTGCAGTGCTTTGCGATGGACTGACATCCCATCCATCCCACCTCTCGCACAGTGTTCCCGGGATAATCTCCGGATCCAGGAATGAATGAAAACATTTGATCAGCCAATCATATGATCATGTCACGTCACCTGTTTCTTTTTTTCTACTTCTTTGACATAAATTTCAGTTTGTAATCACATAATAAACTAGTTTAGCAGCATTAGCTAAGCTAGCCAGTCAACTAAATGTAGCACTGCTCTAATTATTTAGCTTAGCAGCTATCTGATGATGCCTGTGGATGCCTGTACTGTACTGAGCAGAATCAGGAAGTTTAAATAAAAGCCATTGCACTCGTTCATTGGAAGTTGACCAGAATGACTGGAATTATTTTGCCATGTTATATCACATTGCTGAGGGTTGTTTAATAATTGTTTAATGTTTAATAGATCAGATTTCTGTATGTAATATTGTTAATGTTGTCTCAGTAAGCTCTTTTGTGTCTCTGTGCAGATTTTGCTGCTCTTGGGCTGCTTCGCTCTCTGCTGGTCCCTGTACTACATGCTGGAGCTGATGCTCACCCACTTGCACTGGCGTGGGACTGCCGCTGCAAAAGACGGCCAGTTTCTGGAAATGCAGATGCTGACGGACTTAGAGGCCAAAATGCCCCTCATAGGAAACGATGACGACACGTAGCACTCAGGTGGGGGGGGAGCAAAAACAGGAAGTGATGTAACTGCCGCACCTTAATCAAGCTGAGCTAGTCCCTGTATACACACTGGCCAGTTTCAAGTGCTCGGTCCAGAACTGTAAGGTGATTAGCTGTGATGTTTATTAGGGTTTCGTGGACCTTTCAGTGCATCCAGTGATGTGCTTTTCGTGTTGATTCTGAAGCTGCACACTGTTCCATTGGGGCACATCGGGGTTTAACTAAACAATGTATTAGCAAGAATCAAAGTGTTTACAGCAGGAGCAGAATCCTGCTTTTGAAGTTAACAAATTACTTGATGTTGCTGGTACTGTGGATATTCTCTCTTATATGTGTGTACAGTATTTGTGTATTTGTGTGCGTGTGTGAGTGCGTGTGTGAACATGAATGAAGAGAATGGGTGTATGGTGCTTTCAGATCTGTTCCAGAGAGAAAGAGCGCTATATTTTTATTAAATTATACTTTTTTGCTGGTTTTGTTCTTTAGATTTATATATTGACTGGGTCAAGTTAAAACAATGCATCCAGCATTTTTTTTTTTTGTTTTTTTTTTTTTGCCCAAAGCTTTAACCTTATAAATGGGAACAATGAGCGATTAATTTGGCAATACATGTAATATACAGATATTTCTATAAGAACGGATGCCTTTTGAGATGTGAGTCTTTTTACTGAGGTGAAGTGTTTTACCTGTTTGACAATCCAAAGACAAAAATATGATCAACAGCTGGTCTGAATAAAGTCAATAAAGTCATTTTGGCTGAATCTTTTCTCCTAGTTCACTTACTGGTGGAAAGATCTCTGTATGAAGCAGCAGGATGTTATGCTGTGCAACATTTTTCATGTATATATTTTCAATTACATTTTTTTTTTTTTTGCGCTAATCAGCAGCATTGTACAATTTGTTTCCATGTTTCTTGACCAAATGTATTGGCACTAGCCTACACTGGTGCTGATGTGGATCTGACCACAATATTTTATTTTTGTGGGAAAAAATATTACTAATAAATTTTTCTACAGTCAGAATAAGAATAATAATAAAAAAAAAAGTCAGAATATTTTTTTTTCGCGATTGGTTGGATTAAATATGAAAAAAATTCATTTAAAATATTTCTTTCCAGCATTTCAATCAGGTAGCCTTAATTAATAAACAGATCTCTGACAGAATACAGAATTACTGGCATTTATCAGACAATCTCTCATAGCGTGGAATATTATATAATATTAAATACATACGTTGAACACTTGTTTTCAATCAAACTTATATAAATTCACTGCCCAGCTATATTTCAGTGTGATCAGTGGTCCAGTGGCAGAAAGCCTTACCTACAGTTCAAGGAAGCAAAACTGGCCATGCTCTTTTGTTGGGAGACGCAGCATACTCTCGCTCCCCTGTCAATCACAGCAACACTAGCCAGTCGTTGGTACCTGTGAGTTCATGTATGCGGAAGAGAGTGGATAGCGATCTGCTGCCCTGTGACGCTGCATGAGCAGCTGTTTGAAAAGATCCGGTTGTCTGGTTTCACGTGTCTTAGAGGATTGTGTTAAAGGAGTCTTTGTTAATGGAGGTGCGCCTGTATACAAGGTCTAGTTCAAAGGTCATTGCTAAGGTTCAACAATCTATGGATGTATTTAATTAATCTGGACTGATAGAAAATGAAGCATTTCCATTAGAGTGTCTTTAAAACAACTTTTCTGGTTTCAGCTTATCCCATTTCAAGAAACAGAAATAAACCTCTTTTTAGTCATCTTTTAATTAGACAAAATACAAAAATACAAGGCTGTACCTGTGCTGTGCCTCGGACAGGGAAAAAAACAGCCTCACATTTTAGAAATTCCAATCTTATTCCAACAACTTGTTTTAGCATACCTTTATTTGCATAGAACTTTGACCATAGAAGTACAGGTTCGCTAAAATAAAGGTGTTATCACAGACTTCCAAATGATTAAAATCTTTTGTCAGTCAGTTACCTCCTTTATTACATTGGAACTAAAATCACTTAGAATATTAGGACAAAAGCCAAACTTTATCAAATTTACATCATCCATGTGCCGTATTTTGGGAATTCGTTCAACGTTTTCAGCAACTCATTACTCGTCCCAGATGTGCAACAGCAATGTTGGTTTGTTTCTGATTTCGTATGTGAGCAGTGTATGAATGCATGAATGTATATATCCTTCTGCTGTCGGTATACGGATGGTGTGGTAGATTTAAGACTTTGGCGCATGTTTAGAGTGGTAAGGGGAAGTGGAAAGGGATGGATGGGGTTTAGAAATTAGTGGATTTAAGGGTTTAGGATCTGTCTGGGTCTACCGTAGCCTGTCATGCCAGCCTGGGATGCCCCTTTGTTGGAGCCCATCTGCAGGCCAATAACATTCTTCCCTGATTTCAGCTGGTCCTCAGAAAAGTCCCTCCGGTTCTCCTGAGCTTTCCTGTAAGAGGCAAAGAACAGCAATGCTGGACACATCTTCTTCAGGCATACACCATAATAATCACAGAGGTATATATTTATACACACTGATGAAGGACGCTATCCTGTGTTGATGTCTAGGGTTTTCCGGTTTGTCCTTTCTAGGTAAACCCTTAAATGTTCCATGTCAAACAAGGTTTCCCTTTTAGAAAAAGTTCCAAGCTAAACCCCTTTAGAAAGCTAGAAGTGTTAATATGCATAGTGCCATTGAGTATAGCAAGACCACCTTGTTTTGTCTGTTAGGTATGAAGGAATAATACGAGTTGTCGTAATGTACATTTTTCCACCATTCTTCACTAATATAGCTCACAACAGTAGGGACAATAACACAAGACATTCACAGTATGTTAGAAGAAGCATTAAGCCACAGTGAGATCCATTGGGTTGTCCCACACTACACGCATCAAATGCAAAACAAAGATTTCCCACTTAATTAGTTAATAGATAACTGTACACAATAAACTGACAACTCTGTCTCCTTAAATACATTTTCATTCATTTTTGATAACTGACGACAATTACTGGTGGGCATTTTTTTCACTCCAAACTTTTGGGGAAAAGCCAGTTAAATCTAGAACCTAAAGAGTTCTTTGCTTTGTCCCTCTAGAGAAACCCTTAAGAGTTTCACTATCACAGTGGGACCAACATCAACCCATTATGAAGAACATCAAACTAACCCTTGAATGTACTGTACATATTGCAGCTTCAGCCACTACTTACTTGAAGAACCAGTCAGGGTTACCACGGAAAGTCCCATCATTCTTTGTGACTGCAATGCTGCCAAGGGCCATCAGTGTTCTTTGCACCGCAGCCAAGTCTTTTCCTTTGGGCATAGAAAAGTGGAGATATTATTTTAACACAAGCAGCCAGAGAACACAAGCAGATAGATAAAACATGATAGCTTCTGGCGCATCTCCTGGGACTTAATATAGCTGTCTTAAATGAACCATTTTATGAAGTGATGAACCACGTGTTGGTTTACTCACCCTCCCAGAGATCGACAGTCTGAAACATGTCGGTTTTGGTCACGCCATAGGCCTCTGCAGCATTAAGGAACTGAGACACCTGCTCCATCTGTTTGAAGGCCATTGGTGAGCTTTGGATCTTTTTTACAGGCTTGTCTCCATCATGGAGACTGTTGATGAGCTCACTCAGGACCTGAGAGACAACAAGAAGAGTAAATAAATAAATAATCATCCAGGTGTTGGACCCTTGTAAAGAGAAGGCATGATGGATTTTACACGATAGTTAATAGTGTTGGGTCTTCCGATGCAGGCATAGCCAATTCCCATTCACTAGCTAGGCTTTTCCTTTCATACAACAGCTAACAATCTGGGAATGTGAAGGCATACATTTCCTTAACATTTCCTTAACACAGCTCTATTCTGATTTTAAAACTCTAACAGATGACTATGATTTGCTGATGAGGAAGACAGGTTCCTTCCAAACCAGAAAGCAGGGGCAACTGTGTTCTCTTGGCCATACTTGCCTATAGAGTCAAACTCCCAGTCATTGTACCACTCAGGAATATTTTGCCCCAAATACTAAAGTTTCTAATACAGAATGAAATATAGTAAGGCCCTGTTAACAATACACAAACTTGATCTACAAACTGGCCTCCATAGCTTCCATTTTCATTACTGAGTATCCTGAGATCAACCAGGTCTTCCAGTTAAGGTCATTGAAACCATCATAGATAGCATCAGCAGGAAGATCATGATCACTCACACATCCATCTTTCAGCCAATCCTGGAAGCCATGCTTGCCGTCTGCAGGCTTCCCCACTGCAGAACCGCACTGGGCTACAATCCACTCCACCAGACGCTGCTCAAGCTCCGGGTCATACTTCTTATCGATCTTGTCCTGCACCTGGCGACTCAGTCCGTAGGATGGACCTTTGTTGGCCATGGCTGGGGTTCCCTGCTTCGTAAAAATGCATGCAAATGGAAATTATGATTATGAGTAAGGTGAAATAATATGTGTGCTACTTTCTAGGGTAGGTTCTGAGCTGTTCATGTTTGAAGGGGATTTTAAGGGATTTGATCTACTAAGCCCAGAGTATGAAGCTTAAATCATCAATAAGCAAATATTTCCAGGATCATATTTCTTATTGATTTTACTTACCTGACACTGCATCATGTACACCAGTTAAAATTGTAATGAATCTGAATGTACTACTCCAGTACTATCAAGTATTTGACTTTTTAAAAAAATAAAATTCCATTTTAATGTGGTGTGTCATGTGCAGTGTCCCAGTCTGCCGTACACTTCTGCTGAAACATGTTACCTTAAGCCACAAGCCAATCCTAAACCAGTGAAAAACAGCCAACAACCAATATTGTGGACACAAGCTGCCACTTAAAGAAATCAGCACAGTTGTGACATCTTCATACAAATTTATTCCCAGATCATGCACGTGTTCCTGCCAGAAAATAAAATTAAGCCGATTTGACGCAGCCTTTAAGAGTCTTCATCTGAACACAGTTGATTTTTTTAGTTGTGAAACAAAATCCAATTTGAAATCAGTTGTTTAGTGAGTTAACCTGAGCTGAAGGACTGTGCCAAATGAAGCTCTAAAGGCTGCACAAGCACATTTGTAGTTTTCTCCATGCCAAGCCCACACACAGTAGCAGCTCTATAGTGTCAGCAGCACTGTCACCTGTGCTGCCATCTTGATGTCTGGACACCACCACGCTCTGGGCCTGGAGGTTAGAGGTGGGCAAGAATATGCAAGTCAAACTGTTAGAGTTTGTACACACCCTGGTTAACAGATAAAACACTCTACATCTAGGCTTTAGGCTGTTTTTTTCAGTGTGGATGTTCATGGAAACACTGCGCGACTCAGGTCGACCCATTGCTGGCCAGAAACCCCACAGGAACTCCACCTTATGAAATCCCTCCCATCCTGTCTAGCAATATCAAACTCTCTCTTATGTGAATATAAACCATGCCATAACTATTACTCTCTCATTCAAGTGTTCAGAGTTTGACATGTAATGCAATGACAATGTTATGCTTCCAACAACAGGACATACTGAAGAGTTTTAGTCCTCTTTTACCACAGCAACCTGCCAACGATTACAATTTTTATTAATTAAAGGATGTCTTATCCATTTATAGTAACATTTAATGATGTGAAATGTTTCTGTTAAAACTTAAGCTATAACAGCTCTGTATACTCTTCCCTCACTTTCTGTTGACGTTAATAACAAAAATGCAGCTTGTTACAGAGAAACCGGAAAGTGCAAACTCTTTCTTTACCTCTGACTCTTACAAAGTACTAACACTAGAGACTCCTTCCATAAACAAAAATGTTAACAAAAATCTTCATCATATCAAATCCATATGAATTATCCATACTTGCTTATTTGCCCTTTTGAGGCACAAGCAGGGTGGGAAAAAAATGTCTCTAATCTCCTGACTGATCCCAGTTTGCTGTATGAGCTGATGAGATTGGAAAATCTTCTGAAGATACAAATGTCAGAGATTTCTTCCCTTCCTGGTTTCTAACTCCAAATTCCATCATTTTTTTCCACTGTTGCCACAGCGGCTGTGAAGAAAATTCTGGAGCGCTGATCTGTGGAATGACTGAACACATGTAATGATGTAATGACATCAGCTCTGACTGGCAGCTGGAACACTATGCAGATATCTTTATCTTCCACGCCTACTGCTCAGTTCTACCACTTAGCTACTGCTTGACTATTCCAGATATTGCTGCCAGAAAAGGTTCTTTACAGCAACACCATAGAAGAGCCAACTTTTGTTTCTTTAAAAAGCCTTTTTATGGACAATTCTTTAACCATTTTTTAATTTCACAATGAACTGAAGAATCATTTAATACTTTTGGGAACCTAACAATCTTCCTACTATGGCCTCACAGACATATTTTCTTGACATAATGTAATAACTGGCTTTGAGAGTAGATTTTCTGATGAATCCCTGAATACTTTTGATGATGCTCAAGGTTACTGCAAATGGTCCAGATAAGTCTTTGGAGGTCTGATTGTAAAATCTTCTGAGGCTTGCTTTAACAAGTGTGTTCTGTATACCACATGTCTAGTGGTGATGACTGAGTGTTTGAGAGCCTGTGAGCCTGTGAGCTTGTGTGTTTGTGTGTGTGTGTGTGTGTGTGTGTGTGTGTGTCCAAGAATCAGCACTGACAGTCAATAAATTGGAATGGGCCTTGGTGGTAGATGAACTCCTGGTTAAGGCCTTTTATGGCAATCATTTGTATTTGTGATGAAACGATGAAAGGCTGAAAGGCGTTTTTTTCACATCCATGTTACAAAAGTAGCAGAGACAGAGATCTGCCATGGATGGCAGTATTGTACTTTTAAGTCTGTTACACATTTTACACAAGCAGAGATCTGAAAAATTACAAAAAGTACAGTTTTCACTTCAGAGTTGAGCAAATATGTTTTTTCAAGCCTGCTAATTCCCACTCTGTATGAATGGGATCCAAGAATTTTTGTGGTTAACCTTCCAGACTCATTGAAGTGGAATTCCAACCATGTACCACAGTTTTTTTTTTTTTCCTTGGGGGGGCGGAGGTGTTTTTTTCTCTATTAGTCTTTGTTAGCTTTTTCGAATCATGTTTCAAAGAACACACACAACCTCACAGTACGACAAGTTACGGATGTTACGGATTGTCATACTCAGGATAGACTTGTGAGGACCAGCACAATTGCATAAAGGTTCAACATATCACTTTGACAGACCTGGCTTTCTAGAAATTCTCAAGAGTATTAATCATGGAACTTGATCCACAAAGTCAAAAACTTCTATGGTGTATCTCTATGGTGCATTGGAAAGATGAGAAAAAGAAAAAGATACGAAAGATGTACTCACTGTGTATAAGTTTTAGGATGAAGGTCCTCCGCACAGTTCGGAAGGAGTGTGTGTTGGGAAGTATGCGCGTGTGGATCTCTGGGCGTGGGTGTTTTATGCAGCGGCAGGAGAGTCCTCCCTCTGAAAAGAGCAGGCTTAAAACAAGGAGAGCTGCAATGACTTCACCATTAGAGAACTAGCCACACAGAGGATGGAGAGAGTGAGGGAGAAAAGGAAACTCTGGCCTTAAAAGGACATGGCCTTTTTCCTCTAAGCCTTCCTCTTCAGCAGGCTCTCCCTCCCTCTATCCACACTGCACTTTGCCTATTTTTTTTTCACCTCCTCTGCTGGAAGAAGGGAAGCCTTATTTGGGAAGAGGTCGGGAAGTAGAGAGGACTTCAGCCAAGAGGCTTCTGGTTTGGTCAGGGAGAAGAATTCTCGAAATACCACACAGCACCACTTCATCGGCTTACGCCAAGAAGGGATTGAGAACAAGGCAGGCATGTAGGGCTCAGGATGGACAGAAAGGAAGGGTAAAAACGCAAGAAGGAAACATACGGAGGCCACAAAAGTGGATCAAAAAGAGGGTGCAGAAGGAAGATTTCAGCAGATCAATGTGTGAGGAAGAAGTGTGATTTGGGTTGTACAAGGAAACAGGGAGGGAAGGAAAGGGAAGACTGAAGACTTGATTAAGATGAATTGCTAGTGACTACTTGTTGCCACGGTTGCTAACAAGACCTTTTATGTCCACAATACTCCCACCAAGCATGCATGTGTTGAATGATGAAGAAGAAGTAAGAAATGCATCCCAGTGTGCTGGAATTCCACAAGTACAACCTTTTGGTAGCAGGGAAAAGGGAACTCATTCCTGAGTATAACAAGAACATAAAATCTATCAAACACTATTTGTAATAATGTTCACAACATTTCCCTGGCTCTCTGTCCCCAGAGTGGCTGAAATGTCTCATCATGTGACTTTGCAGCTTGGGGAAATAAATGGCTTGACATTAAAAAAGAACTTCCTTCAACTCTGTCATTAAAGTGACCTCTCGTGCCACTTAGTAAGAAAACTGTGAATATGAGAGGAAAACCAAATGGGTACCTTTCTTTTCCGGGCCAAGTTGTTTTTTTTTTCTCATATTCTAGACAAATTATAAGTGCAAAAACAGCAGCTGGAGAACACTGACAGATGGAAGGCAGTTATACCAATTTACTCTCTAGACAAGAAAGTCGGCCATGAATCAAATTACCACATTGACTTTGTAGTCATCTTATTTCGGCATGTTACCTTTGTTCACTTGATTAACATGCCATGTTCAGACATTTATCCATTCAAACAACCAATTAATCTCTTCATCCATTTATTCATTCATTCAAGCAACCAGTGAACTATAATCCATCCATCTAATCAACCAACCACATTCATTCATAATAACAACCAATTAGCTACCCATTAATTCATTTGTTCAAGCAAGTAAGCATCCATCCAACCAACCATTCATCCATACATATATCCATCCATACCACCTGTTAATGCACTATTGGTCTATCCATCCATCTATCTATCCAACCATTCATTCAATCAGCCATACATATATCCATTTATTCAGTAATCCTATGCAAGTAACCATTTGTCCATCCATCCACCCATCAATCCAAGCAATTAACCAACTATCCATCTATCTATCCATCCACTTATCCTTACGTCTGTCCACCCATCTTTCCAAGCATGATCAGTCAACCATCCATCCATCCATGCAATCAAATCACTATCTATACATCCATCCCACTGATCAATATCCATCCACTCATCCATTTATTGATCCATCCATCCAAGTAACCATCCATCCACCCATCCAAGAAGCCATTCATAAAATTACTTCAAATATTACTCAAGAAATTTTCTTTTAACCTGATGATTGCTATTCGCCCTCTTAGCTGATTCCTAAAGTCATAGACTTTACACATTTACACTATACATATCACACATGATTGAAGGAATAATTTACTCAAAAAGGAAATTTTCACAATTGTCTTTTTAACCCAGATGGTATTTTTCTTGTTTATTGCTCTAATATTTTTTTAAATGAGCGCTGCATGTTGGAAATAGTGTTGTTGCGACATCATCATCTATAGATTTACTTTTACATACTGTAACCTTTAACATTTTTTTCTTATCAAGCTATACCACTATACCATTCAAACAATATAAACCTAGTTCTAAAGCAGGCAAATATTTTATATTATAACTCAAATCCACTAAAACCTCAATAACTCAAACCCACTAAAACCTTCTGACTCAACAGTGGAATTGCCATTTATCTAGAAAATACTATGGCCTGTCCAAGCAAGACCCAAAATGACCAGCCTTTCTTTGCTGCATGCTAAAACAGCCTTTAGTTTTGATGCTCTGACAATCTGGAAGTCGCTACCCTGGAATATTCATCAATCTCCTTCTGTTACCAAGGAGGAAAAACTCTTTTTATTTAGCATTTGATTGTACACTTACTAATTTTTACAGCCACAAAAAAAAGCAGTTCTGTTTTTGCACTAACCACAGTTCCTTGGTTCTTGATTGTTAGACATTATCAACATTTAGAAAAAAAAAAAAAAGAAAGAAACAACTGCATTCTTTTTGTTCATAAATCTCCAGATTCTGGGAACAACTGGCGTGAACAAATGGCATCTTGTGTTCAAGCCTTCTAATGAAATTTCCAAGAAACTGAAAAACAAATCACACAAACGATGTTCATGATTCAGTTTTAAATCTATAAAGTAGTAGTCAAGTAGCCAAATTAATAAATCTGTTTAAATCAGTCTTAACCTCTTGGGTACTTGCTAAAATACAAATATATTTCAAATACATTTGCCATCAAAATCACACAGAAACACTAGAATAGAGAAGTATACTTATAACTTTTATGGTATTCTGCACCCTGTCATTTGTTATACTGTAGGTCTGACTATTCATATCCTAAACTAAAATGTTAAGCAAGGAATAAAACACTTGGGGGCGTGCTAATATAGGAAAATAATCAACAATGGAGTGGTGTGATGCTCCCCTGTTCCTGTTACCACCCCAAAGTTAATTACTTTCTAATAACAGCACATACCAAAGTTTTTTTTCCTCTTATACCACAGCAGTTTGTGAACACATCATCCTTTTTATCCATTTAATGTCAAACATCCATGAAACAAGTTAGTTCCTTTTATCGCTTATGGTATAGCAGCTACAAACAGTCATTTTCTCACTTTCTTTTGAGGGTAAAAAGCAAAAAAAATGCAACTTGTTACCGAGAAACAACCAACAGTGGCATCATTCATAATGAAGACTCTCCTGTGGTGGAAAACAGCTTTAAATGTATGGCTTTATTCTGACACTGACATCACTGACATTGGAGACTCCTTCCATAAATGTTAAATAAACAAATCCCATTACAGAAATAGCAATGATTCTATTTTTTTTTTTTTTCGTTAAGTAACAAAATGTTTTTAATCTTATTATTATTATTATTTTTAGATTAGATGGAGTGTCCACCATACAGGTCCCTGTGGATTAACTGGTGGTCATGTTAATCCTTCATCACTAGAATTACAGTACGCTCAGGATGGCTGCTCGTATTTGTACCAGTACATGTACTTCGTTGCTTTATGCTTGTTTTATGTGCTTCACTGTTTGCGGTAGCCTGGTGGGTTTTGACACTCCTGCTGATTTCCCCTCATCAAGCCAGTACTGTGGCCAACCACCAAGCCTGTGTTTGGTGTTTGTGTTGTTTAAGTGTGAGTTTGGTGATAAAAACAGAGCAAGTGGATTGTTTTAATGATGCTTCCTGCTAGAGCAACTTTCTCGCCGACGCCGGAATATAATAGCTTGCAGGAAAAACGGATATCTGTTTTAGAATATCTGTTTAGCTCTGTTCACATTGTTTCTGAAGCTGGAGTCTGTAATAAAATGTCAGCTCTGATTAAACGCTCGTCTCCAGATGCCTGTGAATTAACTCAGCATGAGTGAGTTGCTTGCAGGTTTAATTTGCTGGTGGATAGCAATACAGACAGTATTACCACCTCACACTGCCAGTGTCCCTGGTTTAATCCTGAGCTCAGGTTGCTGGCTGTGTTGTTTTTATTTTTTTGGCATGTTCTCCACTTTTGCATGGGTTTCCTCTGGGATCTCTGGTTTCCTCCCTTTGTTCAAAAACATGCAGATTGCCTACAGTTGTGAATTGCCCCAGGTGTGAATGAGCGTGTGAGTATGTGCCCCATTCGGGGGTGAATTCTCTCGCCTTGCGTCCAGTTTTCCTGGGATATACTCCACATTCACCTCAACCCTGACCAAGTGCCTGGTCATAGGCAAATATAAAGAATATACTGTAACTCGAAAGCCTAAGCAGAGGTTAACATTCACAGCAGATATTATTATTCCACCTCATTAAACTCATCAGCTAATTACAAAAGACTTCATGGGCTGGATTTTGTGTATTAGAAGAAAGAGCAAACTCATAAATCATGCTTGTGTGTTGCATCTTAACAAAATGGTGGCTAATAGCTAATAATTAGCTAATTCAGCATTTTTTAATCAGAAGAACAGGAGGCCTGGGATGTCCAGTCTTATCCATAAAAGGTTCAGAGTAGTTGCATGTTTTCGTTCCAGACATCTAGAACCACAACTCATTTCACACTTGCCCTTTACGGATTAAATTAGACATCCTGCTTAAATAAGAGTTACTTATCTCCATCTATTGGGGATTAAATGAACTGCATGTTTGAAAGATGGGCTGTCGAATTATTTCTGAATGATAATCAGTTTCTGCAGCGACGCTTGGGTCGTGGGAGGCTAAAATCTAATCTATCAGTTGCTTGACAATTAAACTATTAGTGCTGAGCAATGGATTATATCACAAGGTCACGTTGATGGCATAATAAGAATGATTTGGGGAAAACTTCTACACACACACACAGAGAGGAAGACAGGTTTATTCTGAAAAGTTGTAACCCTTTGTCATTTGTCCTTTTGTCTAATTTGTATTGACTGGACACTGTGTGTTTAATCTAATTACTTTTAGTTTCTCCTCCAAAGACATTTCGTGGAAAAAGGATGATGGAGTAAACAATCCACCTCCTTCCTATTCAGTGCACTGCGACTGTATTTCTTGCGTTCTCTCAAACACTGCAGATGACGTGTCACACTGAAAAATATCAGCCCAAATGGAAATCAAATCTAGGGGGCGTGTACTTGTATGTTATAATCTGACACAACTGTTACTGATAGGCTCACTTCTTGTTATATTGTACTATTCTAGGTATTTTGCTTAGGTGTTTCCGCTGTGCTTGGTTCGACAAAAATCCAAAATAATCTACTCTATGACATTTGTTAAAACATTTGGATAATTATCTGATGGGGATGTTAAAAGTTAAATATATCTTATATACCTTTTATTGATCTTTTAAAAGCCAATTTATACCAGAAGCCCCTGATTACATACAAGTCTACAAATTCACAATTACAGATAGTAATATTTTAATTCTTTTCTACTTAACTAATAATAACATCTAATAATGTGAAGGTAAATTTTTGACTTGAAATACTAACCAACCCACAGCAGATAGACTTCTGACAGAACTTCTGTAATCCTGTGACACTTATATAACACTTTATACATGCAATAATTTTTTTCTCTTGCATCTTTTTGCACTATTAGTAATTTTGTAATTGTAAATTATTTTCTTATGTCCTTAATGTATATCATAGGCTGCTGGAGGATTCACAGAGTAAGAATTTCATTGTATGGTGTAACAGACTGTTTCCTGTACATATGACAATAAACTCTCGAATCTTGAATCTTGAATAAACCTAATAATGACTATTTATAATCTATAATCACTTCGAACAAAGTGATTTTATGTTTTTAATCCGAACATCACGTTTAAATCAAATGGAATTGTTTTTCATATCTAGCAAATATTTTTTTAAAAATCAACTGTCATTTAAACTGTTATGATTTATTAATGTTCCATAAGCATATTGAACCATTTCTTTGCTTTAATCACCATGTACGGATCCCATCACTGAAAGCAGGTACAGATCTATTGTATATATTAACCACCAGATGGTGGTAATCTACAGTTGATTTCATACTAAAGCGTTAAGTGATTCTTATTCGCATACTTGAATTAAAATTCTTCTATTTAGGCTAACTAAATACATTGCATTATATCTGTTTATGATTTTATGAAAGAATATTAATTTGTATTAATCGATTGTTAAAGTAAGGGGATAAAATAAATAAATAAAAATAGTAATAAAAAAACAAAGCATGCAGTGCAGGTATAAAATAAAATAAGCCTCGGTTGGACTAGTCCAAAGGTGCAGATGGGCCCAGAATCCTTAATTAACACAAAAAGCCTTTTCAAGGGGGGGAAGCAGCAAAATAATGAGCTGGGTTTTATGCTCAGCCATATGGGAAGAGAGAGGAGAAATATGCTCCAACCTGTTAGCCAGAAAACACAGCTGTGCAGAGACACAAAGCACATTGAGAGTCTGTGATGAAGCAAATAAGTAGACACTGAGGTTGTGAAATGTGATTCAGTATTCAAAAGGTGCAATTCCAGGTGAGAGAATGTTTCGAAATTGCTAATTCTGGTGCAACAATTTAATAGTATTTTTTAATATTTTTACTATTTAATCAAAGACAGTTCATATTTACATTTACAGAAATGACTTTTGGCCAAAATGTACACAACTTTGCTTTGTTAGTCTGGCAGTAGAGCTATGAGTAAGAAAAACTTATAGTTGCTTAGCTCTCATTGTTAAAAATAGGGAATTACAATAATGTGATTTGTAAATAAGTGGATTCATATAACATCAGAATAAGGCTATGTTAAGTAAGGAATACATTACGACAGGATGTGCTGTTATAGGAAAATTATCAACGACGGATGGTGTGATGAGCCACGAAGACATGAAGCAGAGTGACTATTACCCTGATGTTGATTATTTTTCTACAACAGAATATCCAAAAGTCCTCTTACACCACAGCAACACTAACAATTTTTTATTTATGACAGAATGACATGTCATACTTTTTTCCATTTAATTCCAACTAATGAATTCCATGTAACAAAGTCTACAAAGCATGTTAGTTCCTGTTATCACTTAGGTCATAGCAGCTACAAACAGTCATTTCCTCACCATCCTCTCTTTTTTTCTCACTTGAAGCTGATAAGGGGAAAAAATCATGTCATGTTACTGAGAAACCACAGATCACTCTTTCCCTAAGAAAACTTAAGATTACAACTTAAGATTACAAAGAAAAATTAAAAAAAAAATTTAAAAATTTAAAAAAAAACAAGGTTTTCCCCACAAGATTACTAGCATCACATAACAATCATTAATTTATTATGAGGAATTATAAGTTATTGTAAGTTGTGTAATCTTTCCATCAGTGCACTGAGAGCTTTTTTTTTTTTTTTTTTTGAGAATTGCAGTTGAGAAACACTGATACAAATCAGACAATTTAAAGCTTTTTCTCAGTAGTAGTAGTAGTTTGAGGTTTATATTTATTGGTTGTGGCACCCTCTTGGGAAACACGATAATTTTGGCTTCAGATCAGCCTAGATTCATTTATTTCCCAATTTCTAATAAATAGGAGTCCCTGTTTTGTCTTGCATTGGTCTTTTAAGATTAAATTAGCAAACAACAATCAAAATTTTGGTCAACTTTGACAACCTTTTTTGGATTTTCTAAGTATTCCCTGTTGCAGTTTTTTAAATGTACTTCCATGTCTTTGAACAGGTTCCATTTTATCCTGAAGGAGGCAGCATTTCACAAGACATGAAAGCATCCATTGTCTGTATCACTTGTCCTACACAGGGTCTTGGGGGAGCATGCCTTTGGACTGGGGAGGAAACTGGAGTCATGGAGAGAAGAAGATGCAAGCTCCACGCATGCAGGAAGGAGGTGGGATTTAAGCCTCCAACCCTGGAGAGACAGGTATTACTGTGAACGTTCTGTTTTTTTCAGCATCCTTTGCTCACTTTGTACTCTGCAGCATGATTACAATACAATTACTATCTCATTTTACACACAGTATACGTGTTCTCTTCATCATGAGTCAAAGTCTTTGATAAGTGTTAATTCCACAAACTGACTTTTCGTTATCTGGCTCAAACTGTCTCTCATAAGCAAATATTATTCAGAATATCTTTAATTCTTTGTCAAAAATTGTTTTGTCTGAACAGTGCAGTGCAAAAGATAATGCAGTGAATCATCTTCCCAACAAATAAGAGTCAGCTCTAGCAAGATTGATGAGAAATGTGTCTTTTTAATGTTTCTTTGACCTCCACGTGGATGTAGCATAGACAGTATGAATGCAAGGGTTTGATTGCATCGCTGTTTGTTATAAAAATTGATAGTGATAGTCATAATATACATTTTTGGCATTTTTTTAAAATATTGCTATTGCAGCTGAATGAACAGCCATTTAGGAGCCCAAAGATCTAATTGATATTGATAAGTTGAGCTGATCTGATTCATTTAATCAGATCGCATCACAATAATCAGTACACATGCAACAAACAATATACACCATCCATTCTCTGTCCCGCTTATCTTACACAGGGTCGCGGGGATCCTGGAGCCTATCCCAGGGGACTCCAGGCGCAAGGAGGGGGACACCCTAGACGAGTTGCCAACCCATCACAGGGCACAATCACACACACACACACACACACACACACACCCATTCAAACACTATGGACAATTTAGCGAATGTAGCCAATCAGCCTACAGTGCATGTCTTTGGACTGGGGGAGGAAACCGGAGTACCCGGAGGAAACCCCCAAAGCACGAGGAGAGCATGCAAACTCCACACACACAGGACGGAGACAGGAATCTAGCCCCCAACCCTAGTCGTGCAAGGCTAACCGCTAAGCCACCATGCCCCCCCACAACATATACCATATATCGCAATGTAATAACATATGGCCTTCCAAGACGGCACAACCCAATAAATAGCAAAAACCAAAATGTCCTAGTGAGACTGGATTGAGTGTAACACAACAGTGAATATTAAGTAGAACGGATCTGCAAAGTGTGAGTTTTTCCTCTGGGTGTGATTGAGAGGCACATTGAGGCACAGCTCCAGGGTCCCTGGTTTGATCCTGAGCTCAGATTACTGTCTGGTGGTAGGTGGTTTGACTACTCTGAATTGTGTGTGTGTGTGTGTGTGTGAGTGTATGTGTGAATGTGTGCATGGTGTGATGGACTGTCATACCACCCATAGTGTATCCACACCTCTCAACCAGTGTTCCTGGGTGTTCCTGGGATAGACTCTGAATCCACCACCATCCTGACCAGGATAAACCATTTACTGAAAATAAAAGAATCAATATTAGTAATAAAATAATAACTCTTAGGCAAATAAATACTATATCACCTGCTCCATAGTTCTCTCAAAAGCATGAACAGACAACAGGAGCGTGTAGATTTGCAATCACACTGTGAGCATCTGCAAACATGCAGGCAACTGCATTCTTCAGCTGATGTTAATAAAGGGCTTGGGCAAGACCAAACAGATCCTGCATGGCCGCCATTACTCTTTTTAGCCCTTAGGGGAAAACGTTCATCTATTTTCCAGATTTTCCTGAAAGGTGCAGACCCCACCCTTCAGAACCCACAACGACTTGCAATGACAATACATGACTGACCGAGTTGTTCTATCTGATTATCATAGTGTCAAGCAAAGAGTAACGTTTTCACCTTTACTACCAGATTGGTATTTTAAGTCTCCTAAAGTAAAATCCTGACACTTTTATTTCCAGTCTTAAAGGAGCTGTACAGCAAAAAGTAATTGTAATTGTAACAAGTATTGTGAAAAATTAAGATTTAAAACTGTACAAAACATTAATATCAAATGGTAATGGGAAGGTGTTGAGGCCACAACTTACACTTAATATTAATATTAATTCAGGGCTTTATTAAAATATAATCACCATATCACCTCAGTGGCTCCTTACTTTTGTCTACTTATAAACTGTAGTTTATAAATGTGCTTTATATTAAATTTCACTTGGTTTTACAGCAACTGGCTGGAGTTTCATTATATATTAACATTATTCTAAGAACAACTAGAATTTACAAGGTCTGTAGCCGTCCAATGTGTGGAAACGGGGTTTGAGAAATTTCTAGATAGGGTTGCCCAAAACTGTTGAACTTAAGGCATATAATAGCTTTGTATCATTAATATATCTTTAAAAATGAATCCTGAGGGAGCAAACAAAGATTTAAAAAAATAAAGAACCATGGTACATTTTAAAAATCTTTTAATCTAACATCAGAATCCCCAGTGGCATCATTTGTAGGGTAAAGGTCTAATGTAATTGTCCAGAAACGCTGAATGCCAGTGTAATTGCCTAGATTGTGATCTAAGAAGAGGTCTGGGAGTTATTTTTTACACCCGAAACAAACAAGAGCTCCTACTTTGAAAGCTTTTTAGTGTTTTTGTTAAATCTAATAAAAACTACATGCTGTTTTAAGAGCCTCTGGTGAAACTTTACCTCTAATTCACAAGTTATATCTGAAATCTGAAGGAAGATGTTGGAGGGGTTGTATATTTCTCTTCAGATTTACAAATGGATCAGTCAGTATCTCAGTCAGTAAACTGAGGAAAGAGGCCCCGATTGCTTTGTGTATAAATAGTGGGAGTGAAACATGATGGAATGGTTTGGAGTAAGAATCTCGCTCTGAAGCTCTTCAAACAAAATTGTTGTGAGAATTGGAAGGTTGATGGTTCACATATTGTAAGTGAGCATGTTTAGCCTCTCAAATCTCCCTAAGATGATAATAGTAAGTGATATTTTCTATTTGTCAGGGAATATTTATTATCCCAGAATTTGGTCCAAACTTAATTTCTCACTGCCACACATGTGACATTCAGCAACGCATCAGGAGCGCAGAATTAATATTAAATTCAATATAATAGAGACGCGACTAATAGAGGACTACAATGAATTATGAATGATGGTGTGACAATGAATAAATTATGGTGTGGCAAAGTGTGTAGTTAATGATTACATGATTATATCATTGATTTTATTTAAGATGGAAAGAAATCAAATTTCTACAACATTTGACTCAAATGCCATCAATCACTCACTACATCTTTAGTGTCTTCTTGGCTCTTGATTTTTCATCATTGGATAACGAGTTGCTGAAGGTATGACCACCAATTACCGTCAACACACACTGTAAAACCATTTGTACACAGACTTTTTCACAAAATAGCATTCCCCGATGAAAACTGCTGCCACTACAGCCTACTTTTTATACTTCAAATTATTTGTTTTTAGAAATAACACTGTTTATATGAAATCTTTTACTGATAATCAATTGCTTGTCATGATGGTTACACAAACAGTTTAATTAGACAGCATAAAAAAAATGCAGAAGTGAATGAAAATACAAATTGTGAGTGCTTACAAAACCTTACACATCCTGCCAAAGTCTCAAACTCTTAACGTTAAATCATTCGTGTAAAGCAAATATATACAACAGTACAAATCAGCGCTAACCCGTTTAGATAAAATGCAACTTTTCTGCTTTTCCTGAATAAACTGAAATCTGTGTGTGTGTGTGTGTGTGTGTGTGTGTGTGTGTGTGTGTCTACAAGGATAGGAATATAGGAATATCTGAAGATCACTTTGGACCTTGTGGGGACATTTGGCTGGTCCCCACAAAGAAAACTTCTTTTTATCTGATTAATTTATTCCTTTATTTAGCTTCTTATTTATTTATATTAAAAAAGAAAATAAACTAAAAGAGTTCAAATGTTTTCTTTTAGTTGCTGATGTAAAGGTTATGGTTACATTTAGGTGTAGCATAGCTGAAACTTGTGTGTGTGTGTGTGTGTGTGAAACTGGGTTTCACAACACTCTTGGTGGAGGTTCCTGTTTATGGCTTGCTTACCCGAACAGCCATGGGCTGTGTCCCAAACAGCATACTACAGCACTAGATAGTGTGCTAAAGTAATATTTATACTATGCCTATGTGAAGATTCTCTTCAGTAGATCTCTGTTAATACACTATTACATGTAATTAACATAGTACTGAATAGTACACCAACATAATACTTATCAGTATTAGTACTAGTGTGGCAGTATGTGATTTGGGACAGGACCCATGTCTTTCTTCATCTAGCAGGCGGCAGAATCAGACATTATTAGCCTGTGTGTGGAGTTTGTTCTCTTAGGAGACAATAGGGGGACCACATACACACACACACCCACACACACACACACACACACATATGCGCAAGTTGTCGGGCCAGTCTAGCAGCTCTGGTATAAATCAGGAAATCCCCCTAGTGAGGGAAGTTAGACTTTTTTTTTTAGCTGAAAGTGAATGACTTGGTTTGAATTTGTTGCATTTGTTGCCATGTTGCATGCGGTTTGTGTGCGCGCGCTGGCGTTTTGAGAGCAATTCGAGCACTGGGACCCGGGATTCCTGTAGCTGCGCGCGCGCAAACACACGCGCACTTGCACACACACACAAACACGCACACACACACACACACACACACACGCACTTGCAGACGGGAAAGGAGAGGAGAGAGGACGGAGAGGGCTCGTGAGGAACTGGGCTGGAGGTAAGCTCTTCTGTAGCATCCACTGCGTTATTCCTCCTGTGTTTCAGGTGTCTTTTGCTTTCTGTTTCATGTTTATTTCAGTAATGTGGGTGAGCGCGCGCGCGTTACACCTTTTCTTTCTTAAAAACATCAGTTCTGCTGCTTTGAGATTTTTATGGTGCGAGAAGGAAACACCTTAAGGAAGCAAAAGAGCCTTAAGTATCCAAAGAAACCTTAGTGAACCCTTGAGATAGATAGATAGACAGATAGATAGATAGATAGACAGATAGATAGATAGATAGATAAATAGATAGATTAGAGAGGATTCCAAGTAGAATCCTTCTAGGAAGCCAGGAACAACTAACTATTTAAAGAACCCTCAAAGTGCCATTAAATGTTATTTTCTATCTATCTATCTATCTATCTATCTATCTGTCTGTCTGTCTGTCTATCTTGAATGTTATTTTCTGTCTATCTATCTATCTATCTATCTATCTATCTATCTATCTGTCTGTCTGTCTGTCTATCTTGAATGTTATTTTCTGTCTGTTTATCTATCTATCTATCTATCTATCTATCTGTCTGTCTGTCTGTCTGTCTGTCTATCTATCTTGAATGTTATTTTCTATCTATCTATCTATCTATCTATCTATCTATCTACCTCATGGGTTCTCCAAGGGTTCTTTGGATATTTAAGGCTCTTTATTTAAGGCGCTTCCTTATGGTGGAATTTTCCTCAGAACTTTCCTTCATTATACAGAGTGTCCCAAAAGTCTCCATACGAGGGGGACTGTGTTCGCCAGCACCATGTCGGTTGTGCCTTCGTCAGTCGATGTTCGTGGACGTCCACTTCTCGGACGTTTCATAGCACTTCCAGTCTTTTTGAATTTGTTAATAAGTTTGGCAACAGTGTTGTGTGTGATGTGCTTGCCATGTTTCCTGTTAAAGTCCATCGCAGCCTTGCGACAGTTTCCCGATCCAGCCATGAGAATGATTTCAATACGTCCTTCTTTTGTCAAAGGCATTCTTAAATTAAAAAAAAATGAACTAAAAGACATTTTGCTAAGAATTGTTCATTTCTCCTGTATATGGAGACTTTTGGGACACCCTGTAGAACCTTTGTGGGGTCCACCCAGAGGAAGTTCCATTTAGAGTGCTAGATGGAAAGCTCATAAGGAAGTAAAAAAAACGTTAACTATTCAAAGAACACTTGGTGAACCCAGGGGATGGATGGATAGATAGATAGATAGATAGATAGATAGATAGATAGATAGATAGATAGATAGATTAGAGAGGATTCCAAGTAGAACCCTTCTAGGAAGCCAATAACAACTAACCATCTAAAGAACTTTTAAAGCTCTCTTGAATGTTATTTTCTGTCTGTCCGTCTGTCTGTCTGTCTGTCTGTCTGTCTGTCTGTCCGTTGGATACTTAAATCTATTTTGCTTCCTTAAGGACATTTACTTGAAACCCCCTCTAATAGGAAACCACTATCCAACTATTCAAAGAACCATT
Organism: Pangasianodon hypophthalmus; assembly: GCF_027358585.1. Lineage (NCBI taxonomy): Eukaryota > Metazoa > Chordata > Actinopteri > Siluriformes > Pangasiidae > Pangasianodon > Pangasianodon hypophthalmus. The sequence goes on along the minus strand of NC_069730.1, from coordinate 3,994,705 downwards.
GAGGAACTCATGGGATAGATAGATAGATAGATAGATAGATAGATAGATAGATAGATAGATAGATAGATAGATAGTTTTCCTATTAGAGAGGATTCCAAATAGAATCCTTCTAGGAAGCGAGTGGATATAAAAAGTATTCACACCCCTGTCACTTTAAAGCTTGAAAAGATGTGACTTGATTTATCTTGGTTTCATTTTTTCACATCACAAAACCATACCATTTTAACAGGGATGTGTAGACCTTTCTTATATCCATCATATCCATCATATCTATCATATTTATCATATTTATCATATTTATCTGTCTATCTGTTTATCTGTTAAAGGTGCTCAGGTGTTAAATTGGGATTTGGTATATGGTAGAGCCTTACTATTTTAATGGGTGCCAGAATTTTTGGAACAGTGCCATTTTGAATTTAAATGATTATATAGAATCTTTAACATTGATATCAGATATTAATTTTTGATAGATCAGTTTTTGTCTTAAGTCATTACTTTAACTAACTAGAGTTACTAACGTAACCTTAAAACTAACGAAAAACATTAAATGAATGGAATATTTGTGATGTTTTTATCACAAAGTGGTCATAACTTTTCTTATGATGTTATTAATATGATATCCAGCATAATGGCTTGTTTGGATTCCTATAATTTTTACATGCAACGTGAGTAACTTTAACGACCTGCTGCTTGAAGTACTGTACGTTCAGTTCTAGCTTGTCTCTGGCGAACAGCTGTATGTTTGTCATGCTCGCCAGATGCTGCTTCTGTTTTTAATTTTGTTTTGGATAAACTCTTTGCTTCGCTTACTTTTAGTTCGCCGCTGGAAAGTTCTATACAAATGTCAAGCTTGCCCTGGAAAAATAAAGCTGTCTGTTAAATTGCCTGAATGGAAAAATTCCATCCTGATCGACTTGCATATTAATCTTTATAATTAACACGTGATCCTCAGTGACATCCAGGATTTGTTTTGTAATGAAATTCTGAGTTGTCTTTCATCAGCACATTGGTCTATTTTTACTTACGTACCCTCAATGCGTCAATGCGGTTCTTCTACCTAATGACAGTGGTGCAGTGGGATTTAGCCCTCACTTCATGTCTACCTAAAGAGAGCGATGCAGTGGCACTTTAGTCCTGTAGTCTATCCATCTCTCTTACCACCTCATCTATACACACTGCCCAAACAGATCAGCTTCCAAAGCTTCAACTTTCACGCTAATACCACCAGCGTCAACACTCTCATCATCTCGTAGATTGCTAAGTAGCCGAACCGAGTCTGGAGCATTGAGCATTGAATTCTGGAGCATTGAGTTGACCAACATCTCCAGTTCTTCTTCACTGGATTTCTCATTAATATGTTGTTGAACATTTCTGGAAAATGATAAAGGAGAAAAAAACTCTTTCTATTTTAGGGACTAACAGCGAAAGCGTTATCTCTTATGTTTGGGATCATGCTAGAGATCGTATGTTTGAGATTATACTTTTAAAACCACTTTTTCCATAGTGTTCACTCCCTATTTCTTTCTTCCATTCAGAAGGTGGAGGTGGGCGAAAATGAATTCTTTTAAGGATCTCCCAAAAAGACGTAAATACTTATAACAAAAGATAAGATAATCCTTTATTCGTTCCCCAATGGGGAAATTTGCAATAGAAAAGCTTGGGCTCGTCCGGGATTTGAACCCGGGACCTCTCGCACCCAAAGCGAGAATCATACCCCTAGACCAACGAGCCGCTGTTGGTTTAGCAGCATCATACGAACACTTTTTGTAACCACTACATATTAATGTTTAAAAATAACTTGAAAAGTGGCATTTTTGGGGTTGTTTTTATTCTGTCGGCTGGGATTTTTGTTTTTACTCAGCAAGTACAGGTAGAGTATGATGTAATTTCTTTAAATACAGTAACACGATTATATCATGAACCAGGTGGAACGCTTTGGTAGTTTGGTATGAAAATTTAATACAGCCACATGAATGGCTCTACTCACGTTGGGCTTGTCACCTCGATCTCATCATTAGTGTTGGTCTTTGGCATTTGTGGTGTTGATTCAGTGTGATATGAATAGCTCTTTATGTTCAGTGTTATAAAAAACAGCATGTGCAGAGAGATGGTATATAAGTGCAGGTGAAATGAAGTTTGTTTGCTTGAATGAACATGGCATTCTATGGGCAAAGCAGCATTTCTGTCCTTTCACTTCACCTGCATTAATACTTTTCATCCTCACTTCCCGATGCCATTTCTTTCGAGAAGCGATACTGTACGGCTTACGTCAGATTTGGAGTAGAGGTTGGAAAAAGGTCATGGTTGATCTTTTACAGAGTTACATTCTTTACTAGTGAGATATGTGGCTTGCTGAAGATGTGCTCTATGCACTGCTGCATGCTTGGGTGGGACTCGGAGTGGAGTCGAGCAGATTTTAAGGAGAGAAATTGTCTTCAGATCAACACATACACATTACTTTATCAGTTAAATACACATACACATTACTATATCAATTAAATACGCATACACATACATATCACTATATCAATTAAAAAAAACATTTAGCCTGTTCTTGTAACACCTTCATGTATTCTTCACTTAGAGATGTTTGAAAATTAGGGACTATGGCACACTTCTTCTTTTATAAGGAATGAATATAGTTGTGCGTTACCAGTTTAGCTGGGTATAGGTGAGTTGGCACATGAATACATCAAAACTGGAACTACTTTTCACTGCTCCAGTGTCGTAAAATCATAAAAAAGAGAATTTAATTGTTGTAGTTTGAATGAACTTCTATGAGCTTTGTAACTTTATATGTATTTTATGAGAGTAAGTCAAATGAAAACCATAAAATTGTATAAAATCTTCTTATACAAAACTTTTCATAGAATGTATACAAAGGTCAGTTTATTTGAATTGAACTAACGAGACACTTTTTTGACACGTATTTGCAATAACCAAAAAAATAGGATCTTCATTTGACTCATAAAACATGCCATGCTTGTTTTTAAGGGTTTGCTTGCACATATGTGGCACAGTATACACCTGCATCTGTTACTTACAAAACCCAAAAATAAAATACCTGCAGTACACTCGTACACTAGATAAGGAAAACCATCTGATGAATGGCTCAAGATGGCTGCCTTGTTTGGGTTGTTTGGAGTGTTCTCAGAAATAGACACTATGCGTCCATGTGCTGCAGTCCTAAAGTAAATAGTGGGCTCGGTATAGCACCATGTGACACCGTGTCTGCAACCGGCTACACAAACTAGCATTGTGTCACGAATTGCGTATTTACGTACAATTTTAGACTGTTATTGAGTACTAACACTAACCAGTTTTCCTATTATGTGTAGTGCTTGAATTTTAAAAACCACTCATATCACCTTCAAACCTACCGAAAGGTCCGTTTTGCGTACCAGTCTTCTGGATTTTCAGGATTAGTAAATACTTTTGAATTTAAAGTCAGAGTTTTTGATTTGAGACGCAGCTCATGACAACAATCACGATGACAGTGGAAAGTTTTAGAAAGAAACAAAGTGCTTTATTTTGTTTAACATTGCTCTGCTTGAAAACGCTAAATATTTTACAGGTTAACTTAGAATCTAGATGGTCAGGATGTTCTGGCTCTGACATGCCATCTAATGGATGTCAATTTTAAACTTCCAGATGTGCATAAGATAACTCAAGGGACATCATGGCGCTTGCATTTGGTACTTGCATTTGGCACACGAACGTAAGGTCATTTGTCAAGTATATACCGGCTTTTGGAGCAGTGATTGTACAGTGATTGCTTTTCTGTGTGTCACGACTGCAACGCACTGATGAAAATGAAATGCTGTGTAGGGGGAATGAATTTGCTTCTGAAGCACTCAGCATTTAATTCTTAAAAAAGCAATCACCTACTGATTTCTTTTCATTAAAGAGGTCAAGTGACATAAGAGGAAGGGTTTGCTTTCCAGTGTGGAATGTTTTCTGTATGTCAGTAATGAAAAGCGATACAGTATGTGTATTGCATTTCACATTATTTCACCAGTGATTGTGATCGCACAGATTCTGGCACAGAATCATTCACAGTGAGTCTCTTTCATACTCCGATTACGCTCTACTGTAATTCAGTCGCCGTGTTTCGCACAAATTTATCGCTGATGTTGTGTAGGTCCTATGATAAAAGACACTCATCCACTCTTGCTGTGTCTTGCGTTCTGATTTTAGACGTCTTCTCAGGAGATGTGACTTCCGTACAGAGTTTGAGGCTGACCAGGCATTGGACTGTGTGTGTGTGTGTGATTGTGTGCGCGCTATTTAGTGACAGTGGTTTCAGGGCGTTTGCTGATAAACATGGTCTGGTCCTGCTCTCCTCTTAGCCTGTGTAAATATTTATTGCAACAAATCCTGCCTTGTCTTTCCCAAACCTGGTGGGGAAGCTAGCAGAAACAGCAGCGATGGTCTCTTTTGTTTTTTCGTTCAACGCACACACCCACCCACACACACACACATACACACACACACACACAAACATCTGTTCCAGTTGATTAGGAGTACAGGGGTGGGTGTGTGATGGTTGCATTGTTCTCACAATGATTAAATACCGTGTTTGTTTTTTATTCAATGTGTTTCCGATTGTGAGCAAAGGAAAATTTAAGGAAAATATTTTTATAACTTTCCAGTAATTTTTTACTAATCATGATCGTCACTTGTTTCCACAACACAACCTCCTGAGATCACCTCGTACCGTGCCGTACTACTGTATGTCTTGTGAAAAAGGGCTATATGTGAGCATGTATGATTTACAGCGAGTTAAAGGTGGAATTTATTGTTATTGTTGTGATAATTATTGAGAAAAGGTACAAAGGAATTATAATTTACACAATGACTATTTACCCAGGAAATATTTCACAAGATGAATAAAATTAGTAATTATTTCTGATTGTATGGTCAGAGTTTCGAGGCGTTTTGAGACGCAGCTCATGACAATAATCACAACGACAGCGGAAAGTTTTAAAGAGAAACAAAGTTCTTCATTTTGTTTAACATTGCTGTGCATGAACTCACTAAACATTTTACCAAACATTCGAATTAGAATCTAGACGGACAGTGATGTTTTGCCATCTAATGGATGTCGATTTTAATCCTCCAGATGTCCGTAACATAACAATCACTAGCAAAGTATACCACAAGAACATCTTAAAGAATTTTGCTTTACAATTAAATAAAGAAAAACCTTTTTTAAATTAATGATATGACTATCTATAATTTGTTCAGCATGTGTCATTTTGTTGTTTCTACAATTATGTTGACTCTCTTTATTAAGAAAGCAATAAATCACAGTGGGGCATGCTGTAGAAAAATAATCAATGATAAAAAAGTTGGTTTATACTTGTTGGTTTATTCCTGTTATACCACATCATTTTGCCAGCTACAATGTTTTATTTATAAAATAGTATGTCATAGTCTTTTTATCCATTTATAATTACATTTATTTTTGTATAACGTCATGAAAAACAAGTTATAAACAGCTATAAACACTTGTTCCCTCAACAGCCTCTCTTTTTTCATTCTCTTGAAGTTATTAAGACAAAAAGCAGCTTACAATGTTAGTGATGGGGAAATAATGAGAAACACAGTATTAAAATAAAAATTACAAAATTTATTCCAAAACAAATAAAATAGTAGTGCATATGTAGTGAGTGTTATACAGAAAAGTCCCAGAGATAAAGTCCCAGCGATAAAGTTCCAGAGAAGTTCCAGAGAAAAAGTACGAGAGATGACATTCCAGAGATAAAGTACCAGAGATGAAGGTCCAGAAAAGAAGTTCCAGAGACAAAGTACCAGAGACAAAGGTCCAGAGAAGAAGTTCCAGAGACAAAGTACCAGAGACGAGGGTCCAGAGAAGAAGTTCCAGAGACAAAGTATCAGAGACGAAGGTCCAGAGAAGAAGTTCCAGAGACAAAGTACCAGAGACGAAGGTCCAGAGAAGAAGTTCCAGAGATAACGTACAAGAGACCAAGATCCAGAGAAGAAGTTCCAGAGATAAAGTACCAGACACGAAGGTCCAGAGAAGAAGATCCAGAGATAAAGTGCAAGAGCGAAGGTCCAGAGAAGAAGTTCCAGAGACAAAGTACCAGAGACAAAGGTCCAGAGAAGAAGTTCCAGAGAAAACATACCAGAGACGAAAGTCCAGAGAAGAAGTTCCAGAGAAAACATACCAGAGACAAGGTACCACAGACGAAGGTCCAGAGAAGAAGTTCCAGAGATAAAGTACAAGAGACGAAGATTCAGAGAAGAAGTTCCAGAGATAAAGTACCAGACACGAAGGTCCAGAGAAGAAGATCCAGAGATAAAGTGCAAGAGGCGAAGGTCCAGAGAAGAAGTTCCAGAGACAAAGTATCAGAGAAGCAGTTCCACCTCTTTGTGGTTACATGTGGTCATGTAAGGAATAAGATATGACAAACTGTGTGGGTATATAATTTTATATAATGGGTATATGAAAATAATCCACGCCGGGGTGGTGTGATACCGTTACCACCCAGAAGTTGATTGTTTTTTCATAACCGCACAGCATGCACTGTGTTATTCAACTTATACCACAGCGTTTTGCCAACAATTACAATGTTTATCCAAAAAAGGTGATCCAAGGCACATTTCCAGTTTAGATAGTTAAAAAGCCTTTATTTAAATGGCTATTTCATAGTAGAAATATTAAAAAAGAGGGAACAATTGTTCAGTTCTTCCCCATCAAAGAGCACCTTCAAACATACTCCACAGAACTTGTGAGATTTGTTTTTGGAATTACGATGTCTAGTTTATTAATGAATGATGTACGCATTTTAACAGTCTATAGCTAGGATCTGATGTTGTGGAACTTTATATTACATTATAACTATGATAAGCAGTCCTTCCCTAACCAGCCTCTCCTCTTCTGTCTCTCAAAAAATGCAGCTTGTCATTTTACCGAGAACTCAGAAAGCATATACTCCTCTGTCCTGACCAACCTTGGAAAGCACCATGACTGTTATAAAGTGCTGACCATCAACAATTATACATTTTTCTATGTTACACAACAACAAGTTTTTTAAAAATTAGTCGTAGATTACGTGGCGCATCTTCCTTACCAGTACCTGTGAATGAGCTGTTATTATAGAAACCATTACGTATTAGAATGAGTGTGTTAATATAAACTTATTGTTCATTTTGCTATACAGTCGGAGCTACTTTCCAAGACACAAAGAGAGAATTCAAGCATGATGTGGTATAAGGTGAACTAAACAGAGCAAAGTCATTGGCTAAGATACATTATCATATATTATTCATCAATGTAACGATTGGTATAGTCTGTACATCATATTGAATATTAGTGAGATTGTCACCTGCTGCTCACACGTGAGCAAGAGGATGAAGAAGAGTGAGGAAGAGTCAAACCGGTTCGAACCAGAGCTCTACTTTAGGGCTATTTGTTTCAGTTTAATGAACAAGAAGAGCCATGCTTTGTAAAGAGCTTGAATGACCCACTTTATCATCATCCTGCAAACTTCAGTGTGGAGTAACAAAGATGAAGTTCACAGAAGTTCAAGACACACACACAAGAAGGTTACTACATGATTGAAAAATTTATCACAAGCTGACCCCCGAATACATGTCTGTCACAGAGATTCTGCAAAACACAAAGTTGTGTCTGAAAGCCTAAAGTTCAGCTTTACGTCTGGTTTTACAAAATACTAACTTCAATTCAATTCATTTTTATTTGTATAGCGCTTTTTTTTACAAAGGTCATTGTCTCAAAGCAGCTTTACACAAACAAAAGTAAAAGTGAAGTGTGTGTGTGTGACGTCTCTGATGAGCAAGCAGGGCGACGGTGGCAAGGAAAAACTCCCTGATCAGGAGTGATAACAATGGAGACTCTTTAAAAAAAAAAAAAAATAACAGAAAACATCACCATATTCACAATTACACTCTTACCAAATCCATTTATCTGGAGCATCTGCCGTAAAATATCCCTGGGAATGAGTTGTTACTATAGAAACACGATCGTATTTGTATGAACGCATTAATATAAACCTGTGATGTGTCTTGCAGCTGTAACTACATTCAGAGCTGCTGTTATAGAAAAATCAACACTTTCTGACCAATCAAATTTGAGAATTCATCAGCGCTGTGGCGTAAAATGTATTTCACAATTCTTAACTTAAACAAATCCCCTTTATACAGAGATATGGTCATCTCTTTGCTTTTTGTCGTTATGATTATTGCTCTTTATTTGCTAACAGTGCTGTCTTTATGAGACGTGATAACGCAGGCTTGAACATCTGCTGCCCTGAAGGTTCACAAACTGCAACATCCTAGTGGTCTTTTTAAGCAAAAACGAATGCTAAGTTCCTTTGGATATTCCGTGCAGCTTTTTTCCCCCTTCCCGACTAACAACGAGACCTATTGTTAAATCTATCCAAGTTATTGTAGCCAAGGGATAGATAGAAAGTATTCAAAGGCTTAACTGTAACTCTAACCTGGGTGCTGTACTTTAGCAGCACAAACAATCTGGAAGCGTTCAATTTCAAGCCTAGTGAAGCGAGTCGTGCTGGTTCAGAGAGTTCAAAAAATGGCTTCTTTCCTTCCTTCCGTGGCTATTTTGGCATTTCAGTAAAGACGTGCTGAACAAGTCTAGTTTTTTGGTTTTTTTTTTTTTTTTTACCTAGCAACATACACATATTTACATACATATATACATACACAGTACTGTGCAAGTTTTAGGCATGTGCAAAGAAATGCTGTAGAGCAATGATGCCTTCAAAAATAATGAAATTAAATGTTTCTACATTTTAAAAAATACTATAAAGAGCAGTAAACAGTAATAAATGAAACAAAGGCAATATTTGGTGTGACGTTCCTTCGCTTTAAAAAAATGGTAGTCTCAGGTACAATGTGTGCAGTTTTATAAGGAAATGAGCTGTAAGATTTACTGAGCATCTTGCAGAAGCAGCCACAGTTCTTCTGGAGACTTTAACTGTTGCACTTGCTTTAACTGTTGCACTTGCTTCTTATTTTTGCAGCAAAACCCAGCAGCCTTCATTATGTTTTTTTTTTTTTGTCTGAAAAGTGTCTCTTATGTGATATTCTGCTTTCTTTACTGACATAAAAACATTGTTCTGTAACATTTAATTTTGTGCTGGAAAACTAACATTTGGAATTCTAAAATGTTTTGTACTGACTTGATCATGAAAGAAGTCATAAAATACAAATCTGTAACAAAGTTTGTACTAAAAAATATAGGGTGCCTAAGACTTTTGCACAGTACTATATATGTATGTATATATGGGTAATAATTTATAAATAATAAATAATGTATCTTTTGTTAAAACATATTAAGCATAGCCCAGATTTACCGAACTCATGAAACTTCTCCTTTTGTCTGCAAACACGTCTTGCACATCACATGGTATTGCAGTACTGTAATGTGGCTATTTTCAAACCATGGAAGGATTCTGTATTCTCAGTAGACTAAAGAATTTACAGCCAAAAAATGATCTGCATTTTGAAAACCTCGTTACCGTCCTGTGTTACCGTACCACATTACCACGTACCTTGCATTGTATTTGCAGAGAAAGAGGAGAAGTTTCATGAGCCCGCTAAGTCTCATCATATGTCATGACAAGCTTCTGCATGAAGTGGGAATAATTCTTAATTCTTAATTACTGATCACTCTTATTCATATAATGTAGTGGTAGACATGGGCGTGGTTTAAATTACACTGGTGCAGAATGTTGCATACAGAACATTCACGTAAAAGCTTGTGCCAGAATGTCGATATTCAGCGTATACAAAGTGCTGCATGAGAACGTTCTTTCTGTGAGACTGGGTTGGATGTCAAGACTGCATCCATTATAGAGTTATCAGTTACGTGTACCACAAGTTCATCATGTTATCATGGTATTGTTAGACTTTTGTTGTCACTACTGGTGAAATCTGATCTGTATTATTTAAATAATCATGTTTTAATAATCGTGTGTGTGTGTTTGTGTGTGTGTGTGTTATATAGTTGTAAAAGATGCAGGAGTAGCGCATTTCATCCCGAGAAGAGTGGACAGAAGGTCACCCGTGTGCCATGGCTCAGTTTAGGCTGCAGAACGTGGAGGACTTCTATGAGATCGGAGTTGAACTGGGCAGGTGTGTGCAAAAAAAAAAAAAAAAAAAATAGAAAAAAAAAATTCCTATAAAAATGAAACCAGCAATGTGTCACGTCTAAAGTAATGCAGGAGGTAGTAGCTCTGTACAGAAAATACGCAGATATTTAAGAATTGTACAGACAGAGTTTCAGCACTTAATGTGAATAAGGTATGATGAAGATTTCTGGAAATTTGTTGGCAGTGGACACTTCGGGCAGGTGCGGGAGCTGCGAGAGCGAGCTTGCGGCACCTGCTGGGCAGGGAAGTTTGTGAAGCTCCGTCGGAGCGTGAGCAGCCGTCTGGGCGTGGAGAGGAAGAGCGTGGAGCATGAGGTGGAGATCCTGCAGAGCCTGCAGCATGTCAACATCATGGCCTTGCGTGACGTCTTCGAGAGCCGGGCCGAGATTGTCCTAGTCGTGGAGCTGTGAGTAGCACAGTTTAACTTAATATACGTGATCAATAAACCACCTGTGGGTGTGCTGTTCTAGGTATATAATCAACGACGGGGTGATGTGATACAGCCTGATGCATCTGAAGTTTATTATTTTTCAATAACAACCAGTCGTGAAGTTTGTTTTGTCTCTTAAATTACAGCAATTTGTCACAGCTTACATTTCATATTAATTATAGTTTATAGTTACATTTAATGTCCCAGAAACAAGGTGGTTCTTGTTATTACTTATGTTGTAACAGCTAGAAACTGTCAGTCTGTTAATCAGCATCTTTTTTTCTCTCGTTTGAAGTTAATAATCAAAAATGCAGTTTGTCTTGTTACAGAGAAACCACAAAAACCTTTTAAAATAAAAAAAAATAGCAAGTGTGAAAGCATCTTGTATTCTCCTAAAAATGTACGTAATGTCTGTAAAGTTCAATAGGGAAACAAATGAGACTTATATGCATCAGTAATCTCTTTGGCTGTTCATGCAACTTTAATCCGAATCCAGTTCATCGTTCAGCGTAATCATGGATAGTTATCTCAGCTGGAGTGATATTTAAGGTTAGTGAAAAGTTAAATGTCTCATTGCGGCTGCAGTAGAACATGAGGCTTTAAAGGGTGGTAAGAGAATCTGAGTGGTATTAAGCAGATTAAATCTGAAGAACGTGACACTGCGACGTTTATATTTTTAGCACCTGCTTTTTGTCATATAGGCAGCTTGTATTTCGATCTGACTAATGTAGAAGATTAGCGTCGGGAAAAAAATGGGAGGATCACATAGCATGGGGAATACTGCTGCCTCTGCTAGGGTTGCTGAGGAACGCACAAGTACACACACATACACACACTCGCATGGATGGGAGGTGTGTAGGCTCGAATTTTCCGCTGGAGATGGATTTATGGACTTCTAAGCCCTGAAATGTGTCTCACGGGGACTGAGATGTCTGAGAAGACTGAGACTGAGAAAAGAATGCTGTTATTTTCTGATATATTGACATTTATATTCCCAAAGGAGCAGAAAGATTAAAGAAAGAGGCAAGAAAAATGGCTCTGGGGGCTTTTACCAACTTTCAGGAAATTTTGGGTTTTGATAAAGAGGCTAAATATTTATACGCCCCCATTTTTCATAAATAGGCCTTATTTGTATGAAGGAGAATGATGGTATAATAAAATGGTACGATACAGTGTGAAAGACAAATGGCCCATAGATGTCTCTTTTTGTATCCCATGGCTACAAAAAACATATATATATATATATCAATCATAACATGTCATTGTTTGTAAATCTTCTTACAGAAAGCTTCACCATTTCAAAGATTATAAATTTGTTAATTTCTTTTTATGTAAAAAATAAAACACTTAAAGGATGTGCTGTTATAGAAAACTAATCAGCGACGGGGTGGTGTGAACAGCGTTACTGTTACTACCCAATAACAGCAGGTCCTGAAGTGTTTTATTCCTCTTACGCCACAGCAATGTACCAACGATTACAATGTTTTATTTATTAACAGACAACACCTTGTACATTTTATCTGTTTATAGTTATATGTAATGTTTTGGAACATCTGTGATGCAAGTTAGTTTCCGTTATTACTACTTACTGTATGTTATAGTTAATAAACGCAAAAACCACAGCTTGTCATGTTACAGAGAAACCGGAAACCGAAAGTGTTACAAAGCGCTGACACTGGAGACTCCTTCCTTAAATGTTAAATAAATCTTCTTACAGAAAGCTTCACCATTTCAAAGATTATAGATTTGTTAATTTCTTTTTATGTAGAAAATCCAACAGAGAAATCCCTGTGTAAGTTGTTACTATAGAATATTAGAATGAGCTCATTAATATAAATCTATGATTTGCTTTACTATCAGAGCTGGTGTAATAGAAAAATAATTTTACATATACAATTAGGAAATGCGAAATGAGAAAGGTGTGTAACAAATATGTAATGAATCGTGTTTAAGATTTACAATTTTACAGTTTAATTTTAGATTATATTTAAAATTGTATGCCATTTTTGAACATTTTTTTCCTCATATATTTCTATTCATATTTGTGCATTATTCTGATAAACTATAACCCTCATAAGAAGTCAGTATTTATGGCATTTTAGGTCCTTTTTTTTAAAAAAGAATGTATGTATATACATATATATATATATATATATATATATATTTGTGTGTGTGTATATATATATATATATATATATATATATATATGTCTGTGTGTGTGTGTGTGTGTATATATATATATATAGATCTTATAGACAGATACAGTCATATAGTGAAAACTATATAATAATAGTGTCTGTCTGTGGTTTAGTATCCGTGGTGGGGAGCTTTTCGACTTCATCGCTGCGAAGGAAAACTTGATGGAGAACGAGGCCATCGACTTCCTGAAGCAGATTCTGAAAGGAGTTGGCTTCATGCACAGCAAACAAATCGCCCACTTCGATCTGAAGGTGAGGCAGAAAACAAGCTGCTTCTGGCTCACAGATACTGACGCCTTTACCTTCTCACATCTAAAGGCTCTATTTCTGTGCGAGTGCAAGTGTGGTGTGTTGCTAATTTCGCTAAGTTCTTTTTTTTTTTGCCTGTGGTTTTTTTTTTTTCTATTTTTGTAGTCAGAAACCAAAGCACCACCCTCAGGGGTGACACTGGAACACTGAAGTCATAAAGTGGTACTTTTGAGCCCACTTTTGTGTCGAAACATTAGCCTTACCACCTACTGAGACCCACTCAGCTCACACGCAATGACACAATGGTTTTTCCTGACTTCAAGTGCAGGATTAAAAGTCCTTTCTCTTGTGGATGTTCAGTACTGATGTCACTCCACTACAATGCAGATGGGTTTCTAATTAAATATAGCTGATCGAATTATTTTATTCATAATAAATTCCAGTTCCAGTTCCAGGAGTATGCTAGAGTATTAGCTTGTGAAAACAGCATGCTTAGGAGAGCTTGATTTTTAAACCCTTATGTCTTTTAGCATCTCAGGCTAGTTTTTCAGAGGAGGGAATGTCGGCTTGATTCAGTTACTCATGTAATATAAGTGGTATTATATGATGAACAGCACCTTTATCATGCGGCCTGTTGAATTTATTGTTTGATAAGCAGGCATATCGACTGTATCGTTACACCCCTAGTGTGTACTGTATTATTTATACCACAAAGACAGGTGTATATATTTGATATGTAACAGTGTTATAATTAGATGAATAGAATAGGTTTTATAGGGAGCTGATATGATTGGATATCGCTTGGCCACACCTCTAAATTCTATTCAATTCAATTTCAATTCCATTTTATGTATGTAGCGCTTTTAACAATGGACATTGTCACAAAGCAGCTTTACAGAAGTTAGGATTTAAAATTTAAATTTAGCCCTAAATACATATTATGTTCGTTCTAACCCCACCCCTTTTTAGAATGAGACACTTTCTCCATAAAAATACCAGGAATAATTACAATAGTTTGCCTTATTTTAGTGCATTATCATCACAAAAATAGGGACTTGCTGAAGTCCCTTAATCAGTGACAGGACGGGAAAGTGCATCTTACACATGTGACAAAATGTGAAACAAACAGGATTAATAGATTAAACTGTACTTTTATTTATGATTGATGATTTATTTATGAAATGATTCACACTACGTAGAAACTTGCCATCAAAAATTACAAAAATATTTATAGACTCTTTATATAAGTGAAGACATAATGTATTTCTTGACCTTTGACCTGATTGGAATGTAATGTGGAGAATTTGTGCACATCTGGAAAATGTCTGATGTCTGGGGTTACATTCCTTATCTTTTTTTTTTGTATTATTATCCAGCCTGAGAACATCATGTTGTCAGATAAGAATGCAGAGCATCCCGAGATCAAGATAATCGATTTCGGACTTGCTCACCGCTTCAACACGGGAGAAGAGTACAAAAGTCTGTGTGGCACTCCTCAGTACATAGGTGAGAAGTGTGTGTGTGTGTGTGCGTTTGTGTGTGTGTTTTTTTTTCTCTATGAGGATGCAAAATGACCCTAATGACAGGAAATCACCTTCATGGGGCCACCCAAGTGAAATGTATGAAATCGAAAGGCCAGATTTCCTTTTGGTTTATGAGGTCAAGGCTACAGAAGTCCAACAGAAAACCCGTGTGGTGGTACTTTTGACACTTTTTGTACACAAAATGCAGCTCAGAGTGGTTCCCAAGGAGATGAAAGAGATCAAGAATTAAATATGAGCAGCAATAATAATAATAATAATAATAATAATAATGGATAGATATAAATAATAACATGAGAAGAATAAGAATAAAAGTAAATGAAATAGAAGAAATCATAAAATTGGAGGTTATAAAAGAAAAACATGAATTAGAGTAAATAAGTAAAATAAAAAATATAAAAATCTTAAACACAGAGTTTGAACGAGAAAAAGTAAAACAGAAGAAATCACATATAAAATATAGTTTGTGAAAGAAAGCCAAGAATGAGTATAGACACAAACAAAAGACATCTTAACAAATAAATTAAAACAGAAATCATAAAAATTAGAGTTCGTAAATGAGAAACGAGAATTAGAGTAAATAAAACCAGAAGAAATCATAAAAATAGTTTTTGAAAGAAAATTAACAAAAGAAATCCTACAAGTAAAGATTGTAAAAGCAAAACAAGTGTTAGAGTAAAAAGAATAACAAAAGAAATAATTAAAAAATAGAGTTTATAAAGAAAAACTAGAATAAGAGTAAATTTAAAAGAAAAACACTTGATAGATTTTGTAATAAAATAAAATAAAATTTTGTTATAAAATAAATTCAAAAAGGCATAAAAATTGTTAGAAAGAAAAGAAATTCATAAAAAATTGTTTGTATAAAAATCTGTCTTTAGCAGTTTTTAGTTTTAAATGATATACTGTAGTTGTTGATCTTATAATAAGTCAAACTCCTGCTCTATCATGTCATACATCTGACGCTGCTCTGTCTCGCTCTCACACTAAACACATCTTAACCACGC
The DNA here is from genome assembly GCF_027358585.1 of Pangasianodon hypophthalmus. Classification (NCBI taxonomy): domain Eukaryota; kingdom Metazoa; phylum Chordata; class Actinopteri; order Siluriformes; family Pangasiidae; genus Pangasianodon; species Pangasianodon hypophthalmus. The sequence continues at coordinate 3,979,120 of NC_069730.1, read as the reverse complement.
TGGACATAAAGCAGCTCCCTGTAGTTCATGGACGTGTGTGTGGGTGTGGGTGGGTGTGTGTGCATGGATGGTGTGTATTCTGAGCTCTCTGAAACTAGCAAACAGGTAGTGGTTTAGGACAGGAAGAGCAGAATAAGAGCATAGTTGAGGTTGTATTGAGGTGGTGGAGCTCTCAGAGCCCTCAGAGTCTATTGTGTGTTCTTCTACACCTTCATATTCAGCTTTACACACAATCATCATGACTTCTGGTTTGTCCTCATACTTTTCTTGCTGTCCTATAGTGCAAAGGGTTCTCGAATCTTTTTGTAGCCAGGGATCTGTGTTTAGCAGAAAAAAAAATCCACTGAGCCCCTCAGTACAGACTTATTTAGTAAAATATTCAAAATAGTAGGTTTATAATTCAAAATTGTACAGTAATATAATGAATAAAATAAATCCAAAGCTACTAAATTTATGGAGCACTTCCCTGTTTGTGAAATATCCTGCACAACGCCCCTAGTGGTCAACAGCACACAAAGCCAGCAGACATCAGACATGGGAATGTGCATGTAATGAGCCACCTGTAGACTCGTGTGGATTTATACGAACACAACGGACGGTAGGTTGTATTGTCGCTCTCTTATGTACAACAGGAGGATTAAAAGCGTGTCCACTGGATGACACGTCACAGCCAAAACATCTCTGTCCATTTAGATGTCAAGCCGAACTGTAAAATGTTCAGTGGTTTAATGCAGAGCGCTGTTAAAAACACTGACGAGCTGTTTCTCTAAAACTTCCCACCGTCGTCGTGATTGTTGTCATGAGCCGCATCTTAAAAGGAAAACTCTGACCGTACATTTGTTAATCTAGAAAATCCAGAAGACAGATTCGGTAGGTTTGAAGGCCACGTGAGAGGCTTTTAAAGGTCATAAACTAACCGTATGTACACTATCCATACATAAGTATGCAATTTGAGACACACCGCTAGCTTGTTTAGTCGTAGCGGACATGGTGCTGTACTGCCTCCACTATTTACATTGGTATCGCAACATGTAGATGAGTAGCAGTCATTTCTGAGGATTAGCACATGCAACACTCCAAACGACCGCAGGATACACATGGCTGCCATTTTGTGTACACATAGTTGAACGCAAGTGTATTTCAGCTTTAATAGGGGATACAGTTCTGTAGTTTCTGCTTGGGCAGTGACACTGTCGACTTGGTGAGCAGAAAATCAGCTTCACAGTGACTCATGGCTGCATCACATCTTGTGTGAAAAGTTGCACTCCAACACAAAGTCGAGAGCTAACAGCCAACATACACGTACGTTCTGTGCCTCTGTACTCATAATCAGAAAACAAAATGGACGACCCGGGATAGTGGGAAGAGTGTTTGTCCAAAATCGTATACTATTCTACTAAACTATACAACACAGTCTCAAATCGTGTGTACTGTACAGGCTTTATTATGTAAGGAATAAAACACTTTAACACTGGTGTGCTGTTATAGGAAAACAACGAACAACATTTTTGCACTCAGGTCTCCATCAGTGAAGAGGTGATAACGTCATGTGAAAATAGACTTTGTGTGAAAACTATAATGAATTTCCTGCTTACATAATTGCACTTTTTGACAATGTAGTACACATTTCTAAAAGGGAATTATTTATAGTTGCATTATCCGTTGTCACTCAGATGAGAATGGGTTCCCTTTTGAGTCTGGTTTCTTTCAAGGTTTCTTCCAAGGTTTCTTCCTTATGTTGTCTCAGGGAATTTGCCACTATTGCCTCTGCCTTACTCATTAGGGATAAATTTATAAATTTAGAATTCATATCCTGAACTTATATATTTCTGTACAGCTGCTTTGGTACAATGTCCATTGTTAAAAGTGCTATACAAATAAAATTGAACTGAATTGAATTGATTTGAACAACATTGGTGTTGTTGAGTTTCTGGTACCACCCCGAAGTTGATTATTTTCTAATCAACTCCAACAGCAGGTGTTTTATTCCTCTTATACTACAGCAGTTCTAACAGCAGATCTGATAGGTTTATATTAATGAGCTTGTTCTTATACGTTATCGTTTCTATAGTAACAGCTCAAACTGGGACTCAGTGGGTATGGTGGATGCTTTGCGTAAACGGATTAAAAACACGTCATATTGTTGATATGGTGACGTTTTCCGTGATACTACACCATGGTAGCACAATGTTCAGAATATGTCCCACTAATAAGAAAAGACGTGATGTGACAGTTGCAGCTCTGACTAGGAAGTTGTGACAGCAGCTCACTGCAGCGATGACAGCTCTGTAATTTCCCTGACTTGAAATTAAGAATTAAATCAGACGATTTAACAGTGCTTTTGTCTTGCTGCCTCATTTCAGTTTAATACTCTACTGGTTTAAGTTCCTTTGTGTTTTCTGTGTGTCTTCCCCTGACCTCTGTTTCTCTTTTGCTTACCTTCTTTTGTTTTCGTTCTCGCAGCTCCCGAGGTGATAAACTACGAGCCGCTGAGCGTAGCCACTGACATGTGGTAAGCAACACACAGCTTATATGAAGACACACAGTGTTTCCTGTTGTGTAGTTTTTTTCTGTGTCGTTTTTCATCAAGTGTTTTTTTTTCACAGGAGTATTGGTGTTATTACCTACATACTGTAAGTTCTTTGATATAAATGCACTTGGACATCATCGGTTTATTTATGGCCCAAAATGATGACATTAAATTCATTTCCATTACCATTTTGTAAGGCTAAGCTTGGGTGTTTTAATCATTCAGTCAATTCAGTTTCTGTTTAATCTTTATAACACAGTGTAATGGATCTCTCTGCTTTCTCTTTAAAAACCTACCAGCCCTGTTCATCTGCACATGCACACTTACTTATTTACTTACTTACTTATTTACAAAATTTATTCATTTTTTATTTTTTTACTTTCTTACTTACTCACTTACTTACTTACTTTCTTATTTAATTTCTTACTTATGTATTTATTTACTTACTAACATTTGCTCACTCACTTATTTATTTATTTATTTACTTACTTACTTACTTACATACTTATTTACGTACTTATTTTCTTACGTACTTATTTATTTATTTATTTATTTATTTATTTCCTTCCTTCCTTCCTTCCTCCCTCTCTGAGGAGTGCCTTTAATAGTCCATAAAATTGTAACATTATATATTTCTAACAAAGTTTTTATAGTCCTTTGAAGAGTGGGGTTGTGGGGGGGTTTAAAAAAATTTCTGGCCCTGAAAAAGAGCTGGAACAGGGCCGCTCAGCTCCGCCTCCTTTTCCTTAAAAGCCAACTCAATGCATGCGTAGTTTAAACAGAAGTGCAATGTTCAAACTGAAGTCATGTCAATGTTTTTTTCATTTCAATTGCAATTTGACTTTAATAGAAGGCACTAAAAATGACAAACTGCTCCTTTAACGTTGTCTTCCATTCAGATTAAGTGGTATATCACCTTTCCAAGGCGAAACGGATGAGGAGACACTAAGGAACATTGTGGATATGAAGTATGACTTTGACGAGCATTACTTTAGCCAAACAAGCGACATGGCCAAAGATTTTATTGAGAAGCTGCTCATAAAAGATCAGAGGTAAGTTCCTGATAATATGGAAAATAATAGGAGTGTTTTTCATGAGGGCTGGTGTTAGAGCCTGTGCTTGTCTCTACGCAGTGAAAGAATGACAGCTGAGGAAAGTTTACTTCACCCCTGGATAAAGGTATGATATGACTTTAATCCTTTATGTCAAAATACATCTAACGTTTCTCTTTTTCAGTAGGATAAATCATAGTTTCGTGTAAAATATATACCATCAGTGGAGGGTTGGCACAATTCAGCAGTGTCTGCAAACACGTATTTCAGTGTGTTAGTGTTCATAGTGATTCTCTGTCATGCCCAAACATTCATTTTGGCCCTTTGCATCCAGTTTACGTCAAACAGATGAGTCTGGCTTCAGGGTGTTATGAACTATTATTTTATTACACTCGAAACTGTGACAAGGTAATAAAATTGTGGCAATAAAAGTTTCAGCTGTCGTAACAAAAGTAAATTGCGTAAGCAGCGTCTTGAGTAAAGATGAAAAGCCCATTATTAGACGTTATTGTTGGCCAAACTGCTTTAAAATGAATCACAAATAGTGTTGGTTGAACAAATGGGGCTGATAAAGTGATAGTAATTATTATAGCAATTAATACCATAGAGAATAGTACAATATTAAAATAATATATACCACAGTGCTGGGGTATTCTTGAATCTGATTGGTCAAAAGGTTTATATTAGTGCACTGGTTCTACTACTAATTATCATTTCTAGAGTAACAAGTTTTCACACAAGGACACTGTATATAAGAGGACTAAATGTGTGTGCAATCATTGAAATGGTGACTTTCCTGTGAGGAGATGTTTATTTAGCATTTTTTTGGAAGGAGTCTCCAGTGTCAGCGCTTTGTAAAGCCATGCAAAGCTGTAACTTGAAGTTTATTGATAGCTTTAAGACAGAGGATTTTGTGCTTTGTGGTTTCTAGGAAACATGACGAGCTGCATTTTTTGTCTTATTAACGTCATAAGAGAGAGAAAAAAGATGCTGGGAAGTAGATTGACGGAGAAATGTGACCATTTTTATTGCTGAACTCCAACGCTAGTGCAGCGTGTCCGGATAGTGAAAAAGACTAAAATAACACAAACACTCGTTTCATTCATAGTAGCACACCGAATCTGTTTTTATAGTTAGAGCAAAATTTGTGATTCATTTGTAAACTCACTGAATAAAGCAAAAGGGGAGATTATGAGTTTCTCTCGACGCCATTTGGAAATCAGGTGACCCCTAGCCTAGTAACCCCTGCTCTGAGTGATAAGTATGATGTTTTCTTTCCGATTGTTTCTTTATCTCTCACCCCATGCTTCATATCCTTCCTCTCTCTCTCTCTCTCTCTCTCTCTCTCTCTCTATCTCTCTGTTGATCAGCCGCTGACACGTAAGCAGGCAGCTAACAGGAGTCGCTCGTCCATCAACATGAAGAGCTTCAAGAAGTTCAACGCCAGGAGAAAGTGGAAGGTGTGTGTGTGTGTGTGTGTGTGTGTGTGTGTGTGTGTGTGTGTGTGTGTGTGTGTATGCATAAACTGGAATCACACTGCCATCTGTCTGTCAACTGGAATATTACAAGCATACGGATAAGAAACCCAATTTCACTAAGTTGATCACACATTTAATATCAGTCAAGAGCCAATATTTCATCTAATAACTTTTTAAAAGTAGTTCTGAGACTCAGCTTTTCAAGTGACCTTCAAGTGATCTTCTTGTATTCAGATGTCCTATAACATGGTGTGGGCGTGTAACAGACTGTGTCGTCTGCAGCTGCTCTGCAAGACAGCCAAAGAGGACGAAGAGCTGGTAAGGATTACGTTAAAAAAAATTTCTTTTTAGGGTTATGAGGCAGGATCCATCCTTATCTTCTGCTTCAATTCTGCATACACATGAAACTGATCATTAGTCAAGTACATAGTTTTTCCGTATTTGTATATAGAGTACATAAGTTTTATCATGTATAGTACAGTCATTTTAAAAGTCCATGTTTAAAAACATATACAACATTTTATGCTTTTATCGTGCAGTAAATAGTGTGTATTAAATACCTACATATTTTTAGTGTGGATAGTAAGCTCAAAAGCTACTTTTCATACATCACAGTATACTTTTCAATATACGTTGTAGTTTAGAAATGGTACGTACATAGCAAATAGTTTTTAGTGTTATATATACTTTATAGTGATTATTGTGGAGGTAAATTAATGTGTCCAAATATACAGAATTTTACAATGTATAGTTTTATCAAATTAACAGGAATCAAAATATATAGATCCTATAGAAATTAAATAAATTAAATATACATTTTTTTAGTTCACTTAGGTACACTGTTGCGCAGTTTTCTAAAGAAATCAGATGGTAGTTTATTCCTGGGATATTGGTACAGCACTTCTGTCTCTGCAGGGAATTCCCACATTTCTCAGAAACATGGCCTATTACCTAATATGGTCCATTAACAAACAAATCTATTACTTAATAATAAAAAAATATAAAAATCATTACATAACAATACAGAAATTAATCTGTTACTTAATAATATTTTTAAAAATCCACTTTTACCGAGTAATAAAGAAATAAATCTGTTAATGAATAATAAATGTTTTTTAAACATACTATATTATAAATTAAAATCCAAATTTCTATTACTTAATCATAAATAGATATATCTCTTATCTAATAATAAAAAAAATGAATAAAATAAAAAAAATACAAAATTCTATTACCTAATAATAACAGAATAAAAAAAATTGACTATTTAATCATTTAAAAATACAAAAATATACCTAATAATAACAAAAACAAAAATATCTATTAACTATAATGGTCCTCTTAACAAAATACAAAAATCTCTCAATTTATGTACAAAAAAAATTTCAAGATGTTAAATATTAAAAAAAAAAAAATTCAAAAGTCAAGAAAAAATAACTAATTAAATTTTTTGGAGAGAAAACGGTATGTAGTGCAGTGACAAAAAAAAACAGGCATGTAAGATAGAATTTCTATAAAAAAATGAAGGTGTCTAATACAGTACTTTCTGTACAATACTGTAAATATATATATATTATATGTTTCTGTATATTGTAGTGATTTTTCTTCATTAACACGAACATACTGATTTTATAAGTTGTTATTCATTTCAGGTCAGTTTTTTTTATGATTTATTTCGTCTGTTATTTCATTTAACAGATGATGATGATGATGTTGATGATGAGTATTACTCTATAACCTCATGTTCGTTCTTCGTCCTCCAGAGAAGTTGCGAGAGCGACCAGGAGGACACGGGGATGAAGCCGGCCTCTCTCATCCGCCGCAGGCTGAGCAGCAGCTCCTGAACCTCACCTCCATCTTCTCCCGCGTTCCTCCTCAGAGGAAATGAGTCACAGGGTCACGCGGTACCCCGGAGCTCTCCAGTCGTGCACTCTTATTTATTTCAGAGTTCACTTTATACACAATTTGACCTTTATTATACAGATGTGTTTTGAATGAGCGTTACAGTGCATATGGCAGCCATCTGTGCAAATATCTTGACACAATTTCTGTGAACAGTTTTGTAGTTTTTTTTCAATTGCACAATTTCATTTTGTTCGCACATTCATGTGTGAGGGTTTCAACACACACACACACACACCACTGTAAATACCCTTCTGTAGGGATGAATATGAACCAGTGTCATACATGAATAGCCTTATGAAGTCTGTTTTGAAGTGTTTTTGGTTTACATTTACTTTTTATGTTTGGCTTTTGTTTTGTTTTTTTTTACGTTTTAACATATTTTAAAGGAAAACTATTCATTCAAGGAGATAAGCTGTTAAACACAAACTGTTGGAGTGCCATGGTTACAATGTGAATGCCACAAAAGCCTTGTAGCTTTAAGTTTACTTTCAGTCCAAGACAGAGCGTGAGATAAAAAAGACTGACGGCCATCTTCACACGTCTTGGTTATCTTAGTTAGTGTTATGTCAGGATTGAGACTTATTGTGTTTTAGTGAAAATATAGAATAACTAATTATATGTTCTAAATCGCATCTGTAAAGGAAGGAGGCCAAAATAAGCATACCCTGCCTTGTAGCTTAGAGCACGGATTATTAGATGATTAGATTATATTTGAGCCAAGTTTACAGCTGTGTATCAACTAAGGAATATTTTTCTTTTTTTTTGTATCATATAAAACATTTGTGATTTTGTTATTCTCCTAAATGGTGCTTCTTCAGAAGCATCCTTAAAGACACAGCTGTCCTGTACACAGTAAATTCACCGCAGGGCCCTAAATGTGTCACAAATCATCTTTTATGTTTTTTTTTATATATATATTCATTAAATAAATTGCTTGTTGTAGTTGTTCCACTTTAAAAAAAAAACATTAAACAGCAGAAAAAAAGGCACTCCAAGAATTCTGATTCTCGAGTTCACCCTATCATCAAGAGATCGCAAGTTTGAATCCTGATGATGCCTGAGCCGTCAGTGGTCGGGAGCCATGTTCTCAGGGTGGGAGGGATGTAATATTCTCTCTCCCTGTCAATCAAAGCGACACTCACCAGTCTTGGGTGTCTGTCTGTCTTGGGCATGCAGAAGAGGGTGGATAGCGCTTTAAAGATTTGTTATGATTGTTTCGCATGTCTCGGAAAATCCAGAGGAAAAAGGAAATCCAGATAATGTGAATAAGCAAATTAGAAACTCCCCCCAGCCGTGCATTGCCTGGTAACTCAGTGTTTCTTGGCTTATTTGCATATTGGAAGCTGATTGGCTCTTATAGTTCATGATGCAATAACACCTGTCTGTCATAATACATAATACATACTCAGATTTTCTAATAAGATTTGCTTTTACACTTTAACCATCTTTGTATTCAAATTACTCCTCTGAAAGGATTTCATTTCAATAATAATAACGTTGAGGGTGAATCTAAGCCTAGACTCCAAATCTTGACACTAGGCCTGAGCCAAAAATCCTGTGTTTGCGTGACAAATGGTCTACACAGACACACAACCTCCTCAGCACAAAGGAAAAATTTTGTCTGTTGATTTGCCATAAAACTCGAAGGTCTATGCGCCCATTGTTTTATAATTTTAATAGCCATTATTCAGTAACCTGAAGAGACAAGGCTGGTTTGTTTGCAAATAATCTGTCTATAAATAATGAAATTCAAAACCGTCTGTTAGGCCATGAAAGGAAAAAAGTTGCCCTGAGCTGACGGACGACTTCCAAGAAAAGCTGCATGCAACACAAACAAGTGGTTATCAACAGAATGATTGCAAATCTAGGATTTAAAGTGATATATTAACTGTTAACTGCATTTCCAACTCAATTATAATGTCCTTTTATAATTTCCTTCAGTGCGACTCGTTCAGTGTGAGATCAGTAGGAATGTCTTGGAGTTTTTAAAGAACTTTACTGAATTACATGAAATGTGATGCGTCTAGTGTTTAAAATTTTTAAATCTTTTTTGTAACATCACTTAAAAAAAACTTTAAGCTGAGCCTGGCTTGATAGGTTTAATAGTCAAAGCTTTACAATATTACTGCTGTGGGTTTTCACATAGTTGATACTGAAATGTTGTTGAAAATAATTTGCTGTGCCAAAAGTCCATTTGATAATGTTTTGTAAAAATACAAAACCCTGCTAAAAATTTCTGAAAATTAGTCATGTTCTGTAAAAGGAAAAAAAGGCTTAGAAGGAACCCAGATAAATACTCCATCTGCAGGCCGATGTTTCATTCAATGTTTAATTATAAAAAATTATTTTGTTAATTATAGTAACACTTTCAGGACAGTCAATTTAAGGCTGTTTTTAAGAACATATAAGACATAAATAATCTCTGAATCACTGTAATTTAACATTAACCATTATCCTGATTTCTCTTGCTATGTCTCTGCTATATCTTTACAGAATTGCTACACAAAACCTCAAATTAAATACAAACATGTTCCAGACTCCAACTTTTTTAACACTTTTTTAAATGAAAGATAGTTTTTTTAACCTCTGAAATCAGCTGCATCATGCAACAGTCCTAGATCGTGTAACATCTCAAGATTTTTGCTATATTTTACTCAAAATTATTTTCTATAATTCTAGTCATCAGCATTAAATATACTTTAAGAAGAACCTTTGACGAGATCATTTTTTTCTAAGAGTAGTTGCAATTGTACTAAATACTAAAAGGATCTTTGAAATATAAAAAATAGAATATAATTTTTGATGTCCACATTCATCAATCCCCACAAGAAGTCAACAATTTCTTCTTATCTACATAAGAATACTGGTGCTGCTTGGTATCTGATCAGAAATGAAGTGATATTTGAAGTTAAGTAAAGTAGATACACTGTATGGTCAAAAGTTTGTGGACACCTGACCATCACACCATGTGTTTGTTGAACATTCCACTCCCGATATATTCCCCTTCTGCTGTTATAATAAGCTCCACTCTTCTGGGAAGGCTTTCCACTAGATTTTGGAACGTGACTGTAGGGATTTGTGGTCATTCAGCTACAAGAGCATTAGTGAGATCAGGCACTGATGCTGTGTTAGGAGGTCTGGGGGTGCAGTCAGTGTTCCAGTTCATCCCACAGGTGTTGAGTGGGGTTGAGGTCAGGGCTCTGTGCACATGTCTTCATGGAGCTCGCTTTGTGCACAGGGGCACTGACACACTGGAACAGGTTCGGGGCCTCTTCCTTCCAGTGAAGGGAAAGTGTAATGCTCCAGCATATAAAGACATTCTATACAATTGTGTGGCTCCAACTTTGTGGCAACACTTTGAGGAAGACCCACATATGGGTGTGATGGTCAGGTGTATAGAAACTTTTGCTATAGAGTGTATAATGTTAGGAACAAAATATATTTCCTCTAGAATCACAGAGCTACATTTGACATGAAACTAAGACTGTAGGACTTGAGTCCAGTCCTGAGATGTTTTCTGTATTGACTTGTCTCAGACTTATTGGCTTTTTTACTTGGTCTTGGGCATTAGTCTCAATAAGTATGGTCTAAATATCAGTAACTTGCATGTGCAAGCCAATGAAACTACTAGTGGTAACGCATTTATATTCCTAAATCCTTAATGATTCTGCAAATTTGGTCTGGCCAAATTTGATGGTTTTTCAATCTCTATTTTGACTCAATCTCGCTTTCATTTAGTCTTGATCTTGACTTGGCCTCAACCGCCTTAAGACTTGGTCCTGACTTTGCTTTAGCTGCATTGCATTCTGGAGCTTTGAGTCCAGCATTTGCACCAATGTCTCCACAACTTCTGCGATGGATTTCACATTAACATGATGTTAAACATCACTGGAAAATGGTGAGTGAGAATAGAAGCTCTCATTCTTTTTTTTTTCTTTTTTTTTCTTAGGCGCTAACAGCGAAACCTGACCATTGTCTTTTATTAGCACCAGAATCACTTCACATATCATAAACATTCGAATTTAAAAATATTTACTATTCACTGCAAAATTCCTTAGGAAAGGTTAATATTAAAAGATGGCTTTGTGTCTAGCCTTTTCCAGAGTTACAGGAGCTCAAATTTTTTATGAACACTCGCACCCTCATTTTAATTCTCACCTTTTGTGATGCGAGTGGAGAACAGTGACAGAAATAATCTACAGTTTGACAGTAGCTGTGAAGCGAAAGTGTAATGTCTGGAAATGGAGCCTTCATTATCAGCTATTCATGGACTCAGCATTTCTTCCAGAAAGAGATGTAGGAAGAAAAATAAAGGAACTTTTCATGCTAAATTCCTTCGTGTCCACGCTCCACATTGTTCCACTCTCAGCAGTATGTTGTGGAGTTATAAAGGAATAATGGAAGTGACTATCCTACATGAGAAGACTTTCAGAAGCTTAAAATTGGATGTTTGTTTTGGTATCGAATTTCAAATTTCTATAATTTGGTAATTAAATTAGGCGTAATGAATAAATTTATTTATTAATAATAAATTTACTAAAGTTATTCTCAGGATAAATAGGCATTTCTGTTTGTAATAAATACTGAGTGTTGCCTCGCCCTTTCCTGAAAAGTCACACGAACTTCACAGGTGAACAATCACATGATTCATGAGTCATGATTGTTTTTAATGATTTAGTTATTTTTGTTCATTCATTCATCCGGAGCCTGAATGATCCACCTACGTGTTTTTAGGAGGTGTGAGGAAAGGAAACTGGAGAACACAGAGGAAACCCACATGGGCACAGAGAGGACATGTGAAACTCCAGACAGACAGTAACCCAAGCTCAGGCTCGAACCTTGGACCCTGGAGCCAATGAATCATCTGATTTTTTTCAATTATTCATTTCTTTTTCACATGTGATTTTTTTCCCCAGTGACTCATTTATTTTTACATATGATTTGTACACATGAGCAAGATGATGAGATGATTCATTAAGTCATAGACCCCTCAGAGATGCGATATGATGTCAGAGTAGGGATGAAGATGTGTAATATCAAGGTGACACATGACTGAATTCAAAAAAAATGAAATGAATCCCCCCTTGTCTTTATTTAGACTTGCCTTATTTGTCTATTATTCACTTATTTTGTAATCCTCCACGATTCCTCTTGTTTGTGTATATGCATCCCTTATGGAAAAGTCATACATGTGGTTCTTTTTTTGCACATGTGATTTATCACATTATTCATTTTTTTCACATGTAGGGCATGTGGTTTTACGTTTGCTCACACAATGTCACATATGTGTTTACATTAATTCACATGGGCAGTTTCAGGGTATTACATGTGATCACGTATGGCACGTGAAAATTATCGGATTAATGCCTTGTTCTAATGTGGAAATGAGTGCAAACAATTGCTAGAGAGTCTATATAGGTTATATGCATGCTCATAGAGAGAGGGAGGACTCTACATAGCCTGTGGTATTTAGAAAATAAAATAATTTTAAAAATGAAAAAATTTAACTAATTTGTGTATGAAAAGGTTAAAAACGTAAAAAGCTGTATTTTTTAGAAGAAAGAATAAGTTCGGAAAAATGTCATAGTGTTGCTTAAACACTCCGAGGAAAAAAGTTGGAATTGTACTGAATACTGAAGGATCTTTGGTTTACATCTAATTTTTGATGTCTACATTCACCAATCCCCACAAGAAGTCAATAATTCCTTCTTATCTACAGAAGAATATTAGAGTTGCTTGGTATCTACATAGCCTATAGGTGGGCTATCCATCCATTCATCCATCCATCCATCCATAGATTCTCTGTACTGCTTATCCTACACAGGGTCGCAGGGAGCCTGGAGCCTATCCCAGGGGACTTGGGGTACAAGGCGGGGGGACACCCTGGACAGGGCGCCGACGCATCACAGGGCACAATCATGCACACACACTCATTCACACACTGTGGGCAATTTGGAAATGCCAGTCAGCCCACAAGGCATGTCTTTGGAGTGTGGGAGGAAACCGGAGTACCCTGAGGAAACCCCTGAACTACAGGGAGAACATGCAAACTCAGGGCACACAGGGAGGCGGGACTCGAACCCCCAACCCTGGAGGCGCGAGGCAACACCTCTAGGTGGGCTCTGTGGTGCAAAATTAACACTTGATTTGTGCGCGCAAAAGAGGAAGCCGGTGTCTTCGACTGAACCGAGCACGGAGTCGGGTTACTTCACACTATTCATTTAGTGATATCACTCGATACAGCATGATGTCAGACTGAAATAGGAACACTTGTGCAATCATGAGTAAGATTTAAAAGGAAGCGCGTGAGGCAGTTGCGATGGGGCGGAGAGAGCGCGCACAGGTCGGATGACGCAGACGCAGACGCAGACACCGACACCCGACGCAAAACAGTTTCAGACAAGCCGGTGCGCGCGACGGTGGCACGTTTGATGGATTAAACAAGCACTGGATTAGATGTTGATGCTGAAAGTCCTGCTGATGCTGAACGGAATAAACGCAGAGAGCCGAGGAAAACCAGCGCTTTGTTCTTGTTGCGCTTTTTTTTTTTTTCAAATTGTGTCAAGCGTGTCCCACGCAGGACGCCGTACAGGTGCAGCAACACGGCGCAGGTGAGTCAGAATGCAGCTCCAGGGATCTCGGCTTGGGTTGCTCTATTCCCTTCTGAGATATCTTAACTGCTTGTGGTTACTAGTCTCTACGAAACTCGTTTGTCAGACAACTCATCCTCGGAAATATTGGTACTTTACTCTGATAAACAGGGAAAGTCCAGCATCAGAGAATATCCCTTACTTAATCATGTTTACATCTGAAAAAAATAAGAATTGAGCATACACATGAACTGAGCTTTTCTAACATCCCAAAAACATCCACATGATGACAAATCATTAGTTATGAATCTAATAAGCTGTCTTTTTTTTTTTTCTGGTCTCCACCTAGACTTTAAATATGCAGGTCATTAAATAAACTTGTTAGATGGATGTAAAATGGTCAAAGCATTATTTGCACTCTGAGACTGTCACATCTTGACATTACAAGAGGTTATAATAATATGCAAATCAATTAATATGGCTAATAATACCTTAAGGTGATTTTCATTTCAATTCAGAATTATAAAAATCTTGTAAAAACACATGAAGCAGCTCATGAATATGACCTCAAATACATCCATCTACTACACGACCTGCCTCCGTTCTTGCCATATCACCTGCCATATCACCGGATCCTTGAGAACTGGAGTATTAAGGATGTGTTCGTTTGCTTGCAGTGTTTGCTTTTGGGCCAAGCCATGGCCCAATTAACACACTTTATGTGCGAGAACAATGACTAGAATGACTAAAGATCAGATTGTTGGCACATGTTCAGAATTGGTGATTCATAGTCACTCAGAGTTAGATATGACTTTTTCGCCCACGAGTGGAAAACAATTGTGAAGGCACATTTTCGAGAGGCAAAGCAAAAGGTCAGGTTCTGAGAGGACAAAAGGAGCCGGGTGGACGAGAGGACTACCCAGAAGTGCACTTCCTGCATACCTGTCATTTTGTGTCAAAACAGCTTTCATACAGCATGCAGACAGACAAACCCGTCCCTCCACGCCTCTGCATATGTCCTATAATCATTTGTTTCAGGTCAATTTTTCATGCTCGTGCTAGCAATCAGGCTACATACTGTATATATGGAACAAGTTCACAATATAGGAAGCCTAAACCCAATTTCAAATCATTATGATTGTTTTCTGTTGTATAACCTTACAATGGGGCATATATACCATATTCTATATATCATAAGTAGGATCAGTGCTACGGTTTGTTACGGAACCTGTCAAACAAACTTTGTAAGTGCATCACTATTCACTTTCTGGTTTACAGCAATACATAAATGGCATTTTATCTGATTTTCGCCTTGTTCTTAGAATCACAGTGCATTTCCACTGAAATGTGTGCATGCTTAAAAGTGGCTTTGCTACAACAAATCATCTGTAACGTCTACAGTCATATCAATATATTGTCCAGTCTGTAGCTCATACCTTCTTTATAGTAGGACAGATAAAGACAAACATGGCCATTTTCATGGCTTTGCCAGTTTTTAAAACTTGTCAGACCTGGAATCTAATCAGCAAAAAGAAATTCGTTGTTGTTCTTTGAGTCAGAGAAATGCAGTTTTTGCCACAAATGTAAAATATTGGGCTAAATAGTAAGTCCTAGTTTGTCAGTGTGGAACATGTAACTATCCAGAAAATCAGATAGGTTTCCTACCTCGTGCATTTCTCACTATCATTTTATAAATAGACCAGTTTTTATCTACCATCTTTGGAGTAACAGATGGCATGTTTACTGTCTTTGAGTATCTACTACAACCAGGAAGCATTTATGGATTAAACCATGGCTTGCAAAGTAAGGTTTGCAAACCACTTGATAACTATTAACAAATATCAATGTTGTCATCGTTCTAATTTTCAGGTATTTGTCAGATATCGGGATGCAAGTTTTATTGAAAACCGTGAGGCAGTCAAGCAAACAAGGGCAAATCCAAAATAGTAATCAAGACCAGGCAAAGGGTCAGGCAGGCAATCTTCAAACAAACTAGACAATACTCAAAAACCTGAATGGGCTGTGAGTCAAAGAACATGAATAGCAGTAACAGAGATCAAATGCTTGGATGCACACAGGCAAAACTGTTTTAGTGAGACTTTGTAAAGTGTGTGTTAAAGTCTGGCTTATTTCGGGGAGTTTGTGAATGGCAGACAGGTGTGGGTAATCAGGGACCTGTGAACGCAGATAGGGATCATGTGATTCTCTCCCCTGGGGATGTATCCCACCAGTCCATGAGGTACTGCAATTTACCACCTTGAAGCTTGGAGTACAACATTTCTCTGACAAGGTAGACGGGGGAAGAGGGGGGGAGGTTTCTTTTGACAAGTGTCCTGATACCATGGGTTTGAGGTGGGAAATGTGAAATGTGAATAAGTGACTTCTTTGATTTGTTTGATCAACTTGAAGGAACCAGTGTACTTGGGCTAGAGCACCCTAGATCCCTGGTTTAAGCAGTTTCTATTGGACAGCCACAGTCTGTCCCCAGGTTCATATGGGTCAGATGTAGCCAGATGTAGATGTGCATCCATGGGTGGAGAAGTCTTCTGTCAGGTAGAGTACTAAATGTAAGTGCAGGGTGTTTACTGAAAATCATGAGGCAGTCAAGTAAACAAGGGCAGATCCGAAATTATAATCAAAACCAGGCAAAAGGTCAGGTGATCTTCAAACAGCCTGACGATACTAGGCACTGCTAAAAAAAACTTGATGGGGCAGAGAACATTGAATAATAGTAATAGAAGTCAAGTGCTAGTAACCTCACATGCAAGACAGCTTGAGCAGGACTTCTCAAAGTTTGTGCGAAAGTCTGGGTTATTTCACGGAGTTTGTGAATGAGAGATACTCATACCGTGCATGATTTTTAATCAGGGGACTGTGAATATAGATAGGGGTCATGTGATTGGTCAGGCGAAGTGGCTTGTAGTGAATGGGCTGACTGAGAATTATGGGATATGGAGTTTGTGGATATTTGCTGTACTGGCTGTGATGTGGCTCACTGAGGAGCTGTAGTTGGAGGTCTAAAATGTCTCACCTTCTCATTCGATAGCAATACAAGTAACAAGTAACAGTCCTTTCAACTTCTTAATTGGGCCTTGTCATTTATAAGACTGCAATAACCAAAACTGTTCTGTTCTGTGTTCGACCTACACATTACCTCCTATACACACACATAGTAAAATCTGCTGAATTGAAGATTATTTACAGTATTGTTACATTATTTTAATACACACACAGCTTGATCATCAATTTCAAAATTATAAAAATAAAAAAATAACACACACACACACATACACACACACACTAATATCCAACAGATGTAACTTCATGTTTCCTCAACTTGATTCACAATCCTGTTGTGTCTGAAAAATATTAACAGACATTCACACAGACCCCACAAATATTTTTTCTTTTCTTTTTTATTTAATTTATTATTAAAAATGTAAATTATTGGTACCATGTTGATTCACATTATTTGTAAATTTGTAGATTTTCACACATACAGAGATCTGATGTCTTATATTTTTAATATGTTACTATTAATATAAAATGATCATATTAAACTGGAACCATCCACACATACAGACAAATAAATGTGTTTATTCACAATTTAGCAAAACTGAAAGAACACACAACTCCACTGTAGTATGAGCACACAATATGTTTGCATTCGTGCGCACCAGGAAGTTTCTATTGCAAACACATAGTACATTTCCATGTGAGTCTCTATCAGATCTGCCTCAGCTCAACTCCATTAATGAAGTGTGACACACCCCATATGAGGGTTTATGGAATCAGCAAAGGATTGTGTTACTCTTTCAGTCTTCTCTAACACCACCCCAAATACAAAATGTGCAATGTACCATATACAAGAGCAGTGCTACATTTTATTACGGATATCACAATAACTTTTAATATCACAACAATGCAGAAGTACCATTATATCTGAATATCACCTGGTGAGGTTGTCTTCGAATCTCATAGTGTTTCGAGTGAGGCCTATAGACTCTAACTAACTCAGATTATTTTATCACTGTATGCCACTATTTTGTCATATCAACTTATTGTCCTGTCTGTAACTCACACCTTCTGTATAGTAGGAATCATAACAGCTATGTGGTTTTGCCTGTGTTTAAAACACTATCAAACCTGGCATCTAATCAGCAGCAAGAAATTCCATGTTGTGTAAGGAGTATCACTGCTTTGCAGTCCTTCATGAAACTAAAATAGTTTGTTAGTGTGCAGAAATATCAGATATGTTTAGTGTTCTACGTTGTGCATTTCTCACTATCATCTTATAAACAGATTCGTTTTTATCTGCCATCTTTGTTTCTGACTCACAGAGTGACAATTCACATGTTTATCTTTCAGCTGTGGTAATTTCTACTATAACCAATGAGTTTATAAACTAATAGCACAGTTCTCAAAGTGAGATTCACCCAGGGGTCTATGATTATATATTCCTTTCTTTCTTTATTTTAATGTCATGAAGGCATCGGAGACTGCTATTAATAAACATTTAATTTAACAGTTGTCATAGTTCTAAGACTAAAATCTAAAATGTTGCACCGTGAAATTTATTGTAGACATTAAATAAAAGTATCATTAAACTCACACACACAGGTGTCACATGATTTTTAAAGGCAACACCACAGTTTAGTTGAAGTTTTTTTGCAACCCTGTGTATCAGTGAATCATATTGTGTATTGTAGAAATACCTTCCAGAATCGTGGACCACTATCGCCCACCACTAGTTTCTGTAAATTATTGTAAATTCTTTTACACAGGAAGGGATCTCTTAGGGCTGACCTTTGCATTCGAGAATGACTTTCACACACCGTATGGAGCAGGACAAGGGAATTTTCAGAGATCAGCAGATAGCAGAGGTGCTGTGCTCTGAGGATATGTTGCAGGAACTCAGAGACACATGAGAGGTCAAACAGAGACAGATGTGACACCTGACACTGCACCCACGGCCCTTTCATTTTCTTAATTAGGCCTTATCACTTATAGGATTGTAATTACCTAAATTGTTTGGTGTTATGTGTTTGACCTAGACAGTGACTCTCTATACTAACCTGGTTAAAATCTGAAGACACAGAATTGGTGATTATTTACATTATTGTACATTACAGCGTTGTTGAATTCTCGAATCTGATTGGTCAGAAGGTGTTGATTAATTTGCTATAACGGCAGTGATGCAGCCTAAAAAGTCAAATCACAGGATTATATTAACATACTTGTTCACTCCACATGAACAGATTAAATAAAAGTGTGTAACTGTTACACGTTTTCTGTGAGGAGACACCACTAGAACTTTACGTTTTCCAACATCTTAACAGAGAACTTGTGCTTTGAGGTTTCTTGGAAACATGACAAGCTGCATTTTTGTCTTATTACCTTCAAAAGAGCGAGAACAAGAGCGAGACTATTTATAGCTGCTATAAGGTAAGTGATAACAGGAACGAACTTGTTTCGCGGACATTCCACAATATTAAATGTAACTATAAACAGATAAAAAAGTACAATTTGTAGTTGTTTAATGAATAAAAGTTTGTAATCACTGGCACACTTTTGTGTTATAAGAGCAATAAAACAGTTCAGTATGTGCTGTTATTGGAAAATGATTAACTTTGGGGTGGTAGCAGTTGCATCACATCACCCCATCATTGATTATTGTCCTCTAGTAGCATGTCCACAAGTGTTTCGTCCATACGCATCACACACACACACACACACACACACACACAGCATGCTAATTCTTATTCAGAAATTTAACATACACACTGTTTTATTATGTTTAATCTCTTACTGTATATAGTAGTATTAGCACACATTATGCTTGCATTCTTGGGGACCAGGAAGGTTCTATTACACACACACACACACACACACACACACACACACACATTTCCATATGAGTCTCTATCAGATCTGCCTCAGGTCTACTCCTCTAATGAAGTGTAACACACTGTGTATGAGGGGTTGTCGAATCAGCATGATAAATACATGACATGGAACAATACGGTTTTTGGAAAACAGCCACCTATTCATTTCACACTTCCTCCTCTCTGCTAGAAACCTTCACACTTTTTGAAAAAACAAAACAATACGTTCAATGCTGTTTATTGAAAGTAAAGTACCTTAAAAGAATAGTTTGGCCAACAATGTACACAGTATTCTCTTGCATGAAGTACAGCGAATCTGCAACCATTCTCAGCAGTATACAAAGAAAGGTAATGTTAGCTGGCTAGCTATTGGGGTTTCAGTAGCTTGCTAGGTTCGTTAGCTAGCTAGCTAGATCATGTTAATTCATACATGTTTCTAGCTACGTAGTTAGCTATCTAGCAAAGATGCCCATTACACATTATCCTCAGTGTTGCCTATATGCTGGAGCAGCACTTAGATGTACAGCATTTAACACAACAGGCAATTTCTAATGAACATCTAAGTGACATCTTAAGGTTGTTGTTCTTCCGGCTGCTCCTGTCAGGGGTCGCCACAGTACATCATTGGTCCGCATGTTTGATTTGGCACAGTTTTTACGCTGGATGCCCTTCTTGATGCAACCCTCCCCCTTTACCCGGGCCTGAGAGTACGTTCCCAGTGGCTGGGTTGGTTCCCCTGCCCCGGAATCGAACCTGGGCTGGGGCAGTCAGAGCGTGGGACCCTCTAGCTCAATCAGCTAGCTAACAGCTTAACAGAATATGTTTCCACAGGTTAGATGTTCAGCTGTAAATTGTTTATATCTACGTGATCATTATCACATTCGTTTTTTTTTAAACGATAAATTTAGCCAGGGATGTTCATCGCTTTCCACTGTCTCAGTGTTGCTGCTGCTGACTAAACATTTCTCCTGAAGTGGAGATTTCAGCAGGCTTTATTTTGAAAATTTGCACCTATTGTCTTTTAATTGGCTTACAGTCTTATGGGGTAAAATGCATTACTCTTTTTTACTGTATAAGAGCAATCAAAAATAAAAGTAGCTACGTTGAATTTTATGTAGCTAGGTTATTTTTATTTTATAAAATAAAAGTACTAATACTCAAAAAAGTTTCATTGCAGTGAAGCAGGTACTGTAACGAGAGTACATGTAATTCATTATTTTCCATCCTTTCTTGTGTTTAGGTATTTAGGTTTCATCTGCCAAATAACTTCCGACAGTTAATTGTGCACACGACTTAATGACATAATAAGATGCTAAACCGAAGTCATGAAATCGCAGTGTGTGCTTGGGATAATTTATAGATAATTTATCACAGCCATAATTCACTATTTTGAGTTGTTGAATCAGGAAAATTATATTAGTTTTTTTGTTCATTTGTTCATGTGTAAGCTTTAAGGGACAAGCTGACTGACCAGTTATTGTCCTAATAGTTTAACCAAATTTAAATAAAATTGTGAGGTGTTTCATTAGTAGTGCTAATCTGATTACTCCGTTTACTCCTGTTACACCTGATGATCATGTTAACATTGTGTACTGTGTACAGCATCCTGCTGTTACAGTCCACCTCCCACATGTCATTTCCCAGAACAGTGTCCTCTGCGGAGCGCTACGGTCTAGTGGGAAAAGAGAAGCAAAACAAGACGACTGCAACACACTCATGCATGTGAGCGCTGCCTCACTATTATAATGTTATTTGTCATTCTCCTTACATATAGTCTGCAAAATGTATTTGGAAATAACATACATAATCAATAATAAATAAATAATAAACTAATGAATTCAGTGAGGGTCCATATCCAGTGCATTGTAACATGAAACATATTCACTTTTTAAATACTTTGTTAAATTAAATAGATTTTTTCTGTATAATACACATCAATTAATATCTTAAACTGTTCTGATTCTAGGCAACTCACATAATGGTTTTAAGATAAATAGTCACACTGATTTGAAATTCTTTAAATATTAATATCTTTTGTTGGGTTACTAACTTTTCACTTTATTATCACTTTCACTTTAATATTTTCACTTTAATTTCACTTTTACAAAAATAGCGAAACCTAATTTCTGTACAAACTAATAACACCAAAGTTGTCTCTTTAAATATAAATCCACAAAATGCACTTCACACAATTATTTCTTGATTGTTAAAGGTTGAATCAAACAACCTTTACATGCTAGTCTATTAAACTGTCATAAGCAACCAAGCAAAGTAAAAAAGTTTGGATTCTGATTTACTGTGATTAACTTTTCTCAACTCTTTACTTGCAAATACTGTATCTATTTGAAATGTGAAATTAGGTGTATATATATATATATATATATATATATATATATATATATATATATATATATATATATATATATATATCAGTACATTCATTTTGCTACAAGTTGTGTAGTAGTAGAAGATGTGTACAAGTTTTCAATAGTCAGTCCATTTTGGATTACATTTTGATTATCAAGTCACAAACTGATTTACTGTATAAAGTCAGGTACACTTATTTAACCATTGAAAGATGTGTGTGTCACTAATGCAGACACCAAATTATCTAACCTGATACAAAGCACATTTCAGGCTCCTATCATCATTATGTTTAACTTGGTAATCTGCGTAATTACAGCTTGCTTCTGTCAGTGCTGTCACTTTTGTTTGCAGTAAACCATACGGTTGAAATACAGACTGTAACTATTAATTAAATCACAATGAAAGAACATAATTTTTTGGGTGTATCAGTGGCGTAGGCAGGAATTAACCCTTTCTCACAGTACAGCGGCATTCCATTCTACCGGCTGAGTGGAAATCAACTTATCGGACATTTTCAATCAGAATAAACAAATGAACGACTGCAAGATTAGTCAGGCCACTGTTGGGTTTCTGTGTGTAGAGTATAGTGACTCTGTGTTTAGCTGCTTGTGAGCAGGGCAATGGGAAATGGGAGGGGTGTGAGCTCGCCGCTGGGTAAACAATTCACACCTTTCCACAATAACATTGGTACAGACATAAAAACGAACAGCACAACTAAAGCTTTTTTGATCGTAAAACACAGTATACAACTGCCACAATAAAGTTATAACATTTATAATGTGAACATTTTAGTAAGCTAGATAAAAAAAAAAGAAATACTTATGAAAAACTGCAAATTCTTTAAATCCCTGAGTGTCTACTTTCATACCATTACTGTGGAGTGTGACATCACAAATAAATTCAATGCTGAACATGGGCACCGCCAAAACAGGTGCAAATTACGTTTTTTGGCTTCTGGTAAAAAGAGTTAATTTCAGTGGGAGTTGAGGAAATTGGAATTTTATGCAAAAATGTATAATTTGACTATATGTAGGATTTTTCCCTTTATAATAATCACAGCAAAGCAATACATAACAAAAGTCATGTCATGTTTGAAGTAAACTTTTTTTAATTAATTTGACCGTAATAATGTAATGGCATGTATAGAACTAAATGGCCATTTTAACAAGTGAAAATACCATGAATAGTAAAATTTATCTAGTATTTTCTGTTAGAAGATTACAATAAAACAAATATAAGATTATTATACCTTTATCTAGACATTTCTTCTAGCTTTCAAGCTTTAAATGTGTTCTTTTCTTGTGTGCCAATAGAAAAAGACCATTTTAAACTTGAAATGGGTAGAAATGTCTAGAAATTGGTTTCATAATCATATATTTAGTTTGTTGTAATCTTATATTAGGAAATACTAGATGAATTTGACTATATTCAAGATATCTGCACATGCTAAAATGGCATTTCCTAGTACAAAAGTATGAAAATCATGTTACGAGTAGCCCTATCTATGGAAATCCAGTTCAATAATCCTGTAGCGTTTGCTGAAAACAATTTAGTGTGATTTTTAACAGTTGTAATAAGCACACACACACACACACACACACACACAGCAACATTATAGATCGACCAAGCTTTTCTAAAGTACAGATAGCATACAGAAGACGTTAATAGTTAATATGTTTAGGAAATTAAGTACCTTCATGACAGTTCCACTGAAAATGAGTGAAATAACTAGCTGCATAGTTTCTAGTTGGTTCCAGTTGGTTAATCCTGTTTTATAGCATGACAGCTGAAAAAATGCATCATTATAGAACAATTATTGTGCAAAACATGTTATTCGGCACATACATTCAGCAGTGCTGTACGTGTGTTGGGCTAACAACCCATGAACAGGTATTTGGAACTGTCATAAAATATTTCGGCCCGCTAGCTACGCCTCTGGAGTTAGCATAAACATTTCTTTCTTTCTATTTTTTTTTTTTTTTTTTTTTTTGCAAATGACAAAATATCGTGTCAGCTAGCGTGATAGTTATGTTGTCATTTTACACACCCAAATCAGTATATATATAAATATAAAAACCCAATATAAATATGATGGTTTTCTAATTTCTAATAGCCTTGCGTAGCTGTTTTTTTTTTTTAAGTTACATCCACCCTCAATGTATCCACATTTTTAGCAAAACAATAGCAAATAGTAGTAAATGCTCCAGGTTCCAGTGGGCTGAGCTACATGAATGCTGTTAGGATAATAACAACTCTTTCGCATGTTAGCATGCTTGTAAATCCAAACCTATCTAATAAATCTTTCTTCTTTTGCTCTTTTGCTTTGCTGTAGGAGTCTCCCTTCACTTCATGAAAACTTTGCAAGGCCCGTTGGTCACTAGAGGGCAGAAACACTCAAACAGGTTTTTGTCCTGTAAACAGCCTGGAATTTAAGCGTGCATTGATGTACATGGTATGTGATGCTGCATTTTTAGTAATGTTTTATTTATTACACAAAATCTGTCACTATTTAGTCTTTTTTTCTATCTTTTCTCTATCTATTTGTTTTTTATCTATCTTTTTACCTGACATACAGTAACAGTAACAGTAAAAGTGAATGAAGTCTTTACAGTATATTTTTACTTACTATTGATTATGCTATTTTATTAAATGTGTTAATAATTTTATGAATAATTTAGCATTCACTATGTACACTACACATTTTTCTTAATCATTAAGTTATTTTCTTAGTTAGTGAGTTATTAAAAAGAAGCAGGTAACATGATAAAACACTAAATAAAGCACTAATAAGCTGTTAATTAAGGAATAAAACACTTGGGAGAGTGCTGTTATAGGAAAATAATCACCGACAGTTGATTATTTTCTTAATACAGCGCATCCTGAAGTGTTTTATTTCTCTTATACTACAACCGATCATTGCAATTTTTTATTTATTAAACTTTCACAGATGATCAGCACTCCACAGCACCAACGTATCCGTATCTCGGACCCAGCTATGTCTCCTGGATGCTTTTTGCCCTCGCCGGGACCGCCACCCGTCTCACCTGTCTTACCCCGATCACCCTGCATGCCCCGAACTTCGCCATCTCCCCGCATGAGGAAGCTGCTGCTGACTCTGCCGCTTGCTGGTCACATGATTCGGGCCACGTGCCACCGCAGGCACAGCTGGCATCCCGGCGTGGTGCAGTGTAGCCATCCACAGTGTACACAGCGCAGGTAGGGGACACCATGAACAATAATAATAATAATAATAATTAATAATAATAATTTGACCTGATTGCAGCTCAACATGCAGTTTATAATGTTTAAAAGTGTTATTAGACCTGTGATAATAATTTAATTAAAAAATACTGTTATTCATAATATTGCCATGTAATGAATCTTGGCTTTTGTTATTTTTTTTTTTTTTTATATATATTTTTATTTTTAATTTAATTTAATTTTTTTAATGTCTGGAATTGAGCTCCACTGCCGGTTCGGCTCAGTCTATAATTTATTACTCAGTGTGTTTATGCAGAATTGTGTCTTTTACATGAGAAAAAAAAAGTGATCATGTGCAAATTAATACACCTGAAGGGCAGGTAATAAATTAATAAATTGAAGAAAGAGAAATTGTTACTCATTAAAGTTTGTTCAGTATGTTTCAGTTTCTGTGTTTTGTAGAAAGGATGACAATATTACAGTGGTGACGTTGTTGTAAAAAATTGTTGATGTGGTGATGTTTTCTGAGAGGAGATACTTATTTAACATTTCTGGAAGGAGTCTTTAGTGTCAGTGCTTTGTAACAGTCAGAGGTAAAGGTATAAATCTGAAGTTTTCTGCCATGGGAAAGTCTTCAGGTCTTTGTGCTTTGTGGTTTCTCAGTAACATGACAAACTGCAAGACAGGAAAAAAAAAAAAGACAGGGTGGTGGACAGGACTATTTATAGCTGCTATAACGTAAGTGCTAACAGGAAATGATTTGTTTTTTGTGATGTGCCACAACATTAAAAGTAACTTTGAATGGATAAAAAGTGTGATGAGTCATTCTCTAAATAAAAGATTGTTTATTTAGCGTTGGCAAATTTCTCTGGAATAAGAGGAGTACAATACTTCGGGTCTAAAACACTTAACGTAGTTGTTTTTAACGGAATATTGGCTTTGGCTTTGCTGCAAGTCATAATTTGAGACAGATTGCTCAGTTCTTAAGGAATTTGTTCTTAGAAAATGGAGAGTTTGTATCCTGTAACTTCCAGACAGCTACTTTTGAGCTTGTAAACAAAGCACTTAACCCTCATTTGCTTCGAGAGTGTCTTCTCTTTGGAAACCATCGAGCAAATAAATAAACTGAGAGTTCGACCCACCTGACTCTTTTTAAATTTCGACTCGATGCTGCTCTATTAGCACCGAGTGTGAACAAGTCGATGCACTTTTTTCTCCAGAAGAAGGACAAGAAGAAGGACAAGAAGAAGGGCAGGGCTGATATGAGACAGAGGCTGAGCTCTGTTCACTGTCTGCATTGTTTCATATTAACATTGAACACATTGTCAGAGTGAACAGAGAGCCGGGTTTATTCTTCCTCACACACTCCGAGAGAGAGAGAGAGAGAGAGAGGGAGAGAGAGAGAGAGAGAGAGATGCTCAGAGCACAATGGAGAACATCCTTCCACATGTCGCCATTGCTGTGTTCGGTCTTGTAGTTGGTGTTGTGTTGGGAGTTTTGGTTGTGTTTGCCTATTTTGTAATATCTGTGGTGCTTGCTGTGGTGTTTGCAGTGTTTGCAGTTATTATTTGTGTAGTTTGTGTTGTGTTTTTGTTTCGGGGTAAAATGTGTCATTACGGCCCTTACTGTATCTGTGTGAGTCATGTGTAGAGTTTCACAGAGTTTCGTGGAACAGCTGATTTATGATGGAAGACAGGGACAGAAGATGCATCATGTGGTTATGGTGTGTGTGTGTGCGTGGGTGTGTGTGTGTGTGTGTCTTTGTGGTGAAGGATTTTTGTTTCTTATTATCTCTTGACAGTCGTCAGGGCTGCTCTGTCCCTGGTTGAAGTTTTACTTTAGAATATAGTCTCAGTATTATTTTTTTTTTAAATAATAATCATTTACTAATTTCAGCATTTTCCATATCTGTTATTAATTATTTTATTACTGCATACTAAATATATTTTATTCATGTTAAAGATATTTAATTAATTTGATTTGATTAAACTTTTTGAGTTTAATTGTTCTTGTGTTGTACATATGCTGCACATTATTATTATTATTATTATTATTATTATTATTATTATTATCTTAAAAAAGAACATAATTTCATACACTTTTCTGTTAAATTTTTCTACATTTTGCTATATAAATAGAATCTAATATTTTTTTATCCATATAATATCCAATAATATTTAGTATAATCTTACTAGTATTAGTATATTGATACAGTATTATTTATTTTATTATTATTTTATTTTTTATTTTATTATTTATCAATAAATAATAATTTTCTATAATTGTTCTTCATGATTTTATTTGTTACCTTTGCAAGATAATAATAATAATAATAATAGTAATAATATCTGTTAACTCATACAAATTTTATATAATTTATTATTATTATTATTATTATTATTATTATTAACAGAATGATATTTCATAGTCTTTTTCTGTTTATTGTTCTTTCTTTATTTATTAATTAATTTATTTGTTTATTAGTAAACAATGAAGAATAATTTATGAAATAATGGAAAAAATAATAAACGATTATGAAAATATTTTTAAATTAAATGATGATCTGTGTTGGTGTGTCAGTGTGAGTCTGGAGGCTCTGGACCCTGTGGAGATGGAGAAGGTCCAGTGTGGCAGTCTGAAAAGGCGAGACCCTCGCCGAGCCCCCATCACTGACTATGCCGAGGACCTGGAGTCACTGCTGTCACTCACTGAGGAGGAGGAGGGATCAGGCTCACAGGTCTTCTCTTTCCCAGAGGTGAGATTTAAAAAAAAAAGTGATGATGATTAGAGGAAGCAAATGTCAATCAAACTCTGAGCTCTGTGCTGAAGAACAGTTATGTATTGAGAGGAACCTTGAACACACCTCAGGGCCTGAGCTTCACTGCTTTATATCAGGCTCATACACACACACACACACCACACAACCATCACACACTTTTACTTCCATAAACACACAAATACAACGAACACACACATACACAAATATAAACACACACACCCAATGCACACACACCACACAACCATCACACACTTTTACTTCCATAAACACTCAAATACAACGAACACACACATACACAAATATAAACACACACACCCAACGCACACACACACACCACACAACCATCACACACTTTTACTTCCATAAACACTCAAATACAACGAACACACACATACACAAATATAAACACACACACCCAACGCACACACACACACCACACAACCATCACACACTTTTACTTCCATAAACACACAAATACAATGAACACACACATACACAAATATAAACACACACACCCAACGCACACACACACACCACACAACCATCACACACTTTTACTTCCATAAACACACAAATACAACGAACACACACGTACACAAATATAAACACACACACCCAACACACACACACACACCACACAACCATCATACACTTACACTTCCATAAACACACAAATACAACGAACACACACATACACAAATATAAACACACACACCCAACGCACACACACACACCACACAACCATCACACACTTTTACTTCCATAAACACTCAAATACAACGAACACACACATACACAAATATAAACACACACACCCAACGCACACACACACACCACACAACCATCACACACTTTTACTTCCATAAACACACAAATACAATGAACACACACATACACAAATATAAACACACACACCCAACGCACACACACACACCACACAACCATCACACACTTTTACTTCCATAAACACACAAATACAACGAACACACACGTACACAAATATAAACACACACACCCAACACACACACACACACCACACAACCATCATACACTTACACTTCCATAAACACACAAATACAACGAACACACACATACACAAATATAAACACACACACCCAACGCACACACACACACACCACACAACCATCACACACTTTTACTTCCATAAACACACAAATACAACGAACACACACGTACACAAATATAAACACACACACCCAATGCACACACACCACACAACCATCACACACTTTTACTTCCATAAACACTCAAATACAACGAACACACACATACACAAATATAAACACACACACCCAACGCACACACACACCACACAACCATCACACACTTACACTTCCATAAAAACACAAATACAACGAACACACACATACACAAATATAAACACACACACCCAACACACACACACACCACACAACCATCATACACTTACACTTCCATAAACACACAAATACAACGAACACACACGTACACAAATATAAACACACACACCCAACACACACACACACACACCACACAACCATCATACACTTACACTTCCATAAACACACAAATACAACGAACACACACGTACACAAATATAAACACACACACCCAACGCACACACACACACCACACAACCATCACACACTTTTACTTCCATAAACACACAAATACAACGAACACACACGTACACAAATATAAACACACACACCCAACACACACACACACCACACAACCATCACACACTTTTACTTCCATAAACACTCAAATACAACGAACACACACGTACACAAATATAAACACACACACCCAACACACACACACACACCACACAACCATCACACACTTACACTTCCATAAACACACAAATACAACAAACACACACATACACACACCACACAACCATCACACACTTTTACTTCCATAAACACTCAAATACAACGAACACACACGTACACAAATACAAACACACACACCCAACACACACACACACCTCACAACCATCATACACTTACACTTCCATAAACACACAAATACAACGAACACGCACATGCACAAATATAAACACACACGCACACTCATCACACAACCATCACACACCTGCACTTCCATAAACACACAAATACAACAAACACACACATATACAAATATAAACACACACCCAACACACACACTCACACACACACTCAACACACACACTCACACAACAGAACCTTTTTTGTTCTTTTCCCATCAATGCAAAAGCCACAAAACTAACACTGACAATTTGTTAAGGGTGTGGACGCATATGGACGTGTGTGTATGTGTGTGTTTGTGTGTGTGTTATAAAAACTGACAAATTAAACGTTAGATGTTAATTAAAAAACATTCAGTTGAATATATGACAAACATGATTTTTTGAGAGCAGTGTTGTCTTTGTGTGTGTGTGTGTGTGTGTGTGTTTTGGTTGTGTGTTCTTATGTCTCCATGCTGTTGTGTGTATTCCAGGTGCAGTCCCCTCTGCAGAGCTACAGTATGTCTGTCCCTTCTCTTTGTTTCACGCCGAGTGAAACACATCCGTCTCTCTCCAAGCAGCGTCCTCGCTCTCACGCCCAAGGTAAACTAGCCATGGTGCCGAAGTCAGTGGTGCATAGGGAAAGACAGCAACCAGTAACACGCACACACACACACACACACACACACACACACACACATACATATGAATGTTCATGGTAGGCCATACAGGCAACTCAGCAAATGTAGCACCTGTGTTTTATACAGATGTTCCTGGAAGCTTATGGTGTCTTCATGGCCGTCATCCAGCCACATTCAAGGGGCGGTGCTTATTGTTTTTCATGTTTAACACCTTACCTCCACCCAGACCCAGCCCAGGTCACACTCATGTAGCATTTAATCTGACAGTACGCTGTTCAAGAGTGCAAAAGTTCCCAAAAACACTGTAGGTGCCGTGCTCTCTGTGTGGGAGGGGCAAACCCTCTCTCCCCTGTCAATCACAGAGAGGCTAGCCAATCGAGGGCAACTGTAAGGCTCATGTATGAGGAAGAGTGTGGACAGCGCTATCTTCCGAGTGTGTTACACTGCCCATGACGCAGCATGAACATCAGTTCGAAAAGTCTTCACGTGTCCTAGAGGAAGTATGTGTTAGCCTTCACCCAAAAGTTCCCAAAGATCAGTCTGTTTGGCTTGAAATGACCTCACCAGCCATTGCGGCCAGCTGTTTTTCAAATTCATTAGTCGTTTTTTCTAGTCAAAACAACACGTCCACTGTACTCATCTTAAATAAAAAAAAAAAGAAAATATATATGATTGCCAACAATTACTATTTTTACATTTTTATTTATTAAAGAACGAAACATGCTTTTCATCCGTTTATTATTTATAGTTGCTTAAAGTTGTAGACGTCAGCGAAACAAGTTAGTTCCTGTTCTCCTTTGTGTTACAACAGCTATAAATAGTCATTCCTTCACTTTCTATTGATGTTAAGAAGATAGAAAAAAATGCAGCTTGTTTTGATAAGGAGAAACCAGAAAGTCTGAAAATCAGGTGACGTTTTTCTAATCATCAACTGCCCAGTTTCAGTGAATCTTTGTCTACTGTAGTGTCAGGTTTCTGTTTTTGCCTGGCAGGAGTGGAACCTGATGTGCTCTTCCGCTGTTGTAGTTGTAGTCCACCTCTGGATTTGACATATCATGCATTCTGAGATGCTTTTCTGCTCACCACGGTTGTACAGAGTGGTTATTTGAGTTACCTGTCAGCTCAAACCAGTCTGGCTGTTCTCGTCTGACCTCTTTCATGAACAAGGCATTTCCTCCTGCAGAACTGCCGCTCACTGGATGTTTTTTGTTTTTTGCACCATTCTGTGTAAAATCTAGAAACTCGAACGAGCCTGTCTAGCACTGACAACCATGACACCGTTGTACGCAGTGCCTTAAGATATATGTATGTATCTGTGATGTGGAAGTGCTGTAAATTCGTTCAGTGTGTGTGGGTGTGTGTGTGTGTGTGCGCGCAGTAATGCGGAAGCCGCCTTCCTGTATTTGTTCTGCTGAGTTGCTCGTCAGCGTCCTGAAGTCCTACAGTGGTGTGTTCTCACCTCCCACTTGCTCTCCCATCTCTTCTCTAATGAAGGAATCAAGCGTCTTGGCAGTCAAGTCATGCAGCTTTATGCTTTAGATGCAAATGTCCAAAAAGAGTTTAAAAGACACTTTAGAAGGCGAGAAGACAGTGGTTTTTGTTCGAAAGGTTGTTAAGGACTCGGATGTGGGACTGATTTAGTGCTTTTGTGTTTTATTTCAGCACACGCTTCCCTTTCCTCTCTACTTGGAGGATCTACACAGAGGTAAGAGTTGACTTTTGGTCATTCTGTGCAATCTGAGAACCAGTGATTGGTCTGTGATAGCCTGACTCTGGATTTGTGTGCCTCTGTGTGTGTGTGTGTGTGTGTGTGTGTGTGTGTGTACGTGTGGAGCAGTCTCCGTGTGGATGCAGAGCTCAGTGGTGAGCTTTGGGACAGCGAGGAGACGACGGAGGCCCAGGGGGCTCAAAACGAGGAGAGCGAGAAGCCGAATGGTCTGCGCTCGCTGGTCCGGAGTCTCAGCTTCTTGGGAAAGATGGCAAGGAATTACAAGGTAGGAGAGAGAGAAATTTATCTATTCTGGCTTTAATATAAGGAGTAATTATATATTGTAGTAGCCATATAGTGCTGTGGAGTTTTCATCTACTGTATCAGTAAAGAGAACAGGTGATCGATTATGACTTAGGACTATATTTGTGTGTACTGAATTTTATTACCCTTACTGCCCTCTTCTGAATACTTAACCAAAGTAAATAATAAACTATGATGGAATGTGCTGTTATAGGAAAATATTCAACGATGGAGTGGTGTGACGCGTTATCGGTATCACCCTGAAGTTAACGTGTTGTTTTTTTTTCCAATAACACCACGTCCCAAAGTGTTTCATTCATCTTAATCCACCGGAATTTTTGTTTATCCATTTATAGCTACATTTAATGGTGTAAAAACCCCTCGTCTTGAAGACTTTCCCATGTCAGAATAAACTTACAGCCTTATCTCTGACTGTTACATAGCGCTAATACTGGAGACTTCTTCCGTGTCATCTCCTTACAGTAAATTCCACCGTATCAATTATTACACACGATCATTTTTTATCTGTTTATGTGTTTCCTGTGTTTAAAAAAAAGAAGATAACATTAGAACGAGCATATTAATA
This sequence comes from Pangasianodon hypophthalmus, assembly GCF_027358585.1. Lineage (NCBI taxonomy): Eukaryota > Metazoa > Chordata > Actinopteri > Siluriformes > Pangasiidae > Pangasianodon > Pangasianodon hypophthalmus. The sequence goes on along the minus strand of NC_069730.1, from coordinate 3,946,102 downwards.
AAAAAACCTGAGCTGACAGAGCTGCTGTTAGAGAAAATTACTCAACAAACTCTGACTAGTCAGAATGGAGAATTCAACAGCGCTGAAATGTTTGACTCTATTATAACTTAATATACTCATGTGAGTAAGAATAAGCTTGAGAAAATGAGGGACTGAGAGAGGACTTCCTCTTTCCTTTTCCCTGTGCTCAGGTTACAGAGGAAGCAGTCTGGTTTCTTGTATAATGTGTCAGAACATAAAACAATAATTAAAGCAGAAGAAATGTCAAACTGCACTGCAAATTCTCTGACTGAATATATATTTATTTATGACCACTAGCAACAGAATCCATGATTTTGATTATTTTATTCTGATTTATGGTCACATACATGGATACACACACTGTCAGGTGGTTGCTTTGTATACTCTCCAGGTTGGAAGGATGTTTTGGTCAGTCATATTACACTTAAATGGCCCAATCTTTTTTTTTTTTTGCAGTACTGTATATGTGAGCTTGCAGCTTTCTGCTTACTAATACAATCTGGCAGTCTGTTTTGCTCATCATTAATTTCCATGTTGGATGTGGAGTTGTTTTGGCCAGTAGGGGGCACTCCTGTTTCTCATCTGTATGTGTAGTCAATGCAATAACATACTGCACAATGTAACTGGCTGACCTCATGGATGACTTAAAACATATTGGCCACTTATTTATACACTGTTTAAAATAATCAGGAACCTTAAGTGGGTGTAATTTAGGCTTCTTTTGGGACCTTTGCTTTTTGGTTCTGAAAATGAAATTGTGCTGTTGGGAACAACAATCAAGCACTTGTTTCTGGAAAAAAGTGTCATTATGCTTCATGTTTCTATATAGAACTCTACCGCAGAGTGCTTCCTGTCAGGAAACTAAAGCTTTTGATAATGCTAAGAACACTTAATTATCTATAGAATCCGTAAGAACCTTTTTTTTTCTAAGAAAAAAAGTTTACACTTGTCTACATTAGCAGATATTGCATTGTTTAATGAGTGCACTTAGCTTTCTTAATTTTTTTTTTTTTTTTTTTGCCAAAAAAAGATTATTTACTCAAACCATTCTCACTATTTTTGGAAAGTCGGAAGATAATAACATATAATATTGCATTTACTAATACTAAGATCTGTGCTAGTTATCAGTATTATAATATATAACGCAGTATTCAAGGAGGGTGCCTAAGTAGGCAGCCTTTCTGGATAGCATTTTTGCTTCTAACATAAAGCCTGACCCATTTGAAAGGCAGCATTCATGTTAGATTTAGATCGAGTTTTATTTATTGTCAGTTCACAGTTTATACAGTTTACAGCAGGATAAAAAATATATAAAAAAGTGAGTGAAATTCTCAGTTAAAATTTGAATAAAATACAATTAGGGGAAAAATAAAACACAAAAAGATATAACATGTAGGTAATATAAGGTAATTAAGTAGTAGAACTGTATATTGAAGTGTACAAGTATTATATGTGAGGAATACCTCATACTGTTAGAGGAAAATAATCAGTGACAAGTTGATGAGATGGATCCCAAAGCGAAGCGGAGATACTATTACTAAACCCCAAAGCTGATTATTTTCCTATAACAGCACATCCTGAAGTGTTTTATTCCTCTTCTATTATGTTGACAATTTTTATTTATTAAAGAATGACACATACGTTTTATCCATTTATAGTTACAGTCAGAGTTGTGGAACTTCCTCAAAACAAGTTCGTTATCACTTACGTTATCACTTATCTGTTATCACTTACGTTATGCTGCTATAAACAGTTCCTTCACGTTCTCATAAAGTTAATAAGCAACCATACAGCAACAGATGCAACGTCCTCCATCTTGCCATGATAAAAACATACATTTACAGCTATAACACTCGACTTACAAAGCGTTGACACTGGAGACTCCTTCTGTAAATGCTACATAAACATTTCCTTACAGAAACCCTCACCCTGTCAATGATTGTGTTTCTTTTTTTTTTTAAATAACAACACATTTTAAAATTACTATACCTAGTCTGCTAAACAACTCCCTGGGAATTAGCTGTTACTACAGAAACCATAATGTATTAGAACAAGCACGTGAATATAACCCTTGCACCTGGAACTATCATCAGAGCTGCTGTTATAGAAAATGAATCAACACCTTCTGACCAATCAAATGTGCCGTTATATAGCCTGTTCTATAGTAACACAGTGTTTTTAAAACAATAGTAATTGTAAATTATTATAAAATATTGGTCAGTTATTGTGATTGTTATGAGCAGTTACTAATTTAAGAGGTTTTAATAGCGGGATATGCGTTATCAGTACGTGTAAGTACATCCGTAACATGTTTAAACATTTACAACTGCTTCCTCAACACCTCTGAACATGACTTGTTAAAAGGTCACGAAAGTGTTGTGAGGTTTTTAGGTCGAGACCTTAACCTGAAGTGTTTGATCTCACTAATACATGCTAGACATATGCTGAAGATCAGTTAAACAATATTTGTTGTGCAAGTTTTGTTGCTCCGTTGCCAGGCATTGCGCTTTGTAAGCAGACACATAAACCACAGAAATTGGCTTCTGGAAGTGCAACAGTTGACATCATCAGCAAGACAGGGCTGTAACAGCGAGATTACGGGGTTGGAGCTATTTGAAGCAGCTGACAGTATCCATCATGTGTGTGTGTGTGTGTGTGTGTGTGTGTTGGGGTTAGGCCTGATCTGACAGTAGTGCATATAGACCTATCCAAACAGCAGGAAATGAGTGGGCGGAGTCTGATCAGACCGTGGGGCAGCCATATATTTCACTGGCCGTGGACAGTGTGTGCGTATATGTGTGTGTGCGTGTGTATGTATGTTGCGTGTTTTCTAGGAGCTCTGATGTGTTGTAGTCTGAAGCATAGTTCCAAAGACCTTTTAGCTTTTCCAGAGAGGGTCAGATTGAGAGTTTGGCTACAAATTCATATCTACACATCGCATGGCTGATTCTTTGAGTGTAACTCGCATATAGATGAGTCATTCTCAGAAAATGGTGACAAACCTGCCCCTTAAATTACTGGCCATGACATAGTTTATAATTTTTCAAGAAGCCCTATATAACGCACATCATTGTATACCCAAGCAATAAAAATGATTTTATTGATTTTAATAATTATCCCTGCACATAACTGTCCCTATAATTTCGACCAGCATCAGCTGAGTTTCCCTCCACGCTCTATAAGATATTTCTGTTTTTTCTTGTGGATAATTTTGATGTCATTAGAATTACACCTTTCAATCTTCCTGGTAAATCATTTTTACTGAAAAAAGGACTTGCTGGTGTGCTTAATGACGTGTGCTTTGAGATGCTGTTGACACCATCTTGGAAAAAATAATTTCAAATATCTTTAATGGAAATTTGACACTGTCACCGGTGTAACTATGTACGCTGGTTACGTCAATGACAATTAATAACTTAAAGACTTAAAAAAATGACTTGAAGTAATGGTATCACATTAAAGATCAAGAATATTGGCCATTCTTTCAAAAAGATTGTTAGACATATCTACCATAAACCTTTGAATATGAAAGCATTTCGAGTCTGAGATCGACCCATAATTGACACTAAAAACACTAAAAAGATGGTGACACGGGGGTGTGTGGGTTTCCTCCAGGTTCTCTGGTTTCCTCCTTGATCCCAAATAACATGCCAGTAGGTGGATCGGCTACACTAAATTACCCTCAGAATAAGTGTGTGAATGTGTGTGTGTGTGCGTGGATCTGGATAGACCCTAAACCCTGACCAGGATAAAGTGTTTACTGAAGATGAAGGAATGAATGAATGAATGAATAAACGAATGTAAAAACCATGCAGTTTTCCTAAACAAGTCATTTTACCAACATCTTAAACATTCTTGTATTATTAGACATATTGTCATAAGTAACAAAATTCCTATTACAATGAGGAAATCAATTCAATCCAGCGAGCAAGTAGTCATATTCTGCGGGAAAACCTTGAACCTGGCAACCCTGGTGTCAGTAGTGTCGCATATATGTGTCATTCTCGCACAACATATTTCAGTAGTCTATTTAAAAAAAAAACACCCCTGAATTTTTTTGTCTTTCCTTCCATTTGCAAGTGTTAAAGTCTTAATCTGGTGTCAAACCCTTTCTAATCACCTATAATTTGCACCCTGACGTTAACCTGGTCTGATTCTTATCCCTAAAATCACTCAAAACTTTCTGCATTAAAAAAAAATAGAAAGTAAGTTTATTCTTTTTGCATTAGTGGTTTGTTTTTCACTTCAGTAGGTGCAATAAATCCAACCAGGAAAACCGAGTTAAAAAACAAGCTGATACCTTTCCAAGCCAGATGTGTGGACGCACATCTGGAGGGCATGTGTGTAATTGTGTGTGAAAGGTTTATGAGCGTCTAAGTCTAGGTGTGTGTTTATACACAGCTCAACGAGTCTTAAGATGTAATTCCATGTTTTGTTTATAGCTGGTGAGTGGCCTGCTCCTGGCATATGCTAGCCCCGGTCTTGTCACAACAGCACTTTTATGTGAAAATGACATATGTGTGAGTGTGTGTGTGTGCGTGAATGTGAGTGTGTGCCAGCAACTGAGCGTGTGAACGCTGCAGAGATTTGAGTGAGAATCGCCCTCCCCCAGCTCTGCTCATGCCAGCTGGGCAATTTCTTCTCGGACGGCAAGATTGCATCAGCGCAGTGAAGGTCCCGCCCATCCTCCTCCCATCCTCCTCCCATCCTCCTCCCATCCTCCTCCTCCCACCTCCTCCTCCTCCCATCCTCCTCCTCTCGCTCGGAGATCCTCAGCTCGGGATTTCACAGGATGTGGCCTGGAACACGGAACAAACCTTAGTGCTGAGCAGCGGATATGAAATGCAATAAAGTCTATTTCAGGATGTGTAGAATATTATCTGAGCATATTTACCCAAGATTTATCATGGAGTCATGCTTCATTTTCCATTGTATAGTAATAAAACGCACCGCTTTGGCCTGTTTGCTTGCCACACTGTTGAAAATTAGATTCTCTTCATATCAGACATCCGGTTTGCTATAACATTATATGAAGACAATATTGATGCTGAATGTTAGTGTCCCTGGATTTGAGGTTAAAGGAAAAGTCCACTCAGAAACACATTCATTATGTTTATAGTGTAATATTTCTCATGTGATTAGTGAGTCTGGTGCGAATTACTTGGCTGGTTAAAGGAAAAGTCCACTCAGAAACACATTCATTCTTTATAGACTAATATTTCTCATGTGCTTAGTGAGTCTGGTGCGAATTACTTGGCTGGTTAAAGGAAAAGTCCACTCAGAAACACATTCATTATGTATATAGTGTAATATTTCTCATGTGCTTAGCGAGTCTGGTGCGAATTTCTTGGTTTTTTAAAGGAAAAGTCCACTCGGAAACACATTCATTATGTATATAGTGTAATATTTCTCATGTGCTTAGTGAGTCTGGTGCGAATTTCTTGGTTTTTTAAAGGAAAAGTCCACTCGGAAACACATTCATTATGTTTATAGTGTAATATTTCTCATGTGATTAGTGAGTCTTGGTTGGTGCTGCATTTCCATTATTCTCGTGAGAGGTTATTGGTTGTGTCATGCTGATGTTACGTGGAGTTTAATGGGAGAGAAACAATTTCAACAATCTCAACTGTAACGGTCACGTTTTGCTGTTAGCTCCTAAAACAAAAGTTTCTTTTCTCTTTCGCCATTGTCCAGCCAAGTTTGACATCAAATTAATAAGAAATCCGACGCAGAAGTAGTGGAGACATGGACGCAAACATTGGACTCAAAGTTCCAGAATGCAGTGCAGCTCTACGGCGAGGTTCGCGCAGAGTCACGCCAGAGATGTATGAGATGACGAGTGCGAGTTACAGTGTATTTACAGTGGGGTTAGCATGAAAGTTGAAAGGGTTAAAGCACCGCTGCATCGTTCTCTTTACGTCGAGATGAAGCGAGGGATAAATCTCACTGGGCCACTATCAGTATGGCATTGTGGTTAATGTAGGAAACCGTTACCCAATGTAAAATTAGACCAACATGTTGATCAACTCAGACTTTCATTGCAAAATAAATCTTGGAATGCAAATGTAGAAGAAATGTTAATTACAAAGATAAAGATTAAGTCATTTGCTGTTAGTAAAAGTCACCTCATGAACTCATTTCCTTTAGTGTGTATTAATGCACCCAACTAGCATTTCTAGCTCCCCATACCTTATTATATGATGTTAGCTTTTTTTTATGATGTTATCACTTTTTTATGCTAGTTAATTAGGTTTCCAGGCAACCAATGAGTCTGGATATCACACTGGAGCTTTTACTTGCCTGCTTGGGCTAGCTAATAAATTTGTGACTTCTCCCCCCCTACAGTGAGTTCATGAAGATTTGGACATGTATTTAAGATCTTAAAACCTTTTTGCTTTGGATAAAAACATCTGCTAAATAAATAATGTAAATAAAGGAAAATGTATTGTTTTAAGCTAAACTAGATGTTGTCCACTTGATCATGTGTAGATATTTCTCCACAAAAATGAAACTCTAGTCTATGCTGCACCGAAAAAGAAAAAAAAAAAAGACTCCAAAACCACTGATGTGCTCAGAATAAAACAGACTAGAAACAGAAACTCGAATCTGAGAATGAGCTGATGTTATTTGGTGCTACAGAGTCTTTATTAATGTTCTTTGGAATAGGCTTGAGGCGAAGGCCTTCAATAACCTGTAATCCATCATCTAGATCTAAGCACAGTATTTATTTGAGCAGCAAGCTAATTAACATCGAACAGTTTTCTGCCCAAAGGCCTTTGGTTGAGACGGCTGGTGCCTGGGATCAGCCTTGTTTATGCACTCAGTGTACTTTTCAAACATTCTCCATTGCTCTAGAGATTATTTCTGATTAGGATACATATTATGATGTAGCAGATTATAATATAATAATGTCATAAGGAGATTTCACCTGTTTGGCATTGCATGCGTTTTCATCTTTAAGCATATCAGACACCATTTTGAGAGCCAGGTAGTGGAGTGTTGAGAAAAATCTACCTGAGATGTGTCACCTATGAGAGGTCAGAGATGGAGATGGCTTGCTTCATTAGTATGATTTTTAACAGGCGGTTAAATCAGGAGATATAATAAATAAATATAATAAAAAGGCATTTTGAGAGATATTTCGAGAGATATCAGGTCAAAAGCAGTTTGGGTGGAGTATGGATTATGAAAATCGTCCCTTTGAAGTCCATGAACTTGTTTCTGAATAAAATTATGAACTATGCTTACTTAAATTGAGCTTTAAGTGATTGCTTGGTCAGCTTGTCCTTCAAACCGTGAGCATGTTTTCTTTACAGGAGAGTGCTTTGAATAAACTACATTATAATCGGCTCCATCCTGCACACTCATTATGATTTTATGACCTGGATTTAGGTCAGTGAATGATATTTAAAAATTACTTCTTCAGTCCACATTTTCTATCCCCTGATTTTTTGGAGGCTTAAAGGCAGGTGCTTGTGTTTAAAGTCAGTAGTCTTGACGCTACTTAAAAGACACTTCTACTTAGGAAACATCTGGCAACCTCAGAGGCTGGAACTACATGCAGGTGATTTGCCTAATCTGAATGGAAAGTCAACTCAAGCATGTGCGCAACCCGACTCTGAATACGCATAACTTTCCCTGTGTGAATATTGATGTAGCTTTTGGCCTCAAGTGGCCGATTCTGAATACAGCCCTATGTGCTCATGTTCCCATTGATCCACATCATCAGCTTTACAAGGGAGTCTGGGTTCACAAAGAATCCACAAAGACGATCATTATCCTGGATTGGGTGGACAAGTGCATTTTAGGCGACAGTTGAGTCAGTTGAGGACAGAGCAGTTTGGGTGGATTGTGGGTAAAGTGTGTTCATGTTCAGATTGATCCAATTCTCCCTTTCAGCATCGGATTCAATGTTAAGCGTGAGTGTAATTTCAAATTGATCAGCTTCAAAAAGATTCACAGCTCATCATCCATGTTGAACAATTTTCTCCATTTTTGTCCCTCTGATAATCATCCAGTCACGAATCAGGTGTGTTGGATTTTCAGTTTGGGTTAGTGCGCTGAAATGTAATCGTACCTCCTCGCTTTATTGTATTCTCTCGTTGTCCTAATAAACTTCTGCAATTCGATCTCTCTCCCTTCTTTGCTCCTACCCTCCCTTCTCTTTCATTCTCCCTTTGTTCTTGTTCTTGTTCTCAGTCTCATTCGTTCTCAGTGTGTAATCTATCCTCTCATACTGCACTGCGTGACATAATGATCACCCAACAATCGGCCCTTCACACGACCTGCATGTGTTTTTGTAGTTTTCAAGGTCAGTAGCTGCTGTGTGACCTCTTAGTGACCTCTGTGTTATCTCATATTATACCCCAGCAACCCAAAACGCCCCAAAACACTCGACTCGCTAAAAGACTTACCGTGTTGCAGTGCTGCTTTCAACATCACACACACACACACACACACACACACACACACACACACAGCTGTATTCATGATTTTTATTTTTTTTACCGGTTCCTTGCAACAACTTGTTTTTCAGTTTTTCTCAACATTTTCCAATTGAGCAAAAAATTTAAAGATTACCTGCAACGAGTTGATGCAATTTTATGTTTGATCCAAGTTTAATTTTTTCTATGTATATACACCTCGTTATTTTCCTTTTAAGGAAAAGGGGCAGAGCTGAACTCTTCTGTTTGGACTTAGGGGGCGGAGCTGATTTCTCAGTTGTTAACAACGTACATAGCTTTAATTTAAGAAAACTAGCATGATGATACTGAAAATCTCAGTTTCTTTAATGTATCTGAATAAGACACACTAGAGAAATTACAGACTACACCTTTAAGTCCAAGTCGAAGACTGCACCTTTAAGTCCAAGGATCACTAACTGGTTCTCAGCAGACATCAGCGTGACCCTAAACATCCCTGGAAACCAGTGCAAATCCCTAAAACAGGATCAGGACAGTGAGTGGCTATCTTTCTCTTCCTGCTGTTGACAGAACACCTGTCTCTTCTTACCTGCACTCATGAGCGTGGGTGTGTGAGAAAGACAACTTCAGCTGGTGACACAAAAGAAGGAGATGAATGGAAAGTGAGTCACTATATTGGGAGAAAGAGCGTCTGTTCAGTCTGTAGCTGTGGGACGATTTGTGGGGTTTCGAACAGACAGACAGACTGAAACAGCAGAATGAAGTGGGTTGTGATAGAAAAGATCATGTTGTCTATTTTTATCACCACTTAAAGGCAACTTCAGCACTTTTTCTCATGCTTACCTACATTACAGTGATATTTATATTAATTATATGAATACACTCGCTCTAATACCAAAGTGCCTCGTCAGCCATCTTACCCAGCGCCCTAAATGTTGTTATCGAATACAGACCAATATCATATCTGTAGTAACAGCTAATTCACGGGGTCTTGTATAGTAGACATTCTACATCATGTAAGGCTAATAATAACCTGAGTAAAAAATGTTATTTAACACATAAAAAACATAATCAAGTTCTTGTTAGGAGATTATGTAACATTTATGGGAGGAGTCTCCAGTGTCAGAGCTTCCAGTCAATACAGTCTGTACGTTTTCCACCACAGGAAAGTCTTCAGGATGGAGGGACTTCGTGGTAACATGACAAGCTGCATTTTTTTTCTTATTTACTTCAAGAGAGGGACAAAAAGAGAGTGTGGTGAGAGAATGATCGTTTATAGCTGGTATAATGTAAGTGATAACAAGAACTAACGTTTTGCGGACATTTTATGACATTAAATGTAACTATAAATGGATAAAAGATATAATGTGACAGTCTTAATTAATAAAATTAATTAATTGTTAGTAAATTGGTGTGGTATAAGAGCTATAAAATACTTTGGGAAGTGCTGGTATAGGAAAGTCATCATTCTGCAGTGGTTTCACCACATCACACCATCTCATCGTTGATTATTTTCCTATAACAGCACATCACCGAGGGTTTTATTCCTTGAAATGTTAGCTTACTTGTAGGAATGTTCAGTTCCGTTTCTCGGATTGTTTTATAATTAGCGGTTGTATCACAGACTTTAGTTTTTAGACTTCGTGCCTTTGATTAAGTGTTTCAGGTGGGTGTCTGTTTAGTTGCAGCTTCTTCTGTTCTTCCTACATCACCTTCCTACTTCACTTCTTTCTGCACAGTAGGCGGAGGCACAATTTCCACAGAAAATATCCGTCTGTATTCTTTAGATAAAAGCATCTGCCAGAAAATGTGAATGTAAACATCAAACAGAAAAACTTCAAAAGTAGAATATAAACGATAAAGCTTAACTAGTATTATTTACATGAGATGTGATCGTAGAGAAGTGTAACACATCAGCACACATGATCACACCGGCACACGCCCCACACTTCTGTAAATTCCCAACAGCGAGTGGCTTTTGGCTGAGCCTGAGTGGCTACGGCGCGGGGCGTTCCCTTTCTGGCTCTCTAAATTTAGATGATGTTGTGTTTTGTGTTTCCTATCAAACTACCCATGGGCCCATCTGGGTGAAACTTTTATACAACTTTCTCTGTTCTTTTACTTCTGGTGTCCAGTGTTATAGTTCATTGTCTTTAATATGTTCATGCAAACGTTATTTTGTTAAATGACCGTCAGTAATAGATGCGACATTGCGAAGCTGCAACATCTTAATAACTGTAACTTTCAAAAAATAACATCCCTACAAAAATATATAAAATGTAGACTACATTTGCTTATAATAATAATATATTTCATTTCATTTCGATTGCTTTTACTTTTCAATTTGAGACATCATACGGCAATGTCACATATATATTTACATATACAAATTGAAGTTGAAACAAAGTGTTTTAATAAAACACGTCTGTGAAGTATTTTCAACGAAATAATAATAATAAAAAAATAATAATAATAATAATCTTCATATTGCATTAACATCATAAAGTGTGTTTTATATATATATGTGTGTTTTATATATATATACAAAAAACATATAAAGTTGAAACAAAGTATTTATAATAAAATACACTGATGGAGTATTCTTGATGAAAGATAATAGTAATAATAAAAAGAAGAAGAAGAAATTATATATATATAAAATGAAAGCCTTGACTGTTTTATCACAGCTCTGGATGTTGGGGGGGGGGGGTGTTGGAGAGAAACCCTGAACGCTGATTGGCTAAAAGTATGAATAGGGTTTGTAAGCAAATAAAGTGGGCGTGGCTTAATTCGAAGCCTGCGTCGCTTGGCTACCGCGTTTCCTTTTTTTCCGCCCCCCCTCCCTGCATTGAAAAGCCCCGCCTCCTCCGCTAGGATTGGAGGATGTCCTGTCGGTATCACCTGATTAGCCAATCGAAACGCAAGGAGGCGGTGCTTATCGGGAATGCGGTCGGGGCGGAAAATAACGCGGCTACCCCGGGTTTCCTGAGTGAGTGTGAGGAAAGTACAGAGAAGCAGCGTTGCGTTTTGATCTTATTATCTACACGGATATTGGAGAAACAAAATAAAAGTTGATGGAGTTTTTTTTTATTATTTATTTTTTTTACATGAGACATTTTAGATCATATTTATATCTCATTAAGGGTGGACGCTGACCGTTTGGATTTTATACAGGTGTTTATTTTAGTAGTTGAGAGTTTATTTAGTGAGGATCCGAGAATTAGGATCTGTTTAGCCGGGGTCCTGATGCTCGGCATGTCCCGTGTTACGGACCCGTTAATGAAAACACGTCAAGACAGAATGAAAGAAGTCAACTTAAAGGTGAGTGCAGCTTTTCCCCCACAACTCCACACACAGCCCAGGCTTTAAACACAGCACACAGCCGCTTCAATAACAAAAGCTGCCTGGTCAGTTCACTGTAATGTGACTGTAATGGGAGTTCGGGAAATATTTACAGCCTAAAGTCTAGTTTTGTGTCCCAGCAAACCCTAGAAATTCAGCAGAGTTCAGCATATCCGATATGCTCGAGTGATTTTTTTTTTTCATCGGCAGACTGCGGCACTTTAAGAAAATAGCGGCTCGCGCTCCCTTCTCATCCTTCAAAAAAAAAAAAAAGACGCATTTCTTATCAACTTTTATTGATTTTTAATCCCATTTCCTTTGTCAAAACGCTCTGTTGGCTTTGATTAAGCTTTTCTTTCACTTTTCTTACCTGAATCTTTTCGCCATGCCGTGTTGGAAGAGAAAGCGTGGCGAGAAATACGGGCTGCATCCCAAATGCCACGATATTGGAAAAACAGTCTCCTATGTAGGCTGCAGGAACCATTATTTTTGCTTCCTAGGTAGGGCCCTTGAGCAGGGAGTAGGGCGGCGTTTGAGATTCGGCCACGTTGTCTTCCATTGAAAAGGCAATTGGTTGGGGGAGGGAGCTGAGAGGGGGAAAAAAGCTAAGCCGTGGTTATTAAGACATTTAAAAATATATATATATATTTCGGTAACTGCAAAAACATTAAAATTGTAAAATACACATGTATTTAAAAAAACAAAAAAAAACAAAAAAAAAACAGGATGTTTGGCTGTATCCTAAACATCTCCTATTGGAAATACAGTACACTACTCTATAGGGAGCTATTCTTTCATACACTATGTAGTGAATAGGAAGGCATTTGGGATTGTATTTATTGTCACTTCATCATTAAAAATAAAAAAAAAACTGTACAAACTCTCTCACACACACACACAATGAACTCTTCATTGGCTGTCCTCCAAACAGCTCTGTATTGGAAACCTAGTGCACTACAAAGGGTGTAAACACTATTATTTTAAACTCTTTGTAGGTCACCAGGAATCCAGTTCCCTTTCCGCCATTGTGTTCAGTTCAGAAACATGAGATGGACATTTAGATATTTAGTTACACTGTTATTCAATTGCAGAGTCATATCTGGTACCTCAACTTTTGTGTGCTTTGATTGTGTAGCGATGGGAAATTGTGCGGAAAGGTTTTGTATTTTGTGGTGGATCCATTGTTGGAGGACGGTGCCAGGATGCCAGGTGATGAGATGTGTGTGTGTGTGTGTGTGTCTAACTCATGCACCAGTCATACGAAGGAGAAGGAAGTGCATGCAGCAGTTTGGTGGCTTTATTGCTTCTCTAAAATTTGCAGTTAATGCAATAAACTCAGACGGTATACACACACACACACACACACACACACACACACAAGCGCATGTATGTGTGTGTGTATATATATATATATATGCTAGTGCATGCAGATGTCCTCTGTCCACATGCAAAAAGAACATGAAGGCTGACAAACGTTCACACAGAAACACAGGAGACTAATTTTAGTAAGTAACACTTGTACACTCACATCAGTCTAGTGACATCATCATGAAACTCAGTTCAGGGACTCGCTACACACATGCAGTGAGCGTCGTTTAAAGGAAAAAGTTCAGACAGAAATCAAATATGCACAGTGGAGTCAATCAGCCTGTAGTCCAAATTTTACTTTTACTTCTTCAGTTTTGTGCAATGAAGATAATTTCCAGTTTAGCACTGTGTATCACACACTTGCAAAAAAAAAAAAAAACCCATCATTTGGTTCGGTAATATGGTAGTTTAGAGTTGAGTTATGCACACAGTGAGGATTTAATACTGAAATTGTCCACATCGGTGGACATTTAGATGTAACTAGAGACTTTTCAGAAGTCAAACGAGATTACACCCAATTCCGATATTAATCAGAATTTGGCAATATTCTGATTAGTATTGAATCATGTAAACACCGCAATCTGATTGCCCGATTCAGATTAAGACCATATTCTGATTCCACAAATTCCGCTTGTCACTCCTGGAATATGTCTGTTTTAATTGGAAATTTGTTGCATGTAAAAACACAGTATTCAGAAAATCCACTGAAAGGAGATATGCACATGCTCAGTCCGCAAGGAATTATGGGTGCTAACAGATGCTTAGCTGTAGGCTAGGTATTTAGGAATGGCAACTCGGGCATACTCACAACAACCATGTATACAGGAATATTCCGATGCCCGTACGCATAGAAACATCGTATTCGGAATATGGCTGTGACCAGAATATGGACCTTAATCGGAATTTGATCTGCGTGTAAACATGGCCACTGTTTAACATTCAGATTATCTTTGGAAATAGTTCTACCTCACAGTTTTGCTTCTGTTCAAACTGCAGGCCACGCCTCCTACCCGAGTTTGATGCTTTCGTCAGGTGACACCGATCTATATTATATACTTAAAGAAAGGTTTAAAGCTGTAGCTACGACCTTTTACTGTTATGCGACACCCATTTATTCAGTTTGCGTGATGCTAAACTGACGGCTATAAGCTTCCCTCGCTTGTTAGCCGCACTATCGTGTAATGTTAAACTTTGGCTTGTTTGACTACATTTGGAATACGTTTGAACAAGTCATTTGAACAAATATCGTCATATCAGTCTTTTTTTTTGCCCTTGAACTCTTTCTTGGTTATTATGCTACATCCCAAACGATACGATCAGGGAAAAAAACTGGGCCTAGGATGAGCTCCTTTTTCCTGAGGGCAGTCAAGCAATCAGTCATCCATGAGGACAGAGGAGACACAGAAAGGATTGTGACCAGAGCCCAAGGCTTAGACATGAGACAGTCCACACATACACACACACTCACACACAGAGAGAGCGCTAACAGAGAGCAGCACTAACAGACCTCCTATTATTACTGGAGCGCTCACAGGGTTGACTTCACCTCAGCGATCCGTTCCATCGTCTCACACACACAGCGCCGTCTCAATCAGACCTCTGTTCTGCCTTGTACCAGATATAATGGTGGCACTCGGTGCTATTGATACACACTGATACACACACATATATGTGTCTATGTGTACAGTAAGTGCTGCATGCAGCTCAAGGTGAAAGGACATCCCTGAAGGTCGAATGAGGAACGACATGATTCCTGGATGTCTGTGGCCTCTGGGATTGTACCGGTATCTGATTGGACAAAGAATCCCGATATCTGAAAACCGAGAAATTTTCATTGTCGTCATATTTGATTTTTTATCATCACACTGCTACGATAAGCAATAAATATCATGACGTGTATATAGGTTTGCTAAGAAACTTCCAGCAAAAGAGTAACATTGTGTTTATTGATAGTTTTATGTTTTTTTTTAAGTAACGCTAAAAAAAGGAGATTTTAAAATTTTACTGTAATTATTGTCATTTATCAAAATAGAAAACACAAAAATGTTACAGAAAGATGTCACGATATCCATGATATCTTAGAAAAGTGTATTGTATCATAATTCATCACAATATCAATATCTTATCATCATATTACCCAGCCCTAACTCATACATTACGATCTGTTGGGATTGAATTCTGGATTCTGATTGGTCAGAAAGTGATGATTAGTTTTCTGTAACAGCAGCTGTTAGCTGACTTTTGTGTAGCTGTAATTCATATCACAGGTTTGTATTATTGCGCTCGCTCGAATACTTTATTGAACATAAATTTAAAAACATCTGTCATCGTTGAAACGGGGAAGTTTTCTGTACAGACATGTTTATTTAGTGTTTAAGGAAGGAGTCTCCAGTGTCAGAGGTAAAGCTGTAGCTTTCATTTTTACTCCATGTCTTCGGGACGGAGCGATTTGTGGTTTTTCAGTAATATGACAAGCTATGTTTTTTGTAATATATGTAATATATTATGATATTTATGTAAGCAATATGATAGAAGTAGAAGGTATTGTTAATTTCTCGCAAGGAAATTCCAATCATGTGCTTTCAAAGCAATCCTAGTGGTTCTAATACAGTAATAACACAGTTCATATTTCTGTAAATTCTTGGTTAGCAGTTTTCTCAGTTTGAGTGGCTCACAATGCCAAAACCTGGGGTCTTAGTCAATACGCGACAGGAAAAATGATGACACGTGGCGTGCGAGAGAGCAGCAGACCTGCCTCAGCACACACACAGGTTGGGTTATGACACCACGGGGATTTTGATTGAGGTCAACTTCAACTTTAAAAGTGCTTTCATGTAGGAGTTGTGTGTGTGTGTGTGTGTGTGTGGCTGTGAGTCATATTTGTCTGTCACATCGGATGGCTTTCTTTGCAAATCACAACATTTATACATGGAGTCATAAAGCGAAAAAAATGATATCCGTTCACGCTGTGTTTAATCGGTCCTTTGTGTATCTATTATACGCTCAAATGACTGGAAAGTTTAGGAACAATAGTAAAGCTCTTGCTTGTCCGTCACATTGTGTTTGCTCATAATAAAATACACAATATTTTTTATATTTAAAAACATATCCTGTTTTTTACGATTTAATTAAAAAAATCTTTTTGAAAAGTGTGTCTACGATCAGCGCTAGCGTTTGAAGCCTTGTGTTTTCTCACGCAACATGAAACCTGAAACGTGAAAACCTTTTATCTCTCGGACGAATTAAAATACTTGTGATTTAGTTGTGGTTTATATTCATTATTGTTTATTGTTTGTATAGTAACAGCTAATTCACAGGGATTTGTAAGGAAGGTGCTTCGCATAATTCGAAGACTAATAATAAACAAATTTTGAAAATGTGTCATTTAGCAAAGAAATGAGTCTAATCCTTTATTTACAAGATGTTTATTTAACATTTTTGGAAGGAGTCTCCAGTGTTAGTGCTTTGTACTGGGCAGATGTAAAGCTGAAATTTTAAAGTTTTACGACATAGAAATGGACGACGTTAAATTTTGGAGTTTGTCAGTAACAAGCTGCGTTTACATCTGCTATAACGTGAGCTAACTTGTAACTATAAATGGATAAAAAGCACAATGTTCTTTCATTAATGAAAATGCTGACAAATTGATGTGGTATGAGGAGTAAAACGCTTCAGGACGCGCTGTTATAATCTACTTTATCACACCCGCTGTTGATTATTTTACTATAACAGCATGTCCCAAAGTGTTTTATTCCCTACTTATTGCGTAGCTCATTATCAGGAAATCCTCAGCCTCTAAGACAAAACGCTCTCACAGTTCCTAATCCATGCACTGCATCGTCTTCACCATTTCCTGCGGATGTGACAGTAACCTCAGCATGCCTCAGGAATGTAGTGGAGTTTAATGGTTTTTATTCAAGCGCTTGCTCGCTCCAGACGCTTCGCTTTTCGCTCTGATGACACTCGTGGTGTGTTGTGCGTATGTCAGGAGTAGAGGAGGTAAGCTACTACCACTCAGACTACAGCAAGTAACCTGGACGTCCAGGACAAGCACATTGAGACTTATTAGGCTGCTGATATCGAGGTCACCATTTTCCATGCAGGACATTTAGGGGTTTGCGATGTCTGGATAGCATCTTTGGTATCTTTATGGCACCGGTGACACTGACAACGAGCTACCCGTAGTTGAAACAAATGCGATTACCATCTGATTTCTTGTGAATGTTAGCAAACTTAGCACAGACGTTTTTTTCCCCCCCTTTAGCACAAACATTTGCAGAGCCAGCAGTGCGAGGCTACAGTGTAAACACCAACCAGACGCAGCAGGAGATGGAATGTAGCTGTTGGGTTTCAACTGTAGGCATCAACTCAAGTCTAAAAATGTCTTAAAGGCATCAGATGTAACATTACGACCTGAAAAGTGTATACAGATTTGAATGGGCAAGGATGTTGTAGTTGGATTTCGTTCCATTTCGTAAAAAGTGCTTAGAATATATACAAAAGTTAATCCCGCCCCTAACCTTAACTTTATCCTTAAACTTCATAACAGTTTTTTTACGCAGTTGGGTTGCGTGAATTCGTACACGAGTTGCAGGTTTGAAAGCGTTTGTCTGTTCTACAAACGGGGGTTTAGAGGAAACAAACGCAATACTTTAAGAAAGAAACAAACAAAGAATCAAATCCGTTTGTTTTTTTTAACCGTCTCAGGTCATGTCCACAAAACTACGCGCAAATTTTTTTAAAAAATTCATAAAAAAATCATGACAAGACAAAAGACAACAGCATTTTTTTGTTTGTTTTTGTTGTTGTTTGTTGTTTTTGGATTTCTCCCTAATTTGGTCCCACCCACCAGGCGACTCTTCCCTATCATACGACAGCTACCAAATCAGAGAGGGTCAAATCGAACACGTGCTTTCTTCGAGAAGCAAGCGAACTTGAACTCACAGGGCAGTGTAACACACTCGAAGGAAAGAGCAATCCGCCCTCTTCCTCATACTCACAGTTCCTGCAGATGTTTTGGATTCACAGCCCAACAACTGGAAAGTATTTTAGAGTAATTGCTACATGCCAGTCTTTATCCTTATCATTAAATGTCTGGTAATTAATGTATCACAAAGCACAGATGTATCGTAGTTAGGATATGGAGCAAAAGTTGTCATAGCTAGTGTAAGACCCAAACAACAGCCCTTCTTAACATCGTCTTGATGGTCTGATTGCTTGAGCACTCATCTGTGACTCCGAGTCTGTTCTGTAAACAGCGAGTAGGTTTTCCCCCACCTTCAATCACTTCCAGTCTTCGTATAGAACATGAGTGAACAGGTTCAGTCGGAAATGCCCTCATCTTCGCGTCTCACGCTTCCAGAGAGTTCTCAGGTAATGAAACCTGCAAATATGGAGGTTTTATTGTGCTACTCTGCTTACTCATTTACCCCTCAGCATTGTGTGCTACAAACCAGCTCCACAACATCTCTGAAAAGAAAAGATACCCAGTTATGGGTTACACTGGAAGGGGGAAGTATGGGGTCATCTATATAGCAATAGTCCCATTGCTCCCAGGCATCTTGCTTAGGGATACACTCTAGCAGATCCAGAGATCTTGCCTTGAATAATAAGAGAACACCATTACTGTACAGCGTCAACGGAGTGTGTAAGCATGGAGTGTGTTACTGTATTAGCCTGTGGCCATCTGCAATGGGGGATGGAGGGCACCTGTGCAAACAGCAGGGCCAATACAGAAACTCTCTAACAGCTGAACAGGCACAAACACACACAGTAAGGATCATGTAGTGTGCAAACATCTGAGCACACTAATAACAGTCAGTGTTTTTATCACTCCTGCTAATTTCTATGGGATTCTCTGTGTAACTCTAGTCTCAGCCTTAAACACTCTGATGTACAGAGATGTCTTTTGTACACATTTCTGGCCATAAGCTTCAGGATCTTGAAGATTACAGTCTAAAAAGCTCTCTTTGTTGGTTTCCTTTTTTTCACACAATTGTGACACAACTTTTCGGAGCAGACTTTGAATTAAAAAAAAGAAAGTTCATAGTATCCTGTCTTTAACAGTCAGTGTGGATAAATGAGAAAAATGTACGTTTGTGGACCAGAAAAGGTATATAATTGGCCATTTTCACTGTCAATCAAACGGCAACACCAACGTAAGGCGATTCTATTACAGGAAGCTTGACACTGAATCATTTTCCAATATATGTGTCATAATTGCTGGAATTAATTACGAAAGGCTAAAAAATGGACAAAAGTACCGTAAGTTCTTAGTATAAAAACTCCACTAAAAATGCAACATATTCAATATAAAAAAGTAGTGTGAACAGAATATTCTGATTTCAGTTTCCTGTCTTGTCGCAGTTTTGGGTCATGTATTATTAAATAATATTAGCTGTACATGTTTGTATGATGAAATAAACATAGTTCTTCGTCGTTAGTAGATATCGTAGTGTGTGAGTAGACAGGAATGTAGGTTTAGTGCTTTATTAAGCCACTCGGGAATGCTGTGTGTACATTGCTGGTTGGTTTCTGGGTCAGTGGGCCTATTTTGTGTCTGCCACTGAGTCTGGGATTCTGACTAAAAAGCTTGTGTCTGACTAAAGAACCTGACGAATGAGGAAGTGACTTCACTCACTCGTCTTTCAACATCACTCATCACTTCTTCCCACAGAGCAGCATTGCCTTGGGTTTCATCAGGTTCTGTATTCTGGTGCTTAGATTATTAAGGCAGATTTTAATCAACTTAGAAAAAGAAGATATGTTTTACTCTGCTTGTTTTCCATCTAAAATGTAAGGTGGACAGATTTATCCACAATTGTAGCTGTATTACACCAGAGCGGATCATAATAAAGGATTAGCATTTGCCTTGGATAGTCATTACTTTTATTTCAGAGTGCTCTCATTTGCATCTGAGTTCGAAAGCACAGCTGAACAATCACGCTGAGAGCGTTTTGGTTTTATTGCCATGTTGACTCTGTCTCATTTGCTTTGTGAAGTTGAACAGGTGGGTGTGTGTGGGTGTGTGTGGGTGGTTGATTCTGGTTCGATCTCTCTGTGTGTGTAGTCATAGGCGCCCTCCTGGGAGTTTTAATTGGCACTCCAGCCACTCCCAGAGGGATTAGCGGGGTTGCTCGTTAGCTGATTTATGTCACGAAGCCACTTCCATGTTAGCGAAAGTGTAAGTTAGCCGCCATCTGCTTACCCCGGAGTGTGGGAACGCTTAAAGAACGCGTTTTCTCCAAATACACAACCAGACACCAGTGTTCGCTCTCTTGTCTGTTCTTGCTATAGCCCCTTTAACGGCTTTGGGTTATTGAATACCAACATTGCTGTTGAGTTCAGTTGATTCTGATTGGTCAGAAAGTGCAGCACTGTCAGTAGTTCCAGTGTTTATAGTCTATAGTCTTGTTGACATATTGTTACGATGCCATTCCTGCTCTAACACGCCTGATTGGCTAACTCAATCTAACTCATTCTAGAGCACAGGAACACGAAAATGTGGCTTTAATCTTTTCCCAGCATGCAGCTGAAAACCCCTGCATTGCACCAGTGTACATATTTCCATGCACTCCTATAGTAAAGGTCCCTGTAAAGGTCTACAAGGACACTTCATCTCTCGTTAAGGAGTCGCTCATTGACTCTTCTCACAAAAGAGCGCTTTGTCTGGGTTTTTAATTAGCACTCGAGAGGTAGTGTTGAGGGACAAAACCTCAAGTCGCACTAACGCTCTCCGCCTCCTGCTCTTCCTTTCTTTGTCTCGTCTTTGTCTGAAATCAAGATACCTGCTCTTTCTATCCTGCTTGCTCTTGAGGGCTTTTTTCCTTTCATTCCCCCAGCACTCTTTTGTTTGGTTCTTTCTTCATCTTTCTGCCCTCCACACCAAAACCCCCACTGGTACTAATGCCCCTGCTTTTTTCAGTCTATCAGAGGTTATCCTCATCCATCAGAGGTTATCCTCGGGGCTTTCAGCGCTTTATTTTCCTAAAGCAACGCTTTCTTTGTTTTGTGTTTTTTTTTTCCCCAACCTGAAGACAGACTGGGGATTGCTGGATTGCTGGACACTGGCTCTTGTACACTACCCTGAATACCTGCAGTGCTGAGATAGAATGAATGATCCTGTTGTTAGTTGCAGACTTCATTTCGACGAGCTCTTTGCTACTTCCTGACTCGCGATCATATGTCAAAGAGCGACTTTGCATTGTAAATCTGTTGTAGGTCCAGCAGTCAGAGGTTCTAAAGGTAAAATTCAACCAGTGACAACTAGAGGTATTTCAAAAAAGTCCTGAAAAATGGGAATGCGGTTACAGTAAGCAGAGTGAGATCCGAAAACCACATGCTAGTATAATGAAAAGGTAAACAAACTCTTGGTGAGTTCACATAGAAATGACAGAAAATTCCCAAGCTTGGGGAATGGAGAGTCTGTGATGCTAGTTTAAAACATTTTGTGTATTGCATCCATTGCATTTATTATTTTCTTATTGTTCGTTGCTCTGTTCAGTTCACTTCCTGCAGTCGGTTCGAATTGCTTTCTCAACCTATGTTCACACTGGCAAGTGACAATGCAACATTTAAATGTCTACATACGTGCATTTCGATTTCAGCGAAAGTCCCAAGTGGCAAAGCAGCATTTAAATTTTCTGAGTTTATTGCAAATTAGGTATGACACAATAAAGCAACAAATCCTAACAATTGGCATAAATTATTCCTCAAACCAATCTTATGGCACTTGTGGTCCAACTTTGCTCCAGTTCCCCACTCCAGGAGTTTAGTTTCTACCTGCAGTTACTTCCCATTTACGCTCAAAAATGGAAGGAAAATTTATAACCGTGGTTCATGTTATCCTGTCATATACGACCTCTCGTTAAATGTCTCTAGAGAAATTACAGAGAAAAATAATGCTTGGAAGGAAGTGGCCTTCTTTGTTATTGTTGGTGCCTCTTGTACGTGAGTGTACGTAGCAGGTTCGTTTAGCTAGCTTTGCGAATCTGCCTACAAATCTAGTACAAATCCAAGCATGTAACATGTAGATCAAAAACAACCAATTGTCACATAGATTAGTGCATTATTTATTATGTTTAACTAGTTAGCGTTAGAAGTATTTACATTTTAGCTGCTGCCTTTTTTCAACAGGACAGGCCATGGCCACAAGAGACCAACTACAAGCGACACAAGTGACTTGTTGCTCACTACTGTGTTAACGTAGGGTCACATTGCTGGAGATCACTTGGAAGCGGATTTAGACCACCTCGCTTAGATGCTCTCAGATTGTTTGTTTTGATTGCTGTGTCGCCTAAAGTACTTCACACACCAGCATTTGATTCATACAGGCTAAACGCTGTGGCTAGTTCCTGTGGCAATTCTAAAGATAATTATCTTGCCTAAATGTAGATGTAGAACAAGTTCGGAAGTGCGACAGGCAAATCCTGCAGGGGATTTTGATGGCAGACTGGCATTAAAGGGGATTAGAGTGGTGACAGTAGTGTAGTGCTCAGAGCCAGATGTGCTCATCTGCTGCACCTGAGACAGAGGGATAAAGTGAGGGATAAAAGGAAAGCCACAAATGGTTATCCGCTTAGGGAAGTGGTTCTCAAAGTGGGCTATGTGAATTCTATTGATTTTGCTACTGTGGTGGAAATTATAACCCACATTATCAAAATTATTATATTTAGGGGTCCAAGCACCAAAGTCAACTTAGACCTAATGTGTTCTATTGGTGGAAAGTTCAGGAAAAGAAAGCTTTATTTTACAGTTAAACAGATCCCTGGCTACAAAACAGTTAAGAACCACAGCCTTTGGAGACCATAGTGTTTTGGGGCAACGCTATCTGTATCAAGATTAATGTGAAGTGGTTAGGTTTACCAGCCAGACTGAGCATCAAAAAGTGAAATACCATGGGCAGATGGTGCAATGTAAAGATATAATCTGATTATCTTCACGCCATCTTTCGTTAGAGATATTAATCTGGAAACTGCTTTTATGCAAAGGGTTTTTATGCAGTACAAGCATAAAACTAAGCAGTTGTGGGTTAAGAGCCTTGCTCCAAAGGCTAAACCATTAAGGCAGAGTGATATGACATTATACCAATATCATGATATATTAACATCATGACACACTTTGTTGAGGTCAGTGCTTTAATAAAACCATAAATGATTCAATCGCAAGTTACAGATTGGATACTAAAATCTATTTTTGTACCGGTTTTTGGCCTTGAACCTTGTTAAATGGTGAATATATAAGGAATAAAACACTCAGGGTGTGCTGTTATGGGAAAATAATCAGTAGGTGATGTGATGCAGCCTGACGTGAAGCAGTGTTACTGTTACCACCTCAAAGTTGATTATTTTCCTAGATCTTGAAGTTTTACAGTGATTTACCAAAGATTACAGGTTTTTTTTCTTTAGTTGCTGTCTCTTTTCCTCTCTCGTGAAGTTAATAAGACTTGCTATGTTACAGAGAAACTGCAAAGTGCAACTCCTTTGTCCTGAAGACTTTCCTGTGGTGGAAAACCTCTGAAAAGAGCCGTCACTGGAGATTAGAGCATGTTTAATAAACGTCTCCTCACAGAAAACATCACCATAACAATCAGACATGTTCTGAAAAAATATTTATAATAGGGCTTCACTGATATGTTGTTTGTTAGCAAAACCTCAGCTAGACTAAACATTGTGATATTTTACATCGTATTGTCTTACTTCTCTTCATCTCTTAATAATAATAAAACTAGTTATTCATTAAGCTTAATAAGATCTTCATTACGATCTGTTGTGTATGTGATGCCTCTGGAGTGTACCCAGAATGCCAGAGCTGAATGAATGCCATGTAAAGTCTCTGGTTACTGATTTAAGGGTGAGACACCAGTTTTTATTGCATTCCAGCGGAGAGTTTTTGGCCTCCTGAGTTATTTTCAGTGCATTTGTGCTGATGTTAATCATGTCCCCTTTAATTAAGTGTCATTCAGAGCATAAGGGCACACCCATTCCAGCCCAGGGAACTGAGGGAAAGCATGTGGCAGTGATTTAGTGTAGTGTACACTGTAGAAACAAGGGCTCTTGATTTTAGTTAAGAAAATTTTTATAACAGCAGTTATGAAAAATTAATAACATTTTAACATTTTACTTAATATTGTTCAGGGGTGTAGGGATATGTTTTAAACACAGTAGCACTAGTGAAAATGTATTGCAACAACATATGCTAAAAAAATTTAACTCTGGACCCCATAAGTTTCCTTTGGCTTGTCCCTCTTGTCGAGAACCCCTGAATGTTCTATATAGACCTCTATAACAGATGGCTTTCCTATCAGAGAAGGTCTGGCTTTTCAAAAACGCCAAGAAGTGTTTACACCAGAGCGCTGATTCTGATTGGTTGATGGTTCTGACAGTAGTTCCGGCTGCAAGATAAATCACATTAAATCATATTAAAGTGCTTGTTTGAATATGTTACTGTTTCTGTAGTTACAACTAACACTGATGTTTAAGTTGAATGGTGATTAGATGTTTATTTAACATTTCTGGAGGTTTTCCACCATGAGAAAGTCTTCAGAGGAGACAGAAGAGTTCACGTTTTTCGGTTTCTCTGTAAAATGACAAACTGCGTTTTTGTCTTCTTAACTTCAAGAGAGAGAAAAAAGAGAGGCTGAAGAGGGAGCGACTGTTTATAGCTGCTATTGTGCAAAAACAAGGAACTAACTTGTTGTGCAGACACTCCACAACATTAATGTAACTCCTCGACAAATTGTAATTGCTGTGGTAGAAGCGAAATAGAGCACTTCAGGACATACTGTTATTGACATACACACCAACCTGTGGTTGATCATTTCATTATAATATATAACAATATAATATAATATAATATATAATATATAATATAATGTTATGCTTTATTGTCCCTACAAAAATATAGTCAATTTTGTGTTATAAGACTTGTTGTATGACACAAATCTTTCAGACTGTAGAGCCCTGGACCTTTGTGGATGGAGTGTTTTTTTTTTTTTTTGCACAATAAATGCAGAAACTGCAATATCTCCCTTTTCTCAATAACTTCTCCCCCCTCTTCTTGTTTTCCTAGTAACCCACCCCTCCCCCCGCCCTTAGAGGAACTTCATTCGATATACTTCCTTCGCAAGATACTATCTGCGACCATGACGATGCAAATGAACAGAGCAAGCAGTGAGACCTCTTGCAAATATAAACGGCTCAGCTGCACAATCATGGCGTTTCATTTATTTGCATGCAACGTTTGAGCATCTAGCACTGCAATGCACTGGAGTTTCACTCAGCAATAAGAGCGCACCACTTCTGGATCACTTTGTGTATGTAGGCAATTAAATTACTCGGCTAAATATATCTTATGACCTCGTAATAATTGCATCCTGTGGTTGGATATCTGTTAATGAGTTCATGCAGAGAACTAAAAAAGCACAGCTGATGCAGAAGTCAGAGGAGGAACTGTGACTTCCTCCAGCATTTTTCACACAGGTCCAGCTCATGACCTAGGCTTTGCTGCAAATGGTGCTGACCAACTTAACAACACTAAACATTTACTGTAAATCTCCATCTTTCAGTTGTTGCGATGTAAACCAGGAAATCCCCATATAATAATTTACTTTTGCTTTTATTTTAAGAGAGACGGTACAAAACATGCCGATGATACACTAAGTTCGCTTTAATGACCAGCATGATGACAGATTTTGTACGCAGTGTTTAGCGCTCAGAATCGCAGAGGGCTACTGAGGATAAAGATGTGAACTGGAGATAAAGCAGATTATATGTTTAATAGGTTGTATATTAAGACTGAAGGAGATTTAGGTTCTAGATTTGTTTTAACTTCCCTCGCAACACTATTGTGTCAACGGTTTTTGTATTTCCCACTGAGACGGACTTCCCTGTCTTGCTAAATGCTGTAATTATAATTGGTGCTCTGGGAGTAGGGCTGTTATGGTTTGAAATTTTCACAGTATGATTACATAGTCTAAAAATATCACAGCTGCACGGTATCATGGTATAAAAAAACACACAAGACAGTGGCGAAAATGAATAGAAAAATTTATTGTGTACTTCCTGTTTGTTTTATGGGTAGTTGAGGCATACAAATTAATAACAAGAAGGAATTATTGGCGGCGAAGCCATCCCTGTTGACACTGTTGGCATCGGGTTCTACTTGTTTTTCTAATTAGAGAGGTGAGAGAACAAATGTTCTGGAGCTGCAGTAGCGTAAGTAATAACAGAAACGAACTTTTTTGTAGGAAGAAAGTCATCCATCTTCAAAGTCAAAGTCTTCAAAGTCGTCCATCTTGGAATGCATCAGCTTGGGAACTGTTGTTTGTAATAACCAATCACAAGCATGGCTACGTTGCGTGATTCTCCAAAGTCTCCTCGGGATGTCCATTTGCACCGCAGTTACATTGTGTTTTTGTGGGAACTAGCCGAATGTCATCTCCAAAGAACATATGCTAAAGTCAAACACCGAGCCTACATGACACAACAAAGCACCTAGTTAAGAGTAAAATGGGCGTGGCAAGCAACTGGGGAAAATTCGGACATCTTCGTGGACACACTAAGCTCTAGCAGGACATGATGGATGGTTCTTGTACCAGGCTTCATGGTTATCTGCTATTTAAAAAAGCCAATAGCTCAAGAAAACCAGACAGTTTATATCTCTGCTGGGGTCCTGAGGTTAAAAACCTGATGTGTGTGAAGGTTTCCTGCAGGACCCTTAGTCCTTCCATGTCATGACGGCTAAAATTAGTCAATGTGTGTCTTCCTGCACTTTTTCCATCGATCTTGAATATCTGTCAGAAATATAACTAGTGTTGGATCACCGAAAATATTGCTGATTTCCTGACTAGCGACCTAAAATTTAGGTGGTATTTATATATTTAGGTGTCTCGCTACTGCTAGCTGTCAGTGTGCTGTTAGCCATAGGGAGATTGTGTTTGTATCTTGCAGCTAATTCCTAGGTTTCCATGTTTGCTGGAAAAAAAGAAAAAATTTCTCACCATAAAAGCCTGAAAAATCGCTTCCCCTCCCAGCATGGAGCCGAGTACTCAGAGTGGTGTGTGTGTCAGTATGGTCAAATAGAAGTGCAGGACAAAGTGAACCCCATGGCAGGAACAGCTGGAACATGACATTCCCATCTGGACCAGACTTCTCTGGCCAGTGTATTGTAAAAACATGCTTGCACAACTCCATACTTTACTGTTTCCATTTGTTTTTTTTGGATATATTAGATAATTACATAATTGTTTTGTTCTCAAAGTATCTAGGGAGCAATCCTTAAAATAATGAAGGTCATATAAAAATAAAGCGTAATATGAATATGTTAATATGAACTGTATTAACTACACTAATACGGTAACAATAGCTAAGGTTCTGTAGGACCAGCACTTTTCAAAACAAGAGTACACTTACAGATCATCTTACCAGTGTATGTTCCTCTGTGTGTGTGCAGAACAAAGAGAAGGAGCGCATGAAGGAGCGGGAGAAGGAAGCGCGCGAAAGAGAGGCGCGCTACAGCAACGGCCATCTCTTCACCTCTCTGACCGTGTCGGCCACCACGCTCTGCTCGGCCTGCAACAAGAGCATCACGGCCAAGGAGGCACTCAGCTGCCCCAGTGAGTCTCTCTCTCTCACACACTCACACACTCATACACTCATACACATTCTTAACACTCATGTTCTGTACGCTGCTTAGTCATGGCTGACATCCCTGACTATACTATACTGTACTGTGCTGTCCTGGGAAAATATGTCAGATTGGATACTGGTACTCAGTATCAGCTCCCATCATCCCTAGCAATACTATACTGTACTACTGTACTGTACTGTACTGTATTACACTATACTAGGAAAATATGTCAAATTGGATAGTGACGGTATCAGAACCTTCATCTCTAAATATACTACTACTATTATATTTTACGATACTGTACTATACTGTACTAGACTATACTTTGCTACACTGTACTATATTATACAGGGAATATATGTCAAATTGGATACGAGTCTCAGATCCCTACAACCATAGCTATACTATACAATGCTATAATATAATATACTGGGAAAATATGTCAAATCCTTTCTGATTTCCTTTCTTATAATCAGTATCGGATTCCTATATCCACAGATATACTATACTGTATTATAATATACTGTGCTAGATTACACTACACTATATTGTAGTGTACTATACTGGGGAAAATATGTCAACCTGGATACCAATACTCAGTATCAGATCTTTACATTCCTAAATATATTATACTACATTATACTATATTATACTGTACTGGGGAAATCTGTCAAATCAGATACCAATACTCTGTACCAGATCTATACATTCCTAACTACATTATACTACATTATAATATACTATACTATGCTATACTATACTGGGGAAATAAGTCAAATCAGATATGAATATTCAGTATCAGATCCCTACATCCTTATCTACACTATACTGTAGTGTACTGTATTATACTATACTGGGAAAATATGACAAATCAGATACTGATACTCAGTATCAAATCCCTGCATCCATGGGTACACTATCCAAACCTATCCACAGGTATACAAATCCATTCTGATGCTGATACTCAGTATCAGATCCCTACATGTCTCTCTATACTATACTGTACTGTACTGTATTATTATTACTGTACTGGGAAAATATGACAAATCCCTACATCCATGGGTACACTATCCAAACCTATCCACAGGTATACAAATCCATTCTGATGCTGATACTCAGTATTAGATCCCTACATGCCTAGCTATGCTGTATTATACTGTATTACACTATACTGTGAAAATATGTCAAATCCGATAGTATCAGATCCCTACATCCCTAGATATACAGTACTATACTGTGACAGGATAGGGCCTTTCGCACCGCTTTAGTTCCAGAACTAAATTTACAGTACTAAAGTACTGGGCGATTTTGTGCAAACTAGGAAGTGACGTAAGCCGGTCGACAGCGACGTCATTTGTGGGCGGCGTTCAACAACGGAAACAAAGACGAACAACGTAAACGACCGGAGGATGGACGACGCTTTGATCGGAGCTGTGTTTTTGTTGCGTCTCGCGTCCATCTATCGCTGTTCTCCATACTTGCGAAATAAGTTGACACTACAGTATGTTTACACGGCGTTTTAAATCATGGCGGGTGAGGGCGTTTTCGTACGCGTTTGGCCAATCAACGTCTACTTACGTCACAGATAGTACCTGTTGTGCTGGTTAGACCCTGATCCGGAGTAGGAGATAATTTGGTTCTCAAAAAAGGCAGTCCGGGACTAAAATCGCACCCAGTTCCGGAGGTGCGAAAACGCCAAAAAGTGGGTAGTTCCACAATTAGTTCAGGTACTATGAAAAGGTTCCCGCGGTGCGAAAGGCCCTTATGTCAGATCGGATATCGATGCTAAGTATCAGATCCCTACTTTTGTTGCTATGGTATACTATGTTGTATTGTACTGTACTGTGACAGTATGTTACAACCGATAGTCGTAGCTAATTTTCTGAACCTAAAAGCCGTTGGCACACTATATTGTAATGTACTGTACTGTATTACACTATACTGGAAAAATATGTCAAACCCGATACCTGTACTCAGTATCAGCTCCCTATCAGATCTCTAATTATACTAAAACAAAATGAGGATTATGACTTGCCTGCCTGTCTTTCTCGTCACTTGGTAGCAGCATCCACAACGTTTATTGCTAACTGTTGATGGGCTGTCAGTTAAATTATTTATAAAAAGGGCTCATAGATTAGCATGTTAATCAGGGCTGTTTGAGGCACCAGCTTAGCGTGTGAGTTAATAAGTGGCACGGGTAAGTGTGTGTGCATGTGAGATTCACACACAGTGTCAGGGAATTCACACTCTGCGTGTTCGTGTGTGTGTGTGAACTAGCATGTGCAATTTGTCATCATCCAAACCAGCTAGGCATCCAGTGGAGAGTGCCAGATCTGTGTGTGTGTGTGTGTGTGTAAGTAAGGGGGGAGGGGATAGGAATAAGGGAATAATGAAAGTATTCTGAAGGGAAAAAGCGAGAAAGAGAATGAAAGAGAGACGAAAAGACAGATAACAGCCGATCGAAGCAGACTTGTAGGCAGGGGTGCTAACTGCAGGGATTTCTCCTGCCACCTCCTTGCTGCGCTCTCCCTCCTGCCATCCCTCCATTTCCCCCCCCTTGTAAAATCAATCGGCTGTTGAGCCGCAGCTTCACCCCCCACCCTCCACCCTCCGTCCTGCACCACACACACACACACACACACAATGAAGTCAGTGTGTGAGGCGCCTGCCTCCATCTCCATCGCGCCACAGGAACAGCTGGGGGATAGAGGGATGGAGAAAGGGAGCGCAAACAAAGAGAGGGAGCATAGATAGATAGAGAGCGAGACCGAAATGGAAGATGCTGATGGAAAGAACGTGATGGAGGAAGATAGTGAGGAAGAAGAGAGAGAGAGAGAGAGAGATGCAGAAATGGAGAGGGGTTCAGAGAGAAAGAAGAAGAAGAGAGAGAGATGCAGAGATGGAAAGGGGTTCAGAGAGAAAGAAGAAGAAGAGAGAGAGATGCAGAGATGCGGAGATGGAAAGGGGTTCAGAGAGAAAGGAAAAGAGAGAGAGGGAGAGAAAGAAGGTTATTGATCCCAGAAAAAGTAGTAATGGTGTTTTCACACTTTGTAGGAAAACTGCTGGCCAGGATGATTTTTATGCTGACATTAAAAAATAGCTTTTTTAAACAAATGTTATTTTTTGTTTTCGTCATTAATGCTTTGGCAAATATTAAATGTTACTAACAATTAGTAACTAAAATTCATGCCAATGAAGAATATTTGAGCTTAAGAATAAAGGACAGAGACTGGGTGAGAGAGAGAGAAAGAGAGAGAGAGAGAGAGAAAGGAAGAGAGAGAACCAGTGAAACAGGTTTTATTCTTTGTTATCTTTTGCTATTTGCTGTTTTGGAACAAGAAGTTTATTAATAACCTGTTATTAACCTTTTATTAACCTTCTGTTTACCTGTGGTCTTTGCTTTCGCCGGTAATAATCCTGTAATCTAGTGTTCGTGTCAATAAAGCATTGTTGAATCGAACTGAACTGAAAGGAGAGAGAAAGAGAAGAGCTGGAAGAATAGAATATTGCGATTTTTTTTGCGACACACTCAGATTGCGATATGCCTTGCGCTCTATTAAAAGAAAGCACAGTGAACCTGTGATCTGCTTCTGTAATATTCGTATTGCAGTTGTAATCATGAACATGTGATATACTGCAAGAGGAAGAATGGTGGGATGGTGCAGAGAGGTAGATGAACAGGGTGAAGAGCTCAGAGCTGTGCTGAGATCAGCACCGCGTCCTATCCGACCTTGAAATGATCTCTCTCCATCCTGCGGCCTGCTGATCAGCTGAATATTAATATCTCCATATTGTGTATTACTTTCTGTCAGTCTAATTTATAGTCAGTAAGATTACTTTCTGCTGCTTAATGAAAGATTAATACTAAAATTAGATGAATCTTAATTCATTTTGAATGATGGACGATGCACTAGTCTACTATCACTATTAAACACAGAGCGATACACTTCATAGTGACTAGCGTTAAATACACGTTAAATGCGTTGTGACCTGAACCGTATGGAAGACGTGTTTCCGTCAAATACAATGTGACATCCTGTTACATGCTCTTTCAGATCGATGCTGAAGTGCACCAGCAATTTGACACTCAGGTTATGTTTATTTTGTTTTGATTTGATTTTTATTTATTTTTTATTTATCGTGTCAGCTGTCCCTAATATTAATATTATATAATATATTAAAAAAAAAAAAGACCCATATCTCCTCTGTTGCATTAGTTTAATATTTAGGTTAATTTTTATATCTTTTACGGGAAACAATTTTAAGAAAAGAAATTAAAATATATATTTTTAAATTTTAAGTAAGTTTTAAAAAAAGAGAGAAAAGAAAAGAGGGGAAAAATATATTATGCATATGTCCATGTGCCCGTCAACAAAAATTTAATCAAACCCAATTTGGCAGCAAAACAAGAATGAATACACAGGAGAAAAAATATAGAAAAAAAGTAATGTATAAAAAATTAAATTATATTTTTTTAAAAATTTGACCACGTATTAGACCATAAATAAGCTGCAAGCATTGCAGAGTGTTTTAATATGCATATCAGCCTCAGCCTATTCTCGTAACCTTGACACGTTGTGGTTATGAGGTAGAAGAGAGGCGGAGGGTGGGAGCGATGCAGAGAGGGGGGATGGGAGAGCAGGGAGGACCCGTGGCAAAGCCAGTAATTGCATACGTCTGTTGCCAGAGGGACAGATGTGCAAGTGTCTGTATATCCATATATTGGTGCAGGGGCTCTGAAGGTGTATAGGAATTCTAGCAAGGGCACTCAGAGTAGTGACCAGAGCCCAAATCTCCAAACACACCCTCGGAGGGCTATTGATTCAGCCCCAAGGGTGTAATTATATTGAAAGGAGGTATCGGACTTGAGAGGAGGCCGGGCGTCGTGAATAAATTATGACTGATGAACGCTGGAGGAGAGAGGGATTTAGATTTTACTGTTTACTTTTTCACAATCACTGAATAAAATGTTCGTTTGTGTCCAAATCATTTTGAGAAAAGATTGTATGAAATATAGAATATCTAACCAGGATAAATTGGTTACTGAAAGTTATTGAAGGTTTTCTTAACTAACATTTTTTACAACAAACCTCAGCATTAATAAACCATAAGTAATGTTTAGACCCTAACGTAAGTTAACACGTATTAATTGTCGTTAAAATGTGAACAAACACAACTGCATTGACTGTTTATTCAGTTCATGACCAAAGGAATAAAATACTTTGGGATGTGCGGCTACAGGAAAATAATCAACGACCGCCTGATGAGTTACTGTTACCACCCTGAGCTTGATTGTCTTCCCACGACATTCCGAAGGGTTTTATTCCTCTTATACTCCAGCAATTTACCAACGATTACAATTTGTTAGTAAATGAAGAGCGGCACATCATAGGTTTTATTCGTGTAATGTTTTGGAACGTCGACGAGACAAGTTAGTCCCTACGTTACAGCAGCGATAAATGGTTCCTTTTCCCGTATTTCCTCTCACCAGCTCTGCTTTTTTTGATTTCTTGAAGTTTATAAGACAAAAAAATGCAGCTTGTGATGTTAGAGAGAAAACCACAAAGCATAGCAAACCAAAAAATGTAAATGTTACCTGTCAGTGACACTGGAGACTCCTTCCACAATGTTCCATAAAAACATCTCCTTACAGATAACTTGTTGCATTACCAATGACAGCGCTAAGCATAAGATTTAATAGCAAAGATTTTCCCATGTCGTAAAACATACGCAAAAGCTTTACCTCTGACTGTTACAAAGCGCTGACACTGGAGACTCCTTCTGTCTCTTTACCATGTGACCATATAAACAATTGCAGACATTTTTAATCAGTTTTTCCGTGTGTCCATCATACAAACCCCTGTGTACATTGTAACTATAGAAAGGATATTGACTCAATTAATACTTTACTCTCGCTGTTCATTGTTGACGTACGTTAGTGACGAGTCATCAAAATTACGCACATTTACGTGAAAACTGGTGAAAGAGTCAGTGCTGGAATCTACACGCCGCTCGTTATGATTCCCCTCCCCATCATGTACAGTCGGGTCCGATTAATCTGGCACACGATGATAATAGCGCCATTATGCACGGCATTATGGGAAGGTCCTGCGTTTTAATGCAGCGTGTGGCGCTTTTGTCTACAGAATCTCAAAGTGGCTTTCTCTGCATGGTTCACAGCTGCGACTCTCCTCCCCCCATCATCACATGTAATCCTGGGACAGCGTGAGAGATTAACACACTGTCTGTCACACCAGCATCTTCCAGCTCACACACACACACACACACATACACACACGCGCATACGTACGGCTAGGAAAGCAAGAAAGCTCGGGAGTTCATTTACTCAAGCCTTTTATTGATTGGCCCATTTTGGAAGTGGTATTGACATTCAGCTTTTGTGTTGCAAGTAATGGGAGTGAATTGCAGCTCCCTCTGGGATCATCGTCTATGGAGTCAGACACGACTGTCGAAACCACATGGCGTGCTCGTATTTCATATTTGTTCATATTCGTATTTCAAAACGCTGCAAATCCAGCATTTAAAGTCACTATGTGACCTGTGTGCCGATATCAGCGTGCTGAATAGCATTAACCTACTTAGGACAGTGCCAAAACTTTTGACCACACGCTGAGAGGGATCAGGTGGACCAGATTGGATGCGGCCCAAACAGCGGATTAGATTCTCTTGATCCCAATACACTTCTTTGTGTTTTCTTTGTCATGCAGACGATTTCAACACATTTAGCACAACAGTCATGAAGGTGAGAATGAGAAGGTGTGAACAGCTAATACATAGCTAATGAACTGATCCTAAGCCCCGCCCATGCTCGGTTACAGTTGCTATCCAGGTTCAGCATTGGAAACATGAAAATGTTTCAGGTAGAACCCGAGTGCAACCTTTGAAGTACATATTAGAGGTACATTTAAACGATGTTGACATCAAGCAGTGTGAATTACGGACAGAGCTACCGGTACTGAGAAGAAGTTAAAAAGAGACGCCGGGTTATTTTCGGCTTTTGATTCGGTTAATCATAATGACATGAAAGCGCTTGTGTGTTTGATTTGGCGGACGTTACATAATGACGTACTTAACACGATTAGTCGAATGATGGCGTGAGCTTTATTTGTGGTCTGTTTCTCTAACAGACAGACAGGATGGCTCACGAGAACAAAAGGATCAGGGAAAAAAAAAACACTTTTCCATGTCTCATCCCGAGTGCATGAATAGAGTAGGATTGTTTCAGCCATGTTGGTTTGGTTAGTCGGGGCATGGAGTGTTTATTTAGCGTTGGTGGAGCTGTGTGTGTGTGTGTGAGCGCATGTGTGTATCTGGGAAAGACGAGTACCAGACCAGAGGATAGAATGTGTGCATGAATGGGCCTACTGTGCTTCTTATTACGAGGTTTTTGCAGAAAATTCTTGGACGTTCTTGAACCTCGGTATTGCAGCCTTCGAGACGGGTGTGTCCTTTACGTCTGCTGGAAACCAGAATTCTGCTTGAGCCTTATGCATGTATGAGTTTCGCATCTCTATGTTTAGCCAAGTAGCCGTGTTTGCGGTGGTTGGGCGGTGTGTGAACAACTGAGCCAAAGGCTATAAATGGGAAGAAAATGTAGCCTTTGAGAAATATTGAGAGCAGAGGAGTGCTGCAACACAAACAAAAGCACCCTTTGCATTTTTTCTGATGATGGTTGACACGTAAAATCACGCCAAACCCATTATGTCTGGGTTAAAAATAACCGTTATCTGTAAAGCAGGAAGTGACCTCATTAGCCGCCCCCAATCTGCCCCTCTTGTGTTTTCCTTCACGTCTTTGCTCTTTGAAGTCTTGATTTTTTGGAAAGGTGTCGTGCCTGCTGTGTCAGCATGCCTATATTTAGCAGTGAAACTGAAACTTTTCATCAGAGTTCAGGTCTTTGTCTTCGTTAGTGTGGTTTATCGGTAATGCAAGAAATGAAAATACTAGCATTGTTCAGGAACAAACATGGACTAAACATTTCCTTTCATAACTTTCCTTTCCTTACATAACATGATTATGCATGTGACAAATAAAATTCGAATTTGAATTTTTACATTATACCACAGTGCTTGAATTCTTGATTCTGATTGGTCAGTTGATTAGACAGGTGTTGATACAGTTTCTGTGACAGCAGCTCTGACAGTAGTTCCAGCTGCAAGATTTATATTAATGTGCTTTTTGTAATACATTATCGTTTCTGTAACTACTTACACCAGTGACTTGTATGGCAGATGCTCCACATAGATTAAAAGTCCGTACGTGTTTTCATTGATATGAAGTTTTCTGTTTATTTAACATTTTGGAAGGAGTCTCCAGCGTCAGCGCTTTGTAACAGTCAGATTTAAAGCCGTTACTTTATGTTTTCTGACACGTGAAGGTCTTCAGGATGTTGTGTTTTGCATTTCTTGGTA
Organism: Pangasianodon hypophthalmus; assembly: GCF_027358585.1. Lineage (NCBI taxonomy): Eukaryota > Metazoa > Chordata > Actinopteri > Siluriformes > Pangasiidae > Pangasianodon > Pangasianodon hypophthalmus. The sequence continues at coordinate 3,909,888 of NC_069730.1, read as the reverse complement.
ATATGACAAGCTATGGTTTTTTTTGTCGTATTAATTTCACAAGAGATAAAAAAGAGAGGCTGGTGAGGGAATGAGTGGCTAAAGCTGCTATAACGTGAGCCATAACAGGAACTAAAACAAAAATAGATGTAATTATAGACTGATAAAAAAGTATCACGCCAATGGAAAATTGTAACTGCTGGCAAGTTGCTGTGGTGTAAGAGGAATAAAGCGCTTCAGGACATGCCATTATGGGAAGATAATCAACTTTGAGGTGTAAAGTACGTCTGAATTGTGCTGTTGATTATTTTCCTAAAAAAGCACACCCTTAAGTGTTTTACTCTTTGCTTAATAAATGTAATTTCTTCAATCTGATGCTGGCATCAATATTTTTATATACTGAAAAATCTCATGAGTGCAAAAGCTGCCCAGATATGCGCCCTAGTTAGGCAGCCTCCTTCTGATTGGAACACAGGGCTAGTGATGATGTCCAAAATAACGATATCAGGCTACTTGGTTAATGTTTTTATAAAATACTGGACGTGCATAGTAACGAATGATTCATTGGAGTTTATCTTATTAAAGCATGATCTCATTTATTAGTTTTTTTTTTTTTTATCTTCTTCATTTCAAGTCATTTCCTGATCCCTGTGCAACACTTTGAGTTTTCTACACAATACACATCAGCTGGAATTCTCTTTTCGTGTTCATTTGTTCAGATCACTGTGACCTGATGTTATGCTTGAACATAACACGACCCCGGCTGAAGTGAGTAAAGTGCCCCTGTTAGGCCCCCTTGACACGGCCACCCGTGACCCTAATCACCATTTAACTGTTCTCCTGCCAGCCCTTACACACTTCCTGCTGCACAAGAACAACTTCCTGTCTACAAAACACCGCACAGGAAGCACGCTCTCTGGAACAATGTGGAGAAATGAGAGCTCGGGTGATGGGCAGGAGGGGGTCGGAGGGAGAGAGAGAGAGAGAGAGAGAGAGAGAGAGAGAGAGAGAGAGAGAGAGAGCGCTGAGGAAGCTCTTTCTTTTGTTCCTGGTTTCTTTGATCCAGAATGAGGAATGATGGTTTGAGAGATTGGCAGTGCTGATTGAGACGAGTATGCAGCTGCGTGAAGTGCCTCGGAAAGCTTTCAGATATGATGTGAAAAGGCTAATGATAACGAATCGACACGTGCCAAACAAACCGTTTTGGAAAATCTTTGTTTTTTTGGAATTTTTAATTTTTTTTGTCAGTGAAAGCTTTTGGCTGAAGTCAGCCAAAATGGCAAAAATATGTACAGCTTAGTGTTTGCTGGCTTACTCACCCATATACTACATCTGATTTATTTATTTATTTGTTTGTTTGTTTATTTATTTATTTATTTATTTATGGCTTAGAGACACCTCATTCAGTTAATCAATTAGTTACCAAAACCACCAAACTGACCTGGACTCCAGAACTGATGACCCCTACTACTACTAGTGGACTATATTTTCTTATAACAACTCATCTCCAAGTGTTTATTCCTCTTGTACACAGCAATCTGCCAATGATAAAATACTTTATTTATTAAAGAACGACATGTTGTAGTTTTTATCCGTTTATAGTTACACTCAATGTTATGAAAAACTAGCAAAACTAGTTAGTTTAGTTCCTAGCTAGTTCCTGTTATCACTTACGTTACATAGATATAAACAGTCGTTCCCTCATCATCCTGTCTTTTTTCTGTTTTCCGTGCGATCAGTCCTTCCCTCCGAACATCCATCCGAGACTCTCGTTAACACGATATCGCAAGACCGAGTGGTCGATTGTTTGTCGGATTTGTGTGGAATTATCGCTGTAACCAGCAGATGAATGGATTAGATTTTGGAATTGATCCAAACAGGGTCAAGGTCACAGCAAGGTCAAATCAAATGTCTGAAATGGTGTTTCTTCAACACCTTCCTCCCGGTTTGAAGTATATTTTAAGGGTATTTCACTAGTTCACTACTAGACTAGACTTGTTTGCGACAGAGGCTAAGGTTCTTGAGGACTTTCCTGTGGTGGAAAACTTATAGCTTTACTTCTGTCTGTTGCAAAGCGTGGACACTGGAGACTCCTTCCAAAAAATAAATAAACCTTTCCCTACAGAAAACTCCACCCTGTCAATGACTATATGAATTTCTTTGTTAAACAATAGAACTTGTTTATTGGGTTTATTCACTTGTTTATAAGTGTTTTTGTAGGCCAAACCAAACTTCTGCCAGATTTCCACCAGACACTTTGATGGTGTAAGTGTACCTGTGAACAATTTACAACTGAATTTATTCGTATCCAGCTTGATATATGAGGCCCACTGTCAAACTTATGTATATTATGTAGAACGTCCGCCATATTAATCACCGTGAATGAGTTGCATATAGACTATGTCTGTTAGGCTGAGGAGTATCGTGATGTTACGATCAGTATTGTGGGTAATGTCAGTATTTCAGCAACACCCACCAACTACTATACATTTTTCTATCAATTATAAGTCCAAGGTATTGCGTTGAATTAAGCCAAACACACACACTCGTAGCTGTTTCTGAAATACACATATATATTTTCAAGAAATATTACAGAGGAGCATCACGGCTCACGATAATGTCTTCATGATGTGATCATGATGTGATCTTTTTTTCCCATAACGCATCCCGTAACTCTAAAAAAAATAATAAATAACTTCTCGAATGTGTCTGAAGTATAGCTTGTAGCTGTGTAGTGATAGAAGGCTCGACTCGAGATGCCCTCATTTTGAAAATATGTGAGGTCATGTTGTAGATTTGGTAACGGTGGAACGGAGGGAGTGTAGGCAGGCTGGAGGCAGCTGTTTTTCTTCACACACACACACACACACACACACACTCACACGCTGCTAACTGGTACAACTGCACAACAGTGCCCCAGTTATTACCTTTACTGACAGTTTCACACATTTCGTCGTTTTGATCGTGTCTGAAGGAAAGTCCTAAACATATAATCCGTGTGTTTCATTACATTGACGTTAACTGACGTTTGTCTTTAGGGCAATGGTCAATCATGATTACGCTTATTTATACATCAGCTACAATGCACATCGATTGGAGTTCAGTACCAAACAATAAATCCTTCCAGAAATAATGATTTTTTTTTTTTTTTTTTTTTTAATGGGAAGGAACTGTGGTCTGATTGGCTATAGCAAAACTAAGGGCGGAGACTTTCTGAGCTTGATTTTATTTTTTTTATTTTATTTTATTTTTTTTTTGAGGCTAAACAGATGTGCAAGATTTACAGTTTATTATTATTGACTGTACCATTATTGTTAACAGAAAGTTGTAACGAGATCCAGAATTCGAAAACATCTTAACATTTTAAACATTGGAAATCCTTCCTTGCATTGATTTGTTAATGTGTTAATGTGATTTGGTTAAATTCTCTTGTCTGCTTGTAGTAATCCATAATTTGTTGTGTTTCTGTTTTGCAGCTTGCAATGTCACGATCCACAACCGTTGTCGAGACACGCTGGCCAACTGCGCTAAAATGAAGCAGAAGGTACGAAACTAACACCAGAACGATGATTCAGTGCAGCTTGGACACTTCAGTGCTCAAACTTTAAAATCAGAATTATATAATCTGATTGTGAGATAATTTATCAGAGTAAATGAGCAAGCAGGGCTGCAGGGTGCAAAATCTAACGTCATTAGAAAAGGATAATAATCGTAAACTCATGAGGTTTTTAGTTTGGTTTATTCCGATATTTTTATTATGATAGCTACCAGTTTTTAAACAAGCTAGTTTTCTTGGCGGCCAAAACGTGGAATTGGGGGGCGCACTGGATCTTTCGGTTATGATTAAAGCTCATGAATTTATTATTAATTGTGATGTTGATTAGGTAGCCGCTAGAATTTTTGTAAAACATACTTAAGTAATCTTAAAAAAAAAAAAAAATCTCAAAACCCTCAGATAAAGGCACTTCTGATATCTTATAATGTTGTCTTCTCCTTTTTCACTTCTGAGTGAGTAACGTTAGTAAAGTGAGTAATTGAGTTCAACTTTAAAAATGTGTTTTTTTTAACCATTTTTTAAAAAAATTTATTTTATTAATTGGGGTTTCAGCTACAGTGTTAAACATTTACTGTAAAAAATGAACAGTAATTTTCCAGGAAAGTACTTTAAAGCTACAGTAAAGAACTGTAAAACATATTTAAAGGAAAGTACTGTAATATCATACTTAGTGTAAAATAACACGTAATCCATTACATTTCTGAATTTGGATTAAAAAAAACAATAACAGCTTACGGTTGAGGCAGGACACAACTGAGCTGAAGGTTAAGGGTCTTGCTGGAGGACCCAGGCGTGGCAGCGTGGCAGTGTCCGGATATAAAACCACACCACCTTCTGATCTGTAACTCAAAGCCTAAACCACTGAGCCACCGCAGTTTGCTCAGCTAGTTTGTATTGATAAAACCACTTCCGCTGCTGAATTAACTCGCACTAAAAGATGAATTTCAGTGCTTTACTAAACCAGAGTTTGTTTGTTTTTTACTAGCATATAAAGTTAAAATAGTCGCCCGAAATAGTCGCTAAAATAAAGGGCACAGAAATGATTTGCAGGTGGAAAATTTTTACACGAGGAGAATTTTCATCATTCTCGCCCATGCCGAAAACGGTAGATATCCCACTATGCATTGCGTTTTCTGGCATTTTACTGTAAAATAATGAAAGACCATTATGCTGTAAAATAAATACCATAAATTTACAGCATTTTTTTTTTTTTTACAGTATACAAGACAAAATTTTGAATTCAAGTTCAACTAGTGAATTAAAGTTGTTCTTATTAATTAACAACTTAAGACCTAATGGGCATGTGTCCCGATAATGAAATGACGTATGAAAGGAATTATTTCAACAGAAAAATAGTTAGCTTTGAGTCATTCGGGGGTGAAACTGAGTACTTTTTGTTAAGCTAAAGTGAAATCTGACCACTTTTGAAACTTAAGATGTCTAAGTGTTAAGATGTCCAAGTCTGTCCTTGATGATTGCGTTAAAACACACCTTGCCTTTAGGGTTTAGTCCTTCTGTATGCATCAAACTAAAATACTTAAATTATTAGTATTTTAGGTACCGTACTCTTAGAAATATTAATCTCTGATTATTTTCTTTTACTCCTGAGGTCAGTGATCACAGCCACGTGAATAAGTCACGTCATTTTGACGTCATTCGAAGCAATATGGCCAACTTCTGTGTGGTTTTTGTTTGGTGTTGATAGATCATGTAGAAACGTGTTGATATAAAAATGATGACATGTTTGTTTCGGTTGTCAGGTTGGCACAGGAGAGTCGTTGCATTGTGGTTTAAATATAAAGGTGTACTTTTATTCGAATATTTAAGGTAGTAATGCTAAACTTCATATCTATGGCAATATAATAAAAATATCCTATCACAATATTCTCAAACATTTTGTCGATACACTATATGTATCATAATATAAAAAAATAACTTTTAGAAAAGGTTTAATGTCTGCAAAAATCTAGAAAAAAAATGTAAACACTGAAAAAAAATCTGTACATTTTTAAATAAAAAATAAAATAAAATAAAAATAATAGTCATAGGACAAAAATCCTTTACCCATTTATGAGTTTAAAGATTTAAAAGCAGACGTCAAAGCAGTTACTTTGTAATTATTACCAAAAAAACAACCAAAAAATTTTTTTAAATTTAATAAAATTACATCACCGTATCTCAGAAAAGCGTATTTTAACATAATTTATAACAATATCGATATCATATCATCTGTAACATTGATGTATGAAAGTGCCTTATATACCTTATATCATGAGCTTGTGATTTATTCACACACTTCTAATCAGTATTTATATAAAAATGGTGTATTATTGCTTTTCTATGCATGTTATTATATGAATTAAAGAATGGTATTTTTGGCTCTTGCAGCAACAGAAGTTGGCACTGGGGAGGAACAGTTCAGCTCTTCAGAATGTGGCCCTACGCACCAAAAGTAAGTGCCTCCCTTTTCTTCCTGAACAGATGCCTTTGCTTTCTTTCTTTGTCGTTCTTAGCTCCTCCCCTCTCAGTGCATAGCTTTTCACACCTCCTTCAACCTGCTCGGGCGTGAGTAGACTAAAGGAGCGATACTGTCTCCTGCTGGTTGTACAGTTTTTCTACACACGGTGGATCTGAACCGGTTAGAGATACCAAGCCATGCTGGTTAAACAGGATCTTCTTCTACTCACTCCTTATCATAATACATGTGAAGCACAATCGGTGACATTTTCACATTTCTGCTTCTTGATTTTCAAAAAGAAGGACGATCCTCCCTTTAAACGGAAGACACCTCAATTCCTCGGTGTTACTCCCGTGATCTTGTCACACCTGCCTTTTGTGAAGGGTTCTGTAGAATGGTGTTGCGTTAATTATTGTATAATAACTATAGAGCGATCGCTCAGGAGATTCAAATCTCACAGCTGACAAAGATCCTCTGTTCAGGCTTTAAGCGAAAAAAAAAAAAAAATATATATATATATATATATATATATATATATATATATATTGTTGGGCGTCTCACTTTGTGTGAGTGACTGCATATTTTTTTTCTGAATTTTTTTCTTTTTTATATACAGTACTGTGCAAAAGTCTTAGGCACCTATTTTTTTTTTTTTTTAGTGCAAACTTTGTTATAGATTTTTATTTTATGACTTCTGCATCTAACTCTTAGTTTTCCAGCTCAAATGTTACAGATAAATAATAAATGTTACAGAAAAATGTTTGTATGTCAGTAAAGAAAGCAGCAGATTACATAACGAAGGCTGCTGGATTTTGCTGAAAAAAAATAAGAAACAAGTGCGACAGAAGAACTATGGCTGGTTCTGCAAGATGCTCAGTAACACTTACAGCTCATTTCCTTATAAAACTGCACAAATCGTACCTGAGACTACTCATTTTATTTATTTTTAAAGCAAAGGGTCGTCACACCGAACTTCAGGTTCACACTCTTTACTGCTCTTTATATTTCTTTTAATGTAGAAACATTTCATTTCGTTATTTTTGAAGGCATCTTTGCTCTACAGTATTTCTTTACACGTGCCTAAGTACTGTATATCTATTTTCTGTCTCATTTATATAGTTTCAAATATTTTCTCTAGATTTTGTTTGTTTGATTAACTGCTTCATTTTCTCTCTCGCCGTCTTTCTCTCTCTTTCTCTTTCTCACCTTTCAGCTCCCATCATCAAGGAGAGGCCGAGTTCCGCCATCTACCCCTCCGACAGTCTCCGCCAGTCTCTGCTCGGTTCTCGGCGAGGACGTTCCACCCTCTCCCTCAGCAAGAGCGTCTCCACCAACAACATCGCAGGGTGAGGGACTGACAGAAAAACCTCAGCTAGGAAAAAGAAACCTCATTTCTTTCTTTAGCAGATGTCATGTAGAACGGCAACAGGGTAAAGCGCTTCGAATCATTTTCACATATCCATTCCGAAGGTTTCGGCAAGCAAAACTGTCTCGATAAATGATGAAATAAAGCCAGCTCTTAGTAGTGGACTTAAATTTATACACCCTACTGTAGATTCCAATAAAAATTAGATTAAATCTGTGCATTATTCTGTATTATTCAGTGTGTGTGTTATTGATAATGACTTGCACTTGCTAATCTCGTCTCGAATTTAAAAGCAGGCTGGTCATTATGTATTTGGTGTGTGTGTGTGTGTGTGTGTGTTTGTAGAAATCTGAACGACGACTCTCCTCTGGGCCTGAGACGAATCCTCTCTCAGTCAACCGACTCGCTGAACTTCAGGAACAGAGCCATGTCCATGGAGTCTCTGAACGATGACGGTGAGGCAGAAAATAAATCTGGCTGACTATATGTCTGGTTATATCATAACAAACCTCTCGTGTGGCTCGTTCCATTTAGACGAATAGTGTTCTGTTCAACACTTCTCTCGCAGAATGTGAATTTTCACACACACCTCTTTTCTCTCCACATACACACACACACACACACAGGAGAGGTGTATTATGCCTCAATGCTGGAGGAGTTGGAGAGGGAGGGCCGGGACTTCGAGGCAGACTCGTGGAGTTTGGCGGTGGATGCGTCCTACCTGCAGACTCACCGCAAAGACGTCATCAAGAGGCAAGACGTCATCTACGGTAAGTCCGTCTAGTTATCTAGCACTCTGTAGAGCCATCGTTTGTGTGTGAGCAAGGAAAACATTACGCTAGTACTGTTATTAACTGTATTTAGCCCTTAACATCATGTAAAGGAAAGTTTATAAGATGAGGTTTTAGGAATCGGACAGAATAAATAAATACAGAGGCGTCCTGTAACCCCAAAAAGTCCGTAACCAACCAACGAGAGTAAAATTACAGCCATACAGTTCTACTCATCGTTAGCAACATTAGTCATGTAGATCAGGTGTAAAACTAAAGAAGCAAACGTCAGACTATTATTAATTTCTACCAGTCGACCAATCATTCAAAAGTTCCGCAAAACAGTGATAAACGCTTAACAGCCGTACACAGGCTACAAATTACATTTCTACATTTTTCAGTGCTGAATGTTGACATTCTAATCTGAAATTGAAATAATTCAGTGCGGTAAATATGTGCTGTATTACGCCATCCAAAGACGTATTCTTTAAAAAAATGCACCATGATCATGTTTATATAATATTATTTAGCTTTAAATCACAACACAAATACCGGCAGAAGGAATTCATTCAGCGTTAAGGGGGAAGTTGTGTACGTTGTATTTTGGGTCATACTATTCCTATTAGAATGTAGAGCTCGTTGATTAACGAACAAGCTCATTAAAGTGGTTGTAAGCTGATAACGCTAAGAAACCGACAGCGCTTTAAACATAAGCATCCGTTTCGGAACAGAGCTGATCCAGACGGAGCTTCACCACGTACGAACTCTGCGCATCATGGAGGGTGTGTTTCGACGCGGTATGCTGGAGGAGGTGCTGCTAGAGCCGGGCGTAGTGCACGCCGTCTTTCCATGCCTCGACCAGCTGGTGGCGCTGCACTCTCGCTTCGTCAGCCAGCTGCTGAGCCGACGGAACCACAGCCTGGCGCCGGGGAGCACCACCAACTTCACCATCCAGCAGCTCGGAGACGTGCTGGTAGAGCAGGTAGGCACTGCGTCTGTGCTTCTAAACTGACTATAGCATGCTGTATTTTAATGTATATTCACATCCTGTACAGAATAAAGTAGCTCACCTTCTTCTTCTTCTTCACATTCTTCTGTCCAGTTTTCAGGCCAGAACGCAGACGAGATGCGCAAGTGCTACGCCGAATTCTGCAGTCGGCACCTGAAAGCCGTGAAGCTCTACAAAGAGCTGCTCGCGCGGGACAAGAGGTTCCAAAACTTCATCCGGGTGAGTGACAGGACACGATCTCAAAGTCACGAGATAGAGATAGAGATAGAGATAGAGGACAGTTAGAGTGAGGAATCCTCTACGAGAGAGATTAAGAAAAAGAGACTTGGAACCTTTAGGATCTTTGTAAGCTTAGGATGTTTTGCACTATTTTATGAATCATCACTGAAGTTTTATTTGGTTTTTCCTGGGCAGCGAGTCAGTAGAGGAACACTCCTCCGCCGCCATGGAGTCCAAGAATGCATCCTGCTGGTCACACAGCGCATCACCAAGTACCCCGTGTTGATCCAGCGCATACTGGACAATACAAAAGGTGAGACGCTGATTCATTAGACTGGCTGATATAATATTTGTTATTCATTTTAATACCACAATGTGGCTGAATTCTCCATTCTGATTGGTCAAAAGGTATAACAGCAGCTCTCACAGTAGTTCTGGTTGCAAGGCAAATCCCAGGGTTATATGAATGCCCTCACTAATACGTTATCATTTCTATAGTAGCTCATAACTCATTCAGACGGATTTATATGATTTATGTAACTTATTATGGCAGTTACATGACGATTCTTTTTTTTGCGTATCGGTGAGTCTTTAACCACATTAAGGGAGTAAAAACTAATCCGAGTTCTGCATGGTTTTGATTTCACAGGTAGCGAGGAGGAAGCCGAGTCTCTGAGTCAGGCGCTAGTTCTGATCCGTGAGCTCCTGAGTTCTGTGGATCAGCAGGTTCAGGAGCTGGAGCTGACGCAGAAGCTGCAGGAGATCCGGGCTCGGCTGGACCCACGGGCCGAGACTGAAGTGAGGGGCGGAGGAGTGTTCCGCGGCGGAGAATTGCTCCGGAGACGACTCCTCCACGAGGGAACGCTGCTGTTAAAACCCGCACAGGGCTCCAGACTCAAAGGTAGTGTGTGTGTGTGTGTGTGTGTTTGAGTGTTTGAGTGAGTAAGTGTTTCTATAGAGCCTGATTATGACCCAGTGTTTACATTTCTCAGTAACACTGTTTATTTTCACAGACGTGCAGGTCTTGCTGATGACGGACATCCTGGTGTTCATGCAAGAAAAAGACCAGAAATATTTTTTCCCGTGTCTGGTGAGTGAGTCAGATGTCTTGGTAACGTTTCAGCACTATTCAAATAAGCACCTTAAAAAAAAAAAAATCACAAATACGTTTCTGCATTCTTCCTCTGTCTAAAGGACAAGCCGTCAGTTCTGTCGCTCCAGAACCTGATCGTCAGAGATATAGCCAATCAGGAGCGAGGGATGTTCCTCATCAGTGACTCCACCCCTCCGGAGATGTACGAGCTGCACGGCGCCTCCAAAGATGACAGAAACAACTGGATGAAAATCATCCAGCAGGCCGTGAGCAGGTCAGTTACAGAGTGTGATCTTTATGTGATTTTTTTTTTTTTAATTATTAAATTATTATTTATTAAAATCTCATTAATGTCATCTACTGATCCCAGTATATAACATATACAGTATCTGTGTGATTTTTAAAAAATAATAATCTTCATATTCATTAGACAGATTGAGCCTAATGTTTTTACTGCAAAAAACTGTTCTGTATTTTAATGGGTCAAACGTTCCTCTTCCACAGATGTCCCTCTAGGGAAGATTTCCCTCTGATCGAGACGGAGGACAAAGCTCTTCTGCGTAGACTCAGAGGTCTGTACCGATACGAGTCTTATTCTTGTCACTGAAATAACATTACGTGATGGGAAATCTAATTTAACACTGCAGTTGGAGCATATGGGAACACAATTCCCACTTTCTGACTTGGGAAAACTGTTCAGTGGGAATTATGAGTCAGCCCTGATATCTGACTTTGGATCCGGAAATGAGGCACATGCATAAACATGTGATGCGTTCAGATAAATAAAGTCTCAAAATCTGGATTTTAGTGATTATTTCATCTTATAACGAGTCATAATCTGATATTCCGTCCTGCAGAATTCCACCACATGATGTGAATGCTGAATAATTTCTCCATTTATCTAAATGGACTCTCTCTCTCTCTTTCCATTTCCCCATCTTTCTCTCTCCATCAGCTGATATTCAGCAGAAGGACCGGGAAGTCCTGGAACTCCTACAGGAGCGTGTGACCCTGTTTTCTGACCTGGCAGAGGTCACTGGGGGTCAGGAGGTCACGATGCCCACTAGCTCTCGGAACGTGTTCAGAGCCGACACACCGCACGCGCCCCAAGCTGAAAAACTGCTCAACAGCGCCATCGGTGAAGGTCTGACAACATAAAACACAGTATAATAAAAACATTGTGAAGATTGTAGAATTTTAGGAATTTGGATTGACTTTGTATTTTTTTTTTTTTTTTTTATTTAAATCTAGTGGACAGATTAAGTGAACTGCTTCTGGGCTCCAGCATTGAGCTTCCTCAGTCCTGCAGTTCCAACACTGACCAGAACCACACGGAGGCGCCAGTGAGCAGTAAGTCTTCACCTTTCCCATCACTATTATAAAGGAAATGTTTTAAGGTCTTAAAAAAAATCATTAAACTCTTCACTTTTTTCTTTCGTTATAGACGGAGAGACGATTTCGGTAAACGGAAGTCACGATGGGAACAGTCCGTCACAAAAAGTAAGAGACTTTTTGAAGTGTTGTGGAAACACAGAGTGCAAAAGATGCATCTATCTACCAGATATACAGAGGAGTGCAAAAGTTTACACACCTCTAGGACAAAACAGTGGCTTTGCCAGCATGAATTCATTCGATCATAGAGGATTTTCTGTGGAAAAATTGTTTCCAGCATCCAGGGAACCCCAGGGGTCCGTCCTGTATAATCCAGACGGTGCCTGACTACATCACATGACAGTGGTGGAGATTACTGTCAAGGTCATTACGGTTATTATTTAGTCTCATTGACTGGTTTGAACGTGTGTTCATAAAATGAAATCTGTGCTGTGATCATAAATGGGTCCTTGGAAATGATTTTTCTCTGGAAAGAGTCCCTGGATGCTAACATGTTCAGCACCTCTGTCTTAGATTAACACTATAAGATCTTTAAAACCGTGTTTGCTATTTTGAAGTAATTATGAATTTTTTTTTTTTTTTTTTTTTTGTAGGACCGAAACGGTAACCAGCTGCAGGACAGAACTCCAAATGAGGTACAGATTTGTTATAACAAACAATAAAAAAAAATTTAAAAAAAAGTTAATTTATCGGGAAATGTGATACTAACCGTCCAGATTGGTGTTTTTTGTGTTTTAGGATGTTTGCCAAAGACTTGTAAACCTCAGCACGCATCTCCATGCACTACAGGTCAGTCTGTGAGAAAGTGCAGAAATTCTGATAGATTCAATAATTCTTCAATCTCTTAATCTTTTACGCTTACGTCAGATCCTCTTTTTTCAATTTGCAAAATCCTTTTCAAAGCTGTTCTAAAAGTCTCATTTTCCTCCCTCCAGGCAGCAGTGATCAGACAGGACTCCATCCTGGAGCTGTGCATGCGCGACGGCTCCACCTCCACTTCCTGCTCCACTCCTTCCACCTCCAGCCCCAGCCCTCTCGGCTCCGCCCCTCTGCGTCTGAGCCGCTCTCTGTCGCGTGATGCCCTGATGGAGGGCGTGTTGCCCGGGGCGGGTGCGGATCAGGCCCTGCTGCAGCGACACTACGCCCTGCTGCATGATGAGGTGTGTCGCCTGCGCCCGCTCGAGGCCCGGCTGCGGGAGAGCGAACGGGCGAGGGCACAGTTGGAGGCACAGCTGAGGGAGCTACAGGGCACACACAGACGAGACAGCACAGACACAACAACCTCACAGGTGTGAGCTTAGTATTAGTGTGTGTGTGTGTGTGCTCCAACAATCTAGATGTGAACAGGGAGGAAGGGAGTTCACGCTTATGTAATATCTCAACCAAAAATCCGAAGTTTTTGGAAGAAACTTGTTTGAGCAATAAAAACATGTATCTTACGTTTAATTATTGTATCGAATGATTTGTCTGGCTTACTTCATATTTGCAAAACAGCATATATAATAAAAATTGTTAGTACTACAAGCTCATATGAAATAAATTAGTCTTATCAGTAGATTGTGGGGTGTTAAATATTAAGTCATAATAACAAGGTAACATGTCAAAATGAAATCTTACATCTGACAGCCAGTTAGTAAGGTGAAATAGTCAGTTATTAAGATGGAATAGTGAGTTATTCAGGTGAAGCAAGTGATTGAGGTGAAATAGTCAGTTATTAAGATGATATTAGCGAGTGGTTAAGGTGAAGCAAGTTATTAAGGTGACATAGTGAGTTACTAAAGTGAAAGAGTGAGTTATTAAGTTGACAATGAGTCATTAAGGAGAAATAATGAGTTATTATGGTGAAATAGTGAGTCATTAAGGTGAAATAGTGAGTCATTAAGGTGAAATAGTGAGTCATTAAGGTGAAATAATGAGTCATTAAGGTGAAATAATGAGTCATTAAGGTGAAATAACGAGTCATTAAGGTGAAATAGTGAGTCATTAAGGTGAAATAATGAGTCATTAAGGTGAAATAATGAGTCATTAAGGTGAAATAATGAGTCATTAAGGTGAAATAGTGAGTCATTAAGGTGAAATAGCGAGTTATTAAGCTGAAATAACAAATTATTAAGGTGAAATAGTGAGTTATTAAGGTGAAAAATGAGTTATTATGGTGAAATAGTGAGTTATTAAGATGAAAAACTAGTTATTATGGTGAAATAGTGAGTTTTTAAGGTGACGTAGGAAGTTATTAAGGTGAAAAAGCAAGTTATTGAGGTGAAAAAGCAAGTTATTGAGGTGAAATAATGATATTTAATCAAAATAATTGCATAATACCTTGAAGCAGTGAGTTATTTAGGTGAAATAATCATGCTAAATCAAAATGACATGTCTTGAATTAGGAAGCTATTAAGGTGAAATAGTGCCTTATTGAATTGAAATAGAGCGTTATTAGTTATTAGAGAGAGAGAGTGTGTGTGTGTGTGTGTATGGTTGGTACTCTTCTCTGCATGCTGTCTTTCTTCTTGCGATGCTACAGTATAATGTTTTCTGGTTATTGCGACTTACGTGCCTTTAACAGCCTTTCTTTTGTTATCCCTCAGCGGAGAGGAAGTGATGGAAGCCACACCCCCCTCGCCCCACTGGCCTGTCAGGAAGCTGACCAGTTAGACGGCGTTCAGGAGGGAAGTGAGGAAGAAGATTCTGAAGAAGAGGAAGAAGTCCGGATTTCCCCACGCTCAGACAGTCCCAGAGGTGAGCGCCGGAGACGAGTGAAAGTCTTCCGTGTGAAGAATATTGTTTCAAAAACCTTAATCTTAACCCTGAAACTAAATATGTAGCAACTTATTGATACGGAGCAGCAGCTCAGCATTACAAAGTACAAACATCCTGCAATCAAAAGAGATTGTATTCACAAGCCAGTAAAATGCCGATGGATAAAACCATTCATAAAGTCACGATTTGCAAAATTACAGTAGCGTCACTCAGAAGTACGTCACATTTCCGAAGAAAAATGCGCTCATGTACTGTATTTCCATTCCACATTATACTTAAAGCAAAAACTTCACCCTGAAACACATTAAATGTTGATGTGTGGAGTGAATCCGGTGCTAATTTGTTGGTTTCTGTGAGAAGTTAGCGGTTGTTTGCCGCACTTACGTCACAGGACAACGTTGTTCTTGCTAGCACAGTTAAAATGATGTCTGATAGAAGGAAAAAAACTTCAACCATCTCAAGCATAAGGTGTAACGATCAGGATTTGCTATTAGCACGTTAAAACAAACTTCTTTTCGCACTCAATCCCATTTTCCAACGACGTTGAACGTCATGCTAATAAGAAATCCAATGCAGCGATCCAGTGTGGTGCAAACTTCAGAGAACGCTATGCAGCTATACGAGTTATGTCAGAGACTCGTCTCGGCTAGTTAGCGATCGAAGAGATGACGAGCGAGGTGGCGTTGATGCCGGTATTAGCATGAACGTGGAAGCATTTTGAAGCTTTTGAAATAAGAGAGCTGGACAGACCAAAGGACTAAAGCGCCGCTGCATCAGTCTCTCCACTATCAGCAGGTAGTCGAACGGTATTGTGGGTAATGTAAGAAATCGTTAGGCAAATGTTAATTATAAAGATTATTAGGAGAGTCGTTCAGGGTGGATTTTTTTATTTAATTTTATAAACAGACGCGTCATGTTTTCATTTTGTCCTACCCATATTTTTAAAAAAGTTTTTTAACCTCTCCGACAGTGTATAGGTGTGTCAGACTGTAACATCCCGTCTCTCTCTATCTCTCTTTCTCTCTGTCTCTTTCTGTTTACACTCTGGGTGGGTTCTGCTATTCTCTGTCAATATTTAACCCCCTCTTCCTCTACACACACACACACAAACACACACACGGCTCTTTGAAGACTGACAACACACACCGTTACATCACCACACAAACAGAGACCCACCCACTACCTTTGATCACTGCTGGTTTCACATTTCATGCAATTCCATGTGTGTGTGTGTGTGTGTGTGTGTGTGTGTGTGTGTGTGTAGATCTGCAGGACATCCCAGAGGAGAGCGAGTGTATAACCGAAACTCCGGACGGAGACTCCGGTCACAGTTAACATCGGTTCCAGTCTGAATTTCCTGTATAACATAACGCTACACAACGCCTCCGCTCTCCTTCAAAGCACCAGAGAGAAAAAAAAAAAACGTTCTCCAGCTTCTAAAGGACGGGATTTTGAAGTGGAGCAGAGAAGGAAGGATTCTAAGCAATTTGTTTTGCCTTTATATTCATGGACTTGAGCAGCGTTTGTCTTAATAATTTATCTCAGAATAACCTCTTATCATGAACTGTAGCCTACGACTGCCTGCCTTTTTCAGGGGGCCAAGCACTAAGTGCTTGGAACTCTCTTGTTTATTATTATTTTTACTATTTAGTGGAAATGACTGAACTAGAAAGGAGGCTGAAAGTTAAAAAAAAAAAAAAAAAAAAAGATAGGATGGATGTAATCATGATGAAATCATGTACTGTATGTCATCATTTATAAACCGAAATGATGTGGGTGTCCAAACATGGTCATCGTAAAATAATTTATAGAAGTCGTAAAAAATTAAACATGCGATGCTAGGCTAAATTTTTATACTTTTATACTCAAAAAGTTTTCAGCGCTGTTGAAGTTGTTAAGTACCAGAGTTCGAAGAAACTCAGGAATAAGTGACCAATAATCGCAAGACGACAACAACAATTTAAAAAAAGACCAAAGTTGTTCAGGAGTCAGTCATTTAAATCGTAAAATATACACTATTCTATAGATTAGATGACCGTGATCATGTTTAGCACATTTTGGTAATGCATGTAGAATGTCAGATATACTTCCCCTCATACACCCCAAACCCAATCCTCCAAGACAAAATATCCCCCCCCTTCCCCCCGCCCCCCCCCCCCCCCCCCCCCCGACACAATAGTGGTATGATCCATCAGCTCATTAGCATTTATATCCACTTCATCCTGCGTCGTTGTTCTGAAGTAGACGGACTAGCTGAAACTCATTACTGGTCAATGAAGGGTTTTCTTTCTGTACTTTGTGTATATTATGTATCTGTATAAATATTTGGAAGGTTTTGAGGAAAAAAAGAAGAAAAGAACTCAGAAGAATGAGCTTGTATCTTAGTGTAAACCTTGTATCTTTTTTAAGACTTTTATGTTGTAATTTTATTGTTTTTATTACTTGAATTTAACTGCTTGTTTGCATTGTGATGTTTAAATATACTGTAGGAATTACACAGTTATTCGTCTTTTTTGGTTCTTTATTGTCTCTTTATCTTCGTTTGGTTCTGTGACACAGGTTTAATTTTGAATTAAATTAACGCAATTAAAAAAATTTATGATTTTTTTTATGTTAAGGAACATTTGATTATTTCAAATAATTGCTGAATATTGTGATAACTGTTAATCACAGGTTAATGTAGATTAATGTTTCTGTAGGTGGCTAGCTAAATAATGCTTCATAGCTAAAAACTCTTAATCTTTACAACAGTTGGACCGCTAGCTTATGGGAAAAATCACATACACTTGACATGTGATTGTATGCCCTGAAATTGAATTAATTGTGAAAAATCACATGAAAAAAAACTTGTGGGAAAAATCCTGTGAAATACAAATCTTGGGGGGAAAATACATGTACTAATTGTTAAAAAATTAACTTAATAAGATTAATTTAGAAATTAAAAAATTTAAATTAACAAGAGAAAATAATAAAAAAAAAAGAATTGTGAAGAAATTACAAGTAAAAATAAAATCACGTGCACTACACGTGAAAAAATATCATTTAAAAAATCACATGAAAAATGAATTTTAAAAAAAAAATCACACAGGAACAACGAATCTTGTGGAAAGAAAATCAATAAATAAATTAATCATGTAAAAAATCACAAATATTCACATGTAATAATAAAGACATGCAGTACATGTGAAGAAATGAATCGTGAGAAAAGCATGTGTGAAAAATCACATGAAAATCAATTTATTGCGAAAAACATTACGTGAAAATGAATGAATCGTGAAAATTGAATCGTGGGGAAAAAAATGATGTGAAAAGTAATGAATCATGAAAAAATCTCACGAGAATAAATGATTCATGTTAAAATGAATCATGTGGGAAAAAATATCACGTGAAAAAAAAATTATAAGTAAAAATACTAAAAGCCATATTCAATACATGTTAAAAAAAAAAAAAAAAGGTCATGTGGAAAAAGCATATAAACGTGTAAAAAGTGAAATACCAGATGAAAAAAATTAATTGTGCGAAAAATGCATGGGGAAAAATGAATCATTAAAAAAGCATGAAAAAATAAAAATCACAAGCATGGGAAAGTCCATTATAGGTGAAAAATGTGAAAAAATCACACGTTAATTTCACGTGTGACTTTTCTGTAATGTTTTTTTTTTTTTTAAATTACATTGATATTTCACAAATTGTATGAAACAAAGTGTAATTCATTTAGGGGTATAAAACATTCACACACACACACACAGATCCACAGATCTTAACATGACACTCGAGGTGTGAGATCGGGACTGGCATCCCTCAAGGCCCAAAAAAAAAAACGAGGCCAGTAGGAGTGGTCAGAATTCCTTCAGGAGCGGGCGGGAGTGGGATTAAAAAACTCCCGTGCATACTGTACTTCTACATGACACCATTTTTTTATTGTCTGGTGCATACACAATTGTGTCTGGGTGGGTCTCTGGGATACAAAAAAGCACAAAGACTATGTCTATTCTGCACGACTCTGACCACAGCCAAGCCTTACACTCCTCGGCCAATAGCTGAAGACGAGAGAAAATATTTGACGACAGCAGAGTCTACATCACACCCTTATCAGCAAACGAAAGAGGACGAGTGGAATCGAGTCCAACAGTCGTTCAAGTGAAGGATCACACACACACGAGGATAAAACTCCAAAGTCACACTCTGCACCTTCCGTAAGTAACCTGTTGCGTTTATTTTCTTTAATTGGTTTTCATTTGGAGAGGACAGTCATTTAAATAAGAAGAAGAAGAAGAAGAAGAAGAAGAAGAAGAATTTATAAAGCTTTAAAAGCTAAAACATGAGAAAGGAATTTTGTTCATGCATTTTCTTGTTTTTTTTTTTTTTTTTACATTTTATTCTATTTTATGAAGCTTATGATCATAAAAATGAACAAAAATTTCTTCTTTCTTTTCCAAATAAAACTGTAACAATAATATCAACCAAACAGTGAAAAATATTTCCCTATTCACACTATTAAATGCTGTAGCCTGTTCGACTCATCTTTCAACTCAGTTTTCTGCATAATTAATATAATATCTAATTTATAATTAATATAATCACATCAGGAAAACAAAAACTGATGATCACTGAGGTAACATTTATAAAACACACCCAAATCAACTATTTACCTGGTGGAATATCAGAATATTTTTCCTAATACATGTTACTAATATGAAAAAGCTCAGAGTGTGGACTGCTGGGAAATGTTAATATTTAATCCATGTTTACATTCACCATCCACATTAAACACCTGTTCACCTGAACATTCATTCAATTATCCAGTCAGTCAATCACATGGCAGCAGTGCAATGCAAGAAATCATTAGAATGGGGATAAAATGTGATCTCAGTGACTTTTATTGTGGCATGGTTGAGTATTTCAGAAAATGTCCTGGGATTCTCGTGTCTAGAGTTTACACAGAATGTTGCGAAAAACCAAAGCATCCAGTTCTGTGGGCAGAATTGCCTTGTTGATGACAGAGGTCAGAAGAGAATGGCCAGACTGGTTCGAACTTACAGGAAATCTACAACAGCTCAAATAGCCACTCTGTACAGCCGTGGTGAGCTGAAAAGCATCTCACGGTTACATTTAATGTGGTGGAACGTCCATGAAACAAGTTAGTTCTTGTTATCACTTACCTTACTATAAACAGCTATAAACAGTCGTTCCCTCACCAGCCTCTCTTTTTTTCTCTACGATACTCCACGCCATTAAATTTAACTATTAATAAATAAAAACGATGAAGTGTTGTTTCTTATTAAATAAGAAATGCAATCGCTGGCAAATTGCTGCGGAGTAAAACGAACAAATAATGCAAAAGAGACTTAAATGAATGCAAGAAATACACTTTTGCAAATAGGAAAATCTAAAGTTTTGGATGTCACCTTTTTGTGCTTCGGATGTGAGCTGTGTGAAACAATTCTACACACACTTAGCCTAATGTATGAAATAATTAACAATCAGAATTCGAAATAAACTAAAAATTAAATAAGTATTCCCTCGAGCGTAACATGAGGTAACCATGTGTTTAATTTTTATGCGTTTATTCCTTTTATTTTTATGTACAAATTGTGTTACTGAGCCAAACAATGCCGCTGCAGTTTGCACAACGCTAATTGGTAGCTACAAGCGTAGCTCGCGTTTTAGCTACATTAGCCTTGTAGCATGAAGCAAACTTCAGATACGAAACACATCTTGGCTGATCGACTACAGCAACATTGTTTGCATGTCACTCTTGGTTGAACCATTTCTTTAAAGCTTAATTAAATCCCTTCCTGATTGCTAAACTTGCTAAGCAGAATTTTTAACTGACTTTTCTTTATCAACGCTGGTAAACTGTAGGCACCTGCTTCTTGCTCAGAGATGGAAAATGAACCAATTACCATCGAGTATATTCCAGCGAAACAGTCTGTATGTACCCTGTTTTCCTTCTTCATCCATTTACATTTACATTTATTTAATTTAAACACTTTTCAGCTGTGCTTTATGCTTTTTAAGTGTGGAAGAATCCATTTCACACATAGAGTTGTTGAAGGATCGCCAGCCTCCATCCATTTTGTTTGTTTTTTTCATTCACTTGTTCACGCATTCCTTTCATTTCAGATGTGGTGGGGAACTCTTGGGACTGTACGCCCGTTTCTGCCGTTCGATCCGTATTTGGACGCACGTCAGATTCAAGCCGCGCTGGATAAGAAAAGTACGATCCCGCATCATCCAGCTAATGAATTCAGAAGTAACCACAACACTGGACTTTGGAAATATATAACCTTCTTTACATCTCTCTGAGTGTGAACAATTGGTGCTAGCTGACTATTTATCTGCAGATATGCTATCAGCTTGGTGTGTGTATACGGTATATGTGGATGTGTGTGTTGTGTGTTAGACGCTGATGTGATGACCCTGGTGAAGATCCTTACTAACAGGACCAATGCCCAAAGACAGAGCATTGCTTCGGCCTACCAAAACCACACACAGAAGGTAGTAAGACTTTATAGTGGTCTAAACCAGAGCGCAGCTAAATACTCAAATCTGATTGGTCAGTCTGGTTTCTCGGTAACATGACAAGCTGCGTTTTTTTGTGTCATGTTAACTTCAAGAGAGAAAAAAAAGAGGCTGATGAGTAAACAACTGCTTATTGCTGCTATAACGTAAGAAACTTACTTGTTTCCAGAACATTAAACATAACTATAAATGGATAAAAAGTACTACGTGTCATTCTTTAAAAAAATTAAAAAATTCGTATCTTCATAGTGGTAACGCAACTCAGTGTCACATCCGGATCGCATCACACCACCTCATCACTGATGTTGCTTATTTTCCCCTGACATCATGCCCCCAGATGTTTTATTCCTTACATAGCTAACCTTTTAAAGGTGCAGTAAATGTTTTTGTAATAGCTGCTGCAATAGCTTTTTTCTGGGTGGGGGAGGAGCTAATTTCCAGGCTTGCAAACATGTAAACAGAAGCCTGACATGTACAAACTAGTGATCTACAATGCATGGAAATATTACACATTATAGTTTTTACTAAGATATATTTATATTCATATGATTATTACAGATTTAGAAATGCTTAAATATTACAGACTGCACCTTTAAGGTCGGAACAGATCCAAGTATTATTTTTTCATAAAAACATAAAACTTCTTGTACGTCTCAATGAGTGTTAATGACCTGATTTTACATTTATATATAAAGGAAAAGGTGACATTATTAATTGTTTCATTTTCTCCATCTTTATTAATATCCTGATTAAGATGTAAGGATGGAAACTAATTCTATTATTACAATTATTATGATTTCTGATGCTTTTTCTTTAGCACCGTGTTGTTTTTTTTCGGTCAGGATCTGAGTGCAGCTCTGAAGAAAGGCCTATCAGGGGCTGTGCAGGAGCTGCTGCTGGCTCTCATGATGACTCCAGCTCGCTTTGATGCTCATCGCCTTCGACACTCCATGGAGGTGAGCTGTCATGCATCATGTAAGGAATAAAACGGTCTGGGACGTGCTCTGCTAAGAAAATAATCAATGATGCAGTGGTATGATGCCGGCCGACAACAAGTTCTCATGACCAAGAACTCTTTTAACCATTAGTTATGAAACGATTATGTCTTTCTTCACTAATATAACTCAAAAACATGTTTACTAACAGCAGGAGAGATGCTAAAATCTAACGTATAGAGGACTAATTAAATCCATGTGACGTTTTAGTAGTTAAAAGATGACTACAGTACACATTCTATGTTATGTGTATACGTATGTTACCATTTAAATGAAATTTCTGAATGCATTGAATGGTATGTAAACAGAATATTCAGATAGATATCGATTTTATACAAGGATTTCTAAAAAATGTGTCAGTTCCTATTCAAATTTAACACATTCTATAAAAACACTCTTTGCAGGGTATCGGCACGGACGAGGAAGCTCTTCTGGAGGTCTTGTGCACTAGATCACCAGACCAACTCCGAGATATCACCATAGCGTATCACGAAGGTGAGAAACAATGACGTAATCCAGAAATAATGCATATTCTAAGAAATAAAACACTTGCAGGGTTGTGCTGTTATAGGAAAATAATCAAAGATTGGACAGTGTGATGAATGGAGTTCTTGAAATCTTTAATTCCTTTTATATGACAGAAATTTGCCCACAATTAAATGTATTTATTTAATTTATTAATGACATGTTCTAATTTTTATCTGTTTATAGTTACATTTAATGTTGTGGCTCATCCTTGAAACGCCTATTATCATTTATGTTATAGCAGCTATAAACAGCTTGTTATTGCTTGTCAAGTGAAGACTTTCCAGGGGCGGAAAACCTACTGACTGTTACAAAACACTGACACTGGGGACTCCTTCCATAAATGTTAAATAAACGTCTCCTCACAGGATCAACGATTATGCAGTTTTACTTTTTTTTTCCAAATAACAACCCACTATTCAAATGTCCATCATTCAAGTCTGTGTGTAAGTTGACAAATAAATGATAATGTATTGGAACTAGCGCGTTAATCTAAACCTTGCAATCAGAGCTATTGTGAAAGCTGCTGTTATAGAAAATTAATCAACACCTACTGACCAATCAGAATGGAGAATTCAATAGTGCTGTGGTATTGTAGAACTTACTGATGTTCTTTTTGGCCCACAGCATACGGCCGTTATCTGGAGAACGACCTGATCAGTGAGACGAGTAAAGAATTTACCAAACTGGTGCTGGCCATATTGAAGGTACAGTCTGATTAACAAAAAGTTATTGATTAAAGCTCATTTGTAAGGAATGTTGAAACAGAGTGATTTGTCTGTCGTATCAACAGAAGGAGGAGCTGAACATGCCCAGCAAGATTGATTATGAGCTCATTGATCAAGACGTCAAGGTGCGTCTTTATCTCAGCCTCGCTAGGTCTCATATCATAAACAAGAAATTCCCAGAAGCTGTGTTTATAATGTAATAGTCGTGAAGTCGAGCAGTTGTGAAGGCTCTGAATATGTCTTGGTGTGTTTAGCAACTCAGAGACGCTGTTATTGGAAAGAAATCTAACCCTGAGCCCTGGATTCAGGTGCTCACGTCACGCAGTTCTGACCATCTCAACAGAGGTAAGACCTCGACCTCGGCCTCAACCTCAACCGCAAACACTAAACCCTCACAATGTGCACCCAGTGTGACTTAGCGCTGTTCTACTAGTGCTTTCTAGGCTCGAGGATCAGAAAGGTGAGGCATTGGATCAAACCATCCAGAACAACTTCTCAGGAGACTTGCGACTGGGTCTGCGGATTTTGGGTGAGGAAACAATTGTACACTCTCCACCAATTAATATATTTAAAAAAATATATCTTATAAATAAATATATAAAAGCGTCATTGACTAAAGAGAAACATTTACATAGAAGTGTGATGATATGTTGTGAAAAGAAAATTATACTAGACCAAGGTCTTGAGAAAACCTTTTACCCTGAAAAATACCCCCTAACACAAAAGCAACCATAGAATCATTTCATACTTGACAACTAATTCCTTCTTCTTCTTCTTCTTCTTCTTCTTATCATCATCATTATTAGTAGTAGTAGTAGTAGTAGTAGTTGTTGTAGTAGTAGTGGTAGTAGTAGTAGTATTTTGCAAGTTAGCTAACTGGATAACATTACAACAGTAGCAACTGTGAAATCATGCTTCGCTAGCTAGTAGTGAACAATACCAAACTTTAGCAGAACCATCATGACAGATAAAACAACATAACCTACAGCTTAAACATAGATTTCAAGCCACCAGTCAGTAATAAAGTAAAATACTTCAGTAAAGTTTTATACTTTCATTTCCTATGTTTACATCTTAGCTTGTAAATGCTAGCAAGCAATTAAGCACCAAGAAAGGTAGCCTAGCTAGCTAGCAAGAACACTGTTACATTAGTTAACCCTAGTTCACACAGAGAGATGTGAATGAACTAATATTAATTTAATTTATTATTCACTACACACTAACAAATTAACTTAGCTAAGTTTAGCAAAACAGTTCAAGGTTTAGCTAACAGATTAACATATGAGTTAGCCGATAGTGTAGCTAAGAGCAACATACAGAAGTGTAACTGGTTTTAGTCAGAGTTTTTAATTAAAAAGTCATAATTATGAGGAACAAGAGCTAAATTTTTGATCTCTAATGTCATGTAATGGCATTTTAAAAAAAAATTTCAGGATCTTTCTCTCATTTTAAACATATCACATTTTATTCACAAAATTACATCTTATAGATCACGGAAGCACATCCCTCCATCCCTCCGTCCATTAAAAAATATAAAATCAATACAAAGGCAAAGTTAAATACAAAACTAACACAGCAAAAATATCATGAATATAGGCAAATTTATGAAACATTACTTATTAAGATTATTGTAAAACAAATATGAGACTTTTCAGCATTTTACTAATTTGATACTCGACATTGTCTTCTTGTATCAGCAGATAAGTTGTAATAATTGTAATTTGTAAATTGGAACATATAAAATTATCTGCTAATACAGCAAGATGATTATATCTTGTTGTATAAGATGGTTGTATGTAATTACTAAAACGTAATTATTATTATTATTATTATTATTATTATTATTATTATTTCAGCCCTATTTTTTTCAGTAAAAATTCCTTGGATATAGCTGTTTTAAAACTCGTAATGAAAAATATCAAGTCAAGTCAAATAGATCTTTATTGTCATCACAGCCATATACAGCGTGCTGTACAGACTGAGATGAAATAATGTTTCTCCTGGACCCAAGGTGTAAGATGCATGTATGACATACACAGTGCTGACAGGACATAAATAAAGTGCGACAGGAATAGGAAGCATGCAGGGAGGGGTTATGGGAAACAGACAGGGTGCGTACAAATATTAGATACATTCGCCTGTAGTGAAGAGCTTTTCTTTTGCTAAGATTAAATACTTTTTGAAAGGCTTATTTGTTGTTCATCCTTATGCAAATAGTTGCTCATGTCGTATGTCTCTGCAGTTCACACCATCCAAAACACACCACTCTTCTTGGCCCAGCGTTTACACACCTGCATGAAGGTAAGGAGGCTGATTATCTACAGTCGTTACCATTTTTTCAGTTATAGAGTGACTATAGTGTGTGTATGCGTGTGCGTGTGTGTCAGAAAAACGCTGTGGTTCGTGGTATCATGGTGGGACGGAGTGAGGAGGACCTCCTGCGGGTGAGGGTCGAGTTCTGCAAACTGACCAATCTCTCCCTCTACTCCACCATACAGGTCAGATCACACACCTCAGACACTTTTTCTAAATACTACAGCTGTACTATACACACTGTGTGTTCATGGTGCACTTATGTCATCTATCTTATAGAAAGAATTCAAAGGGGAGCTGCAGCTGGCTCTTCTGGCTCTGTGTCGATCTGAGGATGCGTAGAGGAACAAGCATGGAAGTGACGCAAAGAGCGAAGCATCTCGGTTTTTATTGCAATGAAACCTGTACAGAATTCAGTTTCAATGACTAAGTACACTTTTGCTACCCTGAGTTACACAGTTATTTAACATTTTCACTGTCTTGGTTTAAAACATAATAAAGAGAAATTTTATTGTGGTACATTGTATCAGCTATTATTATTATTACATTATTACATTTATGGATGGAGTCTCCAGTGTCAGAAGTAAAACTGTAACATTACGCTTTATAGTTTCTCTGTAACATGACAAGCTGATTTTTTTTGTCTCATTAAATTCAAGAGAGACAAAAAAAAGAGACTGGCGAGGAAACAAAAGCTTATAAGCTATTACTTATAATGTAAGGTACAACAGGAAATCACTTGCTTCATGGATGTTCCACAACATTAAATGTAACTTTTAAGGGATAAAAAAATATGATATGGCATTCTTTAATAAGTAAAAAAATGTAATTGCTGGTAAATTGGTGTTGTAAAACACTTTAGGATTTGCTGTTATAGGAAAATAATCAACTTTGGGGTGATAACATTAACTCTGCTGTATGTCATTGATTATTTTCCTATAAAAGCATACCCTCAAGTGATTTATTTTGCCATTTGGCTTTTTTCAGGTGTAATAAACAACCTGTTTTTCAAATTATTATTACTTTATGTTCTGAGAAATGTAATTATATATTTTAATCTTTATTATTTACATATTGTTACTATAGTTGCTTTAATGCCTGCTGTCAGATATGTATTTCTTACTAACATATAGAAGAATATTATAATTTCTTCCAGTAATATTACAGTAATGTTCCAGGAGAAAATAATTTCCTGTTCTCAATATCATTTTATTTCATTCGTTTGACACTTTTTGCTTGAGTTTTGCATTTTTATCACCTATAAGTGTACAGTTCTAGATATTACTCATACAATAAAGTGTAAATCTATAAGAATTCTCAGATGGTATTTACTTTCTTGTTGGATACAGGAGCTGTTTAGGTAGTAGGAAATATGGAGAAGCGTTTGTGCCGTATTAAAACACATTACACCTGAGCCACTCCAGAACTGATTTCTCTGAGCTTCGATTCAAATCTTAAAATTAAAGCTACAAGTTAGAAAGGTTTTAAAATCATTTCTGACACTGAGGCAGCTCATAAGAACTCAAAAGAGAATGACTCTAATCCTAACCTTTTCCGTATCCCTTTCCTATCTACTGATTCAGCATTTTTTATTGGTTCACATTGTGATCGTCTGGTTTTCCTTTCCTTTTAGGAAAAGTGTGTGTTTCCTTCCTTGTGTCCCCCTGCACTGCACATGACAACAATGATGTCACTGTTATTTATGGGAGCATAAGATGAGAGAATGCACTAAAATAAGAAGTGCTAGTGTTTAGGAGATATATGCACATGCTCAGTCTGTGGGAACTGTGGGTGCTAACAGATGCTTATCTGTAGGCTAGGTATTTAGGAATGGCAACTCAGGCATACTTACAACAACCATGTATAAAGGAATATTCTGATGCCTGTATGCATAGAAACGTCGTATTCGGAATATGACTGTGACCCGAATATAGGCCTTAAACGGTGTTTGATGTGCATGTAAACATAGCAGCATACCAGGAAACCTGAGAGTCTGCAGCATTTACATTTATGCCAGACACGCTTAACCAGAGCAACTTACATTCATCTCGTTTATACATTTGAGGGCCTTGCTCAAGGGCCCAGCAGTGGCATCGCTGAGATTTGAAATCACAACCTTCCGGTTAGAAGTCAAACATCTTAACCACTGAGCTACCACTGCTCTTGCAACAGAACAAGACATGGCTTTGCTACAGAACTGCCAAGCTTCAGGTCTATGTTGGAAGGTGTGTGCATGTTCATGAGGCTCAACTGTAATGTGCAAAACTGTCAATCACATCATAAACCACACCCTTTCATTTATCATCAAATTACTCCTATAAAACAGATTTATCATAAGGAAAAATACTGGGGGAGATATCAAGGTCAACTGAACTTGTGAGCTTGTGAAAATGACAACACTATTCCCGAAAATAAACTGTAGACAACCTATAATGTAAGTTTGCCTCCTGTCCTATTGAGTAACATGGGAATGGGCGGGGTTAGAAAATTGTATCCAGCCACTACAGGGCCTCAGAGACATTTTGGCTTCACTTTTGAATCCCTGTTACGACGTCCGCCTTTATAGTGAAGAGCACCGCCATCTCGTGGCCACATGCTGCAAATACATTTAATGAGCAATATCAAATATTTAAAACGGATATATAGAAATCCGTTTAAAAATCATACCAGATTTTACTCCACATATCGAGTTTATTTTTATGAATTTTTCTTAAAAAAATAAAAACGAACAAACGAAAGACTTTTAATCACATAAGCGTACAACGATGAGCGTCACTTCCGGCGTCCAGGGCGGGGTAAAGCGGAAGTGGCTTTAATATGAGGAAGCTGAAAGTGGGCTAATGAGTGAGTGAAGAGAGAAAAGCAGGTTGTGCGAGAGCTACAAAGGGAAAGAAACACCCTACACCCTTCCTTTAGCCTCTGTTGGCTTCGTCGGCTGCTGTTTTATTATTATTTTTATAAATATATATCCCTTTGGACAGCTTGGTGGGATTTCTTTCGGAAAGAAGAACAAAAATCTAAACGTTTTACGGGAAAGAAAAATCAGTTCGTCGCCTCAAAATCAAACATCCGCGAAGGCTAGCTAACACAACCGAAACATTAAGCTAAGCTAACATTAAGCTAAGCTAAGCGAACTATTCTCCTCGTAACTTTGTTTTTTTTTCTTTCTAAAAAGGCTCATTTGTGTTTGTTGGTGAAATTAGTGAAAGTGTAATAGCTTTACTTAAAAAAACAAAAAAACAAGTCGATTGTGTATAGGATTGTCGTCGCTACAGTTGTCTCGCGCGCACAGATTTTAAGGGCTCTGATTTGTGTTTAAAACCTCCATCGCGGTGATTTCAGACCTGATACAGCTCAGCTGCACTGCTGTGCGAATTAAACAGGGTTTAACAGCGTCTTGAGGAAAGGGTGTAGTTGTAAAAAATGGCCGGAGTGAACAGTGTAGAAGCGGTGAAGCGCAAGATTAAAGTTCTGCAGCAACAGGCGGATGACGCCGAGGAGAGAGCCGAGGTCCTGCAGAGACAGGTCGAAGAGGAGAAACGCTCCAGGGAGCAGGTAAAAAAAGCACCAAATCCTGACAATAAACCCGCAAAGAGCTGCTTCTGTAAAGGGGTCATCATCTTAAACTAACGCCTGTGTCTTTCCTTCACAGTGTAGATGTGTTATTTTCTGGCTTTGGACAGTTGAGACAGGAAACACCTCATCAGTTCACACTTTCAGAGTCTTGCTCAAAGGATGCTGAAGGAAATTGTGTATGATGAAGAGTCAAAAGAATAGTGCTGATGAATTCAATTCCTCAATGATGTTGATTAATCCTCTAGAACAGCAGCTCTAAAAGTAATCCTAACCACAGGTGTATAAATGATTAATGTGCATACTCTAATATGTTATTAGATTAGATTCAACTTTACTGTGAATTCAAGTTATGCAGAGTCGAAAGTGCAAAGCCGAAGAAATGCAGTTGATTTCTGATCTGTTCCTGTCAGAATAGGATTCAAATTCGAACCCAATTCGAACCATCCAGATAACCAGAATCCTCCTTTAACCAGGGAGAAGGTTTGAACCTTGAGTCTGGTGTTTTAGACCGATCAGCCATCGTGAACCTGTTATCGTTTTTATGTGGCAATGATAAGCTTGTAGTCATCGATACGGTGGCGGTTTTCTGGAAGGAAACGTTTATGGAAGGAGTCTCCAGCGTCGGTGCTTTCAGACACGGGGAAAGGTGTCAGGACAGAGGAGTTTGTGCTTCTCGTTAACATGACAAGCTGCTTTTTGTTTCTCAATTTTAAGAGGAAAAAAAGAGAAGGCTTGTGATTGAATGACTGTTTAATAGCATATTTAACATAATAAACTTAACATAAAATGTAACTGAATGGATAAAAATTATAATGTGCCGATAATTCATAAAATAAGAATAGTAATATTTGCTGTGGTGGAAGACGAATACACACTTCAGGACATGCCGTTATTGGAAAATAATCAACTTCTGAATGGTAACAGTAACTCTGCTTTGCGTCAGGTCGCATCACGCCACCGCGTCATTGATTGTTTTCCTTAACAGCATACTATTAAGTGTTTTGTTCCTTACTTAATATTTGCACAAGATAAAAAACGGAAGTGAATACATCGGGATCAGGAGCAGTGGCTTGATTCAGTGTGGTACCTGTGCGCATTGTGGAAAATGTCTCATATTTTGCTTTTTCACAGTGATGTATTATCATGTTTTCCAGCTCTAAATATAAGTAAGATACTAGTAGGCGTGGCTGTTTTGATGAAAATAGCACCGTCACTGTCTTGTGGCTGTAACTTTTAAAAAAATAAAATCGCTTTTGCTGTTTCTCGGCTCTCCCAACTCAGCACAGGAGGTCAGTTGAAGTCATTTTGGAACTAGTTTCTTTTGCAAATAAGTGTATGAATAGTGTGTATTAGAGATTACATAATGTTAACATTGTCAAGAGAGAGAGGTAGATGCTTTACTTTACTTTTATAAGAGATGGGATTCCAAAAAATCTGACAAAAGTTTTTAAAAAAAAGAAAAGAAAAGACAGAGTGGATAGTGATGTGCAGTGTTGTTCACCAGGGTTACCTCGGGGGCTAAACAAAGAGCAGTTGGACTGGTTGATTTGGTTCTTTAAAAAAAAGAAGAAGAAGTCACGCTGAGTCGTATCACTCTAATAGCGACTTTGTGAGTCTTCTGTGTCTGACCTTTGTTGGGAATGTCAGTCTAGGATGAAGGAGGTTTCCAGTCTCTGTGGAGTCGTGCTCAGCTGCCACAGGAAGTGTGCTTGCCAACTGATTGTGGTCCCTCATTTGGGCCGGAGCCAGACAGGAAGCGATGCTCACCGCAGCGCCGTCCGGTTTTGCAAATTCAAGATGCAAAATGTGATCGTTTCCCAACGGCTCCACCCCCTGAAAACATTTTATTTATTTATTTATTTATTTTTAGAGGAGACAGTACATTTTCATGTCTCCATGGCAATAGTGTTTGCATTAAGCAGAGTTGGCGAGCTTATCTCCCTCGCAAGCTGTCACAGCATTGCCATGGCAGCAGCGTTTCATTTTCCCATCGCTTGTGTGTCATATTTTGCACTTTTCTTATCGTGGTTGCGTATTTTGACCTACTTGTGGGGACCCCTGGTATGCGCACGTATTTTGGGTTTTCATGCACCCCTCCCTCCACCAAACAATTCTCATCCATCTGGTTTTCATCTTCCCTCTCTTTAGACTCTCTGGCTTTTTTTTTCTTTTCTTTTTTTCTTTTTAAGACTTGCATTCTGTTTATTGTAAAAACATAGCCAGGTGTGAAATGGGTATTCACATTGCACTAATTAGGACCAATGAGCTTATGAAAAAGCCGCTTGTGCGCGTGTGACAGGTCGGTCAAGCTGGGGTGTCCACTGAACCGTGTCAAGGATGAATGTTGAATTCTCATTCATGCTCTCTCTCTTTCTCCTTTGCTTTCTCTCCGGCTCGTACGTAGGCCGAGGCGGACGTTGCCTCGCTGAACAGGCGCATCCAGCTGGTCGAAGAGGAGCTGGATCGAGCTCAGGAGAGACTCGCCACAGCTTTGCAGAAACTGGAGGAGGCAGAGAAGGCTGCAGACGAGAGCGAGAGGTGTGTGTGTGTGTGTGCATGTGCGTGGGCTTGATTTGGATGAGCCAAGCCCTAAATACTGAATTATTGAGACCAATGGTTTTATTTTATATGATACAAGCAGCAGCGTGTCGTCGTGTTACATGATGTGTGACTCAAGGCTGTATTCCAGTTCCGGTCTGCTCTTCATTCTTAACACGTCAGTGGGTGCCAGATCTTATGCAATACAGCTGATTTAAACCTAGCTCTAGGTGACATTTCTCCCAGGAGTCCCAGTTAGACCAAATCCAGATCTACTAGTTAGTAAGTGTGGGCTGGCCTGAATATAATTCATGAAATGATGCAGCGGAATCGAGATTGTACAGATTTAATTTCGATTAATAATTTCAATACAGCACATCAGTCAAAACATCCCTGTCAATCAGGTTTCCAAGTCGAACTATAAAATGTTTAGTGATTTTATTCATGCGACAATAAACACACAGTCTCTATTAAAGCGTTCCGCTGTCATCGTGACTGTTGTCATGAGCTGCATCTCAGACTGAAAACTCCGAACTTACGTTCAAAAGTATTTACTAATCCTGAAAATTCAGAAGGCAAAAACAGATGTTTCAGTAAGTTAAAAGGCTACACGAGAGGTTTTTAAATTCAAACACTCACCAAAATAGGAAAACCAGTTAGCATTCATACTCAATAACAGTCTAGAATAGTACACAAGTATGTGAATTTAGACACAATGCTAGTTTAGCAGAGGTAGATGAACAGGGAAATTTTTATTGCTGAACTCCGCTAGTGCTGCATGTTAGAAAGCGTGTGAAAAAGACTAAAATAACATGCACACTATTAATTTAAATGTGGCTTGTTTGTGTCTCACAGTAACAGCTCGAAATGTTATGTATTAGCACAAAAAATCTGTCTTCAATATTTCAATATATAATATTGAACTTGTGGAGAATAAAGCGATCCCATGTGGGTCACGGCCCCTAGGCTGAGATGCCCTGACCTAAACCTAACCCCTTCCAAACACATGCTTTATGGTGATTTATTCAAATTAGATTAAACCGCTCGGCTGAGTTTGGGTGGGACTTGTGGTATTTTGCACTTCTTCGTGATGCGTGTGTGCACAGCTTGACACCGTGCTGGGCGAAGCCTCAGACTGGGCAAGAAGCTTCAGGTTGACTGAAAGGATGAACGAATGCAGGGAAGCTGAAGAACTGAAAATTGGATGGAAATGATTGAATTATAATCAGTGTTTCTGTTAATGTTAACTTTTGAAGCAAGTTTGAGAAATTGTATGTTTTATAAAAGACTGCTCTGCACCTTTGTTCCACATGATTTTCATTATAAATGTTGCATATAGGTGTTTCGGTTAATGGTGATAAGCTGCTGCTGGTTCAGTTAGCTAGCTAAATATCTATAACAGTTTGTGCATTGCTAAGCAAACATTAACCGAGCCCGCACTTGTGTGGTGAGTTAGTTATCGTGCTAAAGTGTTGAAATAACCGATATTAACGTTAGGTGAAGATATTCGTCACACCCTGGGGCTGGTCTGTGGGGCTGTAGTTTGATACTTCAGGAGAAGAAATCGCATTTATTATTCATATATGTGCAGCAATTGCAATTATACTATATTATTACAGCATCAGCAGTGTAAAGTGTAGAGTAGGTTTGGTTTCACGATTAGTCAAGGCATATGATTAGACAGTGGCCTCACCTTTGACGCTTTCAAAACACTGATTAAAATCTTTTTTTTTTTCCTCCCCTTACCTGATTACGTTCTTTTCTCCAGTCTGGCTGTGACTCCCCAAAAATGTAGGCTGGATTTCGCAACCTCTCTGCCTGTGGACTCGCCCTAAATCATACTACAGCTATTTTCTTTTCCAGCTAAGGGGACATGACTGCACTGGCTGTATAATCCTCTATTGTTGTAAACATGTTACATTGTTGCCTCTGCTGCTCTTCCTAACATGTTTGGAAATTTATCATACACATCAGCTATCAAGGGCACAGAAGAACAAGGCTTTGATGACCTGAAATAAATGAAGCAGCTATCTATTTTTAGCTGCACATTGTTGTGCTAGTTAGATTTTTTTTTAAATTTTTTTTTTAGTTTTTGGCAGCCACACTCTCCCTCTTTCTACTTATAACGACAGCGTGATAAATACTTACAATGTATGAGATTTTAAGGAAAAGCCATTCTCAAAAATAAGAAAAGCACAACAACAATTAGGCAGTTGTTGTTTTCATGTTTTTGTGTTCTGTTACATACAAGATGTCCCATAAGTCCAGTATCATGGGAGGAAAAAGTAAAGGCAGAACAAAAGCTTTTATTTACAGAATCTTCTCAGTATGTCCACTATTTTTCCTCAGTACGCACATCCATATGGGTACAATTATTTGGATTCATTCTTCTTTATTTGGATACGTTATATGCTATAAAAACATATATAATTTGTTTTATAAATGGCTGATTAATACTGTGACACTGTGATCCAAAAATTCAAAACCTTAACACGCCGAGTGTAGAGCGTAAAAGTTTAATGACATTAGCTGTGTCATTTTAAATGGACTAGTTTTCATGTAAACATCTTGGTTTGGTCTAGATTCTTGGACGAGCTGGCTAAAATTGGAAACGGCTGGTCGTTGGTGTAACTGGCAGTCTGAATGTTTGGGGGTGTGTGTGTGTCTGTGTGTGTGTACATCTCAGGGGCATGAAGGTGATTGAGAACAGGGCCCTGAAGGATGAGGAGAAGATGGAGCTGCAGGAGGTCCAGCTGAAGGAGGCCAAGCACATTGCCGAAGAAGCAGACCGCAAATATGAGGAGGTGAAGTTTTACCCCAGGCTCTTTCTACCCTGAGCCACAGCCTGCTCTTCTTCTCTTTCTCTAAGTGTCCGTTTGTGTGTTTGCAGGTGGCTCGTAAGCTTGTCATCATCGAGGGGGATTTGGAGCGCACAGAGGAGCGAGCAGAAGTTGCTGAGGCGTGAGTCAGGCTTTCAGTCAGCATAGACACACACACAACACACACACACCAGGAGTTCTTGGTGGCCAATAGCCCAAATCACACACACACACACACACACCCAGCCTCCCACCCATTTATATATAGAACATCTATTTTTGCATTTTACCCTGCACACATGGGTGACTTTGCTTTATCTTAAGCTGGCAGGTCACATTTTAGAGTTCCTCTTTTAGTCACTTGAGCCTGCAAATTAACATCTGCATCACCCACCGTCACTTAACAGCTTTAAAAGCCCTCAACAGAGCCATCAGGAGTCCCATCCCGTCCTGTCATGCAGTGCCTTTAGACCTACGAGTTTTTTTTTTCCTACTTAATTGCATGTTTTCAGCGCACATCAAGAGCAACCCCACCTTTATGTCTCTGTCTTTTAAAAAAAAAAAAAAAAAAAAGGGTTCACTTTGTCTTTGAAGCTTAACTAAGTGCATAATTAAATGGGAAAGATTGTAAATACAGCTCTTGGGAAGTGCTTACGTTATTCAGAACACCATAAAAGTGGGAATGCTGTACGTATCATGACTCAACATTACCTGTGCTTCCTCCTTTTCCCATCTGTGTGACTGGTGCGTGCATGTTCTGAAAACTCCCACACACCCATCCCTACCTGCATGCGCTTTGGGTCTGCCCTGTCACGCCTCGCCCTTCCTACTTCCTCTTCCTCCCCCACCCACCGCAAAAAACAGCAATAGACGCCGATTGGAGGAGCTGCTGAGGAGTTACGACCAAACGCTGAAGAGTCTGCAGGCAGCTGAAGACAAGGTACTGGCCCAGTTCTGTTTCCCTGTGGGTTCCTCTTACAGGCCCCGGGGATGAGCGAAAGTGGGCCTCGGCTTTATACTTTACACCGAGCCGCCCGGAACTGGTATTTTTGTCGAACTGAGGGCTTGGTAACCATGCCCCATGTGCCTTTTTTCCTCAATAAAGGGTTAGAGAGGTTCAGACAGGTGTTTGAAAATCCCCAATCCTCGACTGATACGGCTACTCTCGTCCTCCTGTTCACTCATCTGCTCTCCTTCCTTTCATTTTTTCTCGACCAAGTGAATGATCTGTGTGGTTTATGCTTGAGATTAACTGCATGAATGTGGTTCAGTCTTTGATTTTCACTCCATGTGATCATTTCCATTTGCCCACTTTTTGGTTGCCGCGTTACATTTGACTATTTTTAGTTCACCTAGAATCCAACATGGTTCCTTTCTGTTGAGGGATGAACTAATTACACCCAGATCATGCACTAGCAGTCCATAGTGTTTTTTTCTCCGTGTGTTTTTTCTGTTGTAAATTTGTCTTTCTTTTTTGTGCCCCCTCCCTTCTTCCCTTTTCCCCTCATTCTTGTCATGTTTATTCTCATAACCCCTCCCATTGCTTCCATTATCTTCTCAATTCTTGATTCTTCTCCTCCCCTCCTCATCTTGACTCTTGATCTTTCCAATGTCTTTCTACTCTTCCCCCACTTCCCCTTCTCTCTGTCAAACACCGAAATGTGAAATTTTAAAAAACTGCAGCAAATGTGCGGAATTGGAGGAGGAGCTGAGAAATGTCACCAATACCTTAAAGTCCTTGGAGGCCCAAGCTGAGAAGGTAGGAAAGGAGGGATGGAGAATTTCTGCATGATTGTGGGATTATAAGGAGTTCTAAGCTCTAAGATACTGCAGTACTTTTGGGAAAACTGATTCCAGACTAAGATGTAAGGGCCTCATTTGCTTATCGGCAGCATACAAGCCTGGCCTTATCAAAAGACAACAGCTTCTTAGTCCTACTAGCTCCGGGCCTCTGTACTGTACTGTTCTCTTGCATGATTTGAAACATATGAAAACATTTTCTTTGTCTTTCTTTATTTAAGAACAGTGATGGATAGATGGGTAGTAAAGCCACCAAATTTCTTGTTCTGTTTTGACATGTTTGTTTCTTATGATATTAATTGCATCATTTTTGTCCATTATGTCCAGCTATGAGCATGTGTGTGCCAATCCTATCCTTATCTTATTCAGTGTTTTGCCAACGAGACCAGACAATATTTCACAATTTCACTGCACGATCTGTTGCTGGCCATATTTAGGAAACATAAGTCGTCATAGAAACCACCACTGAGGGTAGGATCAGTGCGAGGCTGTGTTAGAAATGTGCTCAGTGTAGTCAAGGGTAGTGAAATGTAACATATTTTGAGTTAATTTCTATATTTATGTTTTTTTTTTATTTTTTTTTTAAATTTTTTTTATTATTATTATTATTATTAAATAGTTCTCTTGCATTGGAATCATTTTAAAGCACGCTCTTGAACCTGTTTGTACTGACATTTCCAGTGGTTTTGTATGGTTGAGCTGGAATCACTTATGTGTTTTAACTTGTAGAGCTGGAACCATATCGGTGATTAAAAAAAAAAAAAAAAAAAAAAGAAGCTTTTTTTTTTGTTTTTTTTCTTTTTCTTCAGAATTCTGTGCTGTTATCGCGTACATCAGCTAAGATAGAGGAGCTCCAGGAGCAGAGTGGACAGAAATGCTGTTAAAACAGTAGCTTAGATCTGCAGAATGTTGTCCAGCTCTTGATTTAACCCTTGAAGTGTGTTTAGCCAGAAACTCTTTGTGTATTCAGAGGCTTGTGGTTTTTAGTCAGTTGTTTGATGCTGTGCATTCAGTGCTTTTTAGCTGCCCATTTCTTTTTTAAAACCAGCTATGATCAGACAAGGGCATTTTGCATGACGTCAATACTCTAGATAACTGCAGCTCTGCGAATGTTTGAGTTCTCTGGCTGATTCAGCTCGGGCTGTGGAGATTTTTTTTTTTTTGCATTCCAGCAGTCTTCCTGAACCTCGAGGGAGCTCATTTATTAATAGCTTAGCTTCTGTCTCCTCTGACTTCCCCCAGTGACACAGGAAACAGGTATTCTCTTAGTTCACGAGAGAACAGTGTCGAAAGAAGATGCAATATATTATGTGTTTGCACATTCGCTGGACAAATTTCAAGCCGGTTTAGTTGTGAATGTGGCCCATAGATTAGGTGCACACACTGTGCGTCTGGAATCAATCAGCTGAATCAGGGAACTTATGAATAGAAGACAAATGTTTGCTGCTATGTAACACATGAGGCCTTGGTGTGTCTGATAAAGCATCTGGTTTTGAACAATGTGGTTCTCTGATTGGCTGCCACCACATTTTTCATTGCAGTATTCCCAGAAAGAGGACAAGTATGAGGAAGAGATCAAGATTCTCACGGATAAGCTGAAGGAGGTGGGGCTTCAACACTGTTCTTCACTAAAATATCTGTCTTTTTTTTTTTTCTTTTTTTTTTTTTTAACTTTACTTTGGCATTACTTGGCAATCAAATTTTATTTGTGGTGTCCTGTGAAATTTCATTTTGAAAGCTGGTATATGATTAGAAAACAGAATTGATTTGGATTATCTTAATTTTGCTATGAGATGTAACTATTCAACAACTTCGTGATCAAATCGTGATGTTCATTGTGTGAGGAAATCACTTAGTTAGCAAGATTTTACACATCATAAGCAGAAATCCTTTTTGGGGGATTTTTTTCCCCCCTCTTTGGGGGATTTTTTTTTTTTTTTTTGTACCAGAATTTAGCCACAGCAACATGTGACCAGTTTTCCCAATCCTCCTCACATGCAGACTCATCATAAGTGACTTTTATACAAACATTTGGTTATGGATTTAAACATGCTTATTTTTTTTTTTTTTTTTGTATAGCATTTGTCATCCGTAATAAAGGAATTTCTAGCTGAAACGCAATATATTGTGTTTCTAGAGTATATGGCCAAAAGTTTTTGGTCACCTGAGCATCGCAGCCATACGTGGTCCTTCCCCAAACTGTTGCCACACAGTTGTATATAATGTCTTTGTAAGCTGTAGCATTACAGTTTCCCTTCACTGGAACGAAGGGGTGTCTGAAGTTTGCTTCTTAAGTTTGCAGTGGAATTGCAAATTAAATCTTGCTTACAGCTAAAGGAAACCTGCAAGTTTATCACATTGCAAATTGGCTGTCTGAATAAGATTAGCTTGAACAAAACAAAATGGGAAGTAGTTCCACTGAAGCACTTAACATAACGTCACATAACTTCTGGCACCCAGAAGCTGTTTTTAGCAACATCCTTTTGTCTTTTATTGTTGTTTTTCAGTGTCAGAAACCACAAAAGTAATTTGTGAAATTACTAAAGTATGTTTTCAGAGGAAGCATGCATGCACAATACTAAACGGGTAGCTATTGGCGTCCTTTGTTTGTTAACTGTATTAGGATTGTAGCTCCAGTGCCGAATTAACCAACTTGATTGACTACATGTGGGGTGAGAGGGAACTTTTGTACATTTAGTTTGTTCGGTTGTCTTTTTTTTTTTTTCTTCTTCTTCTTCTTTTCAATGCTGCTGTAAATTGAATTTGTTGATCCTACGACTGGTAAATTTGACATGTCTTGGCTGTTTTTCTTCTCCAGGCTGAGACTCGCGCCGAGTTCGCCGAAAGATCAGTGACCAAACTTGAGAAGACGATTGATGATTTGGAAGGTAGGCAACTCAAAAGTCACTACATCCTGAGTCAGTATATTCTTTCACAAAACTCTACATGCGCCTTCTGATCGCTATGTGTACGCCCACAGATGAATGCACAGAAACTGAGTGCAAGGCCATTAGAGAAGAGCTGGACCATGCTCTTAATGACATGATCTCCATGTAAATACTTAGCATGTGTGTGCAGTGGAGTGAGCTGCATGTGCGCTTTTTCCCCCCGCTCTCGGAGCGTAGAAAGTGACACTTTATATAAACACCACATTCAGACTGAGACAAGCTCACCATCACTGTGTGTGTGTAGTGTTTTGCCACTTTAAAGCACCTACGAATGACTACTAACAGCACTCATGAACACAAACCGAGTGTTTCCATGGTGTCCGTATGTCCAGTAAATAACTTCGGGCTTTCAGTTTATCGAGCACATCCTTATTTAGTCACTGCAGCTCTGGTTCACCATGACGGCGGAATAGTACCAGCAATCAAACATCCTTCACATGGAGCCTGAGGCTGCTCTAGATGTTTAGGACAAGGTCCTGTTATGGTGCAGATAAATGAACAAGCAGATTTTGTGTCCCAGCTTTGTGTCCCAGCTGAGGAAAATAAAGTTCAATGGTATGAATGCATCGACTGGGGTTCACAAAATTTTCATTAAATTTGTATAAACTTAAGTGATTTCAGCTTGACAGTGTAATCCGTATAGAAATTTTACATTATTATTACATTAGGTAATGTAATATTCTTATGTGTAAACTTACACACACTCGGAAGCATGAGTAGGATACGAACGTTTTTCTGAACTTTCATGAATACCTAATACCTATCGTCCTATGAATGATTTACAAATAAATCCAATTCGTAGCCACCTTAATAAATAAATGAGTGCCACTGAGAGAGAATAAAGGTGCTAGTCAGACTCAAATTATGTTTTATGTGTGAGGACCAGCGACTTACTGACATTCTGTCAAGGAAGTTAACATGATGTGCTACATTTAAGGACTTTTTTTTTTTTTCTTTTTGTAGGGTACAAATGGCTCGTCCATGTTCTTTTTCCTTTTCGCATTGTTGTTCCTGCATGAGGATGTTTTAGAGAACGTACCACAGTAGAACAGATGAAAATAGACCTGTAGTTGCCCACCTACACACACTGCACTGTTCCATCGCAACCTTATTGTTTGCTCTTCGCATGCTGCTGTGAAGCTCTGTGAGAGCTGTGCTTAGATGTAGTTGAGGTTGGTGTGTTTTTAGATCACTCTGCAAAATAACAGGATTAGGAGCATGGTAAGAATGGTTTCCTGCATGGTGTTGCTCTGGAGTGCAGAGGGGCATGGTTGGTTGACATTACTGTGCAACTTATGTGTTTGTAGTAAGACTGCAAAAGTAATTTCTAATTTGTATCATAACATTGTAAGTTATTCCTAAAAATAAATTCTGTAGGTAAATATGAATACAACCAGAGAGGCCTTTAGCTTGTTAACAAGCTCTGATACTTCAATTTCATGGAAATGTAATTGGCTGAATACTATCATTGAGTAGCTCATTTATTGCACAATATCCGATGCTACACAGGAAGATGTTATCTTATTAGCTAAGCTCACCAATATCACACTTGATGTTTATAATCACAGTTTGTTGCTTCCTGAATAAATTCCCTCCTTCAAAACATGGCTTGGATGTTAAGGAAACTGTGCACACTGACTGTAGTATGCGTTCCAATTTAGTCATGCTCTCTTGTGAGCGCTCTCTCTCTCGCCTACATTCTCTCCCTCCCACTCTCCATGTTGCCTCTGCTAGCAGCTCATTCCTGAACTATGTCGAGGCCAGCACTCTGTGTTCATTCGCCCTCACCGTCAACGCTCCATCCACTCTTATTTCATCACTTTCTGTTCTGGCATGTATTCAGTTCGCCTGCACTGTCTCTCTCTCTCTGTAATGATTAATATTTCTGGCTCTTTTTCTGTCTTCTTTCCTTATCTTCACATTGCCTTGTCCTATGTGCACTATGTACACTCTCTCTTTCTCTCTCTCTCTCTCTCTCTCTCTCTCTCTTTCTTTGTCTCTCTCTTTCTGTGTGTGTGTGTGTTTGACACAGAATATTTGACTTGCTTAGGATTCTGGGTCACCTTCTTCTAAGTTTTTTTTCCTTCCCTGTTTTGCACTGTGCACTCAGCTATCTCATCTCTTTGCATCTACCGATAGCAAAAACAAGCTGTGACAAAATGTATCGTCACTCAGAATTAAAAATTCGATTTGATACAATACATTTTTCAATATAGCAATCATGAGCATTGCCTGAGTATGTGCCTTTGGTTTCCATTTTCAGTTGCGTAACTACAATAAGTCTTTGACACAGTGCAGTTTTGTCTGATCATTTCAGCCAGGAAGTGTTGCCTGAATGAAAGAGAGACTTTGGAGTGTGCGTTTTATCATGTTTTTGTCTAGTTCCACTGACCTACACGTGTTTGGGTGTTAGTCTACTCAAATTGGGCAAACACTATAACGTTACGGGTCACTGCTCATTGGCCATCAGCAACACCGCTTACCGGAAAGACTAATTGCTCCTTTAAGGTTCCTTCCAGTTCTTTCTTACTGCCCGCCATGGCCTTTGTGGTTTTGTGTGATCTAATATGCTAGTACGCTAGCAACTCGCCAAACAGCGTGCTTAGGATACATGTTTTATTTTAACCCCTGTAACCTATCCTGATTTAAGAGGAAGCTACTCTGTAGAGGAGGGAATGTGGGTTTGATTAAGTTTAAATTTCTATAATATAAGCAGTATTTTATGCAGTCTGTTGAATGTATTGTTAGATACCCAGACTTATAGAAGTGGGAGTCTCGTCTTGAACAATACCCTTATTGTTACACACCTACTTTTAACCATGATTCACCATCTTCGCCATCTACTGGTGAAGAATATCTCATGGACAAAATTGGAAAGGCTAGATTGGAAACACATTGGGAAGTGCAAGAGGTTTATCAGAAAACACTAACGTAAATGTTCTAACAATATGGTTTACATAAACAACTCTGGATTCAAGGGATTCGTTTTAAAGCCTCATAGTCTGTGCCTCAGTTTATGCAAAGGTAGATATTTGGTGTAGGTATGTGGTTTTTTGATCTTTATAGGGTTTTTGATCTACATAGGTTCCAGTGTTAGATTTGTAACGGAACTAATTATATGCTAATGCCGGCATTAGGAAAGCAGGTTTAGCAAGGTTTAAACCACGACAGCAAGAACAGTTGACTAATCGTTTTCAGCTTGACATGATCATACAAGCCACGTTTTTTTTTTCTTCTTGCTTTAATGTAGTAAAAGCAGAGTGTTTACTTGGTCATGGATTAGATCTGATATATATGATTTGAAATATACAATGTTAGGGTTAGGACTTGATTCAGTTCAGTTTTAGTTGTATGGTACTTTTAGCAATAGACATCGTCACAAAGCAGAAACGTGTGGATGTAGATTTGGATCGATCCCTAATGAGTAAGCCACTAAGAAAACCCACTGAGACGACATGAGGGAGAAATCTTCAGAGGAACCCATCTCTTCTGGATGACACCAGATAGACAGCAGCAGTTCTTAGGTTCAAATCTATAGTATCCGGGTCTGATTATGCACTGAAGAAAGGGTGAGCCTTAAAGTGTGAGGCATAAACTTTACTTAGAGCCAGAAGATGTAACAGCTTCCTGACACTCAATCTACAAACACATACTGTCTGTTACCAGGGCTAATAAAATTAATGATATTAGAGTAATCAAGAGCCGAGCTTCCTTTTGTGTAGAGAGTAATTTGAATTCTTGCAATGCCGTTCAACACGTTTCTGGATGGAGATTGGATTGTTCATGAACAGACGCACTGTCTTGTAGACCATATGAGAGCGTTCTCTATAGGTCAGTATAAATTCTGTAGAAGATCAAAGAATTATCACACCGTATTCCTAATGAATTGATTAATATTGAGTTTAGGTTTACCATAACAAGCTGGTTTTGCTGACATGATTGCACTGCTTTAAAATTCTACTTCCTGTTTGCATTTAATATCTTGACACTTGCATCAAAGCATTTAACATGTTTCAGCATGGCATTTATTTTTTTCTTTTTCAGGCTGACTTGTGTATAACGAATTACATAACCAGACATGTCTGTTCTTTTCAGTTTCCTAATAACTCTGGCCTTGTGTTGTGGGAATGATGCTTTAGGAATTAGATTTCAATTCTGTTTTTACGTTCATCTCTGGTACGCCAGAGGCTTTCAGCTTGCAAAAATATGTACATGCATCATGTTTGATGTATTTGGCAGGATATTCGATCTGTCCATGGAAGCAGTCATAGACTTTCTCACACCTCCCACTTCGCATTTTGTTTTGCAGAGAGGCTCGCCACCGCTAAAGAGGAGAACATCAAGATCCACGCCACGCTGGACGCCACTCTGCAGGATCTCAACAACTTCTAAAAGTCTGCACCCCCACTCTGTCCTCTCTCTCCCCTCTTCCCTTCCTCA
Organism: Pangasianodon hypophthalmus; assembly: GCF_027358585.1. Classification (NCBI taxonomy): domain Eukaryota; kingdom Metazoa; phylum Chordata; class Actinopteri; order Siluriformes; family Pangasiidae; genus Pangasianodon; species Pangasianodon hypophthalmus. The sequence continues at coordinate 3,866,082 of NC_069730.1, read as the reverse complement.
GCCCACTTTTCTACCCACTTTACCCCCTTCAATTATTGCTGGGTGGCTGAACAAGGGCAAGTTGCTTTTTTGGTATAGGTAGCACTTTAGCTTCATTCCTCACTTTCCAGCTTCAGCCCTCAGTATTTGCCTGGTTTTCCTTAATTTTTTGTCATGTATCTAGCTTTTTTTTTTTTTTTTTTTTTTTCCCTCCTTGTGTAGGCTCTGCCCTTTTCTTTAAACAAGACTACATATGATAAGGCACCAATGTCTGCAAGTCGAAATATTCCTGATTTGATTGATTCATTTTGTAATTATGCGCGATTAGATAATGAGATGGCTCACTTTTTTCAGATTTCTGTGTTCTGGTTGGTTTACTAGTCCCACAGTGCAATATTAACACAATATTAGTATAAAGAATTGGAAAGGTCGCAGTGCACAATATGACTCTTCCTCCGTGACTCTTTGTAATTGCTGCCCCATTCGTTTTAACACTCGAGCACTATTCATTATAACAAATATTTGTATTCTACTGTGCCAATGCCATGCGGGACCATTATATTATATTGTACTCTTAGCCATGCAGTTTGCTTAGAAAAGAGTTAAGACCCATTACTATAATTATGCTTAATCATCTCAGTTGAATGTTTCCTCTTTTCTTGTTATTCTGCAAAACAAACAGGACCATCTCTAAACGGTTTTGATTCAACCTTTCCATTTCTTTAAGGCTTAGTTGTAGAGCAGCAAACACTAGGCATAAGATTTGAGTCTGATCTAAGGTGAGAAAAATGTAGTTAAACCAGTCTTCGTTTTTTTGAGGCGACGGCTTGTTCGTCTTTTCCTCTTAAGGTCACAACCGAGTTAGAGGCGGAGAGACGGGACATCACATTTCCACTGCCAAAATCAAGGTGAAAGGGTCAATAGAGAGAGCAAGAGGCTGAATAGTTAAAGGTATTATCTGAGAATCTCTTCAGTGTACTGTCTCTTCTGTGTACACTTTGTCGAGTGAATTAAGAACTTCAACGCACCAAGAACCTTTTTAACTGGAATTGCAAAGTTCAAGATGTAAACATTTTGCTATCAGTGTTTCATTGTAATAATGACACAGGATCAAAAGTCTTTTTTTTTTTTTTTTTTTTTAATAAAGTACTATAACACTTAATGAGCTTTCTGGGATTGTTGTTTGTTTTCAGCCATGTCGTAAAGGGGAACAGACATGTTTGGACTTTTTTAAAGCCTTAAACAAATTTCAAGCCTTTTTGGAAAGATATAGTCTAATTATGGCATTGAGTCTGAGGAGATCTCAGACACCAAGAATGAAGATGCATATGGTCTGTTTACTTCATGCTAACCACTTGTCACCTCTTTCAGTAGACTTTAACAGCTAAAGCCTCCATATTAACCAACTTGAAATCAAGATTTTGGGCCTAAGTGATGAGTTTTTTTTAACTGCATCAGTTTTCCAAATATTGCAAATATACACTATATGGCCAAAAGTATGTGGACACCTGACCATCACACCTGTATGTGATTCTTCACCAAACTGTTGCCACAAAGTCGGAAGCACACAATTATATAGAATGTCTTTGTATGCTGCAGCATTACAATTTCTCTTCACTGGAACTAAAAAGCCCAAACCTGTTCCAGCATGACGGTGCCCTTGTGCACAGAGCAAGCTCCACGTAGACATGGTTTGGGTGCCAAGGTTGGAGTGGAAGAACTCGAGTGGCCTGCACAGAGCCCTGACCTCAACCCCACTGAACACCTTTGGGATGAAATGGAACACCGACTGCACCCCAGACCTCCTCACTAACATCAGCGCCTGATCTCACTAATGCCCTTGTGGTTGAATGAACACAAATCCCCACAGCCACGCTCCAACATCTAGTGGAAAGCCTTCCCAGAAGAGAAAGCGGGACTAAATCTGGAATGGGATGTTCAACAAGCACATATGAGTATGATAGTCAGGTGTCCACAAACTTTTGGCCATCAAGTATATAATGTTAAAGTTTTAAGAAGAACTTCCACAGGCCGTGTCCTTACATGCCCTCACCTTTTGTGCTCTTTTTCAACATATCTGTACTTCTCTACAACACAATTCCGGATTTGTTGTTAATCGCTGAATCACACTAAAAGCCAACACCTGACGTGTTTCTGAATGTTTTTCAGGACAAGTGCGATTTTTATCAAATGCAGCAGATAGGTGTGTGATATGCGAGCCCATGTGACACTGGCATGTGCGGTATGCCATGCTATGGCTTGGCTGTGAATTCTAGATATTACTGGTCTAGTGCAAAAATGCGGCGTAGTAGGTACTATGGGCTGTCTCGGTATTTTTATTTTCCAACCTTGCACAGGCTGAATAAAATGGCTTGAATTCAACGTCTGTGATGTAGAGTCTGGAATAAAATCATCACTAAAAATTCATCACTAAAAATATGCTGTGTAAGGAACATTTGTTTGAACAATTAGTCACTTCCTGACTTACCCTTTGAAAATCTGTTTGAAGGTTATTCATGTATCTGGTTTACATGACGTGACATGAACAAAGCCCCTGCAGCGTTTCCTAAACATACAGACTGATGACAACAACGTAAACGAAAAAAAATTAACATGGTGCTTTAATAAGGTGTTGGGCCACCAGAAGGGCTTCATTGCTTTCCTGGTGATGATAAGTAGGGTTGAGGGCTGGTGAAATATGCCATAGTATATAATTTACCTTATCTTTATTTTCATCCAACCATCAAGTGAGCAGTTGTGCTCTGTGGATGGGGATGGAGTCATCCTGCAAGAGACCACTCCCATCAGGATAAAAATGACTGAATTATGCTAACATATATTAGAATGAGTGCATTAATATAAAGCTGTGATTTAAATTAGAGCAGACAGTACTGTCAGAGCTACTGTTAGAAAATGAATCATCTGACCAGACAGAACTGAGAATTCAACAGAGTTGTGGTATAATACATTTTAATTTATTATTATTTTAGCAATTTTATCTAAAATACTTACAAGTGAGGTAGAATCAAATTCAAGGAAATCTGTTAAGGTTTAACGGACTTGCTCAGGCACTCCCGGTATTTGGGATTTGTATTATTAATTGCTGATGAGCTTTCCCTTAAAAATGTATGAGAAACATGATAATGTCTTGATGAAAGTCCAAAACAAAATACTAAAAATTGGGATTCAAGTGGTGATAACTGTTGATCACTGATCACAGTTCCCTCAAAATGTTTGACCTGGACAATTTCTAATCACATTGCTCAAGGAAAGATAAGACACAATAAGTCACAAATGCAATATGACAGTAAACAGCAACATATTTTGCAAATCTTAATATAAATGCCTGTCACTCTTTATCAAAAACAGCCCCTTCATTTAAATAAACATGGTCTACAATAACCAGACATAATACTTTTGTTCCACAGATAAGTCTCCTCTTCATTGTCCATTTGATTTTATACTATCTTGTGTGCATTGGTGCTCTTGTGTCCTCTCCCTAGCTAATGCCAACAGTCCCTCAAGCTGTCCGTCGAGAAGAGTGCCATTTCCATCGTTCTGTATGATCCAGTCAAAGTCCACGCCCTGATCCAGACCACATTCAGACTCTGCATCGTCTACTCCTGTGGAGCGAGAGGTGGACAATATCAGTCAGCTTATGAACACGGTGAGCTATGGTGACATGGAGCAGCTAATAAACTGCCAACTTGGTGTATATTGTCTTTCTAAATCTAAAGAGACCTGATCATTAAGAGCTGGTTATTTGTATGATGCACCCACCACCATGCTTCAGAGCTGGTCATTAGTATGATGCACTCTCTACCATGCTTCAGAGCTGGTTATTGGTGTGCAGTGCTTTTTTCCCTTCCAAACATAGCCTTGTGCATTTCTGCCAAAGATTTTTTTTTTTTTTTTGGCAAGGATCTCTCATCTGAAGCCCTGTGGAACATCAGGTGCTCTTTTGCAAACTGTGTTTATGACGTAGATGAAGATTAGGACTCATTTTATGAGTAGTTCTTATAGAATTCCTGGTCATTCCAAAGGGTTCAACATTTTCCACCTTGTAACTGTATATTTAAGAGACACCTGCACAGTTTATATGGTCGGCAATGGCTCTCTCTCCTACCTGCAGTGAATCTCCATCCCCTCTGAGCCCTGGTTTGCTCAGAGGCCTCCACACGGACACTCACACACTGCTGTGGATATTCACTCCAGAACCACTGCAAATCAGACAAGCGCCTGCAGTCACTCACAATCTAGAGAGAGAGAAAGGCCAGGGCTGGTGAGCAGTAATCAGTTGATCCAATCATGCAACAGGACTACAGCTTCTTACAGTGCATCAGGTTAAGGTCAAACTGTAATCCCAGTTTACTGAGCGTGAAGGACATGAACAATAAATTACAACTAAGTGCTGCTTAGTTAAACAAACTAGGCCCATATTATCCAGGGTGATCTGTAGTTCATGTGTGTGTATTTTGTAATTCTACATTAAGAATACATGTGATTACCCGTGCTTAATTATTGCCTAGTATGATGTTTTTATCTATCTATGTCTAGCTAATCCTTGTCTAGGACTAAGACTAGGCTTTCTCTTTTACCCCAGTTTAATTCTCCCCACCATGATGCTACATATGTATGAAAAGGCTTCTGTCCTGAGTCTGCACATGATGAGGTCAAAGCCTCATCATAAAGAAGAGAATCAGGTCCTCACAGCCTAAAAGTGGCTCAACACACACTTATCATGCACTGCGTCATTGATTGTTTTCCTATAACGTAACTGAAGTGTCCTATAACTCTCATAATACGTTTAGAAATTATTTTATGCATGATTTGTTAAAATTCTGCAAGATTGTGTCTCTAAGTAGGTGAAATTGAATATTCTAATTTTTTAAAATTATTATTATTATTATAATTTTTTTTTACTTCTTGAGCCCGCCCCCATTCCCGTGTATGTACACAGAGCCCGGACTCTGTACCGGCAAGGACTGTCATGACATCACTTACAAGCGCACTCAGAGATTTAACTGCTTTAAAGCCAAGTTGTAACACTACAAACACATGAAATTCTGCTCATTAAGGTTTATGAAGATGTTCATGAGTGCTGTCGCTGTCCTTTTTATTTCTAGTAAGCGCTTATGAGATCCATTTTTACTCATAGACACTGATGTGGGTGGAGTGAAGGGGAGTTAGGGAGTGTCTGACAGTAAAATGACTGACAAGAGGCCCATCCAAACACAAACAAGCACTCCACACTGTAAGACAGTTTTCCAAACAAGTTTTCTCACACATAATGCACTCATGCTAAGACTGTGGCTTAAACCTCTTTTTTTCATCATGTTGTACATATTTTTCCAGGTTATTTGTACTAGTGGGAACTAAAATATATTACCTGTTGCACCTTTAAACATATAGTCTGAGCTGAAAAACCTGACCGGCTTGGTCTGACCAGATACCAACTTCCAAAACACAGGTTGTGCAGATCAAACTGTTAGACCAGATTCACCAGGTGGTGTAACTTTCCCACTTCCTTATTAATTAATTGATAAATTTCTAATTTCTAATCTAATTTGATTTTCTAATTGCGTTACTGTTGTGTTTTCTTTAAAATATTGTCTATGATGTAGAAAATGATTCCTTTCTATCAGCGGCAGAGATGGTCTACCAGTTTAAGCAGCTCCTGTGTTTTGACAGCTGGTACTTGATCAGACTAAGTGGACTTTTCAGCAGCGGTGTGGTGATTTTTGGTTTTAGTATCATCTTGGTGATCAGGGTTAAAGTGATGCTAACCCTAGTACTCACCCACACGGGCTGAGCGGCTCCACACACCACCTTGCGGCAGAAGAAGCCTGGGTCCTGGTGCCTCTTGCTCTCCCCCCAGCTGATCATCTCTGCCCGGTGCTGCTCCTTGTACTGCCCCGCTCCCAACAGCTGCTCATAGTCCAGCCCGTGCTCCTAATGATGTGTGGATTTTGAATCAGTTTATATTTAAAGTGATTTGATATTTATTGAGCAGTATGAGCTGATTTTATACCTGTGCATATTGCTCTTTAAGTGGAGCAGAAAGCCGGAGGATGCAGCACAGCTTTGGACTCAACCTACACACATATATACATCATGACAGACAGAAAGAAAGAAACACACTATTGATCCCGAGGGAAATTGCAAATTTCCGGACCGTAAGACAGTTTTCCAAACAGGTTTTCTCAGCCATGTAATACACTTGTGCTATGGCTATAGATTAAACCAGTATTATTCCTCACGTTGTACATATTTGTCCAGATTATTTGTACTGGTCGGAACTAAAAGAAATTGCCCACTGCACCTTTAAACATCTTTAAAATCTACCAAAACACAGGTTGAGCCATTAGCATTGATTTTAATTTTTAATACAAAAATAATCACCTTTTTTGTATTAAATTTGTCACGTAGTCCTTCCCAGACTTCCGTTTTCCGCTGAATAACAAAATAAGTTTTGGCTCTGAAGCTGTCATTATATATAAAACTTTCTACACAATCAGAAATCCTCCATCTGTTTCTGTACACACACACTACCGCTTTCTCTATATAGCCACGCCCCATTTCTCCATTCCGAAATATGATTGGTTAAAAGCCTTCTTGACGCGAAATAGTTTAATCTTCCGTTCTGTTTACCGTAACGTACACAATACACGAGCTCTCCTTAATGTTCAGTTTACATCACCTATTTTTGTAAAACAGCACTAGAATGTATCAAATGACGGTCGTAGTTACTCAAAAGAAGCATTGTATTTTCATTATACAGCATATATGTTTAAGTAAAATATGTATTTGTAATGGATAAGTCTCTAATGTTTTATGAGCGAGTGTATTTCTACCTTTACGGTAATCGGATGAGCGTCACGCCATGTGCGTCAGCAGCTCATTTCAAAAGGAGGGTTGTCTTTTTTCTTTTTTTTTTTTTTGATGAAGATCTGCACAGCAAAATAGAAAGTTGCATTTCTGCAGGATTTGGATAAAACTTACTTACTTTATTTATTTATTTATTTATTTATTTAGTCAGTCATTTATTTATTTATTTAAAAAGTAAATGACACAACAGCTCAGCAACATTAAAACTAAACGTAAAAATAAAGAAATAAATGAATAATATAATATAATAATATGTTAGTAGGTATTGTATGTAATAAAATAATTTCTTTTTTAATTTAAGTTATTAAGTCAACAAGCTACAATATAAACAGCTAAACAGTATGTCTTTATGTGTGTATTTTTAATGTCTTTAGGGTCTTTAGAGCACAAAAAACACATGAAACATTTTGCTCAGTATGTGATTAAAGATTTACATTTTAACAAAAAAAAATGCCAAGACAAAATAATTTTAAAAAATTGTTGCATTTTTACTAAATCAAAGTTTTATTTATTTATTTAGACAACATTAAAAGTAATAATAAATCATTTACTTATTCTTACAATTAAAATATTAATATATGCAAAATTATTTATTATTATGATAATATTTATTGATTTATTTATTGTTGGTATGTGTGTGTTTTGTTGTTGTTGGTGTGTGTTTTGTCTGGTTCCACATTTCGTCTTCCGTCTTCCAGCCAGAGACTTTTATTTTGGTAACCTGAGCGGAAACCTTACGATGTCAACAGGTTGTGTATGTTATGGTTGTATGTAGACATTACAGAGAGATTCTGCGCGTTAAGCAGCCCGCAGGGGAATAAATGTAGATGTGAGGAGGTGATTAGCGGCTTACAGTCATGAACGGAAGCTGTAATGCGGTGCTGGATAAAGAGGAACATGTTTTAAAGCTGGGAGAGAGCTTCGAGAAAAGAGCCAAGTCCTCCTTCCACACCATCAGATGTGAGTGAAGAGCATTATTCCCAGCTTCCCTTTATATTTATTCCCAGCTTCCCTTTATATTTATTCCCAGCTTCCCTTTATATTTATTCTCAGCTTCCCTTTATATTTATTCCCAGTTTCTCTTTACATTTATTTCCAGCTTCCCTTTACATTTATTCTCAGCTTCCCTTTATATTTATTCCCAGTTTCTCTTTACATTTATTCCCAGTTTCTCTTTACATTTATTCCCAGTTTCTCCTTACATTTATTCCCAGCTGCTCCTTACATTTATTCCCTGCTCATTGGAAGGAGTTTCCAGTGGGCGTCTCTCTCTCTTATTTATGTCTTTCTTTATGTCTCTCTCTCTCTCTCTCTCTCTCTCTCTCCCTCCCTCCCCCTCCCTCCTTCCCTCGGTCTCTTACTTTGTCTGTTTCTCTCATTCTGTCATATTTGTGGAAGTAGTATCCAGTGTCATTCTCTTTCTTTCTTTCTTTCTTTCTCATTTGTGGAAGGAGTCTCCAGTGTCATTCTCTTTCTTTCTTTCTTTCTTTCTTTCTTTGTATTAGTCAGAGGTAAAGCTGTATCTGAGTACTGTGACACAAGGTATTTCTTTTTTTTTGACACTCTTATTAACTACAGAAAAAAAGAGAGGCTGGTGAGGGATTGTGCATCTTTATTTTTGTTTACAATCATGTCCTTACTGTCGCAGATGATTTTAAGCCGGCCTCCATCGACACGTCATGTGAAGGAGAGCTGCAGGTGGGAAAAGGAGACGAGGTCACCATTACGCTCCCACACATCCCAGTGAGCTCTTTTTTCTTCTGTACATTCACAACAGCTGATCTTACCTACTTGGATTTTTATTGTGAGTAATCGTTGTTGTCATCACAAGGGTTCAACGCCTCCCATGACGGTCTTCAAAGGCAACAAGCGGCCGTATCAGAAAGACTGCGTCCTGATCATCAACCACGACACCGGCGAGTTTGTGCTGGAGAAGCTGAGCAGCAGCATTCAGGTCAAGAAGACCAGGTGGGAGTTTAGATTTAAATAGAATTATTTTGGAATGGGATTGGTTTGGATCATGTAAAAAAAAAAAAAAATCAGTGTAGTTTCACTTTAACACAATGTGAGATTTATGTGTTATATTGCATAACTGATTAATGACAGTATTAGCCAGCTATAGCAGACATTTGGTTGACCTTTGACCCCTGTGTTGTTCCATCAGAGCTGAAGGCAGCAGTAAGATCCAGGCTCGGATCGAGCAGCAGTCTGTGAGAGCCAGTCAGCCTGCGTCTCAGTTCCGAACTCCCACTAAACCCAGCAGCGGCGTGAAGACGTCCCCGAGTAAAGACAACCCGTCTCCTGAACCCCAGCTGGACGACATCAAGAGAGGTGAGACGACCGATAGCTCTAACTGTCTCCTGAAGACGCTTTCAGCCTCCATATACGCTTTATACACCGAGAACAAACACCTCACATCCACCAAAATCTCATCTCTAATCTCATTCTCTCTCTGTCTGTCTATCTCTTGCTCTCTCTCTGTTTCTTACTATGTCTCTTTCTGTCTTTATTTCTCTCTTGCTCTCTGTTTCTGTCTTCTTTTTTAATTTCTGTCTGTTTCTCTCTGACATTCTCACTGTCGTTCTCTATATATTTCTCTTTTTTTACACTCTCTTTCCTTTTGTCTGTCTTTCCCCCATTTTCATCTCTCTCTCTCTCTCTCTGTCTGTATGGTTTCCCCCTTTTTCTGTTTTCCTTTCTCTCTGCCTTACCATCTTCTTTCTTTCTTTCTTTCTTTCTTTCTTTCTTTCTTTCTTTCTTTCTTTCTTTCTTTCTTTGTCTCTCTTTCTCTCTCCCTGTCTTTCATTTTCTCTGTCTCTCTTTCTTTCCATCTCTGTTCCTCTCTTTCTCCCTGTCTCGTCTCTTTCTTTCTCTCTGTCCCGTTACACACTCTCTCTCTCTGTCTCTCTCTCGCAGAGCTGCGGGCGGAGGTGGAGATCATTGAGCAGATGAGCAGCAGTGGCAGCAGCAGCTCCTCAGACTCGGGCAGTTGTTCAGGCAGCGGTGATGACGACAGCTCCAGCAGTGATGGAGAGCAAGAGAGCACAAACCTCCACCTGTCCCCCAGCCGAGAGCCTCCGAGCAACGGCACGGAGAAATCCCAGGGCAACAACCAGCTAATGAACACACTGAGTGAATATCTCTCTCTCTCACACATTATACACACACACACACACACATTATTTCACATCATTTTAGCCGACTCCTTAGAAATTATATTTAATATTACCTTTTCCATTTTTAATGCTTCACAAATTGATTGGTTCCATATTAAACATGTTAAAGTCCCTGGTTTCTAATGTTAAAAAAAAACTTTGTTATACTAAATATCATGAGTATTTTTACAAATGATAGATTCTATACAGATATTTATATATACGAACTACAGTTTATTTATAACTAAAAGCTACAAAAAGTCTTCTTTTCTGCCTGATCAGAACGGGGTGGGCGTGTCAGATCGCATAACGATTAACATCAGCGTCTCCCTGGCAAAATAAACAACTTGTGAACAGTGTTAGTGCTAGAAAAGCATGTAGGAACGACAGACTTTCGTGTTTACATGCAAGTCATGAACGTTGCGTGGTGTGTTGGTGTATTTTGTACACATTTCTCAGAGCAGCTCATGGAAAGAGCCAAATCGAGTGATATACACTGATCCAACAGAGCATGGCAGGTGAAGCTCGGCAAGATCAGATTGTCGTATTACTCTGTTTCTAACATCAAGAGGTTTTATTATGCAAAAAAAAAAAATGTCAGTCTGTGTTATTCCTGGCTTTGCAACGTGCTCACCTGTAAGGAATGAGTATAATAAAAATGTGTTCATTAAATATATATCCAGCTTGTGTACATTTTTACAGCATTAGATCATTTGTAGTGAAGCCACTTTGCGAAGTGAACAAAGAGAAGGGAGGTCTTTGCCATACACAAATATCTACGCCAAAATAATGTAGAGAAAATGCTAAAAAAAGAAAAATATTTGAACTGGATTCTTGGGGAAAAAGGGGAGCTGACGTAAGCCAGTGGCTAATTCTTCACCTTGACATCACCTCTGCGTAATATAGACAGAAAATGATGGCCAGAAATGTAAAAAAATGATAGAAATTCATAATTTTTAACAAAAAAAAATACTTTCTTTTGCAGTATTTATGCTCTAAAGTCTGTGCTGGTGTTTGTTCTCTCCTCAGGAAACGATCTGCAGCTGAGCGAATCAGGCAGCGACAGCGATGACGATTGACGTCTTCCCATCATCCCTCACTCAGCACTGTTCTCTTTCTTATTTTCCCTCAACTTCGTGACAGGCTGCTCTTCCTCTGTTACAGTTTATAAAGCTGCCTGTGCTTTTGCAGTTTTGTCACAGCTCCTATATATATATATATATATATATATATATAAAATCAGAAGTTCTAGTTTGTATTTTTATTAGATTATTTTTATTTCATTAAAGTATATTTTAAGGCTTGTTACAGGATAAAAAAAAAAAGATTATGTGAAAAAGCATTCATATGGTTGTATATCAATACCATATATATTCTAGTTTGGCTTGTTTTTGTGATCATATAACCACTAGCTTGTGTTTTCATTTTTTCAGCTCAGTGTAGTGCTTAAATAATGTGTTCAGTTTTGCAGTGTATTTTGGTTGTGATGTCATACTATCATGATACTAGTTGTGATTGATCACGATTGGCACGATCAACTTAAGCACCACCCCTGTGGACACAGGCACACCGGCACATTCAGGATCCTGTACAGCTTTTGTAACTCGCTTACATTTAACAGGTGGGAGATTGTCCACAAGGGGGCAGTATCCATATGCTACATGTCCACTGTGCACAAATGCATTACTAGGAGTAGCGAATAAAATGGGAGTAGCGAATAAAAAATGCGCTATGGATTGTGAGATAGCAAGCGGTGAGAACTTTGAGATAATTTTATTTTTTTTTTGTTATGTCAGTGAGATCAGCGACTAATCGACAAACGACAACTTTACATCGTCTGTACGCAGTTGCGTACGTTCACATTGTACTGCTTACGCATATTTTTGTCTGGACGAAAAATTAATCGCTGCAGGAACGCGCTGTAAATAGACAAAAAACGGGAATATTTTATCTTCACACAAATATTTTAGAACTAAGTTAACTTGAATAAGAAGATAATTTATTCGAAATACACAATATCAGGTTCACTGACGTCCTGCGTAGTAAACAGACACGCCCCCTCAAGCAGCGTGACACTGACGATGATAACGAAGGGAGATATTCACGCCGTGTGCAGTGGACATTTAATCTTCGGTTCGCTTAAACTGTGTATAAATGCACCTCGTGCAAGTGAAGTTTGATTTTTTTTTTTGTTTGTTTGTTTGTTTTGCTGTAATTTTGTGACACCAGCCTGCTGTGAACTTCACATCTGTCACGATGCATCCTCGTTATTCATCTGCACTTATGAAGTTTATCTGAAGCTGCTGTCAAATAAGGTCACATGACATGACAATTGCTTCTTCTGTACAGATAAAGAAGGAAATATTGTATGAATTGACCAGTGTGAGTGTAAAAAAGATTTTAGCCTTAGTTATAGCTCTGTGTAGAGATTTTAACTGAAAAGCTGATAAACATGGGCTTGAACATTCGCTCAGACCTAAGAGTCAAGGCCAGTATTTTGAAATATAAATGCTCTTTTGCTCTTCATGTGTTATCTTAAACCGGAATGTTCTTTCCTGTGCCTGTGTTAATGGAGCAATAAAGAGCTGTTTTCTGAAACATGGAAAGTCAAGGATCCGTCTTTAATCTTCATCCATGGAAGAGTTTGTAATGCTTGTGTGTGCAGTGAGTTTTACTGATGCAACATCCATCCATCCATCCATCCTGTACCGCTTATCACACACCCATTCACACACTACGGACAATTTGAAAATGCCAATCAGCCTACAACACCGGTCTTTGGACTGGGGGAGGAAACCGGAGTACCCTGAGGAGACCCCCGAAGCACGGGGAGAACATGCAAACTCCACACACACAGGGCGGAGGTGGGATTCGAACCTCCAACCCCGGAGCTGCGAGGCAAACATGCTCTGATGCAACATACACCTTAGAAATGAAATCTGTCTTCTTGAATAAAACATTTTTTTTTACATTTACAGGCCAACTTTTATTCTTTATTAAAGACACTTTGCAAATACTATTCCCGAAGAGTATAAGTACTAGGGGTGTAAGACAATGATGCTCCAAATATTTGTATCTGTATCTGTATTTGGATTTAAATCCATAGTGGGTGTGGCTTAAATGAGAAGAGCTTTTCCCACTCTACCCAGGAAAACACTGAAACAAAAAAGAGGTAGAAATGTCAGCAGTGTCAGTATGGCGTATGAAGTCGACTCTGACACTTCCTCTACCTCAGCTACAGTTGCACAACCAGAGATGTACACAGGACTTTTTTAATCCTGCTTGCACAGTTATCAGTTTTTTGTGTACATGCCTGCGATATTTTCTAACATATTTATTTGCCTTTATTTCCCAAAATATAAAGAAACTAGCAGCATAATTTTAACCCCACAACCCTGACCAGGCGGTTACTAAGGATGCAGCACCACACGGTCATGTTAACATGAACGTGGTCTTTCTTCGCCTGCATGAAAGTAAAATTATCCTGCTAATATGACTTGTTTGTTGGAATAGACAGACTCGTGCACCCTCGACCAAGATAAAGCGGTCACTGAAGGTGAATAAACAATGTGACTGAAAATGTGAAAACCCTTACTTAATAAAGCCAGACTGAAAGAATGAAGAAAGAAAGAAAGAAAGAAAAGAAAAGAAAAGAAAAAAAAATGCTTTGGAATTTAATTTGAAACCAGAAGTAAACCAGAATGCTAAACCAATTTCAGAAATATACAGAGTATAATGTTATACAAATAGTAATCAGTTTGTTTTAAAAGTATTTACAAAATTAACAACACAAATTAAATTATCTGAAAGGAAAAAAAAGAAAAGGAAAACACACAGAAGCTGTAAAATTTTTTTAACGTTTTCAGCACAGACTACGCTTTTATTTTGAAATTAAAATAAAACAATAATAAACCACGGTGGGCTTGATAAGCCTGCTATTACAACATCCGGGTATTTGTATATATACCAGAAATAGTAATGTGGCATAGAGTCTGCGTACTGCACACGACTTTTAGATTTAGTACAACTAGTATGGATCATATTCCATCTTAAACACAACTTGAACCTGTTTCATTCGGAAATACATCCTTACGGAAGTAACTTTTATTTTGACAACCTGTCCATGATTATAGCTTTACCGTTACCCGTTTCACTACGCTGTTAACGTTAGTGACAGTGCCATGGCAACGGCGACGTGAGCGCACGCGATGAGATGCTGGCGCTCGTGAAGCACCGGTAACGCTTCCAGAACTTCACCTGTGGGTCTCGGTAAAAGGTACCGCATCAGACATCCTCCGTTCTCCATAAAAACCTACTTTACATTGAACAGCGTCGGTAAAGTAGCTCTGTAGCAGCACTTCAGCTGGGCTGGATAATAAATAGCTACCTGTGCGGCTCTCCTGTGCACTACATAGGGCGTGAAGGCAGTTATTCAGGGCGCGTCTATAGTGCGCTATCTAGGGAATGTGGAGTCATTTGGGATTGGTCCCGGCTTTCGCTTCTGCAGACCCCAAGCTAACTGTACCTAGCTTATCTAAGTACTTAAGATCATTAACGTTAGCCGTTAGCTTTCAAGCCGGTCTTAGCACTGTGTATTAGCTTTCTGTAAGGAAGGTAAATTAAAAATAACGTCTGAAATGTGCTTATAGAATAACTGTTGGCTTGAGTTTAGCCAGTTTAGCTAATGTAGCTTTATGTTAATGTAGCTTTCATTTCCTAGCTCAGTGTTAGCTCATTATAATATGCATATGCACACAAATCATATTCCACAGGTTGCAATGAAACAAACAAACAAACAAACAAAAAAACAACTTGTAAAAATATTTGAATGTGATTTAAACCATGTTAGAGTGTAAAGTTGTTGAAGCATACATTACTGTTATTGTTTTTCATATTTTAAAAATGTGTATTACAGTTTTCTATTAAAATATGTAAAATATGCAAATGAGACAGTGCAGACGCTAATTTGCATATCATAAATATTCATGAGATAAAACGTGGGGTTTGGCAATGCTATGGCTTCTGTCAGTTTATTCATAGTATTCTCTCTCTCTCTCTCTCTCTCTCTCTCTCTCTCTCTCTGTCTGTCTTTCCTTCTTTCTTTGTCTTTCTCTCTCTCTCTGTCTCTTACTTTGTCTATCTCTCTCTTTCTCTCTGTCTTTCTCTTTCTTTCTTTTGTTATGTTTTTCTCTCTCTGTGTCTTACTTTGTCTCTCTCTTTATCTCTGTCTCTCTCTCTTTCTCTCTGTCTCTCTCTCTCTCTCTTGCTCTTTCTTTTGTTCTTCCTGGATTAGCCATCACTCCCACCTGCTTGCTAGTCAGCAATCAGAAAAGCCGCTTGGCTCCTAATGAAATCCTTGGCCATGTGATGTACTCGCTACTGTCCAGAGGATAAGGACTTATCTTCTTGAGGGTGCGCTGTTCTAGGAAAATAATCAGCACTGGGGTGTTGTCATGCGGCCTGATGAGATGTCGCATTACTGTTAGCGCTCAGATGATTATTACCAATTAAAGAATGATACATAGTTTTTATCAGTTTGTAGGTACATTTAATATTCTTGAAATAAGTTCTTGTTATCACTTACATCATAGCAGCTATAAACAGCCATTCCTTCACTTTCGTAATGAGACAAAAAAGTTAATGAGACAAAAAAAGCAAAAATTTGTCAAGTTACCGAGAAACTAAAAAGCGTGAAAAAACTTACTGACTGTTACAAAGCACTGACACTGGAGACTCCTTCCTTAAATGTTAAATAAACATCTTCTCCAGCTGGTTTTAAATTTATTTTAGTAGGTCTAGTTTATACGGAGCGTCCAATAATAATGAGTGCATTAATTTACACCTGGGATTCCCAGAATTACTGTTAGAGCTGCTGTTATGGAAAATTAATCAACACCTTCTGACCAATCAGATTTGAGAACTTAACAGTGCTGCGGTAGAAAATATAACAAATATTATATATAACTTTTAAAATATAGCTTTTTGCCCCTTACTCCAGATGTGGATGTTTTGGGGTGAATGTGGATGCAGAGAGACGGACACAAGAAATACAGACTGTATAGTTCAAGTGTGTATTTCGAGTTGAAGTGACTGTCTTTTTTTCCTCCTTTTTCCCAGCGCAGCGAGATGTCCCTGTTTAAGGCGCGGGAGTGGTGGGCGGCCGTGCTGGGCGAGGGGGAGGAGTTTGACCAGGGCTGCCTTTGTGTCGGAGATGTGGACAACAGCGGAAGTGGTTACGGTGAGTGACCATGCAGAGTCACGTCAGATAGACACACGTCACCGTGAAATGTGTTTTTATTTAATATGTGAAATAAAAGCTTTCAGGTTTGGAAGATTGTTGTCCAAATTACAGCTCGTGTTCAGTTCAGTTCATTTCCTTTGCAAGATTAAGAAGTCAACAATAACGAAACTTCGAAGATGTTAATGACACAGTAACGAGTAACAATAACTTTGCAGCCCAATATTGCTATTTTCATAGCGTATTTCAGATTGAACAGGATTTATACCACAGTGCTGTTGGATTCTCGATTCTGATTGGTCCAAAGGTGTTGATTAATTTTTTACAACAGCAGCTCTAATAATAGCGTAGCTGCAAATCACAGGTGTATATTAATGCACTTGTTCTTATTTCTGTAGTAACAACTTAGGACAGGGATTAAGTTTCAGACGCTCCACATGAACAGATTGTGTGTAATTGTTGATAGGGTGAAGTTTTCGAATTTTTGAAAGGAGTCTTCAGTGTCAGTAAGTTTTTAGGATGGAGGAGTTTGCACTTTGCAGATTCTTGGTAAAATGACAAGCTGCGTTTAACTTCAAGGGAGAAAAAAAGAGAGTCTGATGAGGGAATGACTGTTTATAGCTGTTATAATGTAAGACATAACAGGGACTAACTTGTTTCACAGGCACTTATTAGCATTTTATTTATTGTGAATAAAACACTTCAGGATATGATTTTATTGGAAAATAATCAACTTTGGGCTAGTAACAGTAACTGCTTAGCAGCATCGTTGAATAATTTCCTATAACAGCATGTCCCTATGTGTTTTATTCCTTACATAATGTCATATATATGTGTGTTTGCGTGTGTGTATATATGTATGTATTTGTGTGTGTATAAAACCCTCTACTCTATGGGTGTCTCTACCCTCTACAGATAAGGTGGTGGTGGGCAGCTACATGGGAATGCTGCGGATTTTTGCCCCCCACGCCACCAGGCCGGCCGAGCAGAGCGGAGTGGACGCCCAGCTGCTGGAGGTCCAACTGCGAGACCCCATCATCCAGGTGGAAGTGGGCAAGTTTGTCTCGTAAGTCATCAGTGGGTCAGAAGGCACCAAAGGGACGGGTCTGATAAATGATCCAAGAAATCTGTGTTCGCGTTAATCTGTATCTTTTTGAGTCCATCTCTCTGCATGTGTGAAGCGTTCAATCAGTGTGTTTAGCCCAAAGTTACCTGGTTTAGGTGTTTCGAGCGATAGGGGAGCGAAAATGTGAACACAGCAGAGGGTCTCAGAGGGCGTAAGATATCTGTCACCTCAAATTTTTCTCAAAATGATGCTTCAGCATCTCAAAACATTTCTTAAATTGATGACGATATACGTACAGTAGTTGTGATAAAGTTTTTTTTTAATATTAGATGTCACATTATCTATTTGCCACATGTTCACATGTCTGATCCCAAGAACATTTAAATAAAGACCTGAGAAGATTTTCATTCACCGTCTAAACAGAACACACTCTCATTTTGCATTCGTATTATGCCTTGTAACGTTTCTCACCACGTTTCACAGCGTTTAATCAACATTATATCGGACACACAAGCACACGTGGCTTGGGTTATTTTTCACTTTGGCTTCCTGGGGATTTGTAGAGCTCTGAACTCAAACAAGAACAATCAGGACAAGCAGAAATCTCATTTCTGTTTTTTTTTTTTTTTTTTTTTTTAAACTTCATTAACTAGTGAACTTTCCTTAATTATTAGAGTCAGTATAAACTTAAACCACGTTAATGTGATTTCAAAGATTCATACATTTATATAATATATAATACAATACACACTTATAATGTGCAGTACATTAAAACTGCTTTTGTGATAAATAATAATGATTTCAGTGTTACCATTTTAGTCATTATTGTGCAGCAGGACCGTGTGCCTGAGTTTACTGTTCTTTTGTTTGGCTGCTCTCTAGTATGACGTGTAGTTTTATTTCTCTGTATGTCTTTAAGCTCTTCTGGGTTTCTCTTAGATGTTTGGTTATTTCTGTGCTTTAAGACACTTTGTTCAATGCTGTTATCTGATTTTATCTCTTTCAATTGGTTTCCCAGCGTACAGGAGGTAGAGTGTAGTGAAAGTATTTGTATATTTTTTTGGCGCCGGGTTACGCGCTGTGGTTTGGGGCCACATATATAAACGTCCCTTTTCGTTTTTCTGTTCCCCAAACAATGTCTCAGGTTGAAAGACATGACAGATTTGCAGGCGAAACCGCAAATCGAGCACACTGGAGACATTTCTGTCTCAGGTCTCTCACATTGGGAACATTTTTCTCAGATTTTGGAACGTGGGCATGTTCCAAAGCCGGGACTTTTTAATCCTCCGATTGCTCACACGTGATGTTAGGAAAAACTTGGAATGTCTTGTTTCGTGGCTCAGGATGTCTTCTGATTGTGATTGTGAATGAGCGAATGTGATTTCTGTTCTGTGTCTCCAGGTGCTCGGAGCTGCTTCACTTGGCCGTGTTGCATCCCAGAAAACTATCCATCTACGCCGTCTCAGGTTAGCGTCCTGTGCTGTGAAGAGGGAGTATTTTGTATATTAGGCTTGAAAGCAACACCTCACTGAATTGGAGTGTCGATGAAACAAACATAACAGAAGTAATAAAACATTCGGGGGCGTGGAATCGTACTCTTTTTCACTAACAGCACATCCTGAAGTATTTTATTCCTCTTACACTACAATCATTCGCATTATTTATTTATTATTTTTTATTTATTAAATCAATTACAATTTCTATTTATTAAAGAATTCCAAATCGTACTTTTTATTGTCACTTTTAATGTCGTGGAATTTCATTGAGACAAGTTAGTTCCTGTTATCACTTATGTTATAGCAGCTATAAATAGTTCTCTTTTTTTTCCCTCCCTCTTGGCATTAATAAGACACTGGAGACTCCTTCCATAAATGTTAAATAAACTTCTCCTTATAGAAAACTTTACCATATCAGCAAGTTTTTCTGTGTTAAATAACACCTTTTTTAATCTATTCATTATTAGTCTTAGCTTATGTTGTTCCTGTAAAGGGGTTGCTATAGAAACGACTGTATTAGCACAAACCTCTGGCATTTCTGACCAATCAGATTAGAGAATTCGACAGCACTGTGGTATTAGTAAAACATAATCTTTGGCTAAAGCTCCGTTTTGTTCTGTAGCTCGCTACTTAACTTGTTATCTTGTATCTTCTCTTATCTTAGGTGCAAAATAAGAACTCGAAGTCATCCTGTAAAACAACAAAGCAATCAGAGCTTACTGTGGATTTTTATTTTTTTCGAAACCCTTTCTTGAGGCAGTAATATTGTGTTCCTCTCTTCTCTCTGCTGTTTTCAGGTACTGCTGGAAATGTGGAACATGGGGATCAGTACCAGCTCCGACTGGTTTATGAGCACAACCTGCAGAGGACGGCCTGCAACATGACCTACGGCCCCTTCGGAGGGGTCACTGGTGAGCATTTAGCCAGTGAATGACTCCATCCGTGCATGCTTTAGCACCCAGTGTTCACCATTTTCTTTTAAAAGGAGCAGCTGCGTGAAAAATGTGCACAGTTTCCCCACTTGTGACAAATGCAGTTGATTAGCTGAGACTGTTTGGTGTTTGATGTTTGCTAATTAAGTAATATAATGCTGTGTCTAAATTCTCTCCCTTATTTACTTGTTCACTATTCACTATAAAGTCTTTTTTATGTAGTGCACTATGCAGGGAGCAGCAGTAACAGAGACACACACTTATCAGTGAGCACCCTGGAAACACATCCTCATGATTATTATCATTATGTAAACAATGACGTACCAACATAAACCGCAAAATATTTTATGTTACAAACTTATAATTATATTATTAAATTAGCAGTATTAAAGTATTAAAAGCCATTTTCTGTATTAAATACAATCGTAAATTCATAATGATAAAGCGACACTTTATCCAAAGTGTCCAAGCTTCGCGTCACAAATTGCGCCTGCAGTGTATAATAAATGTAGAATAAATGTAGAATAAATGCATAATCATTAATATGGTGATGTTTTCTGTAAGGAGATGTTTATTTAACATTTATGGAAGGAGTCTCCAGTATCAGCACTTGGTAACAGTCAGTAAATTTTCCTCCATGGGAAAGTCTTCAGGACAGAGAACATTTTGGTTCCTTAGTAACATGACAAGCTTTTTTTTTTTTCAGTCTTATTAACTTATTTCTTTGCTAAATTCAAAAAAATTGCTGTGGTATAAGATGAATAAAACACTTCAGGATGGAAGATAATCAAATTTCTGGTAACAGTAACTCTACTTCGCACTGGGTCGCATCACACCATGCAGTCATTGATTCTTTACCTGTAACAGTATGCTCCCTAGTGTGTTATTCCGTATTTATTGGTTTATTTATATGGGTACATCAGTGAAATGTATGACTTTGACTAGTAAAACAGCCAGAACCTTTTTTAAATTTGGTTTATTAGTAAATTCTTACAGCTGATTAATTACTGGTGGAAAAGTGCACGGTTTCTTAAAAGGTAACCCAGCAAAGGCACTATGTCAGTGGTAAAGGGGTGTTTGTGTTTGTGCAGAAGGATACTTATTTACTGCCCACTCGATTTTCCATATCCTCAGACTGGATAAGTAACGGATTATAATAACGCTCCTATAAATAGAGCAACAGCCATCTTGATGCTTAAGAGGATTGTAGCCTTATTACAGGCTTACTTGTAGTTCTTTCTGCATGCAATCTACTGATTAACCACATGGTGACAGCAGAGTCTGTTTTTTTTAACTCATGCTTATTTTATGCCTTAAAAAAGATGAGTGCACTGCACTTGAGGTAGTACTTTTGGGAAAATATGGAATAGTGGTACTGTAAATGTGGTTTGAGTTTCCGTGTGTGACAGAGAACTGCTGAAGTAAGCACTACGCTGAATTACAGTCCAGAACCTCCTGTGGAAACAAAATGGCCTAATTAATCATCTTTATGGTGATATTAATGACGTCCCCGGAGCAGGAGGTGCAGGTCCAGAAGCCGGGAAGGAGACAGCAGTTCTGAAAGGAGTGTACTGTGTGTGCATGGTGGCCTGATGCTGACCCAAACCCTGCCTGGTCCACTAATTACACTAGTAGCACTCATTACTCTGCGCTGAACCTTCCGAAAATCATTAACACTCACTCACACCTACTCACTCTCACACACACACGCGCTCTCACACATGCACTCTCATTAGGTTTCCATATGCGTAGGAGTAGGACGTCTTTGTTGGTGGTTCTCGTTGACCCCTCGTTGACGAGCGTGCGATCTTTTTTAATGGCACAGTGAGACCTAATTAGTAGCGTCTGTATTTTTTACAGCGTATTGCAAGCCTTCATTTTCTGTGTCATAAAGCATGGATGTGAGCGTGAGCCACGGACCATGCAGACTCTGAGAGTCGGAGTGTAGTGTGACAGACAAAGCCTCCATACACACGTCAGAATGAGCGCAAGGAAAGCATCAGAAATGCTTACGGCACGAGCCAAGTCAGCCCAGAACGAAACAACACTTCCCTAATGCGACTCTTCATCCTCATCAGACCGCAGCCGATTGGTTTATTTTCACTGATGAGAATGAGGTTTGTCTGAATAGTTGTGGTTTTTGTTGCTATTGTGTCTCTCAGCAAGCTTTCTGCTTTTTTTCCCCCTTTTTTTTCTTTTTTTTTTTTTTTTTGTTTCCACAGGACATCACTTCATTTGCATCCAGTCCATGGACGGAATGCTGATGTTCTTCGAGCAGGAGAGCTACGCGTTTGGACGCTTCCTGCCCGGATTTTTACTCCCAGGGCCCCTGTGTTACTGCGCCCGAACCGACGCCTTCATCACCGTCTCCTCCTCCCGCCAGGTGGAGTGCTACAGGTCAGATTAATGACCATATAGATTCTTATTCTCTCTTAATCAACAAAACATATTAACAAACAAAACAATAAGATGTTAAATTTCTTTGAAAATTGCATTTGCCCAGGACAAGAAAATGATGTGGCTATTAGTTTTTAATTCGTAGTTGCCCATTGGACAAGTAGGCTCAGTAACCCTGCGATCACCAGCGTTTTTTTTCTTCTATGTTCAACAACCCGAGAAAGAAAGCCCTACTCGTGCATCGAGATATGAAATAAAGACACGAGCCGAAAGTGAGATATGAAGATGAGACACAGCAGCTTAAAACACATCAACATCGGCCACTGACTTTTTGTCGAGGCTGCAAACACAATATTTTAACTTTAAGAAAAGTATAATAACTATGGCCAAGTTGTCACCTATGCAGGAATTTATACACTCAGTTGTGTTTGCACTAATACACGTAACTAGCTAAATAACTCTCCATACGTTATTACATCATATTAGCTACCACTTTTTAGCCCCATCAGTTAGGTTTCTGGGTAACTAAAACACTGGACTGGTCATCACACGTGCTTTTAATTGCCTGGTGGGATAGCTAACAGGTTTATTATGATTTTGTGATTTGCGGATCCCTTAAGGAGTAGTTTGTAATTTTTAGAGCCCCCTGCTGGTTGTGAGGCACACTGCAATTTCATATTAAAACTTCCTTTGCCTCATGCGAGGGTTTTTAAGGGATGGGGCATTACATATCATTATAGGGCCACTATGTATAAAATAAAAACAAGATTTCAAAAATCAAGTCATAATATTTTGAAAAAATATTAGTATTATGATATATCAAGAAAAAAGTTGTAATATCTAATATTACGAGAAAAATGTCAATATTTTGAGAAAAGAATCTCAGAATTAATATTTTAACACATAAACATTGCTCTGATATGTATCATTTTGTCGACATTCTTCTTTAAATATTGCAACATTATTCTCGAAATATTGCGAGTTTTTAATCGTAATATCAGATATTACAATTTTCTTCTCAAAATATTGCCACTTTTTCCTCATCATATGACTTTTTTTTCCGCAAAATATTGCAACTTTTTTCTCGTAATATCAGATATTTCAAATTTTTTCTCAAAATATTACGACTTTGTTCTCAAAATTTTGTATTTTTATTTTTTTCAAATGTGGCCCTAAAATGCTGTTGTATTATAGCCACTCTAGCGTCATTAGAGATTCAAAGAACGACTCTAATGTGCTAAATACTGAATGAAAATCGTGTAAAATTATCCACACAATCCCTTCACTTAATTTTGGCTGATGAAGCCTTTTTTTTTTTTTTTTACTTAACCAGAGAGGGCATGAGGCTAGAGAACTTGGCCATGGTTCAAAAGGTCAAGGGTTCAATTCTAGCTGATTTCTCCCAGTGCCATTAGCAAGGCACTTACCCCAAAGTTGCCCCAGGGGAACTGTCCCTGCAATTAGCTATAAGTCACTCAGGGCAAAAATGTCACTTAAACGAACTACTGCCGTTGCTTTGAATGTGGTCCAGGCTCTTGTAGCACTATTCTGCCGTTTTCTTTGGCATGTTTGACAGAAAGGGGGAGTGGGTAAGCACATGTATGGGCAAGCTAAAATTTCATATGCAAACTTATATATGAGCAGAGAAGGCCATTCTTATTCTCACTTGTCATCCTGCTGACCACATCCTCCGTCTCCGGCATATGGGGGAAGAGGGATAGGGGGAATTGTGGGTAGAAATAGTAAAAAATAGTAGCTGTTGGACGGCGCAGCTGGTCGAGTAGGCGTTGCACGGCTCTGTTGCTGTTTCCACAGCTGAGTCCAGTTAGCGGCAAGCCGAGGACTGTTTCTCACGTCCTAATGAAATTTCCACTTGCAGATCGCCGCCATTTATTGTTCCATATAGTTTAAGTATTTGGAGGTTTAAGAATGCAGGAAATGCATTCAGACAGATTCTCCTGAAACAATAGCATAGTATTCAACCTAGCGTCGATCAGACTGTATGTAACTGTAGATAATTAAGGGGAACAGTTTTTGAGGTTTGAGGCTGTCGTGAATGTGGAGGTTTGCCTAAAATGCTGAATCGTGGAATGAGAATTGTGGGTGATTGTTAAAAAAAAAAGAGTCTCGATGGCAGTAGCGGTAAAGGCAGTGCCCTCCACTGGACTCTCACTGTGTGACGGTGTGAATTTCAGGCCGCCCAGGTTTTCGTTTATTCAGCCGGTTCAGTCGTTTTCCTGCGTGCCGGGAGGATTCCGAGGAAGGAGAAGAAGAAACAAGAAGTTTGATATATGTGCTTTTCGCGCCAGGTCCGAGCGAGATCTTCTTTCATATAAATGACTTTTGTTGTTTCTTCTGGCAAGACTTCTTGCATGTTGGACAATAAATGAATACAATACACAAAAACACACACACACATATACACACACATATATACACACACACTGTCTTTCAGCATTGAGGCTAAGACCTGTTCAACCGAGCAACACCTAGATGGAATCTCTCAGTGTGTGTGTGTGTGTGTGTGTGTGTGTGTGTGTGTGTGTGTTGGTGCTCTACATTGAGGCTGTTATCACTTCCTCTAAACTTGCTGTTAGAATTATACACTCAATTCCAGAATTATTGGCACCCTTATAGAAAATAGGTTTAAAATCTACTTATAAAATAAACATTAAATAACACTTATTCAATTTTTTTCACTCTTTTTAGCAACTTGAGATACTACTTACCTTATCATTCTTACAAGAAATTAAAAGTAGATGTATTTCCTCTATAATATGTGTGGCAAAACTATTGACACCCATTTAATATAAGTGCAAGTTATGTAAAAATTACACATTTTATTTCTCTGTCTCCAGGAACTTTGTTTTTGCTTTTTACAATTTTCAGTTTCTTTTAGGAAGTAAATATGAGGTCATGCATACAGTATGTACTATATGTTATCCGTGGCCATAAGGGAAACCCAAAGCACAAAAGAGAAATGGTTGTTGACCTGCACAAGTTAGGTAATGCCTATAAAAAGGCATAAGCAGGTAAAAATACCATTATCCAAAGTCTGGAACAGTTGAAAGATTGACACATGAGTATGAGGATTATGGTCACAGAGCCCAAAAAACCCCACAGTTTAGTTAATGCTTTGGGAATTTTCCTTGTATTATTCCTCTTTTTACACCAAACATGGTGATGATGGTGTCCATGACCAAAAAAAATAGAAACCCTTTCTGAAAGCATCTCACAAAATGCAGCACCTGAAAATTATATTAAAAATAGGTGAGAGAGCTCAGTCCTAATTTCTTTATCGTCTCATATTCTACCCGTCATCATAAGACGACTCTGGCGGGCCAAATCACGTCTTATTCCACTTTTTCAGCCACCCACTCGCACACGTACACACTCACACACACCACACATGTGCTTCACATATCCCTCACGCTCGCGCCTGCATTCACACAGTCACATTGCCACAAGCAGAAACTCTCACGCACACGTGTGCGTAGGTGAACATCCCCTGGGTGAGCTGTGTGTGCGCACTCACACTTCATGTGCATGAGGCGGAATAATCAACCCCACCACTGTTTCTTATCCTTGGCTGTTGAAGAACAGACGGTTTTACACTGACAGCAAAGCATTCGCAAACCTTTGGCTGCAGCAGTTTCCTCTTTTAGTAGCATCTAATAAGTATGGAAACGAAACAGCTCTTTATACAGGAAGTTCTTTGTAATAAAAGTGACAGTGACAATTTAAATTTCCGATGTCCTTGCATGAGGACTGGAGTTCTCATGACTTCATGTCTGTAATAGCATTAATAGGATGTATGCTGTTCTGAGTTGCTTATGCTATGTGGGTTTTTTGTTGCCATGATGCCATTTTGCTCTGTTCTGGATGCAGGTACGAGACACTAGCAGTCGCCACGGACGCAGACACCAGACAGAACTCGGAACAGCAGAGCAAGAGCTCTGGGAAGAGGCTTACGGTTAGTCTGTTTGCACGACGTTGTGTTACAATGTGATTTCAAGAGAGAGAAAAAGAGTGGTGGCGAGGGAGCAATTGTTTATAGCTGCTATAACATATAAGATGTTTTACATTAAATGTAATTGGCAAATCATTGGCAAATTGTTAAAGGAATAAAACACTTTGGGATGTGCTGTTATAGGAAAATAATCAACTTTGGGGTGGGATCACTTTACAACAGGCTGCATCACACCACCCCATCGCTGATTACTTTCCTATAATAGCACACCCACAAAGGTTTTAGTCCTTGCGTATTTATCATAACCACATTCGATCTGTCGTAATGAAACACTAAAAAACAGTAAAGTTGGAAACATCCATAAATAAATGAAATGAAATAAAATAAAATAAGAGAGAGCTGTGTCCACCGTGGCACTCATAAATAGTGTATTAAAATGCTCACAATATTACCAGTGAAGAGGCTCATGAGGCATTTAACGAAGTGAAGGGTGAGATTTGGGCATAAACTCTTATATACCGAATTTTATTGAAGTGTTTATTGTCCACAATAACAATATAGTTCTTCTCTAATAGAACTAAATTGGCACATGGTATGTGTTTGTGCATGTGTGAGCCATTTTCTAACCAATTCTCTGTGTACTTAAACCCATCTCTGGATGTGTGTGTTTGTGTTTCAGGCTGAGTGGACACTAGTGTTAGGAGAGCAGGCGCTGGATATCTACGTCCCCTCCGTCTCTCCATCAGCCTCCTCCATCTTCATACTTGGGGAAAGGAACCTGTTCTGCCTCCGGGACAACGGCCAAATCCGCTTCATGAAGAAACTCGAGTACAACCCCAGCTGCTTCCTTCCCTATGCCTCAGGTAACAGTACGATCCAAACCATCTGTGCCAGCTTTCCTCTGTTAACGTCAATCCGGATCACTTTTGCCCCTGCATTCAAAATCACACAGAAATTCTCCCAGCGACTGCCAAAGACCCAATGTTCTGGAAAACAAATCTGGATATTTAAAAATATACTTTTGTCACACCGTAGACTTTGGCTCTGTTTCATGGCAAGCTGCTGCTACATTTGCTACTCA
Organism: Pangasianodon hypophthalmus; assembly: GCF_027358585.1. Taxonomy (NCBI): domain Eukaryota; kingdom Metazoa; phylum Chordata; class Actinopteri; order Siluriformes; family Pangasiidae; genus Pangasianodon; species Pangasianodon hypophthalmus. The sequence goes on along the minus strand of NC_069730.1, from coordinate 3,838,880 downwards.
CTGAGCCAGTTATTCTTAACTGTTCCTTAGGAGGAAATCCACTGCATTCTGTGCTTATTGCTTATGACAGCACGGTCAGCAAAGTCCCCATCTTAAGCCATGAGCTTCCTGATGTGCCAGGATGCCTTTATTTGTGCAACATCTCGGGTTTATCAGATAAAACATGCAGATTCCTGTGTGTGTTGGGTTTGGGACCGAGACGGCGCCGAACACAGACCTGCTCTGTGTCCCTGTGTTGGGCTGCGAAATTGGAAATATCAGAGGAGAGACTCCGGTTTCACCCATCGCCTCATTTTTAACATTTTGAGACAGCCAAGTGGGGTAAACACCCCAAACACACATATACTACTTTATCCTTAAACTAGAGGTCACATTTTACATTTAACCTCATTATAGCCTTGATACACAGTTGGGATTAGTCTGTAAAGTGGTCAGACTCAGTTTAGTGAGATTAGATTAGTGATTTGAGTTAAATCAAACATGTTAGACTCGACCTAATCTAGTGTTGTTTGCCAGTTAGTGACTGAAATCTTAACAGATCCAATCAACAGCAAATCCTCAATTTAGTCACCTACAAATTCCCACCCCCATCATACAACAGTTGCTAACCAGGAAGGGTGAAAGCTAACATGTGCTTCCTCTATGATACATAAAGCCAGCTGCCACAACTTTTCAAACTGCTACACATGCTGTGGAGGAAAGTGCTGTCTGCCCTCTTATGCATACATGAGCTCACAGATGCCTATGATTGGCTAGAGTTGCTCTGATTGACAGGGGAAAGAGAGTATGCCATCCCTCCCACCCAGAGAAGACGGTCAATTTTGCTGCATGGCCAATTAAATGCTGGCAAAATTTCCACTGAGAACACTACAGAGGTGTTTAAGAAATGCAAAAGCTTCTAAATAATAATACATAAAGCAGCTTTACAGAAATCCAGCTGTAGATTTAGTTCCCTGATGAACAAGCCAGAGGTGACAGTGTCGAGGAAAAACCTCCTGAAACGTCATTACGAGGAACCAGACTCAAAAGGCTGAGGGTTCTTAGGTAAAGAAGTTCTAAGATACAAATCTGTTCTCATTTGGATTGTAAGTATCAGCATTTAGAGGGAAAGAGGGCTGTAACTCAGCTCTGGCAGCTCTGACACGGTGAATGGATGAATGAACCTGGTGTGGAAAACCATTTCCTGCCTTTGTAATATAGCACGGTTTGTTTTATATAAAAGTTCCAGGCCATTTGAATTGTCATTGTTTTGGCTGGAGTGCTAGTGCTTTAGAAAATTGAACAGGCTTCCCCTTGGCTATGATAAAAAAAAAAAAAAAAAACACTTACCTTTTTACTGCGCCCTTTACCCCCCTCTCTCTTTCTTTTTCTTTCTCCGAAAGCCATTTTGCTCTTTATCCTCTATCCACTATCAGGACAGAGTTTCCCCAAATTATTCAAGCTCTAAGGTCAGCATTAAACTGAACATTCTTTCTACTAGTTAACAAAATTTTTACTTGATTTTTGGAAAGCTAGACCCAGAGTAAACCGAATGAGGCTAATCTGAATGAAATTCTGTGTGCATGTTATATTGTTTTCTACAATCAGAGCATTGTTGTTACTGAATTTCAACTTTACTGCATTCACAAATGCTGTTTGTTCAATAAGTACACTCGGATGAGGTTTTGTTGTGACTGAAACAATTTAAAACTCAATATGCATGATTAAAATGCTGAGCATGCTAGAACATGCATATGCATAACTTTGGATGGGATTGCATAAAACATGCAGTGAAATTGAGATTTTATACAAACTACCCAGGTTAGGATTCATATAAGAAATTTATTCGGAATATGCACTCAAAATTAATTTATTTACACTTGTGAAAAATCTTTGCATGTAAACAAAGGCATAGAGTTACTGAGTGTAAAACACACATCTCTGTGATAAAAGGCTGCCTTCACAGGGTATAGTCCTACAAACGGAAACGCAAGCATGCATGGTGTGTGTGTATGTGCGAGTGTAAGAGCGGGTGACAGAGAGGCCTAAATAGCCGTCGTAGGCGTTGTTCTTAATCCCTGGGCTTTTTGGGAAAGTGAGAAACAGATGAGCACAGGCTGTTTTGAAGTGGCTTTCTGGGTTAGAGCAGGAGCCTGTCATTAACCTGACCTCCCTGCCATTCCACTCCGTGTGCGGCCTCGCTCCTTCACACACACACACACACACACACACACACACACACACAATGTACCTTTGCGCTTCTGTCGGTTAATGGCATGGCATTGACCGTCTCCCTCTGTCCGCAGTTTCCGAGGGTACAACCAACGTCCTGCTGGCCAACCATAACAACATGCTGCTGGTGTATCAGGACACAACGCTGAAGTGGGCGGCTCAGCTCGCCTGTGTGCCCGTGGCCGTGCGCGTCGCTAATTTCCCGTAAGTGTGCCCGCTTCCTCCCGGGTGAGGTCACAGTTTAGTTTTATATCCCATTTCATCTGGGGATAAAATGGAAAAGTATAACTGTCATATGTTATTATTTATTTTGAGGCTTATGCTGAGAGTTCCAGGTTGGTTTATGGTCCCTGCAGCACCAGGATTACATTCTGTGCCTTTATTTTAAACCACAAACTTTGCTGAATGTATGCTTTACATGCTCACTTTCACAACTCTTATCCCAAAATGGAAGATACCAACTAATTGGGGGGTCTGTTGAAATGTGAAATGAAAATTATTGAACAAAAAGAAAAAAAAAAAATTTAAACGCCAAAAAAACATTTACTGGATTTGCTTTTTTATTTTGCTTTCATCTAAACGTCATAAAATCTTAGGATATTAAAAAACCTGATAAAATAATACAATGCAGCATGAAATGCTAATTCAGCGAAAACCTCCCATTAACAGAAGAATTTCTGCAGAACTGAAGCAAGTCCAAATCATGGTTTAAGATTTAGAACCTACCTCATTTCTCCATGGAATAAAAATGAAAGAGCCTACAGAAGGCCATTTTTGTTGGCACAAAGTGATTAAATGAAGCCTGATCACGGAGGATCCTGCTTAAATGGGCAACAGTGAAGAAGCTGTTTGAACATTTCATGTCAAGAGACCAGATGAAACTGTGACTTTTGATAAATATATTTAAACTAGAAACATCCTTTTAGTCCATTTTAATTTTTCACCTGAAAAGCCATAGGTGCAATTCTTTAGTAGCCAAAATTTCTTTGAATCCCAACAACTAATCCTTAAATAAACCTATAAACACAGGGGGTTGCAGGACTATCAATTCTAAAATGTAGTTGACTAGTCATCTTTTCCTTATTTAAAGCAAAAACTGATTCAGGACATCATTACTTTTAGGTTAATTTATTAGTTAAACGTTGACGAACAACAGCAAAGAACACATCAACCCACACTTTAATTAGCAGCCATACATAGGCAACAAATTCCATTTCGGGCTTCAGTGCCGTTACAGGCTTTGAAGTTAACGATGAAAATAAACGAATTAGTGCAATAAACATGCTAAATCATAAATCTGTGTATCATACTACGGTATTTAAAGATGTACCAATTTGAAAAAAAAAAGCAGTCATGTGGACGACGTGGTCGTTCAGCTGAATTTGTTGATTCTGGAACTGAGAGCGCGCAGCATGGAAGCTCATGTTCATCACCAGAGCCCTCCTTGTAGCTCAGTGAGCGGATGGAGGATGGCGGAGGTCTTTCCAGGCTATTAATGATCCATCATTTTCATCTTCAGCCTCACCAGTGGCTGGAGTATATATGAAAAGTATATATGAATGATAACATTCCATGGTAGCAAAAGAAAATTTTGTCTTATACAATGTTCATAGTCTGACACTATTTTTAGGATGCGGTTTTATTGTCCGCCTCGCTGTTTTTTTTCCCATCACCCCTAGTCTTATACAACTCCTAATATCCACCATGTATATGTATCTCTAATAAATCCACTTGTTACCGTATGTGTTTGACATAAGAAGCTTTAATTCTTTTTTTCTGGACAATTTCCTCTAAACTGCGATGCGTTCAGATGTATGCAAAAACCGAGTGAGAACGCGAAGGGTCTCTGTCCCAGGCTTGAGATGATCTGTGTGTTTTTGTGGGACCGTCCGCTCGGATTCTTTCTCATCTGATCAGGTAACAGATACTGCTGTAGCCTGGGATGAGTGAAGGGTTCTTCTTCATCTTCTCTCCTTCTTTCTCTCGGAGTACCTCTCTGTCACTCTTTGGGTCACTTGCTCTGGTTTTGTCCTGTTTGTCCTGTCTGTCAGCACCATCTAAATGAGCTTTTTGTCCCGAGCTCTCTTCACCACACAGGACTCTAACTCTTCTCCTCACACACACACATTGTAGAAATAGACGCCATGACCATCAAAGCAGGTCTGCTTTCCGAAGAATTGCTTCTGGCTTTGTTAAGTGCATCCTAACTGACTGTGATGCTTGCTTTACCATCTTACCCTAATCTTTGTGCTTGGATTCATTTAGAAAGCGAGGCTTTTGATCGAGACCGCGAATTATTAAGTAGTGCAGCTCACACGTACTATTAAGTAGCATGTTGGCTTGCAGTCATTTCACATCCTCATCCAGCCTCACAGCTGAATCCACTACACAGGAAAATTGCTCCAAGATGTCCCATAACTGGTGGCCAATCCAAACAGATAAGGAGTGGCCGCAACTCGAAATATCACATCTGAAACTGCCATAATCGCACCGTAATTTTAAACAATTGTAATCCAAACATCGATGACTAATAACTGCGATTTTGTTTGTGTATTTAGTTCGGAGTGGGTTTACAGAAGCCAGGGCAAGGACTATATGTGTGCCCAGGTTTGTCTCTTTTACACTGATGGAAAGCTGGCTTGCCGTAGTGAGAATGTAATCTTAATGATTACCGCAGAAGTAATGTTCTGATGTAAAAACATGCACTCACATTATTACAGGAACTCACATTAAAGGAGTTTGCGAGTTTAACCCCAGGACTGCCAAAGTTCCGTTATTCGTCCCCCGAAATGTCTTTTGAATTTTCCTTACATTACGTAAGAAACAAAAACTCTCATGTTATATGAAAATTACTCTGTTATATGAAAATAATAAACAAGGGGGTGGTGTGATGAAGCAGATTTAGTTAGTCCTTCCTTCCTTGCTTCCTTGATTTCTTCCTTCCTTCCTTCCTTGATTTGGTCCTTCTGTCCTTCCATCCATCCTTCCTTCCTTCTTTCTTTCTTTCTTGCTTCCTTCCTTCTATTTTACATTCCTTCCTTGCCAAGTTTTATTCCTCTTATACCATAATTGACAATTTATTACAACACATCATACTTTTTATCCGTTTATAGTTACATTTATTGCTGTAGAACAAGTGTAAACCAAATGTTATCACTTAAATTATAGCAGACATAAAAAGCCATTCCCTTCTTCCATTCTTCTTCTTGTTCTAAGCATGGTGTGTTTTAGGGAAGTGTGTGAGCAGTGGGGTTTGGAGTGTGTCCTGAACCGGTTGGTGTATGTTTTCTGTACTGTAGCTCCACAGCTGGAGTGTTTTACCACCCAGCTCGCGGAGTCCCCTTCACTGACCTGCCCACAGCAATCGCACTGTTCAGCAAAGCAAAACACAGATCCCACACAACCAGAGTGCGCTATAGGAACACACACACTCACACTGCAGTACCTACGTTACACACATGTACAGGTTAAAGTTAGATGAAGGGAAATGTATGCAGCAATTACCGCCCAACTGAGTGCTGGTTTAAAAAAAACATCTCTCTAAGGAGAGCTAATCTTGTATCTGCTAATCAGGAATTACTCCAAACTTCAAAGAGCATTAGTGCTGTGGTAAAATCACAAAATAATAAATATAACCTAGTTTTTTTTAGAACCTATAACTTGTTTGAACTGAAGAATTCTGGTTCGTCGAGTATCCTCTATGCTGACAATGTTTTTTTGGATTAAACTACGTCTGCCAAATTTCTAATTCAGACAATGAACAGAGACCTCGAGAACTAAAGATCATGGAAGATAAAGTTTTTGAAAAAGAACAGAGCAGGAAAAGGGTAGAGAAATATCAGGCTCTGTACACGCTTTTGTGCACTGTCTACTCTAATCAAGAAATGAACAAGTAGCATATTACAGCCCAAGCTAGGCTCAAATGATCTCTCCAAACCAGGAGGAAAGTGAAAAGTAAGGCCAGTTTTACACTGTGGGGTTAAGGCACTCTTTTAAGATTATAACTTCTAACACTGTACGAGATGATCCCAATAAAATGGCTGAAATCTATAACAGACTCTGTGATAACGTGTTCACGTCAGATTATATGATTGATCTCTTACAATGGAGAAAGTCTTACTAAAGATGTTCCTATGAAGTTTTATGTGACTTTCCAGCTCTACAGTACAGTACAGTGCAAGGAGCTGGAGTTACTTTTACATTTCAGTATAAATGTACTTCTGGTTATTTAATGTTTTCCTGCAGCTTCCAAGCACCATCATGTGCAACGATGTAATCGCTGGTAACACATAATTACAAATTCTTTCCCCTGAAGAATTTAGAAATTTAGAGATTAAATGACTAATACCCTGGAAGCATTCATTCATGCATCCATCCGTCCTTGCTTCCATCTTTGCTTCCTTCCTTGCTTGTTTTATTCCTTCTTCCCTTCATTCCTAGCTTCCTTCTTTCCTTCCTTTCCTTGCCTCCTTTATACATTTATATCTTTGCTTTCATGCTTCCCTGCTTTGTTCCTTCTGATCTTTCTTCCTTTTCAGCTTTTTCCTTCTTTGCTTTCTCCCTTCCTTCCTTGCTTCCTTCCTTCCATCCTTCCTTCCTTCCTTCCTTGCTTTCTTCTTTCCATCCTTGCTTGCTTCATTCCTTGTTTTCTTCTTTTCTTGCTCACTTTCTTCCTATCTTCCTTCCTTCCTCCTTTACTTGTGTCCTTGCTTTCTTTCTTACTTGTTTCCTTCCTCCCTTGCTTTCCTCCATCCTTCTTTCCTTCATTCTATAACCTCTGTCTTACGGTGGACCAAGAGCCTTTAGTAGAAACACTGAGGCAGAATGAGGCGGGATGCCTGTGATTTGAGAAACCGTTTGTTTAATTATTGAAATATGATGTTTATAACAGAATCAGTGTATGGTTTATGGTGCACTGGTTAATGGGAATGGGAAATACTTGTGGATTCCTGATTTTATTTTCCTTTCTGTTTCTTGCACCTTGTTTTTATGCCTGTGATTTGAGAAACAGTTTGTTTTTATTATTGGAATATTCCAAGAATCAGTTCCTGGTTTTGTAATTTTGCAAGCTGTAGATATCACAGGTAGGGAATGCTTAATGCTGCCATGTACATCCATGTTTATTGTCACTGCTCGCCCCCACAAAACCTCTTTGGAAATGTGAGTGAGGATGATCTGGTGGGGGGAGAAGCAATGAACTTTACTGTGGGCGTGCTTGTTTGTTTTGGTTTGAAATGCTGCTCAGAAAAGCGAGGAAATCTCATATCCAACAAGACGCCAGGGGCCTTGGGTTCGTCCCGCGTTTTTCACATATGGCCGTCGGATTCCTTTCCTGTTATGTTTGTATCCGCAAATCGCTCCAGTACGCTGATCGTTTCATGTACCGTGAAAACTTGGTTTCATAAAATCCTCACAAACGCTCCAGGGAACTGTATTTACTTGGCAAAAAAACAGCCTTAAAGTCATGGTTGAAGATATCAGCCAGGTCATCTGGGAGATGGTCAGTAAGACCATCAGGTCAGCTGTGACCATCAGAGGTTAAGACATGGGCAAACGACACTGCTGTTAGTTAGAAGCATGAGCTATTTGGCAGAAAATACAGGATGCTGGACAACTGCAGAAATCTGGCATGGGCTATGGAGTTTTATTAACAAAAAAGCAGATTTGCACCTCCCTTTGCAGGTGCAGCCGCTGTGCTGGATCTCCCTCAACCAGAGTTATTGCCTCTTATAACCTAACTGCCCACGAAACACATCTGCTTCCAGTTAGCATTACTGCTGATCCCAGACCTGCACAGAGCTGTGCTGGTTATTCACACAGTCTGCCCCTGTTCTACTCACACAGCTCTGAGATCTGAATCTCTGAACCATCCGACACGCTTGCACATGCTGAAAAAGACAGATCTGTCCTCAAAGAACCTCACACTTCTTTCTCTGGAGCAACTCGCATTGTCCATGTCTCCAGGCCTACGGCATCTTGTTCTGTTCGGCCTCTCTTTACCAATATCATTTACAAAAACCCATCCATCTATTCTCTGTACCACTAGACAGGGTCACGGGGGAGTCCGGAGTCTATCCCAGGGGACTCGGGGCACAAGGTGGGGGACACCCTGGACGGGATGCCAACCCATCGCAGGGCACAATCGCACACACGCCACAGAAAATTTGGAAATGCCAATTAGGCATGTCTTTGGACTGGGGGAGGAAACCGGAGTACCCGGTGGAAACCCCCAAAGCACAGGGGGGAATATGACGGGGTGGAGGCGGGATTCAAGCTCCAAGCCCCGGAGGTCCGAGGCAAAGGTGCTAATCCCTAAGCCACTATGCCCCCCTCTTTTATAGATATAATAATTAAAACTGTTAAAAACTATTGGTGATGTAAATATGAAACATGAGTGGGTGAAAACTGAAACCACATTTTAAAATGCACGGCCACGGATCTGTTGCATTGTTGGGTTGCAAACTTGCGATCTCTTGTCCATAGTGTCCATAGCTTTTCTGTTGTTCTACTCAGGAACCCACGGTAGCTAGATTTTTGATAAAGTACATTAGCTAGCTGCATTTGTTACAGGATGCGATAGCCAATGATAGCTTGGCGATAGATCGGTGCTATTTTCTATTTGACACTTCAGCACATTCCGATGAATTTTTCTAGTATTAGGAGAATAGAGAAATTTAACGGTTGCTTGCTGCTTTGTCTTTTCCTAGTGTTAAATCTCAAATCAAATGTCAGGATATGTTCTTCATGGTGCTTCTTAGGGAACTCAAGGGCCTGGTGGTGACCCTGAGCTCTGAAGGTCATCTGCAGTGCTCCTACATGGGCACGGATCCCTCCTTCTTCACCGCGCCGAAGGTGGACTCCCGAGAGGTCAACTACGAAGAGGTGGAGACTGAGATGAAGGCTCTCCAGAAGGTCATCCGTGAAGCCACCAGGAACCAGGGTAGGACAATTATACTTCTGTCACAGGAAAACAAACCAATGTTTTACTAGACAGTGTGGTGTTCTACTGCCATTTGGCTGAACTGTTCAGGGAAAGCACTTACAACTCAAATAACTTGGTGTGAATGAGAAAAGACATTCTGGACACTTTTAAAACAATCTAACAGGTGTGAGAGACTAGGCAAATATTTTCTCACTGGTGTGTGTTGGAGAGATTTGACCTTGTTGTGTCGGTGTTGGGATTAAGAGTAGCTTTTTGTGCATTGTCGCACTAACACCAGTCACGGAACCTTAGCGAGCATTAATCGCCAATGTTTTCTCTAATAACAAAGCCCATGTTGGTGGCAGATTCAAGGCCTCATCCTGACCTGATTTAACCCTTTGTGATGCAGGAGACTGGAAGCCTTTTGTGTTACAGAACAGAGCCTTTGTGTCCTTTTGAGGAAGGGAGGGTGAAAGAAATTCTCTCTGCTGTTTTATGAGGCTGAAATGGACATTCGCTGTGTTAGGAAGCAGCAGGCAGAGTCTTTACAGTGTAAATCTGGGCTGCAGAGTTTGGGGCTGGGTGTGTGCATGGTAGTGCCTGGTGCTTTTTGGAAGATAAACATCTGATGATAAAGAAGCAGCTGTTATGTTGGAGGATGTTGGATCTCTCTGAATCTGCAAAAGTTTTTTTTTTTCTTTTGTTAATGCACTGCATAGAAACTCTTCTTAACCGAATTGTACTTGAAGATGTTTTCAGCAGCCTGGTTTTACTCACTGAGTCTGCACATTGTCAAGGTTTTTCTCGGTTTTTAATCTGTGACAGCGGTTAGAAATGTTGCCAATGTGTAGGCTTTGTTTTCTGTAGTCTTTTCTCGTGAAATGTGCACTTGCCCAAGGCTCTTTGGCATTTCTAATGACCTGAAAAAGTTGAAGGTCACAGATCCTCAGGATGAGCTGACTCATGGGACTTTTTTCTGAGTACCTTGTAATGACTTCTGCGTGTTTTTAGACATTTAGTGCTCTGTTTTGAATGTTGAATTGTAGTGCTGTCTTCATTCAACCCAGTATATTTCAAAACGAAAAAGACGTTTCAATGCGAAAAACGATTTCAGTTCGCGTTTGCCATTTGACGCCGTTTGACTCTGCTTCACTGCTCCACCTTAAAGCATCTCTGATTGGCTGCCACATCGGAGTATATGTCATCAGAATTGTAACATACATCGCTGTTTTTTTTACTCTCTCCTATTTTTTCAGACATCATCCCCAAAGCTGAAGCAGAGGATGACCTGATGGTGACGGCTGTTGTCTCCACCAACCTGGATGATGTCTCGGTACCTGTCACTCCATATATATACATGATATAGACATAGTCATATGACCTCTTTTAGTCACCATTCACAATTGACACAAAGCCAATATTTTTACCTAAATCAGATTTTTTGAGTCACTCATATCTGAGAAAAGTCACAAATTCGAGCCAGGGAATGGAGGAACAGAAAATCGATCGCCATATTCAAAACTCACGATCTACCGGCGATGCCACAGCTATCCATGGCCAGAAGTCAAGAAAGCAAAATTAGCCATGCTGTCTAGGTGGGAGGGATGATAGAATCAAGGAGGTGTCAAGGAGAAACTTCGTGATACACACGACAAGGCCATGTATGTAGATATGTATGTATGTATGAGGAAGAGGGCAGATAGCAGTCTTCTCTGAGTGTGTTACGCTGTCGTATTACGCCGCATGAGCAGCAGTTCAGAAAGTTACGCAGGTTTGTTTCACGTGTCCCTGAAGTAAGGGTAGGAATTGGCAAGACCAAATTGGGGAGAAAATATCATTCTAAGAAGTAGGACCAGTAATAACAGCGAAAATGGTGTTTTTTTTTTCACCATCATATCCTGACCATCATATCCAGACCCCAAGAGTAAATTACGCCTGTGATGAAGGTTGATGGTGGTTTATGCTGTTGGTGCGTAGGTTTTCTACTGTAATGATGGATTGTCTTGCAAATACAGCACTTATGCTGTTGCTTGTGACATGTCTGGATCCCAGATATTGATTTGTGCGTATGCAGATCTGATTTGAGGGGGAAAAAAAAAGTAATTTGAGCTACAAGGGTTGTAATATGAACATAGAATTACATGGATATACATGTGTTGAGTGAATGTTACTTTTTTCCTTTTAAGATACAGCAAAACAGTATAAACTGTGAACCCGGTGCTTTCACACACAAACCAGATCCAGGCGTTTGTTTCCATAGCGTAATCTTGAGTTTTTTTATCAGTTAATTGCTGTGTGTGACGTTAGTTTTCTCATGCTGATCTTTTTCTCCACAGCAAGCCATTATCCCGGAGCTCAACGGCATTGCTGTCCCTTCAGTTACAGTCAAGGTACAAACATACACATACACACAATGCTTCCTCATAGGTCTTTCGAAAGAGGATTTTTGCAGACAGTCACCTGAATTCTCGATTCTAATATATTATTTCTACAGTAACAACTTACCCAGGCTTGTATGGCATTAAAAAATGTCTAATCACTGATGAAGTTATGAGATGATGAGGAGATGTTTATTTAATTTTGGAAGGAGTCTCCAAAAATAGTGTCAGCTCTTTGTAATAGTCAGAGATAAAATTGTAACTAAGGTTTCTCAGTAACATGACATGCATTTGTCTTATTAAACTTAAAGAGAGAGAAAAAAAGTTGACGAGCGAACCTCTGTTTACAGCTGTTAAAAACAGGAAGTAACTTGTTTAGCAGATGTTCCACAATATTAAGTGTAACTTTAAATGGCTAAAAAGTATGAAGTGATATTCTTTAATGAATGAAAATTGTAATTGCTGGGAGATTCCTGTGGTATAAGAGGAATAAAACACTTCAGGACGTGTTGTTATTGTTATTCGGGGTGGTAACAGTAACTTCACTCTATCACACCACACAGTTGTTGATTATTTTCCTAAAACAGCACTACCCTGAATGTTTTAAATCTTACATAACATAACCAATTTTGATCATGTGTCTAGTGTAAAGTTTATTCTGAAATATATATAATTGAATTTTCCTCTGTGCTTTTCCCAGATTAAAGTGAGCAGCCGCTTTGCTGTCCAGAGCGCGAAGATGAGTGTGTGTGTGCACCCACCTCTGGCTGTCACTCAGGACCAGTTTGTATTAGACTCTTTAGGTACGTTCGCCCGTCTCTCCATTCCATTCCTGTTTCTTTTGCATTTCAACGACATGCATGATGTATGACCGGTTTTGGTAAACCGACGTACAGCATTTAAAATGTCCACTAGGTTTAAAAAAGAAAGGACTGGAATTGACAGTCGGCCTCAAAGCTTGGGGAAAAAAAAAAAAAATGTCCTGATCCAAATAAAACAGGTGAACACATCAGTGCTGAGTTGTTCCACTCCCTGGTGTTGTGATGGAAGTGGACACAGTGGGGATGGAGCGAGAGGCTGATATGTGATACCCACTCTCGATAAACGTCATCTCTCGCTCTTTATCTCCTCTCCCATTTGTTAGGCGTGAGTGTCAGCAGAGGCTCTCGGATGCTTATTATCAGCACTGTAACACATCTGACAGATCAAAGGCTAGAAGCTAGGAGACAGATTAGCAGGTTACATCCTCTCTTTGTGTGCGCAAGTGAGGACTTTAGTCAGGACCCAGTGTCGAAAACAGCCAAACGCATGCACACACACACACACGCGCGCACACACACACGCACCGAGCGACAGGAAGTCTGAATGCTTTGATCAAGAGTGCAGGTCAAAGGTTGATGTTTCTTTGGCCTTATGATCAAGACTAATGATGTCAGAGGAGCGTGGATGTTTGAAGGAAAATGATTGAATTGAAAGCTCTTCATCAACTCGCCCCATACTAGCGTGATCATCGTGTTAATATATAGCAGGACTCAAAAGTCTGAGGCCACTACTAAGACGTTTGCCGTTTATTATATATTTTTTATACCACAGCACTTTTAAATTCTCTATTCTGACTGGTCAGAAGGTGTTGACCAATTTGCACAGGTTTATATTAATGTGCTTCTTCTAATATTCTAAACATTATCGTTTGTCTAGTAACAACTTACACAGGGACTTGTACGACAGATGCTTGACATAAATATATTTAAAAGAAAAAAAAAAGAGATGCTTGACATAAATATATTTAAAAGAAAACCTGTGTAATTGCTGATATGGAGAAGTTTTCTGTACACAGATGTTTATTTGATATTTATGGAAGGAGTCTCCAGTGTCAGTGCTTTATAACAGTTGGAGGTGAAGCTGTAACTTTAACTTGTCTTTTAGTCTTTGTGCTTTTCGGTTTCTTGATAACATGACAAGCTGCATTTTTAACTTCTGGAGGCTGGTGAGGGAACAATTGTTTATACATATTGTTTAAACAGGAGCTGACATGTTATGCGGATATTCCAAAACATTTAATATAACTATAAATGGAGAAAAAGTACAACGTAATTCTGTAATAAAGTAAAAACTGTTATGGTTGGCAAATTCCTTCTGACCAATCAGAATAGAGAATAGGCATATTCCTTCTGACCAATCGGAATAGAGAATTTAGCAGTGCCGTGGTATAAAAAAATATTTAAAATTGTCCTGTGGTTGCTTAAAAAGGAGATGTGTAGAAAAAGGGCTGCTGTAGCTGTAGTATGAACACAATCCAAAGTAAATGCATCATTAGGTAAAGAGATGCCAAATCTGACCAGGGCTTAACACACACACCTTTCACTCCAGCACCACCGTCTAGGGTTTCTCCCGACTGTAAAATGTCATCCGCCAGGCCAGCATACCCGGCTGAGCCATTAGAACCTGGCAGTGGGTGAGGAAGTTTAAAATGCACACACACTTTCACTTTGTTGACAATTCAGAGTCATCTTTTAGCTGCCACTCATATTCATATTCCTGCTTATCTTTATCTTTATTGTTTTCTTCAGACTTTATATACACAAGGTGTGAGAAGTGCTCAACACACACATACACACGCACACACCATTCTTCCTTTTGCAAACACACACCGAATAAATCCTTCAGGCGCTAATCTGAACAAGCCGCCTTTCATGCCTCTTGATCTTTATCTCAAATGTTAAGGCAAGTGTACCGGCTCTCTTGTGCCATGACTCCTGGCAAACAGTGCTGGCTCGATTAAATTTCAGTTCCGCCAATTGAAGAGACAGAAAAGGTTAACTCCCTCGTCTCATGTTCTGAACTTCCGAGTGAGTCTTTCCTTATTGATTTCTTCATCTCGTGTGTCAGTGTCAAAAGTCAAAGGGGTCTTTGAGAAACACCTTTTGGTTTGAAGATGTGTGCACCAAAACGGTTGATGAGTACATCCAGAACCGGGTTTGGGGTCATTTTTGCTGAATTCTCAGGTCAGGTGATGTTAACTCTTCTTGGCAGTGACTCATCACAGAATCATTGTTCCTTTTCATGGAAGCCTGACTCTATTTCAAATATATATATATATATATATATATATATATATAAATAAATAAATATATATATATATATATATATATATATATATATATATATATTTATTTTTCCTCTTTTTTACTTTTCCTCTTTTTTATTTATTTATATATATATATATATATATATATATATATATAAATAAATAAAAAAGAGGAAAAGTAGCCTAATCCCGGTTTTATCTTTCTATCCATCGCTCCCTCTCGCTCTTTCTCACGCTTTTTCTGTGTCTTTCTCTCCGGCAAGACAGGAACATCCAATAGTTTTGACCTTGTGGGGTCTCCATGAGTATGTCCCTAAAGACCCTGTTATCTCCTGATTTTGGAAAAAATTGTGCAAAAGTGACTAAAATTACGCAATCGATCTGTGGGTTCGGAAAGAATTTGTTGTTGTAAAAACAATCTTGTGATGATGATGATGATGATGATGACGACACTCTCCAGCAAACGAGTCCAGAATCGATCATGGGTATATGGAGAATTTGGTCCAACTGTGAAAACGCCCTAAGAAGATTATTTTTTTGTATTGTTATTACAGCTCATGTGACTCATAGATGCTACGATTCCCTGTGATACACACACACACACACACACACACAGGCTTCTTTGTTTCCACTCTCTTGTGGTCTTGTATTCATTCTTTCTCACTTTCAGCTATAATAAGGGTGTAACCATCGACACATATCGCTTCATACAATAACAACACAGTGTTTCAGTGTATAACCTTCATGATTTGACATTTCTGCTCGATGACTACAAATATTTTCTTTCCTAAACAAATCATGTTGATTAACCTTTAAAGGAACGGTCATGTAATTGATCAGCTAAGACATGTTTAATAATAAGTCTGAGGTTTCTGCTTCTATATTTTTGCACTGGAACTGAAAACAAGTAACCGGTTTATAAAGATATCAGGTGTTTTTTTCCCCTTGCACCATGCAAACTGACTGAGAGGCTGTTTTGAGACTTCATGCTTCATGCCCTCCCTGGATTGGCAGGTCTAATAGTACCAGAGTTCAGGCGTTGTCATGCTCAATTTATTTCCGATTTTAGTCAGTTTGCACTGAAAGTTCTGTAAATGTGTTTGAGTGTTTGAAAGCTGTTTTTGAACCCAGGTGCCTAAATCCTGACTCACAGCCCTCAAACCGTCAAGCTGCTTAATATCGAAACTCAAGCTAAACTCAATCCCCGATGCCAGAACTTTTTTCCAGGACTAACAGGACCTGAGTGGAACTTTAGCTGAGAATCCAGGTATTATTCGTGTTTTAATTAAGCTTGATGGGCAAAACAAAAAAAAATGCATGGACCAGATTTGTTTTCATAATGAAGTTGCAATGTCCACGAATGGCAACAAAAAAAAGCTTCATTAAAAAGCAGAAAAAGTAACTAAATCGGCTGAATTCTTAATCTCAACAAGTGTATATACACACATACACAGAGATGCTAAACTGGTCGAATATTAGAGTGGTATAAGCCACTATAAATTATTAACTACGTAAGCCTTGCGCCTACATTTTAAATGAATAAAATCCCACATCTCGGATGAGCGAGTGCTTTTAAAGATGAGAGAAAAAATCCCATGTTGGGCCAAACTGTTCCACTAAATGCGGGATTGTCATGGATTTAAAAATGTTCATCAATCAAACTTCATCCTGCATATTTTTTAATTGCTCTAAAGCTCAAAACCCACATCTTCACTTTCTACCATCATCATTCATCAGTTCGTTAGTAATTTGCCAGGAATACATCTTTGGTTGCTTGGATTATAAATATAATATATATTAAAAATGCATAGATTTATTTACTCATACTCGTAAAAAATGCTCCAATACCGATGTAAGCCTAGAAGACATAAAACAACAGCGATTTCACAATTAATCATCAATCAAAGCAAAGCAAAGCAAACTGTACTGTGTGAAAATACTGAGAGGAGGAAGTTTCACACAATACAAGTATCAGCAAGCGTAGTCATTGGAAAATGAGAGCAAGGTGCCATGAATTGAGCGCACACAAAGATATTCGCAAGCGTGGAGCAGTGAGAAACTGTCATACTTAAGAGAGAGCAGTTCATTTCTGCGAGCACTGAGCACTGAAGCACGCACACTTCCTTTCTCCAAGGTGCAATTCACAGCAGCTTGTTTGATTCAGTTTCGACAAGTACCTTGTAATCGTATCTGAATAGTATCGAAGCATCCCGATAATATCTATAACTCAAGCTTATGGTTGAAGCAAAAGCTTGCTAATCTGTGAATGAGGTTACTGTGAAAATATCAGTTGTAAAACCACTGGCTATTTTGATGCCTTATTAAGTTACTTGCGATTTTGACCCCTTCTCCTTATGTCTGACTCTTTACTACATCATGAGACACCAGTCTAAACTGATCCTAAGTGCTCAGGGGGCACGTAGCCACTGCTTTTACACACCCCATGGGTCAGAGGTTGCCATTTCCCCGTCAGCCAAAAGCGACCCCACACACACTCCTAAACGCAAAACCCAAAACGTCAAATCCACCCCAACGAAGAAGTCCACAAGGGAATGCCTCCCTTAAGTGCTCCCTTTGTGCGGAGCGTGAAGTGCGTATCAGCTCGGCCATGACCCCTCTCAAGAGCGCCTCCCAAGGGAGGGCCGGCCAGGTCGCCGAGGATCAAGAGAGGTCACCTGAGATGCCCTCTAGTTTACTCAGAACCCCCGAGGGCACGCTGAGATCCAGAGTTATTTCTTCGTCCTTTCTCCGTCTTGTTGAGCTTTCCTTTTCTAGCCCTCGCTAATGGTGTGGGAGTGAAGCGCGAGTGTTGTTGGAGTTGGAGGGGTCGTGTGTTTGTCCATAGTGATGGTATGGAGAGGTTAAAAGCTTGCCCTTGAAGACAGATCGAAAGAGGGTGGTGGTGGAGAGAAAAACAGAGAGATGTCAGGATGACAAACTGGTCTCAGGGCTTGAGATGTATGAAAATGTAGAGAGAGAGAGAGAGAGAGAGAGAGAGAGAGAGAGAGAGAGAGAGAGAAAGAGGAGAGAGAAATATCTCACTTTATTAAGAAAAAAATAGACATCTCTGTATTTGATGAACTCTTGAGCTCAAATAGTCTGAAATATTATTAAAGAGAAGAGTATAATGCTACTTTGGTTGAGCTTGAAAGAAAGTGGAACAATAATTGTTCATTAGCTAGCCGTCTAGCTTTAATGTTCTCGCCCAGAAACTCTGCAGTTAAAATGGAAGGCTTGACAGTTTATCCAGCCTACTTATCATGGAAAATTTTGTGCCTTTTTGCTTCCTGCACTAGATCTTAAAGTCATATTTTATCCTGAAGCCATCTTAAGAACAAGCTAGCAAGATAATTAATGAATGCTAATTAATTCTCTAGAAACAGATTTTTTTGCTTCTGTATATAAAAAAATGATTTTGCGGAAACAGCTTAAAAAATTGCAATGTGGTTTGATGTGTTTCCACTCTGTGGGTTAAAAGGTTTAAAAAGGAAATTGTACATCATAATGACAGTTAAAGTGACACATTTATCATGACAGAAACTTCTCAGGAATGTGACGTGACATGACATGACGTGATTGTGCTGAGTGGGCGGAGCTTCCACCTTCTTACACTTGCTAAATTTCAGATAATGAAGTGGTTGCCATTGGACAAATACAGTGATAAACGTTTTTTGTTGAGTTTTGTTATTTTTATTGCTACAGTTTAAGAGAAGGAATGGTATAGATTTAGGAAAATAATCCAAAGATGAATCAATGTGACCAAAATTGCGGTTTCTACTTGTATTGTCTTGCCTTAGGAGAAAGAAAGGCATGGAGGGCTGAGAAGAAGGAAAGATAGTAAAAAAAAACAGTGAGGCTGGTAGAGCACTTAATCTCTTGGCGGTTCTCAGGAATCCTGGGACATAGCTGCAGCTCGCTCACCTGTGCTGGCCCCTAACACATGGCTCGTTAACTCATGAGCTGACGCGCAACAGGCGGGGCCCTCGAGAGAACCATGTGTGTGCACTTGGGACAGAGTCGAACAGAGACACACTTTCTTATATAAAACAGACAGTACTTCCAGTCTTCTTCTCTTTATCACCCTTTTACTTCCACCTCATTGCTCATGACATTAGTGGATGAAAATGCGCACTCCCCTCCCCTTCTTACTTGATGCTATTCCTGTTATGATCTTTATGAGATCCTAGGTCTAAAACGTCGTGTTTAACACATCACTTAGATCCTTATGTTGTTAATCATCAAACATCACCCTCTCAGCACTTCTCAGAAAATGATCAATAACTTTACCTTACTATGTATATGTATCAGTTTATAGAAGAGAATACAATACAAGCATCTTTATGATTAATAGATACCTTGCACTCCCGAGTGGCTGGGAGCCAAGGGACAAAACTGGCCGTGCTGTGTGTGTGTGTGTGTAGGGATGACGTAATTTCACTTACCTGTCAATCACAGCGACAGTATGTATGCAGAAGAGGGCGGATAGCGCTTTACTCCAAGTGTGTTACACCGCCCTGTGATATTTAAAGATGTGATTGGCTGGCTTTATGTGTAATGGAGGAAGCACATGTTCATCCTCCCGGGTTGATAGCTGTCGTATGATAGGGGAAAACTGGCTGATGGGTAGAAAATGGCCTAGACTAAAAATTAGGGAGAAAAAAATCCAAAAAACAGGAAAAAAAATAGATACATTAATGAAAGAATGTTCTTAAAATTTTGAAAAACCTGCATACAGTTACACAAAAAATATTGCTATTACTATTTTTTCTATTAAAATGAAAAAATGTATTAATTTATAGGGTACATTTAATCATTTTTGGTCAAAGTATTACAATATTTTTGTATATATTAACAAAAATATTTTTTGTTAATATAAGCATATTAAGCTTTTTTTTTTTTTTTTTTTTTTTTTCTTTACATTTAATCACTTTTTGTAAAACTGTTACTGATTTTTCTATATTAATTAAGAAATTGCTTAAAGTGGTGGTTCAACAAAACAAAAAATAAACATACAGAAACACCTACACTTTTCCCCTCATGGCAAAATCCAGATTATCTGAATATGCAAATAAGAAAAACCACAGATAATCCGGCATTTGCATGTTAGAACCTGATTGGCTGTTATATTTTATGATACAATAACACTCGCTTGTCATGTGTTCAACACTAACTTAGGTTTTCCAGTTGGACTTTTCACTCCCCTTGTGTGTGTTTTTTTAAGAATACAGCAAAAACACTGCAGTAAAGTATTTGTGAGAGAATTTAATCATATGGAACATTGTGAGATTTAAGTAAGTCATGTGTCACTCACTCCGACGATACTTGGACACATTCTTATCCATAGTTTTTGTATCTGACCTTCAGTCTAATGCTTGTGTTTGCAGGGAGTGGCTCTCAGGTAGTCGTGGCATTCTCAGCTTTTCTGAACGGCCACTACACTCCAGCTGACCTGACCGGAGACGTGGCTGTGTCCTACAGTTCACCCACAGGTACACACACACACACACACACACACATACTCTCAGACCATTCTGTACTTTGTGTACCTGTTATTATGCCTGTGCCATTTTTTGTCTACATAAGCAGTAGACTGTTCTAGGTTTATAGTAGGACTGGGTAGTAAGACGATATGATAGCAAAGTTATGATAAATTACAGATATCAGTACTCCTCCATTAACAACAACTCCATTCGGAAATGTATATTTGTACCTATTGTTTCTTTTTTAAATTTTCTTTGATAAATAATAAATTTTTTGTAAAATTTCCTAAAAGTCTTTTAAATGTGTCCACATACATTTGAGGCACTTTGTAGTAGAATTGTTTGTTTGTTGTAAAAAGGTCTTTGAGTTTTGCTAACGTAGCTAAATAAGAGATTAGCTTATACCACAGCACTGATGAATTCTTGATTCTGATTGGTCAGAATGTGTTGCTTACGTCCTATAACATCGTGGCTCGAACAGAACTTCCGTCTGCAAGGCAAATCACAGGTTTATATTAATGCACTTATTAGAGTAAGTTATCGTTTCTATAGTAACTGTTGCTCCACATAAACAGATTAAAAAATGTGCGTAATTGTTTCTATGAGGAGATTTTTTTGTAAGGAGTCTCCAGTGTCAGCACTTTGCAACAGTCAGAGATATAGCTGTTCTTTTAAGTGTTCTGACTTAAAGAGAGAGAGAAAAAAACAAGAGGTGAAGGATCAACTGTTTATAGCTGCTGTAAAGTGATTGATTGCAGGAGCTAACTTGTTCCGCAGACATCAGTGTAACTCAAAATGGATAAAAAGTATGTGTTGTTCTTTAATTCCGTTTTAGTAAATTGTCCTGGTATAAGAGGAACAAAAGTCTGTAGGACTTGCTGTGATAGGGGAATAATCAATAGTAATTCTTCTTCACATCAGGCTGGATCGCATCACCACATTGTTGCTTATACTCCTTGCTTTTAAATGTCAAAACTTGAATTTTTATATGGGACTTGTTTATAATGTCACACTTCCAAGACTTTTCGGAAAAAAAACATGTATGGGTTTTACAAGTCGGAAACTCTACGTTACTGACTACGTTCTAGCGTGACGTGAATGCCATTTTTGTTTTCCATCCTAGTGTTTCAGTCTGTTGAGACCTTCTACATTTTGTCTATTTTTAGAGTAATGTAAACATTTGATACAACATTTGATCAACTAGCTGCTCAAAATATTAACCTAAATATAACCTTTATGTTTTCTATATTTGACTAATAATCTTCAAGACTCCTATCCTAATGGCTTTGCCAGTTCTACTGACCAAACATATACAGCAACAATCAATGCTAAGTCCACATTCAGAGAGTGTGTGAAGAAGCTTCTGGATCCAGACAGCATTCATGCTCTGGAAGACATTATCCTTGTCCCTCAGCGAGCCTCTTTATTTCAGCGCAAATGTCACGCTGTTTTTTACGATTATTTTGCTCAGTTCGAAAGCTTCATGGAGAAAAAGTGAAAAAGACCTCCGTTTGTGCCGTTGTTTCCTTTGGACAGAGTATAGGTTGGCAGAGGCTCATGGAAAGCTTCCTAAACGAGCTTTAAATCTGGACTCTTTTTCATTTTACGATTATCCCTCTAAAAATAAGTGAGTGGAAAGGCTGTCTGTTTCACAGGCTGCTCAGTCTGACATATTAGATCACAAGTGGAACCCGGTTCTTTCTTTCTCACACACACACACACACACACACACACACACACACGCACACACACACACCCTGCCACATTGGCCATTTAACACTGACTTGTTACAGAGAGGGGAAACCCCACTCACAATGAACATGAAAAGTTTTACAGTGCACACACACACACACACACACACCAGATCAGACAAACGTCAGATCAGACATACGTTAGTCCCTTGCTCTGTCTGTATATATAGTTGATTAATCAAACTGAGAGCACCCTGAAAGGGTAAAATGTGCTGTGTGTCGCCATTTAATATTTTCTCTTATCTTTCAGTCTCGGTGAAAGAGGCGTGTCCTTTATTTATCAGTCCCAGTGAAGGAGGAGTGTCCTCTCTGTTATTCCCAGTGAAGGAAGCGTGTTGTTTCTTTATCAGTCCCAGTGAAGAAGGTGTGGCGTCTATGCGTCAGCCCCAGTGAAGGAGGCGTGTCCTCTGTGTCAGTCCCAATGAAAGAGGCGTGTCCTCTGTGTGTCAGTACCAGTGAAAGAGGCGTGTTCTCTGTGTGTCAGTAACAATGAAGGAGGCGTGTCCTCTGTGTCAGTCCCAATGAAAGAGGCGTGGCCTCTGTGTGTCAGTACCAGTGAAAGAGGCGTGTCCTCTGTGTGTCAGTACCAGAAGGAGTCGTGTCCTCTGTGTGTCAGTAGCAGTGAAGGAGACATGGCCTACACCCACACACCTAAAACCACATGCAGAAGTCCGTCCATTCCCAGACTGCTCTGGTTTAAGGTTTAAACCGCATACTTCACATTCACTCAGACTCACGCAGAGGTCCACAGGGCAGCTGCCTGTGTCACATTAGCACCTGCTGTCACCATGCCAGCATGACTCTTAACACCCTCCACATAACCCGGGCCAGAAAAAAGAGAAAAAACAAACATCAGTAAAGGGATTAGCATCTGTCAAGACCACTTAGAAAACCACTCAGCTTGGATTTATGCACTTTTAGAAGTCTTGTTTTGTGTAGATGCTGTGATGGACTGCACAAGCCGCAGTGGCCACGGCAAGCTCGGGTGCGATGCAGCTTTCTATGCTCTCTTACCTTTTAGGAATCAGCCATAGAAACCTGTGTAGTGAGTGAATGAATATTGCACAGCATCTCTCAGCACTAGGCTAAAGCCAGCGCTAACCTGCCGCTCTGGCAGCAGCAGCAGCAACAAGCACATGGAGCCAAGTGCCAGATGTTGGATTTCATCAGCTGTAACGACGCATGAGATACACAACAACTAGAATCAAACGGCATCATACGACTCATACAAACCTTACACAGAACCTAACACTCAGGCAGCAGGATGTTAAGGTAGCCGCAGTGTTAAAAAAAATCACAGAGAGGAAAAAAAAACACTTTTTGGTAATAAAGCTACACTGCAAATGTTTAATTAATGGCAATTTTCATTAACTGGTAAATGAAATTCTTTGGCTGTACTTTTACTGTATTTGTTGATCATTTTAAATAAAAACCAGACTTGCATATTAATGTTTTTTTTTAAACAAAACCATGCAATAGATTATAGTGTTTTGTTGAACGTTACATAAAGGAAAAAAAAAGACTCCATTGTGTTGTTAGGATTTTTTTAGGGGTCCATTTTTAGGGACCCCTACATGCATGAATCTGTATTTCTGCAAAACTGCTTATTTACGGGTTTATGGGTATAATTTCTTACCTTTCTTTTTCTAATTGTGAAATGAGAAAATATATAAAATATATATTAAATATACTTTTGATAAAATGCCAGTTAAGACCTTTATTAAAAATGTAGTAAACTGACAAGAATTGTGTTTGTCTAAAGGTTAAATTATTGTGATATACATCATATTTAGCTTTTTTGCTTGCAGTAATAATTTATAGAATCACAGTTAATAATTGCTTGCTTGGGGTAATATTTTATATTTTATCAATATCACTTTTCTACACAATAAATTACTGTAATTAAATTTTAAAAACATTTTTTACAGATTTTTTTTTTAACAATATGTCCTCTTTCACCGATAATGTACATCAGCCAAATTTATTTGATTTTGAACTTCACAGTGCTCATAATTGTCTATTCAGAACTGTCTACTGCAGACAGTGAACCCAAACAAATCCCCAAAAAGGAACTTTGTCTCCTTCAGTGATAAACCCTTGGGGTAAGAACATGTTTGTGTAATCTGAAACATGTCCTGTAAGATCTCTAGTGGACTATCTGGTCCTAGATCAGTGTAAGAGGACCTTCAGCTGTAAGCAATTTTAATCTGTGATTATTTCCAGGTTAAAAATTGACTTCTTAGGCAGCGTTGACAGATTTAAACCTAAACTCACCAGCACTGTAGGTAACGCTGTCGAGAGACGTCTTGTGTTTTCAGAAGCGTGGTTTGAATGACTGATGTGGCCGCTACTTAAAATGCCTAGCTCTATACGCAATGGCAGTTTTTCCTTTTAGCGAATAAATAAAGAGGCGAGGCCCTTCCAGGGAGGCACAAGGGCTCGCCGGGGGTAGTTAGAGTTTCCGTTACAGCGGGAAGGAGGTGTGTATTCATAGACAGCCATGCCACATTGGGCCCTGGAAGAGTTCTGAGACATTTCAGCTCCATTCCAGCTTCATCTCAGGTGTTATTTCAGAAGGTGTGACATGCCTGCGAATACTGAGTGCCGTGGCAGCTATTATGGCCCCGAGCAGAGGAAACCTAAGAACTTAAAGGCTTTTTAAAGAGGAGTGAAGTCCTGTCAGACAGAAAAGTGGGGCTTTTACAGTGAGCAGTAGTTCTCTCCCTCCACCTTTTGACTTTTGTGTGGACTCCTGAAGCGGGTCAAGTCTTAAACGGAAGGCTTACAGCTTCATCAAATTTGTACAAATGTCCACTTGTCCTATAAGAAGGGACAGAATCCCAGAATATTTCCATTATGGAAGTGTACGAGGCAAAGATTTGGCCTTCCCTTTATTATGAGCTGGCTGTGTCTCATTTAGTGAACTATCTATGAAGTATATAGAATTTTTTAGGGTTGTTATGTCTTAAACTAAACACTTGCATCGAAATGAAAAGTTTCCCTAAGATACTCCTTTCATTGAGCCACAGCAGAACTACCTCCACCAGAGCAACCACCAACTTTTTTTTGCTGTAAAAGATTTGCTGTTTATTTTGTGTCTGTGGTATAGTGTAGGGATGTAACCATACAGTATATGAATCATTATTATGAATACATTATTTGGAATGAAAAGTTGTAGTTTTTAAAGATCAGCTGATACTCTCAGGTTTCAGTATCGGTACCAGAAAAGAAAAATGCCAACTCTAGTTCTAGTACTTCACCTGTATATTAATAGTACACATCTCACATAATTTCCCATTGTTGGAACTTGCACTACTTTCACAATTGTCTCTCCACAAATCTAGTTAACAACATGTTTGGCTTATGTGTTCCTTTAAGATTTCCAACGTAGATCTCCAAACATTTAAGATCTCCAAGATCTCCAAACATTTAGAGCTCAATATTTTGATTACAGCCTTGTTTTTATTCATACACTTCCCAAAATATGACTTCGAACAGCACCAAAACACAAAGCCTATCCATATGTGTGTATATCTCTGCATGCACATACTATCTTCAATAATGTATAAGTTACATTGTTTTCTACCAGATTTACCTAGGGAACAACGCAGATTGTGTGTCAGTTTGTCTGTCTGTGTGGAGTGTGCTGGGAAAACTAGCTGTGCAGCATAACATAAAAGTTGTTTTTGCCTCTCTCTCTCTTTCTCTCTCTCTCTTTCTTTACGCTGCCCATGACAGAGCTGAACCCTGCAGGTGAGTGCCGCCACTGACAGGAAGGACTAGAGCAGTGTTTATGTTAGTTTGAAACACGATACCTGGAGTGCTCGCTCTCGCTCTCTCACTCATAGACACACACACACAAACATACACACTAAAATCCATCCATTCTTTCATTTGGTCTTTCACATGCTGTACATATACAGATGTGTACAGAAAACACACATGCTGAAAGTCATATACAGGCTTCATATTCACAGAAAGCCCATTCATTGTCACATAAACCACTATGTAAACATCTTTTTTTTATCAGTGGAAGCCTCAGCATCAATTTTTACAGATATTTTTTATATACAGAAGAAGGTTCCCTACTAATTCTGCTGGAGATTTGATATGGTTAAATTATCTTTTAAGCAAGCGTAAAGAAATGGCAAAAAAAAAAAAATCAATTTGACCCCCTCTTCTGGGGTCGACAAATCAGTAACCTGGGTGCCTGGGACAAGCAGACTTTGGTCCCGGCTCTAAGGTTTGTGTGTGTGTGTGTGTGTGTGTGTCTTTTGTTTTATTTTCTCATAGTGGCCTGTCGGGCAAGTTGAGAAAAATCTAGTGAAAGCTGTCATATAATTCTCCAGTTATAAGAAACAGTCATGTTAAGATTCACCGTATTGACTCAAATAATTTTTTACTTGTGTTTCAAGGACAATACAACACATCTCATAGTTAAAACAAAAGGAATGGTAATCTTACTTTTCATGTAATACTTGCCTTAAGCTGGTATTCCATATTTAAATTCAAAGTGGAACTAAATTATCGTCTGCATAACTTTAGCCTTCTGGTACAATTCACAATTTATGGATTACCACTGATTTTCTACTGATGCTGACCATGTAAACTGTCTTTTACCCATGAACCGTCAATTGATCAATTCAACTGACGTTAATTCATTCGATGCATTTGTATTGGGGCTCAGACTCCAGATTCCCTACAAGCTGGGATGTGAGAAGAGAAGAATTTCACTGTGCTGTATGTATGTATATGTGGCAGATAAAGGCTCTTTCTTCTTCTATTGGTATAGTCTGGTTCAAACAAGGATAGCTGAGGCTAATTCATGACCTTTTTTGTGACCTCTTGTCTATTAAATGAGATTTGTCTGCTTCCAGTAACACAGAACAGTGTTTAGATGACATTTAGAGGAAGGTGCAGTGTCAGCGCAGGCCTGTAAGTGGTGGTAGAGGTCCCATCAGACATGGCAACACTATAAAGGATAGGGCACCCATGGCCATCTGGGAACAGCAAAGATGGTGCAAATCAGATATCTAACAGCCCCATCAGTTTCTAGCAGCTACACTCTGTGAAACACTGGCAAACTCCAGACTCCAGGAAATTGTTTCATTTGTACAAGGACACTTATAAGGATTTAAAAAGAGACAGCAAGCTTTCTGAAATCAGCCAAAACCAGAACTCAGATCACTCCTGGTTTGGATAAGGCATAGGTTCCAGTTCGATTCCCATGGAAGTATAGACGAGAAGGTTAGGTAAAGTAAAAGTCATTTTTTCCAGCTGTCTTCAACTCCTTGCCTTACCACCACCCCTGAAAGACCAGTGCTGGTTTCACACTTCTCCGTTGTTTTTTAAGTCAGTCCAAAGTGGGTGTACCCACACATCATCAGGAGGCTTTGTTCTTGCCCCATTATCTTGGGGAAAGTGACATGAGCTGAGCTGTGTTGAGGCTCTGCAGCTCTGGTTACCTGGCAAGACGTTACAGGATGGGATTATTGTAGCAGTGGGGAGCGGGAGCTGCTGGTATCTACGGAATACCATGTACTAGCCAGGAGTTTTTGAGAACCAGAGTCTCTCTAAGATGAGAATCAGCAGTATTTGTGGCAGCATTTGGCTCTTAATCTGCTCTGAAGGTCTTGCAGAATTGATCAAGTCTCTTGATAATATTAAGTGGAGACTTAAGTTGCTTGTTTACTCAGAGTCAAGCAAGGAAGTTGAGCCTCTTTTATACTAGAGGGAAAGTTTCATATGAGCAAAAATTTAGGGATGGACATGTTGATCTCCATACTTTTCAGTTCTTCTACCCACTTGATCTGCCAGATTAAGACCTCAGATCTCTGTGGCTTATTCTTGCCTTTCATTTGCTTGGCCTGTTTGTAAAAAGTTGTATGTCTATGCTGCCAGGAGTTCCGCGAGTAGCCCAGTGCAAGTTCGTGCTGCCTCTCTGCCTGGTTTGCTGCCCCACCACTGCCTCCAAGAATGCCAAGTACAAGATCACTGTGGACACCAACAAACCTCCCATCAACCTCAGTGAAGCCTTCCCAGGTACACCATCACAACAGTCACAACCTGACTTACCTACATTATTTACAACCTGCTATGTATCCCAAGGTCATCTACATAGGAGACCAGTGTGTCAGCATGTGCTATCATGTGTTATGAACAAATACTGTTCTTAACAAAGTCCTCTGTGTCAGCTAATAAAGTTTTTAAATAATCTGTAAGATGGCAGCAGGGATTCCCCTAATCCCCTTCTCCAAATGTCAAGGGGAAGTCGATGAGAGTGTGTTAGAAGTATGTTGGAATGCTGGACAGGACTTTGACGCTGGCTTGTTTTAGTTTAGTACAGCAGCCTTAAACGAGTGATGTCCATCATCACTTTTTGAGGAACTGCACTGTGGAAGGAAACAGCTTTGGTATTGACTTCCACACGGTCACAGCCAAGTGAAATCTAAACATCATCTGGGCTACATCCCCCACGGAAACTCCACGCTGACACACAGAGAGTTTAATACCACCATTTGGTGGAGTGTTTAGTCACCAAGTACACAAGCCAATGTACAGTATTTATTGAACATCTACAAATTGTTTAGAAATGTTTTATATTGGTGGGATTTAATCATGGATATGTTGGTATGTCTTTAATAAATAGGGCCCAAACTTCAGACCAAGAGCTTTTTATTTTATTATTTGTGAATGTATTATGTAACATTGAGACAAAAGTTTCTTTTTTGAGAAATCCTCATATTAAATATATTGAGTGGGAATTTTATTAAATACACATCTTTAGTGCTGAATAAAATGGTGACTTGGTACACATAGAGAAGTTTTTTCCATAAGTGATGAAATAAAAAAACAGCTGTATGTGCAAAAGAGATTACTTGTTCAATGTGTCCTTCAGTTATAGCATAATAAGGCCCTATTTTAAAGGTGCTATATAGTGAAAATTGGCTTTTTCCTGTATTTTGCTGGTTTTTGGTTTGCACCAACACTGAGAAAATGTGAAATCTGTAACTAGTGTGGTTTCTTCAGTTCAGTAAAGAAACTCTCCCAGGCGTAATCACTATGCCTTTCATAGCCTGTAACTAGCGCTTATCCAACATGAAAGTAGTGGTCTGTCATGTGAGTTTACCAGACATTTTCAGACATAATCACTGAACACACGTTTCAAGATTTAATTATTATTGCTATGTTTCTAAGCTTATCCGATGCCAGGAAATAAGTTACAGTATAAAAAAAATATTAATGTTAACATTGACTATATAGCAAGTAGATTTAGAGCTAATATTAGTTTTTCCTTTAAGTGCACACCATGTCAGGCTTTATTCCTTGTTTAATGAATGTCAGGGATTGCTTATGAATATTCTTGACTAGTGGGAGGTCTCAGTGAAAACAGGTTTTTGTGTTAAAGAGAAACTTGATGGCAGTTTATTAAAAATACACAGACCTAATGTATTTCATACAAAATATAATAATTCAAATATGCCTGGAAAAATACATTATATAGCACTTTTAAAGAGGATAGTGGTGCTTCAGTGGTTAAGACATCGGAATACTGATCGGAAGATTCAAACGTGAGTTCAGATTTGAGCACCATCAAGCTGGGACCTTGAGCCTTGTTCTGAACTGTCTTAACTGTTCAGTTGTGTCCTGTCTAAACTAAATGTAAAGAGTTGAATTATATTTTCAGTACAGTCTCACTAGCTATAGTTTCTACATCAGCACATCTCTCCTGTGACAGGAGCATTGCTGTAGTCCTTCCCTCATTATCAGCTGTGTATGATGGGTTATCTGGTTGTGGTGAGCGGGTGATGGAGGGGACAACGCTGGCGCGGCAGACAGGGGGCCGCGCGGACTCTGAGATAAAAGCAGGGGCCGAAAGCAGGAGGGCAGATAAGGGGCACCGCCATTGTGCTCACTTCACCTTGACTGGCGTCCTGTAGGGAGATAAGAGTGTCTATCTCTGTCTGACATCCCTTCTGCCACACAGTAGGACAGTCAGAGAACAGTGTGTGTATGAAAGAGAGAGGTGTAGCAACAAACAGAAAAGATCTTAGCAAAGAAAACCAGTTGCTTTTTATGCTTTTTTTTTTTAATGCTTTTCATTCATTGCTCACTTTTTTCTACTTATATTAATGAAGAATTTTCAGGGAAGGCCGAGGATAAGGAGGGTAACGCCCTAGCCTTCCAGTTTATCGCTGGCTCTCGGGTCACCGTCCTGGCCTCCAAAACATCCCGTGAGTGACGCACACGCGCACGCACACACACACACACACATCCACACACATCCATCAGGGGAAAGAGTCCTGTGATCTGGTTTACGTTGGCAGGGGTTAATTACAGGTGTTGTGGAGAGCCGGGCAAAGAATGATAGCACTGCTTTGTGTGTGTGTGTGTGTGTGTGTGTGTGTGTGTATGCGGCCCTCCTGCAGAGCGTTACAGGATCCAGAGCGAAAGCTTTGAGGATATCTGGCTGGTTGCCAAGGAGTTGGTGCAACGTTTCGAGCGGCATTTTGCCAAGCTCGGAGTCAAAGATTTCCGCAACAGCTTTTCCGGCCCGATCCCACTAACTGAATACTTTGAGACTGTGGACCACCACTTTGAGGTGAGATGTTATGTTCATACACAATATTAAGCCCCGAATGACAATATTGGCTATAATATATTTTATATGAGGAGATATGAAACCCGAAGTTTTAATTAAAGACAAATAAACTGCAATGTGCAGTAAAAAAACAAGACTTACTGATAACCTATTAACAAATCTTCAAAACAAGTCAGTGTCATGAACTCTCACAATGCTGGACTGAACAAACAAGAGGAAGTTTAAAGTGCATTGCCTATGTGCGCCCAAGTGACACAATTGTCTAAAAATTTCCACTAATCATGTGGTGCGTCCGCTATGCAAGTTTCTTGTATAAGTTGTTACCATAGAAATGATAACATATAGGAACCAGCACAGTAATATAAACCTACTTGCCAGAGCTACTGTCCAAGCCGCGGTGTTATAGAAAATTAATCAACACTTGCTAACCAATCTGAATTGGGAATTTAACAGTGCTTTGGTATAGAGTTGAAATAATATAAATCAAGAACTAAGGTAATGGTATTTATGTTTACATACAACCTAATAATCTAGTCAATAGCATGGATGGAATAAAA
Source organism: Pangasianodon hypophthalmus (assembly GCF_027358585.1). Taxonomy (NCBI): domain Eukaryota; kingdom Metazoa; phylum Chordata; class Actinopteri; order Siluriformes; family Pangasiidae; genus Pangasianodon; species Pangasianodon hypophthalmus. Next base: position 3,807,891 of record NC_069730.1, on the reverse strand, counting down.
AACATTTATGTATGTACACACATAAATTGGATTGGAATTCTGCAGTTTCTATCTGAACAAGTTTAATGACCTTTTCAGGGACAGAAAATTGACAGACCAGTGTGACGGGTACAAGAAACCGGTCCCAAAGAAACAAAGTTAATGTTACACATTTATAATGTGAGGGTGGACAGGCACATAACTAATATTTTGGGACATAAATTTCGTTGACAATAATAAAGATGACATTAAATGTTGCTTGTGCATACATGTAGCTCAGTTTACACACACTTCTACCTAAACAGAGATTTTTAAACAGCTCGCTGAGTTTAGGGTACATGTAAACACTTCAGTCCGAATGAATTTGCTCAGACTGATGATAAACACTGCTAGCAGCGGGCTTTCTTAATAGTCTGAAAAATTATTCCCACACACACACACACACACAGAAACATATGCACTATTGTTGTTCTTGTGCACACTGCAGCTCCGAGTGAACGCACAGAAGTATCAGGACCTGCTTTCAGAGCGAGCCGTCCAGTTCAGAGCCATCCAACGGCGACTGCTCACACGCTTTAAAGACAAGACTCCAGCACCGTTACAGAACCTTGACACACTCATGGAGGGCACTTACCGTCAGGTCAGCACACACACACACACACACACACATTGTCTTACTCCTTTAACATTGTGAGAACCTTTCATTGACATAAATATTAATGCAGCTAACTAGTTGTATGCCCACACCTAAATGAAACCATAACCTCAGTAACCAAAAGGAAAACTTTTGTCTCTATTATTTTTTTTATTTATTTTTTTTTTAAGAAGCAGCTTTTGTATTAAAAAAGAAAGAAAGAAAAAAAGACAGTTTTCCTTGTGGGGCCCTGCTGAATGTCCCCAAAATGTCAAATCTGTCGGATATGCCTATCCTTGTGGCGACATTTGACTAGTCCCCACCAGGATATGGAAAAAAACATGTACACACACACACACACACACACACGCACATTCATGGAAGTATAATATTACTGAGACAGATCACACATTGGCTTTGTGGGGACGTTAGAACAACATGGACACATATACATGTATTTAGAGACCTGATTTATATACAAAATGATCTCTCTCTCACACACACACACACACACACACACACACACACATTCATGGAAATATAACATTTTTGGGACACAGATCACACATTGATTTTGTGGGGACATTAATACAACATGGATACTTGTCTTTAGAGACCTGATTTATATACAAAATGATCATTTACACACGCACACACACACGTACACACACACATGCGCACACACAGTCTTGCACTGAATGAGCACAGATTTATGACGTCTCTCTAATGGGTCTCTTGATGTTACATTACCCTCACAGCTAATAGCTCAACCTTTCACTCATGACTAACATTCAGTAGGCACATATGGTAGCTCTACTTTCTATAAGCGTGGTGTATTTGTACTTGTTTTTGTTTTTTTTTTTCCTGTGTGCCGTCCTAAAACTGATTAGCACTTTGTGAGACCGTGTGTGTTTGCATGATTACAAAGTGATGGTCCTCTGAAAGAACTGTTTACAGCAGTGACACAGGGCTACTCCCTCTCAATGAGCAGCTGTTTGCATTAGGAAGATTGTGATTAATTGTGCAGTTGTGTGTTTTTAAAAGCACATAGCTGTAGATTTCAGCAAAAGGCTACAGGAACGGTACACTAATGGTAACATAGGAAAACTAGAGGAAAATTAGCTTTATCAGAACATCAGTGATCATTCGAACAAAAGCTTCTAGTCAAACATACTACGAAGGTTCAGCATTGAACGCTTTATAGTGACTTCTTTGTAAGGATGTAATTACAGACCTGAAGGATTTTCCAGACTGAAAGCGTGCGACGTTTAAACACTGTCATGTCTTCACCACTTTTTTTTTAACCAAATAGATTTCATATAAACAGCCCACTCTTGGGCTAGTCACAGTTTTGGAAATAAAAAATGTTTTGACAGCTCTGAGTGTCTGTATTTAAGAGGTGTTACACAATGTTGACATTTCTCATTATAGTTAAAAAAAAAAATTACCCTTGGAAATTTGATTAGCAGTCAATGCTAAGTGTAATTAAAGTTTAACTTTGGTCAAACTGAGGGTTTTTTGGGGCGTTTATCAACACTTCTGAGGGAAATGTTGGCATTCCTGATAATTTGATAATTGACTTTTTGGTTTAACATAAGTTATAAGTATATCTGTATATGAGTGACTTAATGTGCTATATAGCTAAATTGTTAAATTATAAGACAAAGCATCTCAAAGGCTACAGAGCAGAACAATTTCTTTGGTAAACGATTACCTGAAATGAATTGGATTGAAATGGATAGCTTACTTTGAAAGTGTTTTAAAGCAAAGCCTCGCCTGATACAGTAGATAGACATATTTTGTGTGTGTGTGTGTGTGCACCTCTTGCTCCATCATCTCTCTTCCTGTCTCTTTTCCCAGCGCTTGTCTTGTGGATGGCGTGCGGGAAATGGCGACACCCTATACACATTATAATGTAATGTATACACACACCGTCACAACGGAGCTGTATTGACGGGTCGAGAGAGTGATGTGCACTCTAAATGAATAATTCAACTCTTTTCATTTACAAACACACACACACAGTGTTCAGGCTGCAATAAGGTGGGAAAATATCTCTGATGTTTTTTTTTTGTTGTTTGGATTATTTTTAAGTTTTGCCCTCATCACATTTCCTCCATCTCTTATTTTTACTCTTACCTGAACACATTTTCATGACATGTCATCCTTTCTATCCATTTGTAGTTCTATATAATATTGTAGAATGTCCATGAATCAAGTTAGTTCCTGTTATCACCTACATTATAGCAGCTATAAACAGTTGTTCCGTCACAAGCCTCCCTTTTTACTGTTAAAAAAAATAAATCTTGTGTTTTTACCAAGTTACAGCCTTACCTCTGACTGTTATGAAATGTTAGCACTGGAGAAAATTGCAAACTAAATGTCTTCTCACAGAAAAATTCACCATATCAACAATTACACAGTTGTTAAAATCATTTCTCATGTTTAAGTGGCGCATCCACCACAGGTCCCTGTGTAATTTGTTACTATAGGAAAAAATTAGCTCCTTCTTTTGTCATTTTTGTGTCTAAAGTGAGAGGGCAGTGTGTTCCCCCTTTGGGATTGTTTGGGGAAGCCTGGTTCAATGATAAATCATTGCTGGATAAAATAGGGCATAAAGCAGGGACATCAACCCCTCTGGACCTCTTCCATCCTACAAAAGTTAGTTAAAAGACATCTGGCTTCTATTTTCAGATGCTACTGAAGGCTTGATTAGCTGAACCAAGTGGGTTAGATTAGGGCTGGAACTGAACTGTGCATGAAGATAGGAGCAGAGCGCGAAGATGTGTGGCTCATTGAGTCTTTCAAAGAATTTACTCGATTGAGCAATAACTGCTCTATAGAAAATCCACACAGTAAGAGTGTTTTAACATCTTAACAATATTGATAATGCATGTTAAAGATGTTTCAGTCCAATAATCTGTGTGTTTCATGCCAAATCTGGAAATGAGGTGCTTTTCCCACTTTACCTTTAACTTTAACTCATGAGGCCCTTCTGCAGAGTGCAAAGGGGTCAGCTGGAGAGGAGATAAAGGCTTAGGGAGAGAAGATAAAGGCTTAAATTCACTTTGCAGGCAGCAGAGGCCTCTACAGAATGCTCAGTTCCATAACTGCAGAACACACGTGTACAAATAGCCTCTGTCATGAACTGTCTTCTCTTTTGGCTTTGAACCAACCCTGAAGTTCATGTCACTCATGCATTTTTGATGAGACTCTATCACCATACATTAGCAAGCTGTGGCTTGCGCCGTGCAGCCACGATGATGTTCCACATGTTTGTGGACGGTTAAGATTTCACCTTCTCATTGCTCTCTCTCTCTACCCTTATATTTTATTCATGAAATGATGTGGGTGATGGTCCTGTGCCATCCTGATCAGGTCTGCTTTTTATAAAGTCGTTTTGGCTGCTCTGATTCAGATTCATAGGCACACACTTGCAAACACAAGGGTCAGTATCCAGGCTAATGACCCAGTAAGAGTTGCCTTAGCTTTGCTTTCAACCACTAGCAAAAGGGCTTGGCACTCATTTTAAGATGGGGTCAGAGGATGGAGAGCAAATAAGAAAAGTCTCAGAAGCAACTAGGAGAATTTCAGGGAGGGGGGAATCCCCAGCAGTCTCCATTCCCACAAATATTTTGCCTCATACTGGAGTCTTAGAAAGACCTTGCCATGCTACCACACAAGCCTGTTAGGTTCCGTTTGCCTCCCTGTAATTAGCAGCTGAAAGGTGTAAGAGGCTGCACTGTGAGTGACAGGCCTCGGCAAAGGCTCATAATAGAGGCCTCTCTCCTGACAAGCTTGATTTATTTGGGCCCAAATGGGGCACTAAACAGGCCTAAACGGTTGCTAAAAGCACCCAAACAAGGGCCAACACTGATCCCCCTGTCTCCCTGAGACCTGCCATTAATGTTTGAAAGTCAGAGATTTGTGTGTGCTTGTGTGACGCCCAGTTTGAGAAAGGGGTCTCTCAGATAGTAGCTCTGTTTGTGTAGCACATGAAAGGCCTGAGGGAACCTGTCCTGCACTCCCCTCCAACCACTCAAAGCTCATCAAAAAGGATACATGTGATACTCCTCAAAAGTTTCTAGGCAGCTATGGTTGACATGTACATCTAAGGGACTGTGATGGAGATAAATGACAGTCAGCGCCAAGCAGGAGCAAAACAGCTGTCCTGACCACATTCTGGATACTTTGTTGTGTCACTTGTCATACTAGAAGAAAAGAGAGTAAAGAAGTACCACCCCTGAGCCAATCACATGACGCCAAGAGTCTTTTTATATGAATCTGTCTGTGTTTACAATACTAGACCATCTCTTATCTGTGCCACTTTTTAGATCCTGGAAGCACACAGGCACAGCGATATCCTTGTGAGAACTGTCCAGGTGTTTGCCCAAAGGGAGGCAGATTCAGTGGGGGGTTGAGGCCCAGGCATGCTGGCAGATCTTCTGTAGGAATCTCTTGGAAAAGTTTACACTGCCCAACCAAAAAGTATACAGCTGGCATCACAAAACACTGCCGTGCATGTACGTGAGAAGCAGCAGCAAAAGCCGCATTTGGTTTCCCATCTATTCTTGCTGGGTTTTTTCTCCACCTATTAATGCCTGCATGATATGAGTAATGTAATATCTTGTCTCAGTAAGATGGATTTGGGAGCTACAATGGCTGACTCTCCACTGGGAGCACCCTGCTAAACCAGCTCATTTGTGGCCATGTTGCCATAGAATCGGGATCGTATTAAGAAATGGAGCATATCTTCTGCCTGCTGCTCTTTTGTATGGGACTCTGAGCCTCTAGCACCATGCTAATAGGATTACCTATATTGTAATTAAAATGGCCCACACTCAACTCAAAAGTCTCTCACAGAAATGGTTTGTTTTATTCAGCCATCAGCAATTGCTTCTTACCATTCACATTTAATTTGTACACTTCAATGATGTGCAATTGTTTTACTTTGTTTTCTTTTTCTTTAGTTCTTTTTTTTATTATTTTGGTACGTATTCAGTCAGACCACCTAGAATTTCTAACTTAGATGGTATCTGTTTGTTCTTGAAGCTCCTCATGGTCCTATTGTGGGTCTTCTTGGATAGTTGGAGCAGCAGTTGAGCCGAGTGACTTTTCATGCTTCACTGCCACAAACACACACCCAAACATTATGCATTTTGTAGTTTCGCTGCTCAGTAATAGTTCTTGCCTGGAGACTTGCCTGGTAGCTGAGATTCCTACTTTATGTATTCGTGGGTGGGTGACTGAACAATAAACTGCTGGTGGGCTAATCTGATGTGTCGCCCGTTTGTGGAGTCATCACCCCGAAATAACTTGATAAACAATCCAAATAAAGTCTCTCTGTCATACTACCCACCCCACCAGCCGCCATCTCCTGAAGATACAGCGGCAAAATGTGACTTAAAAGCTTGCGCTATCTTTTCCAAAGAGAGATAGGCTTTGTTTTAAGATAGACATTGTTTCAAGACATAACTCCACATGTTCTCACAATCACCTGGAATTCTAGGATATGATGGAACAATGGCTAATTGGGTCTGTGCACTTGTTCAATAGCAGATGCTTGCTGCAGATATTCTCTCGAGGACTTCTCAGTCAAAACTGGCAAATTTTACATTTTGAAAAATAGTTTATTTGCAGATATAATAAATGCAGCAAATGGTGAATTGTAGCATTTAAAAAAAAAGGCAAGGAATTCTGCGATGGACTGGTGGCCCATCCTGAGTGTATCCCCACATCATGCCTGTGTTCCCGGGATAGGCTGTGGATCCACCACAACCGCGAGCAGTACAGAGTGGTTACTGAAGATGAATGAATGAATGAATTAATTAATGTGGTATTCAACAAAAATGGAATTCGATGGATTGGCATTCCATCCAGGTTGTATTCTCACCTCAAGCTAATGTGATCCTGGGATAGATAGATAAAGTGATTACAGAAGATGAATAATTGTGGAGTTGCATGAGCTGATGGAATTCTGCGATGGACAGACATCCCATCTGGGGTGTATTTCTGCCTTGTGTCCAACATTCTCAGGATAGACTTGGCTCCACCATGATCCTGACAAGGATAACGCCATTACTGAAGATGGATGAATTAATGAATAAATGACTGAATATATAGAATATAGTTTTATCCAGGGTGTATTCGCACTTCAAACCCAGTGTTCCCAAGATCCAACTTGACCCTGACCTGGATAAAGCTCTTAGATGAATGAATGAATTAATGCAAAAATAAGGAATTGCATGAGCAGGAGTGGAACAATAGTAGAATCGTCATCCTAGTCAACATTCATCCTGATTGAAAGTATAACACACTCTCGTGGATGTGTATAATTTTGTTTTTGGAGAAGAGAGTTGAAAGCACACAGAGCACTTGCTGAGAGCTGTGGTTTCACAGGGAAGTTCTTGTCATTAGATTTAAGACTGCATGCTTTGGCTGTACGCATTTGTGTCGAGGTGCTTCTGGAGTGGAAAACATAGAGATTTACGCGTCTTTATGGCTGACCTGCATGAATAAGTGTGTATGTTCCAGCTCAGCATGCGTACCTTTTGCAGGTTAGGAAAGCAGGGAATGACCAGTTTTCCAGGGAGTGACCAAGTTTCCAATCGTCTTATAAAGACATGAATATTGGTGTTCTTATGGACAGTTTATTAATGGTGGTATAAAAAGTGTCAGGTGAAAATACATGGGGAAAAAGTCAGGGGTTTTTGTTGGTGACCAGCAAAGGTCTCTGCTTGCTTTTTCGAGTGTAATGTAACAGCTGAGTTAATGCTGCACTTCTGACAGATGACTTTCCCAAGCCCGTTTCTCTAAAATCAACACGTCCTTCGTGTCCACCTTTTGCGTTTCCGCTGCCTAGATTAGTGCAACAATGGCAGATTTATGCGATTACATGCATTTACTCTGTAATCAGAGGCCCCGCATGGCAAAGGCCAGGCTTTGCCGGATATTTATCTTGTTTCTGTAAATTCTGAAGCTGCCTGTGTGTGTGTGTGTGTGTGTTTTCGTCCGTGTGTGTGTTTTCTTTCGTCTTCCTCGAGCGAAGCTGTTCAAAGGAGGCCATTGAGAGAAAAGCAAACAGGTAGGATGGAGCCAAACAGGAGCATGCGCCGTGAAAATCAGCGGCCTACAATCAGCCCACTGTCACCGTGCCCCCCCCAATTACCATTAGCATTTACATCAGAGGGAGGATAGAGAGAGAAAGAGAGACAGAGAGACGAGTGTAGAGAAGATATTCAACATGCAGCACAATCACGCATGCACGCGCCAGCTTGTCGGCATCGCCTCAAAAGATTCCAGATGCGACCTTAGCTGCTGTTAAAGGTTAAACACACATAAACATACTTCTTTAGTTTGTAGCAGGTTCTTCATTTCCTTTAGCAAAGATTCTCTTTCTCTTTGGCACTGTTTCCTCAGTATATTTTCCTGGATTTGTGTCCAGTTTGTATCAAATCTTTCTGTACTTGCCATCAGCAGTCTGCTTTCTCCAGCAGTGTAGCCCATTCTCCCCAAACTGCCCACTCTGGAGAGCACTTTTTAAAGGCGCTCAGTGCTTTTAACATTAATTCGAGCCATTTAACCGCAGTCAAATGACTCTCTGTCTTTTCAGGCTTATTTTATATTAGTCATGTGGCAGGTTTTTCCCCAAGCTTTCCACTTTCCCAGCCTGAGTCCCGAGCCCGTCTGCCTATCACACGTCCATTAGTGCTTTATGTCGCACATATATCCACATATATTCACCCCAATAAGAGGTAAAATACATGGCAGATCTGTTACGCGCCCCTGAAGAGCGGGCAGTTTAAGGGGCTCTCAGAGGGCAATGGAATGTCACGAGGGTCTGCTTTCAGGGAAGGGGGATGGCATAAGGCAGAAAATGGAGAGAGAAAAAAAAGAAATGGAGAGTGAATTAGGTGAATTAGCTTTTGCCTGAACTAAGGAGCTCTGGTGAGAAAAGGTCGTATTTGGCCCCTTAGACAGGGCGGTGCACTAGTGTCTTCTTTCAGATTGTGTGATTGTGTGTCCTTTGTATATAGAGATGCCAAAGTTGCACACCTGGCAAGGTTTCCTTCTGTTTTTCAGACTCGCTGGCACATGCACACACTCACACACACACACACACACACACACACACATGCACACGCTTCGACTTGTGATTCATTCAAAGATTGGACCAGGGAAAACATACTAACTATTTGCTTCTCTAATGTTGTGTTGTCTTAAGGACACAGCCAGACAAGAGTGTGTTATCTCCTGTAGATACACACAGTGGCGTCTCAGCTGGGGTTTTGTCTTGTGTTCTTGTTTGTGCGTTTTGGGTTTATGCTTTGGTGTATGTGTGTGTGTGTGCGTGTGTGGAATCTTTCATATACAGTATTCAGCTGTAATGTTATAAAAGTAGTGATGTTAATTGTTTATCTTGTAATAAACTTATTTGATTATTAGTATATTACCTAGATTCCTGAGGGCTCTGTTGTAGGTCCAAATGATGTACGGTCACTGAGCGCTTTATTAGACATGCTCGTATACCTGCTCATTCATGCAATTATTCATTCAGCCAATCATGTGGCAGCAGGGCAGTGCATGAAATCATCCAGACACACCTCAGTTAACGTTCACATCAAACATTAGGATGGGGGAAAAATGGGATCTCAGTGACTTTGACCGTGGTGCCGGTTTGAGTATTTCAGAAACTCTTTAAAACTGTGTTGAGCAGAAAAGCATCTCAGAAAACACAGCACACCAAACCCTGAGAACATGTCGGCTTCTACTCCTGTCAGCCAAGAACAGGAATCTGAGGCCACTTTGGGCACAGACTCACCCAAAATGGACAGGTGAGATAGACAAAGACCATCTTCAGCTGTTCAGTCCAGTGTCCTTGGGTACCCTGAAAGGCACTTATAAATAAAAAGCTCTTATTTTTCTTTTTATACCATTTTCAAGTACCATGATAAGATATTTTTTGTCACATCTCCTCCTATCTCTAGCATAGAACGTAGCTTGGCTAACAGTCATTTTTAAGCTATTATAGTAATCGTACAATCGAGGATCACTGTTTTTAGTGTGTGCAGTGTGAGCAGGGTCACTGTGTGGAGGTGGCCTGGCTGCAGCATGGGAGGTGAGTTTGGGCTTGTGATTACAGAGCGGGAGCAAGCGTCTGCTAAAATGAGTAGAGAAAGCTGCTCTAATGAAAGGCCTCCTCTCTGCCTCTCAACGTCTAAATCTGGAAGCTTGGATGAAGTACAAATGAACGTACACAAACCTCCAGCGGCCTATCTCTGCAGGTCTGGTGGCGCACGCGTTAATGTCTAGTGCAGTTCCAGCGATACGTGCAGGCAAGATTCCATCAGAATGCATCATGGGAACAGCTGCTTGGGTTTTATTACATGATCGTGGTTTACTGGGCATTCAAGATAGATTATAGTAATGTCTGAATGTTTTTTATTTAAATCTTTATTGCATACCTGCCATTAATTTAATGACCCTTACCTGGCAAAGTTTGTTAGTTGTTGTTTCTGGAGATGTAGTGATTAGACAGAAAGTACTCAGCCTCAGGCTCTAATCTGACCCACACCTGACCACCACACCACCTCCTCAGTTCATTCTTTTAATCCCGCCTGCATTTTGAAATACTCTTCTGGTCCATTCTGGAGTATCACAATATAGGTTTAAGAAACCTAGGCTCAAGAAATCAAGCTTTCCTTTAGTTATCAACGATTTAAATCACACATTTAAATTATTTTCATGTCTGCTCTCTCTTGGAAGTGGCTGATCCCAAAAGTGTTGTATTCATCTTATACAACTTCAATTTTCCAAGAATTTTTTTCTTTATTAAAAAATGACACATACTTTTTTAAAATCATTTTATGGTTACATTTTATGTAACCAAAAATGTTTAATAAACAGCTAGCTGTGTGTTTTGAGGAACAATGTCCAATGTCCACTTTTTTAAAAACTTTTTTCAAATTTAATAGAAATGAAGCTTGCTAAACTCCTTGCCATCTACACTAAAAAACAGACTAGATTTGTTTCCCCCATTTTTTTAATATAATCCAAGCCAAGGCCAGTTAAAAGTGAGGTTCAGAAGACCAAAACATGGATAGGAATTAAAGTCTGGGAGGATAGACACACAGAAAGCCTGTGTTACGTAATCAGACCAAGGAATTTACAGGAGCAAATTGGCATCAGTGCATTGGAGATTAAAATATTGTTTAGAAACATTTCATTCTTCCTTTTAGTTTAAAACCTTATCATTTTTGAGCCACTTTTATTTAATTTAATCTTGTTGACAGTTATTTGTTGCTCCTATTTTTTAATGTTCGGGGAAAAAAAAGGACCAGATTTGCTGAATGAACATCCATGTTCACGTTGAGCTTCTGCTGCTACGGGATCAGAGTGTCAGCCTCACAGAGGAGCAGGAGGATTAGCAAGAATCAGGGGAGAAAAAACAAAGAGCTCTGGCCTTATCAGGCCGTGTGGTTTGGAGCCTTCCACGGCGGCCGATAAGCCAAGCTCAGGTTGCCCGTGTGGGTTGCCAGATGCTATCGCGCGCTGAGTCTTTCTCGAGCCTCCTTGACTCTGCGCTCCAGAGGCTCGGTTTATAAACAAGCATTGTCCGGGCCAAGCGACCGAGAGCTATCGAGCCGCGTGCTATCTCCGCACCATGACCAAACACAAAAGCAGTTACTGTCTAGGATTATTTGTTGGTATGATGCTGATCTCTCTGTCTCTCTCTCCCTAGGGAGCTGTTTCCCTTTTCCCACACACTTATATTTTCAGAAATGTATGTGAGCACACACTCTTACTCTAACTGCTATTTCCTGCTTGTATAAGCAAACGTGATATTTTAAAGGCATGTGCTATTTCTCATCTGTTAATTTTTTTAAACATGTCCTGTTTGAAAACAACTATTGTCTGTGTACTTGGATCCAAACACAGGCTACATCTTTGAAAAGTTGAGTCTCGGCTCCATCACGCAAATTATATTCTCTTGTTGGCGTTTGAGCTTGACAGTGTATAATTCATATCCTGTATCTGTGATTCATCATGTCTGTCTCTACATCTGTTTTTATAGCGGCCTATTTAGCTATCTAGCCGTCTGTCTAGTGATCGATCTAGACGGCATCTGTCTGTCCTGTTGTCTCCGTCGCTGTCTCTCCGAATCTGTTCTCTGAATCATTTCCTGATGTGTACTCTCAGTAAAGTCAGTCACAGTGAGTGGCATGGATCTCCCCAAAACCAGTGCATATAAAGGTTTGCGTCACACAGTGTCAAGTGGGATTGGATGGTGGTATTCGAGTAGTCTATGCATTCCTATATGTTATTTTATATTACTTTATTCCTTTTGTATTTATAAGCTGTACATGCCACCACACACAAACACAGACACCTAGCATACCGTCTCAAAGGTACTCTATTGTCCTGGTGCGCATTGTTAATTGTTAAAGCACTACAAAAGCCGAGCTTGTTTTATGTCTGCATCCATTCCAGTATCTCATAAAACCTAGTTACGATTCAATAATTCATGTTCCGCGGGCAAACCTTACAATGAACCTGCCGCAGTGCACTTCAGGGAAAGTCCGCTCTCAACCCACCACAGACAGTAACACACCTCAGTACTCTTCTCTCCGTTCCTCTCTGTACTTTTCCACCAGCTTATCTCACCCACAGAGCATCCGAAATGTTCCCATATTGTTGTAAGAGCGTTCTGCCAACGTTGAAGCCTCACATTTGGATGAGCAACTTCCCCTCGTCAAGGTGCAAGCAAGACCGCAAACCAAAAGCATCCCTCACCCAAAAGAAAAACAGCAAACGAATAAATAAGGGCTGTTTATCCCAGCTGGAGAGATATTTCTGCCTCTCAGCTTGTGGCTCAGTCCCTCAGGAATAATGGATTTGCTTGGCTCGTCCTCGGTGCTGGTTACTGGTCACGGTTTGTTTTGGGTCATAAATGTTACGTCGGAAATAGACGGGTATATTTAGGCTGTGTAATTTTTGCAAAATGCGAGGGTAAGCGGGCGGCTATGGCAAATGCATGTGTGTGCGTGTGTGCGTGTGTGTGTGTGTGTGCGGACCACCTCAGAACCAGGGTGCTCCAGTCAAATGCTTTGCCCAAAAGCATAATTATATTTAGAGCATTTTAATGACTCAAAATCAGCTCATGTGCCATTTGTTTTTAGCGCAAAGATCAAAAATGTTCGCGTTCTTGACCCTCAACTCGGCTGCAGAAGATTTCTCACAAGTCTTAGACCCTCTGGTGAGCGTGAGCGCTTTGACCTGAGCGTTTCACTGTTCATTTTGCAGTATGAAACAGGATGCGAGGCTGCACTCTGTCTGCTAATCTCCTCTCTTGGACAGTCGGGCCTGGATCCAGTCCTTCACACCACACACACACTCACATGCACGCACACTGCCCTGGCTTAAATGTGCCTTTGTTCCTCCTCAGCTGGCATCAATCAGGCCTTGCGTTGGCCCTCACAAAAGCCCCTTCACCACGGCTCAGTTTGCCTTGGCACAACAGCCCGTTTTGTCACCACACACTCCTCTCCGTTAGCAGGCTTCGCTTTCAAAGGCGGCTTCCTGGTTTTCATCCCTCTGAGACCCGGTGGTTCGCGAGCGATTAAACGTGAGTGAAAACTCCTAGGCGTACAGGTGACAGGTCACTTCAGCAGCACTGAATCTCCGTGTGTGTGTGTGTGTGTGTGTGTGTGTGTGTGTGGTATGTGAAAAGTATACTGTATAAATAATGCCTGTTCTCCCACAGATGACAATTTCTGTATTTTTACTGCACTGAACTGATTGGAAGGCTTTTATCATAAAGTGTGGCCTCTTTCTTTTTTTTTTCTTCTTTTTTTTTCTCTCGTTCAGTTCAGCAATCTTTCCTGTCAACACGGCTTCCGTTCCCCTCCGTGGACAGAGTGCAAAACCTGCGCATATGAGGTTAAAGCCAGTGCTTGCACCTCTCATACCCTCCCACAGGAGTCTCCAGTTCAAGCCTGGAATGAAGCATTTGGAGGAAGTTAACATGAACATGAATGCAATGACTCATATTTTTCCTCTCTTTTTTATTTCGTCTCTGTCAGGTGATAGCATTGGCGGATGCAGCGGAGGAGAATCGAGCGTGTTTGGTGCAGGCCTTCTCCAGGTTATGCAGCGCCACGCACCTGCTCATCCTTCTGGTCTCTCTTTGGCAGGGACTCAGCATCGATCAAACCGCTATCCTGGAGGCGACGCTACTGCCACTGCTGCAGGATACACCACAACTGGTGAGGACACACACACTTCACTGTGTTTAATTTATTGAGGTCCTGATATAAGGAATTACTGCACACCAACCAGCCAATCAGAAGTGGGCATCTGTCATATAGAGACTTTTATTCTTGTTATAGATAGCTCGACCTATTTATATACTTTTGTGACTTTTACGTGAGTTTAGGTTTGATGTGAAAAGGTCATTAGAGACGTATATCTGCTTATTGCCTTGCTATAGGACAAATCAACTCCTTTGAACGCACTCATGCAGATCAGACAACAATACTATAAGCTATGCTAGTGGCACTGCTGTAGTTCCCATTGCAGCTGTACAATGCACAAATACAGTGTGATGAGACAGTTATAGCAAAGACTGCACTAATGTTCCTGCTACCTTTCATGCGTCTGTAGTAAAAGAACACCCACACACACTGTCACTCTCTTCTCTAAGTACCCTATTTTGGGCAGCGCCCTTGACCTCAGAGGCCCCGAAGTGTAAACGCTGCCCATGTTGGCTGACGCTGCTGAAAGCCGACCAATTGTTTGTGCTCTTTAGGAACAGTATCAGGGTTTTGTGTGAGTGTGAGTGTGAGTGTGAGTGTGTGTGTGAGTGTGTGTGTGAGTGTGTGAGTGTGTGAGTGTGTGAGTGTGTGAGTGTGTGAGTGTGTGAGTGTGTGAGTGTGTGTGTGTGTGTGTGTGTGAGTCTGAGTGTGAGTGTGAGTCAGTGAGTGACTGACTTGATCCATTCCATAAACAAGCACATTGAAAGAAGCGGTCCATTGAGCACTGACAGATTAGAGAGAGAAAGTGTTTGTATTTTCCTTTTTGTATTTTCCGCTTTCATTAACTGTCAGAAAAAAGTTTTAAGCAGTCTATGAGCCGATTTGACATTTCTTACTGTTTAAGCTTTCGTCACTCTGATATTCCATTAAACTGACTACATATGTACTGTGGCATGTGTCACTGAGTGACATTTTAACATAGAAGAAAATAATGAGCATATATTTCATTCCTCAGTCAGAGCAACAGTCATGTGTTGTCTTGTCTGGTGAACTGAATTACCAATACCAATGAACAAGAGGTAAACATGATGCCGGCAGGATTCAAATTTATACAGGCCTACAGACAGACTGACAGGCAAACTGACATGCATACAGACCAACATACTTATAGACAGACAGAGCCCTGCAGGCAGACCAAATGAGAGACAGGCAGACACAAGCAGACTAACCAACAGACAGAGCGACTGATAAGCAAACTAACAGACAGACTGACAGACTAGAGAGACACATTGACAGACAGGCAGATAGACCGATTGATAGATAGGCAGACAGACAGACAGACAGATAGACAGGAAGGCAAATAGACCAATTGATAGACAGACAGACAGACAGACTGATAGATAGAAAGGTACACAGACCAACAGGCAGACCAACTGATCGACAGACCAACCAACAGGCAGACAGAGAGAAAGAATGACTGACAGATTGATTGATCAATAGACGGACCGAATGACCAATGGGCAAGCAGACTGACAGACAGACAGGCCAACAGACAGACTGACTGACTGACAGAAAGTGAATAACAAAAAAAAATTTTGTGAATAAAAAAAAAGGATTTAACTTACAGCAGCTTAATAACTAATAATTAAGGACTGAATAAGGGGTTTAGCTTAATAAACATAATATTTAAAAAAAAAAAAAAAAATTCCTAAGGAGACTGCTGTTCTTATGCTGCCTAGTTGCTATAGTCTTAGGCAGACTCCTCTGGAAAGAAAAACAAAAAGGAAAACATCATCTTGTCATCTTGTTAATAGTATTATACTGTATAACTGATTATCGGATTCAGTACTGAATAAATGACTCTTCTTGGTTTATTTAATTTTCTTGCCTGTACTGAGTTATGCCACAGTGTGGGATTGCACTTACTCCCGTCCTGCTTTAGGGGGCGTGTTTCGAGATCTGTCGCATTGCTCCTTCCTAGTCATCAATTAACCAACGTTCTGTTCAGCAAACACACACCGCTCGGGGCTAATCCCAGCTGCAGGCGTCACAGCAAATATCCCCAGAATGAAAGTGGTGAGCTGCTTCCCTGGTAAACGTGCTCCGCAGTGACAGGTGGCGTGCATACACAAAAACACTCGTACACGCCAGGGCTGTAATTTGCAGCAGAGCTATATAAGCCGAGATCTAAAGCAGTACGGTGTCCTCATCTGAATGGGTGTGCTACTTTTAGAGCAATTCCATATATACATACATGGCCTGCTATATTTATATACCACTCCTCTGTGAATGCCGCATGTGTGAGCTAATGCAGGCAATGACAATTACCACCAATTACAGCCAATTACTGGGGAATCCTTTTTATAACGTAACCACACAACAAACACACAGACTCACTCTTTAAAGGTAGTGCGATCCTTTCCTTCACTATTTCTGGTCGCTTGCTGGATATGCTTTATTGTCAAGGACAAGGGGAAGGGAATAGGAAGCAAGGCGTAAAAGAGGCAGATCAAAATGAAACACGTTTCTTGAAAAAGAAAGCAAGTTTTGGAAAGCCGCAGTGCTGGTTAGTGGAGTGCAAACATAGTAGTTTAGATGGTGACAGAGGGAAGGTATATACAAGAGGAAGTTTAGTTTCTATAGCTACCACTCATTCCCTGTATGTGTGTGTGTGTGTGTGTGTGTGTGAGTGAATGAGTCATGGTCCAGACTCAGATAGAATCAGTAAACCAAGCCAGCCACTCACTAATGACACGTATCATGAGCTTTCTCTCTCGCTCCCTCTCATTTCCTGTTCCACCTTCATGTTCCCAACTCGAGCAAATCGTATCACACACATTTAGACACACACACACACTTTCCCCGTTGCCCACCCGGAGCCACGGTCACCGTCTTCATTTTTAGACCCTCTTATCTTTCAAAGCAAATAATCCAGAGTAAGCTACCGCCACTGGAATTCCAGCAATGCAGCCGCGCATGAGGAAAGCACTCAGGTTTTACTCACCTGTGACCACCTTACCTGAGAACCTAACCTCCCAGCAACACAAATGCATACACACACACACACACACACACACATTTTGTGGAGTTTTACCTCTGTTTTCACTGGAGGTTTTCTGAGTCATTTCCTGGGTTCAGAAAAACTCTCCCTCAGTGGTAGCTACTAAATCTCATCTCCTCCTTTCGTCTCTCTCTCTCTCTCTCTCTCTCTCTTTTTCCCTCCCCTCTGGCTGTAAATGGCTCTTCCCTGTCATCATCATTACAGGACTGATTACCTGTCATTAGGGTTCATTAAGGGCTATCTGGATGGCGGCAGGGGACAGCGCGGCCCTGCCCTGCCTGTCAACACCCGGGTCCATCCGCCATCTCTGGGAGTCTTGGACACACACACACACACACACACACACACATTCATCAATGCGTAATGCCGTCCATCCAGCCTGTCTGCAAGCCCCTTCCAAATTTTTCCAGTTGATATTAACCTTTTTTTCTGAGATTCCACTTGCCATTATACCACATGCCGATGAGTTTAAATACCCCCACAAAAAAACTTTAAAGCTCCTCCAGTCAATTCAGAATGTTCTTATATGTATTTTTTGAGCATGGTGATATTCTTTTGGAACCAAAAGTCAATATAGCACACAAAAGGACTCTATCTCACCAAAAATCCGTTCCAGGAATATGTAACCAAAACAAAAACCAAAGTGAGACTGCATTATCGTCTACCTATACCACGGTGCTGTTTCATTCTTGACTCTGATTGGCCAGAAGGGAAAACACAGGTTTATATCACAGTGCTTGTTCTAATCATTATCATTATAATTAGAACATTATCATTATTATTTCTATAGTAACAACTTACAACTTACATTTTTGGAAGGAGTCTCCAGTGTCAGTGCTTTGTAACAGTTTTCCGACTCAGAGTTTGAGATTAGCACTTTGTCACTAACACGACAAACTTCTTTTTTTGTTGCATTAACTTAAACAGAGAGAAAAAAAGAGGCTGGTGAAGGAACGACTGTTTATAGCAGCTATAAGTAATTGATGACATGAACTTTTTTTACGGCCGGTCCACAACATTAATTGTAATTATAAATGGACAAAAAGTATGATGTGTCTTTCTTTAATAAATACAAAAATGTAATCATGTAGACATTACAGCAATGTAATTGCTGTAGTTGCAGTTGTTTTATATAAATTAAAACACTTCAGGACGTACCATTATTGGAAATGATGAACCCATCACTGATTATTTTCCTATAACAGCATGCTACCAAGTGTGTTATTCCTTACATAACTGCAATACAATTCAGCTTTAGGAGGTGGGGTCTAGATTCTCATTGTCCAAGATGGCGACCCCTGTTATGTTCCAGCATTTAACTTCACCATGAAGTTTTGTTTATGTTTATGGATTACAGTAAGTCACACTAAACCACATTAGCACATCCATGTGACACCACTGTAGAACTAGATGCAGTTTGAGACAGATATTTAAAGCAATGATTTAACATGCAGAGGTGAAGACTCCATTACTTGTTAGCTGCATTACTCTCAGCTCCTGAGCACATCTTGGCTAATCGACTACAATTGGAGTAGAGGGAACACTGTAAACCTTTCATTTTTCGCCGAAGAGTTCTTTTAGTTCAGTTTAAGTTGAGGATGATGTAATGAATTTTTGGTTCTCTCACATGATGCACTTAGCCTTTAGTCCTGTCTGTCACTGTCTCCTGGATTAAACGCATTACTTGAACTCTGCCACTGGGGGCACTATGTAATCAAAGTTTATCCCTTACCATTTAAAGGTCAATTTTAGCGATCATTTTTGATTGAAATGGACTTGATTAAATTAGAAGTGATTTACTGCCTGACCGGTTACATCAAAGACATATGTCCTGCGCAATACTTTTTTAGTCTGAGTGTCTAACATTCTTCCTCTTTCTCTTTCCCTCAGGGCTGGGAGGAGAGCGTGGACGCAGCTGTGTCTCATCTCTTGAGAACGTGTCTGTCGAGAAGTCCCAAGGACCAAGCCATTAGCCTGAGCACATCCCAGCTGAGCATGCCCAAAGATACCTCACGCCTCAAGAAACACATCACGCTACTCTGCGATCGCATCGGCAAGGGAGGCCGCCTGTCTCTTTCCTCTGAAGCTAACGCTCCAACACCTGTTATGATGCCAGGTCAGAACCCTGTGTGTGCATGTGAATCCACTTTTTATGTAGGAAAAGGATTTTTAAAAAAAATCTTATTTAGTCTTGAATCATTGTTACATACAATAAGGAGTTCAGCAGGGCTCAGACCATTTCATCCAGGAAAATTTATGGTTCACTTTCACTTGTCTTTAGATGTCCTTGACTCCAAGAATGTCCTGTTTTAAAATTTAAGAGCTTCCAAAGGATGGTGTTAAAGACCATGTTTCATTGATCAGTGTGTTTACTGTCTGGCTATGTGCTTCTGCATACCTTAAAGGCTCCAGGCCCTCAGCGGGGCCCATCAGGACAGAGGCTCCTACGCATCATTAAACTCCAACAATAGGACCCAGTGGGAGCCGAAGAAGCCGCATGTAATCCTCTGCTTTCCTGAAGAACCCTAATTCTGCCCAAGCTTGCCCCCCCAGACACCCTCCTTCTCATCCTGCAGTGTGCTCACAGAAAACCGCTCATTCTTCTTCTGCGTAGCTTTCACCTTTTTCTAGGTCGCATCATGTACATGTGGTTTTTGGCCGTAGTACAGAGAGAAGTGTATGAAGCAAGGCTATAAGGTTTACAGTTGGTTTTCATAACTTGACCAGGTATTTGTCCTGTATTGGTTACAAAAACGTCTTAATCTGAGGTTGTAAATTATAGAAATGAAGCATTCTGACAACAGTTGACACAAGTTGGATTGGAGAAGGGAATAATTTCTTGGAAACTAACTCAACATGAAAATGTTTGGTTGCGTAGTCACACAATTTCCAAATCAGCGTTCAATGAAGGTTGGTTTAAAGGCATCAGACAAAACCCACTAGCGTCGACACAAATCGTTTCATCAAGTTGACGTGTTAATCATTTCCATGAATTCTTGTGCGCTGATTCTAACTGTGCACTGGCAAAATAATGTAAAATCAAGTTAGCTCCATGCAACAAGAGCAAATCCCACTGTTGATGATGATAAGAATTGATAAAATCAGTACAAATCAATTAAGACCTTCTAAGAGCTGCTGCTGTAATCATAAAGATTGTCCATGCCCAGGACAGGCTCCATTTTGAGTCTCCTCTCAAGGGGTCTCATTTATTGAGCCGTATATACCAACAAATTTAATCGTAAATCATTTGCAGGAGCATTTACACAAGAAATGTGGTTTCATGAAAATCCTGTTACTTCACAAAAACATTCATATCCCATGAGATATGATTCAAATCGTATAATTGTCCGACGTTACTGTGTTCATGCTGTCGAGTTTAAATCATTTATTAATTTCAGATGCACACATGAATTTAATGAAATTTTTGTGAAACTTAGTCATTTCATTAATAATGACTTCCAAAAGAACTCCATACTAGCCAAATAACTCTAGCCACTCAATTAGGACAAAAGAAATGGTGCCCTATGAAAGGAGTTAGGGTTAGCGTGTCTGTGGTAGCTGATGCACTGCAATGGCTGAGCTGCATTATTGGAATATTTAGAGCACTCTGCATTCAAGAGGCCTGTTAAGGACTTCTGTGGATGTCACTAAGTAATCAGCTGTGCCATTACTGTGCTTATAGATAATATGCATTTATCAATTTGTGTAAACGTTTTTAAATCTGGTGAGAAATTTTACTTTGGTGTGACCTATGAAAGAATTTACACACAACTTTACTAAAAATTTACTCTTCTACATGTCATTTGAGGGAGATTTTCCTTGAGAAACTCTGCCTCTGGCTTCCTCTTAGAGATCTTAAAGATCCAGATTTCTATAAAGTTTCTTTGCTATACAAATAAAATTCAATTCATTCCCATTAAATCCAAAAAAAGCTAGCATAAAAGGTGAATTTATTCCTTTGAAAGTTGTGGCTGTGATTATATCAGCATGGTTGTGGTGGTCGCAGTTCGTTTCACGGCCATAGCCGCCACCCAGACACAATCCACACACTTGGTGCAATGCTGCTGCTCCACAAACGCTGCTTACGGTATCTAATGCGCCTCACACGTGCGTGGCATCCCAGTGAGAATGTTTTGCTGAAGTGATTATTTCTCGATGCCAGCGGCAGCGCTGATTCACTTTTCCAATCTCTCTCTCTCTCTTTCTTGCTCTCTTTCCTTACTTCCTGGCTCAGAGCCAAAACACACAGCCGGCTCCCATTCAACCAAAAGCCTGTCAGGCTGTAGATAAACAGTAATTTATTACCCGTTGCTTTTTCAACCGGCTGTGAATGCAAAGTGTTTACGTTTCCACCAACACCGGCAGCAACAGAGACCTCTCTGCCCGTTCAGGCCCCCCATTTTCAGCTCCTGTGTGTTGGTGTGTGTTTTCAGAGCGTGTATGTGTTTACGTCTGTGTGTTGTAGAGTGTGGATTAAATGGCTGGAGAGTTGTTGATTCTTTTTTTTTTTTTTTTTTTTTTTTTTTTTTTTTTTTTTTTCTCCTCCACGAGGATAATCCCAACTGCAGAAAAGGAAGAGAGGGATGGAGGGAGGGACTGAGGGAGAGAGAGAGGAGAGTAGGGGGTTCTGTCTGATGAGGACGCTCCAGCTCTGTGAGGAATGTGCGAATGATTAAGCGAGTGAGTGTCATCCTCTTCTCCTCTCCCCTCCTCTTCGCGTCTGCAGCCTCTTATCAGATCCCTTCTCCTCCCTAATATCTCTCCCTGTCTGCCTCTCAGTCTTCCTCCATCTCTCGATCTCTCTCTCCATGGTGATCTGGCCCCGTCTCCCCTCCGCAGCAGCTGGGACTTGTAGACAGTCGATGATCTCACGCCGTCCTCCTCCATGATAGCTAGAGCTGATAAAGGGATAGAGTGTGGATGGATAGATTGGATGGATGGAGACTTGCGGAGGAGAGCCACGAACTGCTCTCGGCCGTCCAGCAAGCATTCCTTCTCCCTGATGAACTGTGTCTGTATGACACGTTGCCTCGACTCCCTGTGCTTCCTAACGGCTTGCTCAGGACACACACGCACACAAATCACAAAGACAGACCCCTCTGATTTGTGTCTTCCTGTCTTTTGTTTCTTTCTCTCAAGATTTGTTGCTCAATTGTCTCATTCTGTCTTTTTTAACGGATTATAAAGTCAATCTCGTTCCCTCCTGTCCCTCAAACTCATTTCCTGTACGTCTCACACTGCACCTGTCTCAGAGCCTATAAGTTTCCTGAACCCTTCGCCAGAGCTAATGTCCTCCCACACAGACGGTAGACAGAGTGCTGTGGATTTCTCCATCACTCCCCCTCAGTGCTTACTCAGACTCAGGATCGAGGTCAGGCTGAGAGCCGATTTAAATGGAAAGGTAAATTGGGAGGTTCAAGCTATTAGCAGGACTAAACACGACAAAAGTGAAGAAAGCGGCTGAAACCCTGACCTTTCTTGCTATCTATCTCGCTCTTTCTGTCTGTCATTTCAGTAGCTTCGGTCCTGGGACTGTTACAGTTACAGTTTTTTTTGCTGTTGGATTGATGATTCTAGACATGCATGTGTGTATTCAAGTATTGCTTCTACATTTTATAAGCATTTATGCGTGAAAGAGTGAGTAAATGAGTACAATGACAAATTTATTCACTTTTAAATGAGTTTATATCAAACAAAAAAACATGGATTGTCATGTTATGGAGAAAACTCACTAGCCATTACAATTGTCTGACACTGGAGACTCCTTCCATAAAAGTTAAATAAGCATCTCCTTACAGAAAACGTCACCGTCACAACAATTATACATTTTTCTTTGTTAAATAACAACACATTTTAAATATGTCATCCACCGCACAGTACAAGTCCATGTGTGTTAGCAATTTCTTATAGAAATGAGAATGTATTAGAACAAGCACATTAATATAAACCTTGTAGCAGGAACTACTACGAGCTGCTGTTATAGAAATTGATGAACACCTTCTGACCAATCAGAATTGAGAATTCAGCAGCTCGGTGGTGTCAGTTTTTTTTTAATTAATATAATTTATAGCATCTTGTTGATTGAGGAAACTTTATATTTCATTATACAGTGTGTTGTCCTGTATTAGGAGAGTGTGTTGCATTAGTGTAACACCTTGTGCAACTACCCAGCCCAGTGCATTTAGGCAGCAGAATCAGGGCTTCTTTACTGCACTGTCTCCCATTCAGCTTCTTTATGGAGGCCTTAAATGCATTCCGCAGTTCCTGTTCTCCATCAAGGGAGTCTTTTTTTATACCTCCACTGAGGCGTCTGAGTTTTTTCAGGAAGTGTGTTTGCATTTTTCCCACAATTGCACTTTTCTTAGGCACCGCAGCTGAAGCCTTGTTGAAGATGCGCATTTACATATTCATGTGGGGTTCATTGTTTAATCGAATCTGTTTCTGCATAATTTATACGGTTTTATATTCCAGTTCTAGTCATGAGCACCGTTATGTGCAGAGAAAACTTTGGAAATGTGGCTGTGTGGTAAAAGTAGGTCCAGCACACCTGCAAATGACTTTTACACAACACTCAAACCCTGTTTGGCTTCCATGAGCTCCTCTGAAATTATTCCACTTTACATAACATGTCAGTAGTAATAAAATTTGTGCAAGTTTTATTTGCTTATCGGTCACAGCTGTTAACTGTGATTAATGATGATGAAGTGTATTTTGATGCTGAGAATGACTAGTCAGGCTGTGTTAAAGGAAAAATCCACTTGCATATTAATCTTTATAATGAATCATCAGTGGTGTGAAAGATTTATACCGTAGTGAAATTCTGAGTAAACCTCTTTCATCAGCATGTTGGTCTGGTTTCACATTGCTTAAGGTTTTACACATTAACCACAATGCCTTTCGACTACCTGCCGATAGTGATGCAGTGGGATTTAGCGCTCGCATCATGTCTATATAAAGAGAGCGATGCAGCGGCGCTTAAGTCCTTTAGTCTGTCCGGCTCTCTCACTTCATCATCTGTACACTCTGGAGCTCGTGAGTTCGAATCCCAATGATGCCACAGCTATCAGTAGTTTAGAGCAGAGTTGGCCATGGGTGGGAGGGGTGACATACTCTCTTCCCCCTGTCAGTCACAGCAACACTAGCCAATCATGGGAGTCTGTGAGCACATGTATGTGGAAGAGGGTAGATAGATAGCACTTTAGAGAAAATAGGAAAAACCATCACAAAGGACCATCACAAAATTGAGAATACCTCTGGCGAACTAAAATGTTTAAAATTTAACTTAATATTGGAGTTTTTATTATACGTCACATCTTGTTTAATGGGACTGTGAATGTGTGCATCCTGGTAAAGTGCTGTTTGAGTACTTCCAGAAAAATAATAGCGATCAGGCATCATGTTTTGAGTGTGAAAACCCTGTACCAGTGGCATTACCGACCGATACAACCTTTAAATCTCTTCACCTCACAAATTAAGTTCAAATAGCGGCTTTTGTCTGCTGCTTCTGTTGCATTTTCGACAGGAAGTTGTCACAGGGAGGCTAGACTCTCACTATCTTGTCTTATGTCTGAAGTCAGACAATTTTTTTTTTGTTTGGACATGTTCCAGTGGAAATGAGGTTCTGCCAAGCTCCAAGGGAGGAAAGAGGAAGCACGCTGGAGAGGAGTATAAATTGAATAAATCATGTGTGTATGTTTGAGTGCATCTTTCACAACCAGATGTTCCTTATGGGATCTCAGATGCAAAGTCACTAGGTGTGTAGAATTTTCCTGAGTCACTTGAAGACACCTTTTTCAAGTACAACATTCTGAGCAAATAGTCGGAAATGCAATTTAATCAGTCTTTTGACAGTCAGCGGTGAGGTAGCTATACGATTGAATGTCTGATCTCATTCAGTTCTGCTTACTGCCAATCCAAATCTCAGCCATTATACATGAAATGGCAAAACTGTGAAGAAGGCAATATAAAGCTAATAGCAGCCTGAGGTTGTTGAGGTGTTTCAAGCTCTCCAGGTGGCCAACAACACCATTCTTCAACGTTCTCACACCAATCCCCTATTCAACCAGATACACAAACCACCAGCTGCTGTTTCCACTCGCCAATATGGCCTTGTTATCCTAGCAGGAGGGACTTGTTTCCTTCTCTTGTTGATCCAACGAAGGTAGACGGTGATCCCGACCTCTTCCATTCCGCTAGGCTGTCAGATTATAACATTGTCAAAACACCGGCGTGTATCCCGTTTCAAGCGTGAACCCTGAAAAAACAAAACTGTTAACGTTAGCTAAATCTAATAGCCAACTGGCGCTCCTTGTTGAGCAGTTTGGCTTTATTGAATGGGATTATCCTAATCAGCCTGGTGGAAAGGTGGGTGAGGGGTTACTGTGTTTGAGGACGGGAAGAGAAACAACCTAAGGGATTGTAGAAAGGCTGTTCAGAACACAAGGGTGTGGCACAAGGGGTTCAATTCATAAGCTCCTTCCTCAAGGGCCCCTAATGCAGGTTGATCCCTAGATAGGGAGCAGCAGACGCAGTCTGGGGACTTGCTGTGCATATAGCCAGCAGGGATTTGATAGGTGTTGGGTTGTGTATGTAGGAAGTTTCACAATATTTTTATATTTTTCTCCAGCACATACGTGTGTTAACTACACGTGTCATTAATCAGTTATGTACTGTACAGCATTTCTACGAGGCTGTCTTAGCAGCATGTCACAGAGTGTTTTATTCCTGTAATACCACAGAAATTAGCCAATGATTGCAGTTTTTAGATTCTTACTAAATGACACTTTGTGCTTTTAACCGTTTGTAGTTACATTTAATGTTATAGGATGTCCGCAAGACAAGTTAGTTCCAGTTCCTCATCAGCCTCTCTTTTTTCTCTCTCATGAAGTTAATAAGACAAAAAATACCCTTTGTATTACCTCTGTCCTCTGTCCTGAAGACCCTCCCATGTCAGAAAACTGACGTTACTGTGCTGACACTAGAGACTCTTCCCCTAAATGTTAAATATCTCCTTAAAGAAAACTACACCATATTAACAATTCTGTTTTTCTTTGTTAAATAACAACATTTTTATAAATCCATTTATTATTAGTCTTGTGTAGCATCTGCCTTACAAGTCCCTGGGAATGAGCTGTTACTATAGAAACGATAACATATTAGAAGGAGTGCATTAATATAAACCTCTGATTTGAATTACAGCTGGCACTTTTGTCAGAGCTGCTGTTTTTGAAAATTAATCAACACTTTCTGATCAATCAGATTCAATAATTCAACAGGTATAACATAAAATAAGCTAGATTACTTGAGTCAATCACTAATGAGAATCTAATATTGCTTATTGCTGCTGTGCTTTAATGGTGCGAATTCTCTGCTAGCGTGCTGCGAGGTCATCCCTGAGTCGATCGCTGAGGAGGAAGAAGATCCAGCCTTGCAGCAGGAGGCCACTGAGAAGATCATCAAGAAGAAGCAACCCTCAAAGAAAGTGAAAAGCAAAACAGGTGAGCCAATATTTTCCACTTTTTCTCTACTTATAGATAGAATTCAATCCAAACATAGAAATGAATACTGGGAATTGAACTCACAGCCTTGTGGTCATTAGAAGAGAATGTTAACCACTGAGCCGCCATCGTACACGTCACACTGCCTAACGCCAGCGATGGAAGAAACCCACATCTGGAGCCTCCAGCTCTTTTCTTGATGGGTGTGCCTCTATGTGACTCTGTGGTTCTCTCCTTTTTTTTTTTTTTGTTGGTGCTACTTTGCCCTGCGTCTTCAGGCATCTCATGGTCCATCTGGTTCTACTCTCTTCTCCTCCTGCCTCGCAGCCTGATTGGGCATAATAGCTGGCGAATCGCAATTTTTCCGCCCATTATCAACTTGAGATTTTGCCATAGTGCTCCAAATCGTTTTTTTTTTTTTAATCAAATGAATTAAAGCTGTGTGCTTTGAATCCTTGAATCACAGCTTTAGAAAAGAAGCGTATGTGTGCGTTTGTGTGCGTTTGTGTGTGAGAGAGAGTGTGTGAGCGTGAGGAGGGTATTCTCCTCCGGGATCTAGTACAGAATAAAAAAAAAAAAACAAGCTCATAGGAAATGCACACAGTGTTATTTTTTAAACACAATTTATTTCACATTGTGTGAGGTTAAGTGTGTGCAGGTGGTTTCATGTGTAGCTTGCGTGTGTGTTTATGTGCAATCATTCTGGGCAGACAGTCAAACCGTGCATCATATTGCACATTAATAGGATTGTATGTTGTCCCATTGGCTCTAAAAATTCTGACAAAGCCTTAAAGCTGCCCTCTCTGTTTGTAGTTTGCAGTGACGTCTCTTATTGGCGTACACATGCACATGCACACACATGGAGGAATAACGTCATAATCCACTTGGAAAGATGTTTACTTTGGTTTGGAGTCAAACCCATGTTATGAGCAAAGCTCTCAGTTTCACTCACACGCCATTTTTTTCTCTAAACCACATCAGAATTAAAAGCTCTTTATTTGTCAATAGAAGTACACAGGGTTTTGACTTTGCATATCAGCGCACCAATCTACAAAATATACCAAGTGATGACAAATTAAAGGAAAATCCGACATCAAGTAAAATGTCGCCAGAACAGCTACAAGTCTCTGGAACCATATTGAAGCGATGAACACTGTTCTTCCAAATGATATTCCCACAGGATGGTGATGTGGTTAAAACTAGCTATGAGGACATGGTGGTCCAGATCCCAGTAGTTTCAGAGGTTGTTTATTTGTTTAGTTAACCTCCCAGGTAGCCTATCTTCAATTGTCAAATTCAGTACAGAAACAATGACGTCCCGCTAATATGGCAGAACATGTCCTACCATGAGAAGAAATGTTCTAACAATTCCAAGACTACCCATTCAGCAGTGATGATTCATTCTCAACTGACCTCAGAGCAGAACTTTAGGTTTGTCCATAGACGTAATCGTCCACTATATTCAGAGAAGCAAGAAGCAACTGGAGCCAGAGCAGCTTGTAGAAGACTGAGATTTTTTTCAATTCTATACAAATTAGGTATTATACATTCAAGTGTCATAGTGACAAATCCAAACAATTGGCTTGACTGATTCCTCAGACCAATCCTTTGGCACCAGTCAAAACTTTCGTCAGTTCCCCACTCACAACTTTACATATATGAAGCTAGTACAGTTATCTTGCTTTGCTAATCTGCGACAAAGTTATTTCAAAGCTAAGCACATTACATATAAATCAAACAACCAGTTTTCACACTATTTCATTTGTATTTAACTAGGTATATTGCAAATACAGTTTCTTATCAGAAACAAAACAAAAAAAATGCTGGACAGGCCATGCCTACAAGAGACAAACTACAAGCAGCACTTGTTAGTTTGAATGTAGGGTAATACTTCACTCCAAAGTCTCCCATAAGTGTTCAATTGGGTAGAGATCTGGTGCCTGATGGATGGGGGTGGGGTCATCCTGGATGAGACTACGCCCATCAGCATAGAAATGTTTCATCATAGGATAAAGGTGATCAGTGAGAAGAACTTTGTTTTGATTTGCAGGTGACAAGTGCTAAGTGGACCCAAACCATGTCAAAAAC
Source organism: Pangasianodon hypophthalmus (assembly GCF_027358585.1). Classification (NCBI taxonomy): domain Eukaryota; kingdom Metazoa; phylum Chordata; class Actinopteri; order Siluriformes; family Pangasiidae; genus Pangasianodon; species Pangasianodon hypophthalmus. The sequence goes on along the minus strand of NC_069730.1, from coordinate 3,779,379 downwards.
AGAGCCTATTTTTTCTATTTAAATTGTCATCCGTCTGTATGTAAAATGAAACTGGAAGTGGTCCGTAGTAGAAATTTGGTGTAGTGTAGCGTAGTGTAGTGTAAAACTTTTGGAAAAAAAACAATGGTTTATAAATTTGGTCTAAGAAAAGCTTCCTTTACAGTTCCAACACAGATGTATGTGAGTGAACATGTGCAAAATCCACAAGTCCTAATGTGGTTAATCCACCCAGGCGTCGTGCCTAACGAGCAGTGCCTCACGCGGGAGGTGGAAGAGGTTGGGAGTCGCCATGTGCGGTGCATGGGGATTGTTAAGACTCTATTACACAGTTATTTTCCTGTCAAAAGTAATCATAAGGAAAGTCAGCAATCAGATGTGAATATATGTACTGAAAATCTTTAGAATAAACATTTTACAATTGCGAATACCAGTTCACATAATTAAAACTTTCTCATTAGTGTAGCATTTTAAGAGAGCTGAGGGAATGGGACTGCAACACACACTTTTATAAATTACAGCTACAAACTATCAAAAAAATGGTCATTTTTTAAACCAGTAGTGTGAGAAATAAAGTACACTGAATGTGTGAATAATGATTAGAGAAGTGTACATAGAGTTTATGTTAAAAGTTAAGTAATGAACTAAATAGAAATAAAGGAGCTTTGGTATAAAAACATGATTTTTGTGTTGCCATATGAATCATTTTGACAAGAAACTAACTCCATACCTTTCAGACACAAATACAACCGGAAGAATGGTGCCTCAGAACGTGTGCGTGTGTGCGTGTGTGTGTGCATGTGTGTGTGTGTTTAGCAGCCCTTGCCCACCCAGCGATTCCAATTAAAACTACGAAAACAAAATAAAAGGCAAAACAAACATTCAAAATCAAGTGCACTTTTCCACAGTGATGCCAATTAGTGGCAATGCCACACAGTTCGCAAGCAATGATGCAGTGAAGCAGGAAATGTTCCCAAACAGATTAAGCACAAATTTAAAATTTGATTATGTGCTTTGGTGGATATATTGACTTAATTTTTTTTAAAAGGTTAGAGAAATGCAGCAGAGAAATCAGTCATTCTGTCAGGTGTCCACAAATCTGCCTCTCACTTAAAAGACGGGTTTCAAACATGTAGTGCAGTTTCCAAAGCACATGTCCAATGTCAGTTGATGCAGGATCATGTTCGAATGGTTCTTTAGGCAGGTGAGAACATAGCAAGCACACTTGGGTGCAGACCAAAGCCAACCAATCTGCGAGATTCTGAGCGAAGTGATCTCAGTCTTGTTTAAGTCAAACTCTAGAGTAATTTGGTCACTTGCCAATTCCCTCCATCCAGATCTCCCCAGTCATACATTAGCTACCAATAGGCAGGGTGAAGGCTAATACATGCTTCCTCCGAGACACGACGTCAGCCAACCGCATCTTTGCCTATGAACTCTTGTGCTACGTCACAAGGCAGCATAACACACTTGGAGGAAATTGTTATCTGCCCTCTTCCACATACATTAGCTCACAGATGCCCATGATTGGCTAGTATCACTGATTAACAGATGAGAAAGTGTGTCCCTCCCACCCAGAGATGTGATGTCGTTGGGATTCGAACTTGCAATCTCCCGACGATAGGGCAAACACATTTCTTGCACTGGAACTTTTTACGGGGAAAGTAGTTTCACCGTATGATCACCTAACAAATCTTGTTATAATTGGCCTGTTTTCCTAGTTCATTTCCATGAAATTATATAAGTGTGATAAGTATTCACATGAAAGGTCTGTTGGCCCAGTTATGTTTCAATGTCATTAAATTGGATTCCTTGTTGAATTCCTGTTGCCTTTGTGATTTGCCAAGCTCCACCAATGCGCCATTTTACTGATTAGTGATTAACTAGAGTTTTCATTGCAGTGTTTTGTAATTTTATATTATTATGACAACAGTGTCAGAATTGCACTCCTTCTCTATGTGCTTTTGCCACAAAAAGTGTGATGGCTTAAGTTTAGATTAAGATTTTAAACATCAAGGGATCAGCGGAGGCCAAACAAGCCTGTAGCACTCCGGATCTTCCACAGAGCTCTGTGCAAACTCTCTAAACAGCTTTTGATTCTCTTCCTCTTTGGATCCCACCTGTGCCAAAACAACAAAGCTTCCTTTACCACCCCCACCACTCATAAAGAACTGAGGAGAACCAGGACACGTCAGACGGTTTGAAACAGGCTCCGTCATCTCCCTGGCCTCAGAGAAAAAACAAAAATGGAAATTATTAATCTCTAATTAGTTGTCTGTAATGCAGATCTTCAGATGAGGCCCTTTTTTTTTTTTAAAGGAGAGTGCATCTGCTTGGACATGCCCTTCAATAACCAACCCCCCTACCTAACCCATCACAGAGAGAATGATTAAAAAAAAAATTTCACACATTTCCCTTCCCAGCACACACGCACGCACAAACACACACACAGTCTGACATAAAGATAATTAGGGAGATGAAACCACCTAACAGGGTTCAGGACAGGCAGGAAGCATCTCTAGTGGAGTTGAAAGGCTTCAAACGGTGGCTTTGGATATGAGCTACTGCACTCCTTGGGTGGAACACATGAAAGGTAGATGAAACTGAGATGAAAGGGAGAGTGTCTTTTTTCTTTCAGTCTCTTCCCCCTCTCAAACACACACACTTATACCGATCGACCTGCTATTACAACACCACCAGCCGAGCTGAGGGACCAGCTCTCAGAAAGTAATGCAATGGTTTGAGTTGAGGATGATAAATCATAGCATGGACATTGCTATTGTGATGGATTGGTGGGTGGTGACACCATACGTGTTTCAGTTTGATGTCTGCTTAGAAGTCTGCTCAAACTAGAGAGAAATCTGCATGGTTCCACTTTCTCCACTATTCCTGTGAGAGCACAGGTGTTTTCAACCGGTTCTCACTCTCTATCCTTGAGGCTGGAAGCGAGGGATAGAGAAAGTCTGCCCAGAAACCCAGGCCAAACCCAAACAGCGCAAACCTGATTAGTCCAACATCAGTGTTGCAACATCACCACTCTATGTATTCTGCTTTGGTTCTGATGCCTGACCTGGCACCAAAACCTCCAGCGCAAATAAAATTCCATTAGTCATCGTTATCTGATTCAGTCAGACATGACCTTTGGAATCTTAGTGAGAAGATAGACAGCACTACACCACTTCAGCTGAAGATTTCGCAGCTATCATCATAACAGCTATCATCTGCTCCAGTTGTTAATCCTCTACACGATTCTCTAGGGAGTCATAGGGAAGTGAGAGAGTAAGCGAGAACCTACGTTGAAACAGATGCTAGACTGGGAGGCAAACGCCAAGAGGGGAAGTATCTACCCAAGGCTCGTATTTTATGACCTTGCTGTCCTGGTTGGGGAGAATTTGAAGGTACCCAGAGCTCCTCCTTAGGAGAATTTCTGAGTGGGGTGTCTGTCTACTAATCGCTCCCAATCCCAACTTATCATTTTTTGCTTGGAGGTTTCCTTTTTCCTTACACGTCTGCAAGTGCGCATAATTGATTTTCATGCTCAAAATCCAAGACAATATTGCCATACATTTAACGGTCATGTTTAGGCTTTTGCATTATTCAATCTTGCCATCCCATTGTCAAGAAGTATTCTCATCTTCAGATGGTTTGCCATGGATATCTTTTGTGCACTTTTCTGGCCAGAAGATTCTCAAAGTTTGCTGTGCATCAAATTTTCAGGTCAAGAAGGGACTGAAATAAAGGTTGCAGAATGCCATCATAAAAAGTTAAAGTTTTGTTTCAAGTAGCTAATGGTGGTGATCTGGTGTCAGTCAGATTACTTCCTCCTAGGAAAGTAGACCTTTCTTGCCCACGTTTATTGATGAAATGTGCCAGAATCTCTAGTGAATTCTAGTGATCTTGATTGCAAAACTATGCAGCATCTGATTTATTTAAAGTCCACATACAATGTAGCATTTTTGCATTTGCGCTTTCAAATCAGCCACCTCAAAAGGCATATTTCCTGATAATTTTCTGTGAATCTTCTAACTTTTAATTAACACGGTTTACCATAAAGATATTATTTAATTCGTTACATTTGCAAAATTATTAGAGACAGTTCTTATTGATGAAACAACATTATAGCTGGTAAATGGTGTTTCTTCCAAATTTTCTTTGTATGAGAGCATGCTAGCATAGCCTATGCTAGCAAGAATGTCCACTAGTAAAGTGACCTGGTTTGAATCCTAGGGCTTTTTCCTTGTTTAGCTCTTGGTAGTGTCTCAGAGGTAGCTAACCTCCTTGTAGGGCATACATGACCGCTTCTTGACTTTCCCAGCTGTAGATTAATGTGGAATAGGACCTGGTTTGCTGTATGTTTACTATACTGCAGTAATGAGTCTGGAATGTTCTATCAGATGGAAGCATTGAAATAGCGAGCCGATGGTAGCAGCGATCAAGCCGGAGTTGACGACAACCTGCTGGTGTCCTGAAGCGGGGTCCGTATGTTTGCCTGGACCTGAGCCTGATGCTTTTGCTCAGCCTGGGCATCCCTCTCTGTCTGTGGGTCCCATAAAAATCTCATTAAATGTGTGCAGTTTCCAGGGAACAGAGCGGGAGCAAGAAAGTGTGATGGCTATCAACATTCCTCCCAGAAACAGACACATGTGTCTGCCTTTTTCTCTCTTGCTCTCTCTCTCTCCTTGTCTGAGTCTGTATCTCTTTTTCATTCTCGAAATAGTGTTTTAGATATAAACTAGACCTAGGCAACAAACAGCTCATGGGACAAATGTGGTCCAATTAGATTTTAAAATCTAACTGTCGGTTAGTGATAGTAATTTATATGCTACAGAACTAAATAAGATCATATTTGGTGATAGTAAATATCTAACATCTCTAGACTAACTTTGCTTCTGGTGGAAAAGGGTTATTTTAGTTCAAATATGCACTTCTAAAAGCCTGCACTAGAAAAAATTATGATTATGGTACTAATTTGTTGGTTGGTGCTGTATTTTCCTTATTATTCATGTGAAAATTTAGTGGTTGTGCCATGCTGGTGTGACAGGGGGACATTGCTAGCGCAGTTACAATTACAGGTTTTGCTGTTAGCTCCTAAAATAAAGAGCAAGAGCTTCTTTTTCCATCAATGCTGATCATTATATTAATGAGAAAGCCAACATAAAGGTTGCTGAGACATTGGTGGAAATGTTGGACCCAAAGTCTCGGAATGCAATGCAGCTATACGATGAAGTTGCACTGAGTCATGGCAGAGAATTGGCTTGGCTAGTTAGCGATCTATGAGGTGATGTTGACAGCAGTATTAGTATGAAATGCAAATGGGAAATACTTGTTCCTCTGTAAAAGCCACAAGTGTAAAACCAGTGTGTATTTTGAACACAAAAGCATTGATAGTCTGTAGGGGATCATTAATGTTTTATTCATGAAATAATAGTAATAGTCATTCTTCGACAAACTACAAATACCTCAAGATTTTTCTGCTCATTTGAACCTGAACTCTTCTTCTCTGAATGTGGAACAGTTTAATATCTAGCCGTGAGAAACTGAACCTCGCTCTTCCACTCATACTGTATTCTTTTCAGTGGAACGGACCTGATTATTCACCAAGGTGCACTGCTGCTGAAGAGAACCCTAACACATTTACACATACACAAACACACACACACACACACACACACACACGGATGGAGCCGTATCCTTTTACAAAAACAAAACAAGCTGATTGGGGAGTGGGCCCTAGAAAGAGGCCGCGAGTTTGCTCAGTAATAAAAGCTGCTTTCGTTTGACAAGTTCTGTTTTTAACAAGAGGCCTTTAATTTTGCAAGAAGGAAGCAATGAATTGTAAAATATACTTTTCCAGAGCCGGCCCGTTAAGTGCGCTCTGAAGCCCACTGCACATGGGATCGACCCTGTACAATGACTAACATATGTGCTTTCCATCCTTCGTCCATACTGGCTTTTTCCTTTTCTCACCCTCCCTCCTCTCTCTCTTTCCTACTCAGACACTATTTCTTTTTTTTAATACCTTTTCTCATTTATCTGTCTCGTGAACAATATTCCGACAGAACAGCTCTGACAGTCTGGATGTGCCACTGCACTCCTGGTTGTTGTGTGTTAAATAGAGGTCAGGATTGAGGTCAGCAGCTGAGAGCAGCTAGTTGTATGCTGTCAGCTGCTATAAGTGAGAACACAGGTTCGAGAACATGAGGGGACTCACCGAGGTCGCCCTGTGTACTGCTCAGGCTCTTCACAGCTTGAGAGTGCTCTAGGTTCTTTATGGAGTCATGGGGATTTTTGCCTCCGGCTAGGACTCGATTTTGTGTGTGTGTGCATTGTGTGTTTGTTTCTCCAGATGTACTGTGCATAGTTTTACTGTATGCCAAGGCACATTTGGCAGCTGCCAAAAGGTCGAAGGTCATTTGTGAAACGAACCACAAAATTGGGAGGACGTGTGGTTTCATTGGAGGAAAAAATACTCCATGTTCTCTCTCTCTCTCTCTCTCCCACACACCGTCTCTGCTTCCCTCTTCTTATTTCCTAGTGGGCGGACAGAAATATATCTGTCCTTGTGTACAGACGCAAGTAGTGCCCTTCGTTACCTTGTAAAAACAGGAACACGCTCCATTCAAAATATTGAAGGATGGAAATACTACATTTCCAGGTACCCCCACAACATACACCCCTTCCAGAACAACCATAAAGCAAAAGCATGTTGACAGCAAGGCTGTCAACACATGTTTTTAATCGCACTATTTAAATATTAAATCCGACTCTCAGTTTGTGTGCTGGGGAGTGACCCAACATTTGACAGACGTTGCCAGAAAAAAGGTCCCAGACGGTCGGGAACAAGTGTGACAATGTCCCGTAAAGAACTGGATTGTATGGATGAAGCTTTGAGAATGTGTAGCAAAAAATGCACACACCTTCACAAAACAGACTCACAGGGAATTCAGATTATTTTACACCCCGATAGTGAAGTGCACATGCGTGATAAGAATCAGTCCAACTGGAGAGCTCAGTGGGTTTATGAGACCAGACCCACTCAGTCCATGCTATCAGATCGAGGCTGTCTTTGTCCACTAATCCCACTTCCTGGTTTTTCATGATGACCATGGTACAATGGGAGGCTCAGCGGTGCAAGTCAGCATGTTCATGTGTAGGGCCTGGGAGACACATAGATACATACAGAGTCTGCTGCTGCTGCTGGTTTGAGCACCTTACAAAGATGCCCCTGCTCAGCTCCTGACTCCCAATGGATAGAGAACCCATGAAAGATCCAGGACCTGCCGGAGAGACTATATCTCACAGTTGTTTAGTTGTATCTGTGGGTCCCCCAGGAGGAGCTGGAATTTGTGGCTGGTGATAGAGAGAAGTCTGAATAGAGCAAATGTACAATGTCATACACACTTTCAATACAGTGCCAGTGCTCTCTTAACCCCATTTACGGAGTTTCATTCCCATGAAGTGGAACAATGCTTTTCCAGCCAAGTGCCTCGCTAAGGGAAACTCCCCACGATAACCCCACCTGCGCTCCCTGCTTCCAGGCAGAGCTCTGGCTCATCTGGCTTTGGCTGTACAGATTTATGCCTGTCCTCCTGACTCTGAGATGGAGTTTTTTTGCAAAGGCAGTGAGGTTGCTTCGTGGAATAACAGCAACATTTCTTGGAATGTGCAACCTCCTTTTGCCGCATTGGATATTTGCCGGCGTGTGTGTTTTTACACGGCCAGGGTGTGTCAGTCTAAGTGGAAGCCATGCTCTCTGGCGGCTGCCTTTATAAATAGCCCAGCTTACCTCTTGTCCATGTTTATCTCTTTCGTTGCCTCTATCCATCTGGTGGAGGCCTGTACGGTCAGAGGATTTATGTTCTTCTTGTGTATTATGGGTTCTCTACTGGAGCTCTGGCACCATGTAGGCTTTCCCCAGCAGACAAGGAATCCCTGATTAGAATGCCTTTGAGCTTGAGGCTAGTTCGCCCCTGCTTCTTTAGTCTGCCTCAGGAGTCTAATTAAAGATGTGACGTGTCTGCAAAAGATCCACTGTTTACAGATCATCCATGATTTTCTGTGGCATATAGAGTACCCTCTGATTTAGTTTTATGAATGACATGGTAGCCAAATGAGAGACAAGTTAATCTTGTACATCTTGCTTTCAAGTTAGCATCTCTGGCTTATAGTCAGCATTTATAATTTAACCAAAATTCTCAGTGTGACCTGTGAAGCTGCGTGGGTGTCTGGATCCAGTTTGTCAGACACTTGTTCACAAATCGCAGAACCGTTTTCACTTGTCCTACTGCCAGGTCATGGATTTCCCTTGCATGTCCCATGTTCCCTTGCTTGTCTGAGTAATGCACTTGTTGGCTCATTGTGTCTGACGCAGACAGTGCAGAGGCTTGCAGTTCCCAGAGGCTGTTCAGGGTCAAACAGAGGTCAGCCATGCTTTCCCCTCACACATATTTCTCATCGCTGACTGCATAGCCGGGTGAGATTTGTGAGATACTTTGTGTCTTTCGGAATGTGTGTGTGTGCTGGTCCTGTCTGGATTGTTAAAGCCATTGGCCTTGCAGGACCTGTGAAGCTCTTCCTGGCTGAGGAGTTGGGATCTTGTTTTTTCCTCTCCTCTTATGTCTTTTTCCACCTTCCTGCACTCGTCACCTGTCCTACACTGGCTTCCATCTTCCTGATGCCACAATATAATAAATTTAAACAGTTAAGCCCCATTCCCACACAAATTCTTATCAATAGTGCAGCTTCCTTTGTCATAGTTCCAGCACAGTTCTATGATTCCATGAATGCTTGTTCTTATTTTTACTTTCCTGAGTTATACAAACAGCAGTCCTGTGTGTTTCCTCTTCATCTGTCTCCTGGCCATTATCAGATACCCATTCCTGTCACTGAATCAGGGCATAGGTCAAGGTCATTGTCATTCTTGCACCATGTTTCAATTTGGGTTTATATTGTTTTAATCAGATGTCATGGCAAAGATTGGGTAGACTGTGTTCTATTCATACATTGACTGGGTCTACCTCCTAGGAGAAATAAGTCAGAGATTCAGGGAGAAATAAGTAAGAGAACATGCACCATTCTTAGATATGTACGTCACTGGTTTCATCAGATCCATCAATTTGTCGAAAGCCGCAGCAAGGACTTAGTGGGCTGCATTCTATTTCTGGGCTGGTTCTTCGTACCTTCTGGGAGGAATAAGTCAGAGATCCTGCACCAATCTTAGATTTGGACACTGCTGTTTTCATCAGATCCATCAATTTGGGGAATCCCACAGAAAGGAGTGGGCTGTGGTGGGCTGTGTTCTATTAACAGGGTGGTTCTACATGTCTGGGAGGGATGTGTCAGAGATCCAGGCCCAACACCTCTTCTTGGATAAAGCTCTTGTTTAAAGCTCATTTTTTCCCCCAATGATACAAACTAATACTAATCGATCCCAAACAAGGCTTCATCTACCAGTGGAAATACAATCCAGTGGGTGCGCGAATGGCATTAAGGTGAAATATTCCTTGAAGCTGTCTGATAAGGGTATTCAAAATAGAATTAGACCAACAGTAGAGGGCAACTCTTTGAAAGTCAGCAGGCGAGAATTACCTCAGCTCTGTGCTATGGCGACGACGTGGCCGCACAATAGCTCTGATCCTGTGTTAATGTTGCGGGGCTTAGAGGCCAGTTTAACTTGGCAAATCAGTTCATCTAAGAACAACAAGGATTCCCAGTCCAGTATGCAGTCTCATGTAAAAACAGTCAAGGGAACTTGACCTCACAAACCAACACATACATTTCCAAACTATCTCCTGTTCTGTGCCCCATGTTGTCTTTTTTTCACCAAGTTATTCTGGCTATGATCTGATAATCTTGATTACTAAAAAAGATTCTAAGCTTTCTTCGAATAGATTAACGCCTTGTGCCTGCACTGTGAACCCTTGATAAAACTGTTCGATTTGCATTCACAGTGCTGGGAAAGCCAATTCCTGTAACTAAAAGTACCTTACAGATTAAACCACTGTCACTTACTCTAAATCTTATATACACTATATGGCCAAAAGTATGTAGAAACCTTGACCATCACAACAAAATGTGCTTGGTGAGCATACCTTTCAAAAAACAAGGACATTAATATGGAGTTGGTCCAATTAAGGGAAATTGGAATGCTACAGCATACAAAGACAGAAAGATACAAATTTTTTCAAATTTAGGGAAGAACCACATATGGGTGTTAAGGTCAGGTTTCCACATACTTTTTGCCATATAGTGTATACCAAAAGGATGATATATCAGAACATAATGGTCTAAAGCAAAGGTATTCAACTAGAGTTATTTGTAAGCTATATCAAATTCTTTGCTTACAAACGTTGCATAAGCAACTAACGTGACTGAATTGTGACAACTCACTTTTGCTGCAGGAGCCACGATGGCTCATGTTTAGAAAACTGGAATCACTGAACTATGGCCAGTTTTTTCCATACATTATTCAGTTCTACTATAGTATTTTTCAAGTGCTCATTTCGATCCATTGAAATACTTTGCTGGGTATGCCAAGGTAAACCTTTGATCTAAAGTTATCTTTTTGTCATGTTGCACAATTAAACATTATTAAAATTTCCAAACAGTGGCCTAGTTTACAGTTTTTGAGTCCACAATGTTTAGAGTAAAGTTAAAATACTAGTTGTTACTCAGTTGTAATATATCATATACTACGTTAAAAGGCCTTTAGATTATTATTTTTCTACTTTTTTAATCCATTTAACTTTTATCATCCATTTCTATTCCTCCTCTGTTTGCCAGGGTTCCACCAGCTGTTATTGAGTATTCGCCTGTATTTGTGTTCTTTGACAGTTTGGAAAGGAGTGATTTAAGCCAAACTGATTACTTTTTATAGCGGAGGAGAGCATAAAAACTCGGACTGCAATGGACTGTGCAAAATTTATAACCCGAGAGAGGTCTCAGCAGTTTTTCATTTGCACCCAGTTGTGTATTTTTATTTTTTTGCTTCAACTCTCTTGCTCCCTGTGTCTTTATTTCAGCTAACCCCCACACCCCCCTCCCTTCCGCCCATCCATCTGTGAGCTGGAGCGAGCCTCCATTTGGCCTTGTATTGCTTGTGTTGGATGCAAAAAAAAAAAAAAAAAATCCCAACAGAGCTCACGACGGAGCTTTGTCATGCACGCTCAGCTTAATGCTGATTTAAAACCAGAACCTCTCCAGCTCGGCTTTAAAAAATAACAAACAAACATCATTAGTCTTTCGAGAACTTCCTGCAGGCTGTTAGGACAGACTTGGTGATGGAACCTTGGCTTCATCTTTGGTCTCACTTCATCTCTTATTTTAGGCAAGCCAAAGTATATGTCAGGCACATTTAAAAAGGCAGTAATGGTGCAAAGAGTATTGTGAAGCCTGAGAAAGTGAAGAAGCTTGACTATAAAATAAATTGGAAAGATTTAGAAGTAGGAACCATTAACTCACATGACATAGGAGGGTAATAAATGAGGAATGGGTTAGTACAGGCTTCTTTTTCTTTCCTACTCATCATTTTTGCCCTTCCTATGATAAGAGGACAAGTTTATACTAGCATAGATGTTGCTACTTTATCCTGGCCTAGCTGCAGCATAGGCATGGTTGACAAGCAGAACCTTGTGGTTAAAGTTGTTCTTGCTGGAGCATTTCGGATGCTCTTATTGGTTGGTTACTTGCAACCAGCATGCAGTATACTGGTTATGCTGGTTGATGGGCATCACAGTGGCGCAGCAGGTAGCATTGCCATTTCATGGTATGTTCTCCGAGTGTCCATGTGGGTTGCCTCCGGGTTCTCTGGGTTGACCAGGCTAAATTGCACTAGGTGTGAGTGTGTGAATGGACTAGTTTCCCACCCAGGGCCTATATCGACTCAGTGTTCCTGGGATTGGCTCCAGATCCGTAAAGCACTTATTGAATGAATGAATGCTGGTTGAAGTGTTTTTGTTTGTTTTTTTTTAGCAGGGTCTTCTTTAGTGTGGTTCTTTTTTATTAATTCTTATTTCTCCTTCCCTGCCTAGTCTAAAATACCCCATCTTTTCTCCCTGTCTCACTCACTTACCAGATGGAGAGTAATTTTACAACTGTGATACCGATCTCTTTTAACATCACTCTTCTCTGTTTGTATAAGTGCTCGAGTAAAGCTCTGTTCCTTCACTCCAGGCCAGAAGCAATGCAGTCTTCCGTTAAGGCCAGCCTGGTCTTAATACCTGCGACCACAAAGCCACTACACCAAAGTCCAGTAAAAACACCAAGCAGAAAATTTATGATCAGTACCTTTTCTGCGTACAGTAACCACTGATGTGACCACTCTGCTTTTTATGGCCCTGCATATGTTTGTATTTGTTTTATATTAAAAGGAGAGATGAATCACAGGGTCTAGCTGTCGTACGTAGAGGCTTCCCTTGCTGATTCTAATGTCTGGAGCTCATAAAAGGGAGCATGAGCTATGCCAGGCACAGGGGTTCCTATTGCTGGGGACGCTTTGAGCGCCATTCCTGAGACATAGTGATGGGGGCTTTTCATTAGTACGGTGCTCTATATGTGTGTATTGAGATTATTCCCTCTGTGGAAGGCGGTGATTTATTTGGATCCCTAGCTAGGTTGCTAGCAGTAACATGCAGGCAGGCTTTTCCCACTCTCTGTGCCAGCTCCCTGCAGTCACACAGCTCTCCCCTGCCACTGATCCCCCTCAGTGTCACATATTAAAAAGGCAAATCCTTTAGTCTCACATAAAGAGTGTGTATGAAGCCATGTCGCAGGTTAGTTCGAATTAACCGCCTTGTGTTCACATGGTGGAGCAATCAACCTCAGCCTCACAGCTTTACCTGCGCCACTGATGCGCCTGAGTTCCACTACTACCCTAAATAGGCCGCCTAAATCCATGTCACGTTGCATATCACCTCAAATGTGCCAAGTAGTCCTTCTGCCCTTTGTTTTATTGGCAGTTGCACTCAATCCCACATGCTGGAAACCTTATCTCCTCCCAAGAGAGCTCTTCAATAGAGGAAGCCTCATGCTTGTTATGGGCCTTCTTGAATTTTTTTTTTTTTCCTTTTCACCGCCGATCCCTAATTAATCATTTAATAGCAACCAGGTTTTCTCTTCCACCTGAAATCACTAGTGGTAATAAAACTAAGGAGACATGAGGAAAGTGTGAAAGTTTAACGTGTTTTTTATTGCTGCTCGTTTTAATGGCATCTGAAGCATTTCTTTCAGTTGAAATTGAACCTGGAATTGAAGTCTCACATGCTTCGGGAAATGGGGGTTAAGAAGAGTTTGGCGATATTAGAAGCAGATATTTGATGAAATTTTTAATCTTTCATTGATTCATTAAGGCAAGACAATACAGGTAGTAATGTCAGTTTTGATCATTAATCATTTTTCCAATTATTGCATAAATCTGTAAAATACCTTCTCTTAAACTCAACATTAGAATGTTTGTCAGCAACAGGAGGCAAAGTGACCTGTGATGTGAAGTGGGCGGTGAGAATGACATGAAAAGTTAAGCGGAGATTACATTTATGCAAACAAGAAGCAAAAGAATGTGGTGATAACCAATGAGATTGACAAACATTGGTGATACACCTTTTTAAACTGTTACACATTTTTTTGGTTCCAGATGTAACTATCTGGTGATATGTCTATAGACTTTGATGTCCTTGATGTACCAAAATATAAATTTCCCATAGAATTAAAATGATTTTGCATATGTTCTGAAGAAAGCTACATACTGTATGCTCTGTAGAGTGTGCAGCCGTATTCAACTAGTCACATGTTACCAGGAAAACAGTGAATCGAATCATTTCAGTGTGAACGCAGGGTAACATTCTATACCTCTAAAAACTTTTACACCACCATTCACTGTATGTGACCTTCATATATGATACTACATCTTAGTACAGCTATCTCAATTCCTCTAAAGTCTTAGTTGGATCAGATTAGTTTTACATGTGGAGGTGGGGTAATGTAATTATTACTGGAGTGTCTTTAGGATTTTTTCCACTTATAAATCCATCATGTCGGTAAATTTTTACGGTCTGTGCGTGTATGTCTGGGAAGATTGTGCCATATTTTACCTGCTGTAAAATGACCAGTAGAAACAAACCTCAAGTAATATAAGTATATCCTGTCTCAGTTGACATGTTGGTAAAGATTAAATTATATCCAGTGGGAGAAGAGGTTTTTACACTTTTTCTTCAGTATAAAAACATTCCAGGAAGCGCTCGCTCTTTTCTGTCTTCACCAAAGCGATATTAAGTACTGGCCATTTTAAAACTCAGAACATTGAAATATATTTGACGTTTAAAAGAACATGTCAGAGAAGTGATGCTTCCGTGGCTTCACGGTCACGTGATCTACTAATGCGCAACTTGTGCACCCACACAACAAGCACTTACAATAAACATGAAAACAACAAATGTGAGGTGTGCGTAATGCACGTGGAATTTTTAGTGCGACAACCATGAAGACATACCCATTTACAGTATGTGATCTGTACAGAGGCCACTTATCCAGTATGAAGTAATCATAATTACTACACCAACATTACTCAACAGACGGGAAAATATCTCCGAATAATACTTAACACATGAAAATATTGGATGTTTGATGATGAAAGTCTTGTGTTCAGGAAGCGAGTCTCTCTTTCCCATGCGCTCGGCATCGTTATTAGTAGCGCTGATGTAGAGCAAGAGACTAGAGCAGCACCATTAACAGCCCCACTGCAGGCAAGCGCTCCCCAAACAGGAACCTGAATCTACCGTACCTGTGGAGCTCCCTTTCTTTTTCTGTCAGACTGAGCTACGCTGTTTGCCTCCCGATGTTAATGTAGCTCATCTCCATCCGCCTGAGCAGCAGGAATCTCTCTGCCTGAGTGAGCCAAGCCGAGTTCTCAGGCTGTCAGGCTCTCAGGCTCTCAGGCTGTAGACACTGTTAGCGCTCAGTGTGGGAGCCAAGTCTCAGCTGTTTACACTGAGAACGCACTGCTGAAGTTTCTTCACGAGCCTTTTGAGATTTGGTTACAAATCATATTACAATGGTATTAATTTTGATGTGAATTTACCACTTCTTTACCACAAATAAACACACTTATTAAACCTCATCAGTGGACAGAAGAATGTTACAGAGATAAAAGAATTCAGCTCCGTCTTGAATCTGAATCGGTTTTAGCAGATAATTTGGTATCAATCACTGCAGCATCGGATGCAAGTGGCCTAAAGTTTTCGATTTTCATATTTATTTTTATAGATTTTTTTTATTTTTAATATGAAGTTATTCTGCTATTTTAAAGAACTACGCTATATGTCCAAAGGTTTGTGGACATCTGCCCATCACACCCATATGCGGGCCTATCCCAGTATGTTGGAAGCACACGATTGTATAGAATGTCTTTGTATTGTGTAGCATTACAATTTCACTTCACTGGAACTAAGAGGCCCAAACTTGTTCCAGCATGACAGTGTCCCTGTGCACAAAGCGAGCTCCATGAAGACATGGTTTGCCAAGGTTGGAGTGGAAGAACTCAAGTGGTCTGCACAGAGCCCTGACCTCAACCCCCTGAACGCAGAATGCACCCGAGGCCTCCTCGCCTGACGTCAATGCCCAACCTCACTGATTCTCCCATAGCCACACTCCAAAATCTAGTGGAAAGCCTTCCCAGAAGAGTGGAGGTTATTATAACAGCAAAGGGGGCACTAAATCTGGAATAGGATATTCAGAAAGGACATATGGGTGTAATGGTCAGGCGTCCACAAACTTTAGGCTATATAGTGTATTTTCTGAGTCAAGCAATATATTTTGAGGTGAGTGTGTCATGAACTGGGCATTCATTTTGCTAAACTTGTAGCTTTCATAGCTACAAAAACTAAAGGAGCAGACTACAAGATCTGAAAAAGAAAAGTCTTGGCTGATTGAAATGAAGTGAAAATGTAAAAAAAAAAAAAAAAAAAAAAAAAAATTGAACTATTCCTTTCAAGGAGCAGTATTTCAGTAGCACTTGTTCATTCCAGCAGACTAGCTAGGATTAGTGCAAGTGTGAGAAAGTGTCTCTCGGTACGCAGTGATAAATAACCACGTGGGTTAAACAGGCCGTGCGTGTCGGAGCAGACAGGATCAGATTACTGTTTGTGTAAGCGCCGTAGCGGATAACTCCAAGACGTTGAACTTTCTCTCTCGCTCCAGACATTCTTAAAGAAGAAGACGAGCTTGAAGACCTACAAATCATGCCATAACCTTGAGCACCTTCCTTCAGTTACGGCATCTATCTTTCCTCATCTCTCCCTCCAAATAAACAGGGTGTCTGTGGCTAAATTTCCTCTTTAATCCAAGAGCAACCTGACACCGCACCACTTGCAGTTCAGACGCTGATGTCACCGACCTGGGAGTAGAACCTCATCCCTTCAGTGTTCAGTTTTATTCTTTTATACAAGTGGCAAAGTCTCTTGTATTTGTGTGTAAGAGGATCGTAAGCATCTGACGGGGCTCATTATAAAAGCTCAACTCGCTTTCCGTCATTGTATTGAAGACGCTTTCTGAATGCGAGCATTGTTCTTTGTTACCCACAATCCTGTCCTCTCCTCCCCTCACATTAATCTCCAGCATAAAGCCGACGCAGCCGTTACTTAACTTGCGCACACTTTCTACATCTTTTACCATCTAAAAGAAATCAGCACAATTCCTGTTTCTCAGTGTTTCTGTTTGTATCTCTCTCTCTCTCTCTCTCTCTCTCTCTTTCTTCCTTGATTTCGCTTTGATAGATTTCACGTCATCCTGATCCTTGTGGGAATGGAACCATGGGATTTGATCAGCTTGCCACATCAAGGTTGCAACACACACACACACACACTCTCAGGCTGCGTCGTCCAAATCAGGAGGCCCAACCGCTGAAGCGCTCAAGTGTTCCGTCTCGAACATAGCGCACCCTTTGTTCTCATTGTTCCAGAATAAATACACTCTAAATATTTACTTTACGCCTGTGCACAACGTAATCTGATCGAGATTTATGCCCGATCACTAACCTCGAGCCGCACATGCTCAAATCAGCCACTTGCTATTAATCCCCAAGTCCTTTCTTTCTTTCTTTCTTTCTTTCTTTCTTCCTGTTTTCTCTACTTTTTGAAAGAAGTTGAGAATGCTTCATTTCTACCTAAAAACAGCGATGCAGCATCACTGAAGTCCTTTAGCTCTCTCACCTCGTCATCTGTACACTCAAACAGATCAGCAGTCAGCGCCATCGTCATCTCGTAGATCGCTAACTAGCCGAGCTACGTCTCTTGTGTAGCTGTCATATAGCTGCATTGCACTGTGGGACTTTGATTTCAATGTTTGCAGCAACGTCTCTGCTATTTCTGTACTGTATTTCTCATTAATACGACGTCCCTAGAAAATGGTGAGGTAGAAAAAATTTTCTTGTTTTAACTGCAAAACCCTGACAATGATTAATTGTTAGCACCCTAATCATGAAAAACATCACAAATATTTGTTTTTATATTAAAAAAAAAAAAGACAATTTACTGTAGTATCCCAAATCAAAGCCATTATATAAACAAACGAACAACAATGACAAATTATAGTGTTTAGTAAATAATAGCCCCTATCTTTGCTGGTACTTTAATACAAGATTATTCTAATATGACTATTTAAGCATATTTACAATCAGATCTTTTTACTCCTTGATTATGTACAAGTCTTGTAATCTAGCATCAAATTAAAGATTAAAAGCCTACGCTTTAGATTTGTTCACTGTCACCATGTCAGTGGTTTCTGTGTTGTTTCTGATAAGCGTTGCTTTTCTCACTCTCATTCTTTGCTGCTATTTTGTGTGTGTGTCTGTGTGTGTCTGTGTATTTGTGCACATAGACTTTTCTGGAAACCTAGAACCTTTTTCCGGAACTGAAGAGCTTAAGAATCGTTTCCACCGGATAAACAAGGGCTGTTTTTAGTTTGTGCTCATGAGGAGATACTTTTCAGGACGGATGTTGTGATGAACATTGCTGATTGGTTTAAGGCAAGCTTCACAGATTGACCAATCCTCTTTAAAAAAAAAAATCATTTTACCTGATTAGTGATATCAGAATGAGTCAAAAAAACATTACTCGATGTCTCTGAGGAGGAAATATCTGAAATCTGTACACATAACTATAAAGCCCATGCACATCAGTGCATATCCTTTGTTTAAAATGTTTTAAAGTTTTTAAATTTTTGAGCACCAAGTAAGAAATAAAACACTGGAGCGGAATGATGTTCTAGGAAAATAATCAACGGGATGGCGTGATGAAGTTATTGTTACCACACTGAAGTGTTTTATTCCCCTTAAATAGCAGTAATTTGCCATTGATTATATTTTTTAATCAGTTAAACAATAGCATCAAACTTTTTTATCCATTTATAGTTACGTTCGATGTTGTGGAATGTCCAGGAACTTGCTTCGCTTGCTCTGTCTCTGGAATCATGGCTATGAGATGAGCGGTTGCTTAGCGGTGTTAGGATTTTCACAGACATCCGTGTGGATGTGCACCTACAATGTTGTGCATAAGTATTCATCCCCCTAAAAATACTGAAGTGAAGCGAAAAATCAATCTTTTTTAAAAAATGATTTACGAATAAGGCACGGTGCATCCATACACGTGTGTGTGTGTGTGTGTGTGTGTGTGTGCATGTGTGTGTGTGTGTGTGTGTGTGTGTGAGAGAGAGAGAAGGAGAATTTCGCAATAGTAAAATATTGCTTTGTCACTGTTTTGACAAATTTGTTCAGACACACTCACACACACACACACACACACACACACACACGATCTGCGCACCGCTGCTGCTAGTTCTTCCTCTCTACAGACCACACACCTTTCATTTAGTCTGTGACCTTATGTACAGCACCCCACACACACACACACGCGCAAACACACACATACACTGTATCTCTGTACTCTAAATAAAGTCACAGTTCAGCGCCGCCCCAGACAAAGTGCCCCCTTCCCGGTGTGTTAGCAGCATGACAGCAGGAAGTTGTGTGTGTGTGTGTGTGTGTGTGTGTGTGTGTGTGTGTGTGTGTGTGTGTGTGGTGAACATAAATGCTGGGCTAGACTCTATGTGGTATGTTTTTGCATTACCGGTGTGCACAGGACATGACTATTTTTCAGTCATTAGTGCTGCTTTAAACAGGAAGTCGACGCAGATGAGTTTGTTTACAATCTCTAATTTTTACTTTCTTCCTCTTTATAAAAGACAGCAATTATTCACCCTTCTCTTTGACAAAAAGCCTCTATCCCTCCTGCGTAACGTTGAACACATTTCCGATCCGATCCCCGCACCCACAGACAGCGCCCGAATCCACTCAGACCCCATGGAGCGATGGAAAGGATGAGTTCCTCTCTACACATAAGCACTGCACCTCTCCCACAACCAGCCAACACAGCCAGTGTGTGTAAGGCTTAAGCCCGGGGGATCCATCCCTACGTCTTCACAGTTGTGGCTGTGGCGCAGAAACCGATTTGGCCAGATGTGTTCCAGATGAGCCCCCTCTAGCCCTCCTCTACTCCGCTTCTGCTGCTGATCAAAGCGATTGGTGAGTGAAATCGATATGCAGACTACGTGCATTTGACTTCGAACCCTAACATGCATCTGCGATATCACGAAACCCAAGTCCTAACATCGCAATCGACGATTTTGAAGAGTTGTCATGGAGATGTGGAGATCTCTGTCCCTCTCTCTCTCTCCCCCTTTATCCATATATTTATTCCTGTGATCATGGATGGATTAAATGCTTGAATGAGACATGAGCTGTTATAAGCATGCTTTTTGCATCTCTTCTACATTTGTCTATACTTTTATGCAAAACGAACATTTGCAGTATCGCAAAACTTTACATTCATATCGCAAAAAAAGGAAATTTTTTTAAACATTGTAAGAAGGTATTATTATTATTATTATTATTATTATTGTTATTGTATTATAAAATTCAGCGTTTTATATTGTTTTATAATAATCATTATTTTTACCTCGTGTTGCTGATCTCACTCTACTTTGTGATAATTTGTTATTTTTATTATTTATATTGTATTTATTGTTTAGTATTTATTAATTTAATTTAATTTTTGTTTATTTTTTACTTATTATTTCGTATTCATTCTTTTTATTTTATTTATAGCATTGATTTTTTATTTATTGTTTTGTATTTATTTATTTATTTATTTAATTTATTTATTTTAACACAATGTCAAAATCCTAGTTGACTCCTTATATATATATATATATATCATATACAGTACACTTTCTGATTGAAATTGCAAAATAGTATCACTTTTAGGGTGCATAGTTTCTTCATTTTTAATAAATGACTTATATTTAATGAATAAATGATCCATAACTGAGAACTGGTACATTTAGCCTACATACGTATATATATTTAAAACGAATACCATAGTGAATAAACTATACTAATGCTGATTTATTCAGAGACATTTTCTGATATCAAGAGTCATTTGGATAAAAAATTTGGGGAACAAATTTCAATAGACTTGCATTAGGTGACTAAAAGTAGTACATGGAAACGTTAACATTCCAATGTTTTTCCTTTTTGCTCTCCGTCTATCCTTTCCTCTTTCTCTTTATGATGGCTCTTTGGATTGCCACACACACACATTGCCCACCCCAGACCTGCACACACACTGACAGATGGATGTACACTCCCATGCCAGAGGTTCTGCCTTTGTTTTAAAACGTGTCCGTCACGTTAGCGGTGGAAACGAGACCCTTGGCAGCTTCCTGTAGTGGAAGCGGCGCGTCCGAGGCGACGGGCTCCCGCTCGGCTAACCACAAGCCTGCGTGAGAAAGAGGGAGGGGGATTTGCATCAAAGACACACCAGTGTATATTCTCCTAACCTAAATAAATATCAGCGTTTCCCCTCCATGAGAGAGAAAGAGAGAGAGACACACAAAGAGGAAGCGAGGGCAAGAGAGAGAGAGAGAGAGAGCGTCTATCGATCGGATCACATCTGGTTTTCTCTGTAAGACTGGAGTCAAACCCGAGCTGTTTCACCATCAGCAGTTCCTCGAGTGCTTGGTTTACGTTATTAGTGCTACTTACACTCGTCTGGAATTTGGCTTGGCACTTGTGACTGAAGACAGAAGTAGCATATTAACTTTTAATAGATAAAGACATGGTTTGTGTTCAAATCCCAGCACGGCCACTATCTGACCCTTGAGCACGGACCTTAACAATGTTGGGTTGATTCCTGAGGAAATGTAATTCAGTCCTGATTACAAATTACACGACTAAAGATGTAATCAGTAACAAAATCTTTTACATTACTTAAACTGTAATCTAATCTGATTACTTTTGAATTACTTTTGGACTACATTTGGCATTTGATCTAACTACATTTTTGTGTAGAATAATTTTTTTTTTACTTTTATTACCACAAACGACTGAAACTTAGTGGTTCTTTGTTTGTTTTAAAATGAAAGAATTAGACCAAAAAACATTTTCTTGTTAGCAATTCTCGTCAAAATCACATACTCAAGGACAGTCTGTGTTAAGGCCATTTGTCAAAAGCAAACCAAAATAAAAATATAATTACGCATATCTCCTTTTTCTCCATTTTGTTTTTGATTTTAGAAAATCACAAGTTTATATTCATGCACTTGTTGTAATACATTATCATTTCTATAGTAACACCAAATTCACAGTCAGACATTCTGAGTATTCTAACAATAAACAGATTTTAAAATTTGTTATTTAACAAAGAACAGCACAACTATATAACTGTTGATATGGTGAGGTTTTTTGTAAGGTCATGTTTATTTAACATTTTTGGAAGAAGTCTCCAGTGTCATTACAATGTAACAGTCAGAGGTAAAGCTGTAACTTGTAACTTTTCCACCAAGGATCCGAAGACTGCAGTTTTTCAGTAATAAGCTGCAAGAGAAAGTGAGAGTACAACTGTTTATAGCTGTAATAAGCTTGTTTTGCAGACGTTCCACAACATTAAGTGTAACTACAAATGGATAAAAATAAGACTTGTGGTTCTTTTTAAAATAAAGTTTGTTAGCAGTGGCAAAGCACTGGTACAGGAGGAATAAAACACTTTGGGATGTGCCGTTATTGGAAAATAATTGACTTAGGTGTGATATCAGTAACTCCGCTTCATGTCAGGCTGCATCACTCCACCCAGTCGTTGATTATTTTCCTATAACAGCATGTCCTCTGGTGTTTTATTCCATACATCTCTTCTTAGTATACCCTACAAAGACATTTAACGCAATGTGCAGTTCAGAGTGAAGCCCAGTGATCACTGGGGTGTTGAGTAGCTTGTTAGATTGGGTGCATGTACGTTTGTAAGCTTAGCCGTGGGCGGTGAAGTGTTTAAGGGTTTAAGCATTTCGGATTCCTATTCCAGCCACTCCAGCAGCTGTGGTGTTTATGGAGAAGTTGTTTTGAGTAGCGTGGGCACGCCATGTGCCTCTCTACCAATCTCGCCTGGACCAGTGGCCAAGCTGGAATTTCTCTTGGCATCTTCTCCGGCTTGCTTGCTTACCCTTAAAATTTTTAACCATCTTTAAGCTTGCACTGTGTCATATTTTTCGTGAGCACAAGAGGGATGAGGGTACGACCGGGACAAGAGCAGAGCTGAAGAAGTCGAGTGATATATGGGGTGAGATCTCTGCGGTTTTCTGGGGTTCTTGCTCCCATTTCCTCCAGCACAATCTGTTCCAGTGTTCCACCAGGCGAACTCGCCCTCAAGAGCCCAATGTCAAAGAAGCCCAATGTCAATTGATGCCACTGTTCTTTGTGAACGGGCTTTTTTACGGGGCGTCAGGGAGGGGGGCATCACCCACCAGGTGATAAATGCTATGGGGAGTTTGGGGGGAGAGAAAGGAGGTGGAGGGTTCGATCACTCGCAGCCTGAAAAGAGCTTCTTTCATCATTCCTCTCTCTCTCTCTCCCTTTCGCAGTGGGCAGGATGAATAGCGGGAGCAGGATGAAAGTTTAAACAGAGGGCTGTTTGCTCTCGGCGGGCGCTGGCGCTGTAATTCTTCAGGCTTCTTCAGAGCACAGGAGGCCGGTGATTAGCTCGCTCTGCGGTGTTTGTTATCCTTCATGTCACCACAGATTTAAACGCCTTTCACCTCCCGCTGGCCGCCTGGCTTGCCAAATTTGCAAACGAGGCAGCCCTTGTCTTTACTTTGCCTTCGCCGGACCCCTGAAATCTCCACTGTGAAAACAAAAAGACATCAACCAGACAGTACGGCTTGGAAGCACCTCAGTGCTACATGTTCTCACCCACATTTTCTCGCTGGAAGTGCTGCTCCATTCCCATCGATCACTCGCTGTCATCTTTTCTGATAACCACCCTTACAATCATAGCAGTCTGGTTCCCACAATTCTGCATTTTGACTACCTGCTTCCTGTTTCCTTTCTAGCCTGAGTTATTCCTATTGCCCCATATTGAACATTTTGAGAAGAACAGTGCTCTATTCAAGACTTAACCACAGCAAGACAGACCTCAGATCAGTATACAAGTGCAGTTTCCTTTAGCACTGGCTCACACCAGTTTCATTCTCAATGTAGAGGATACGGGGATGTATGTCCGCCTCTCCATATCTCAGATTAGATTAGATTAGAGAACTGTTGAAGGAAATAAAGAACTCACGCACTCAAGCATGTCATGTAAATGGTCAGCACCACTTAGAGTACTGATTCCCGTCAAATTTGTTCACACAGCCACTATGGCTATGGCTAAAAAAAACCCACTGTGGCTTAAGCCGTAGTGATTTTTTTCCCAGCTAGTAATTTACCATATTAAAAAAATCATAATAATCATAAGAACTGAGCGAAAAAGAAAAAAAGAATTTCCATCATTTCAGCTTTAAGAAGTGTAGGATAGGAGTAGAGGAGGGTGTTCAGATATTACCAGATGTGTAGTCAGGAACTGCTTGCTGGCAGTGGCAATAGGGAATAGCGAGTGTTTATAGCTGCTATAGCTAATCGATAACAGGAACTAACATGTTTTAGGGACATTCCACAACATTATATGGAACTATAAATATATAAAAAGTATTATGTGTCATTCCACCATTTCAGGTTTAAAGAGCGTAGAGGAGAATAGGAGGGTGTTATAATATTACCAGCTGTGCAGTCAGGGACTGTTTGCCGGCAGTGGCGATAGGGAATGAGTGTTTATAGTTGCTATAATCGATAACAGGAACTAACTTGTTTTGTTCCACAACATAAATGTAACTACAAACAGGTAAAAAAGTATGACATGTTCTTTAATAGATAAAAAAGTATAATCGTTGGCAAATTGCTATGGCATAAGCTGAATAAAACACTCCGGGACATGTCCTTCTGCATTGTTCTTCGGGTTTACGTTCTCTTCTTTGAATGTTCTTCATTTTGCATTTGCTGTACAATCTGGTTTTCTACATTTCTACACACTGCTCCATAGTGGAAATTTTCTCATTACATCAAATAGGTTGAAGACATGTGAATGTACGCCAAATAGGGAATTCAGTGTAGGGACATGTGACCTAATTTGCTGCCATCGTCCATTATTTGTGATTGATTGACGAGGTAACGGAGCACTGATGAATAAATGTCCTTTCTATTTTTAATACTGAAGAAGAAATAAAGTTTTGGGGGATTAGGGAAGTGCGGAAAACACCAAACGCAGTTTAGAGCATGCAGGGAATACCGCGCTAGTTACAAACGGGAAAATGTCCATGCTTGTATACACTACATGGTTTTATGGTGTGTGTGTGTGAGTTTGGACCCAAGCCCGGAAGCGTAGCAGAAATCACAGAACAGGGCCCACGGTCCCTGGTGAGGAGACGAGCCGCAAAAGCCCAGCAAATGCCAAACAAATTACGGCACAATTAGGGATGAGTAGGACGAGCCGGCTCGCTGCAGATTAGGACGGATTGTTTGGCTACGACTGCGTGTCACCAGCCTCCGCACGGAATGTAGACTTCCACAAGAAAGGGGCTCAGAGATTTACAGCCGGAAACCCAGCGCCGCACAGAAGACTTTTTAATTACGCCTTCAC
This sequence comes from Pangasianodon hypophthalmus, assembly GCF_027358585.1. Classification (NCBI taxonomy): domain Eukaryota; kingdom Metazoa; phylum Chordata; class Actinopteri; order Siluriformes; family Pangasiidae; genus Pangasianodon; species Pangasianodon hypophthalmus. The sequence continues at coordinate 3,754,333 of NC_069730.1, read as the reverse complement.
TCGCTCGTGGACTCCTCTTTTGGTTAAGGGGTGTGTGTGTGTGTGTGTGTGTGTGTGTGTTAATGCTAGGAGTCTTTCATTTTTCCTGTTAACATTGATGTCTTAAAGTGATATCCAGTGTGACCTTATTTCCGCTTTAGACAAAGAGTACAGACACCATCCCCAGGTGTGTGTGTGTGTGTGTGTGTGTGTGTTTGTGTGTGTGTAAATGTGCCCTGCAACACAGTTACCACTAACATTCTCATGTTTTTCATATCACTTTTGTTCTCCTTGCATTTCTCTCCCTGTCTCTCTCTCTCTCTCTCTCTCTCTCTCTCTGCCTCTCTGTCTCTCTATCTCTTTCCCCATCTTCCTCACTCTTTCTTTCAATCTTGCTGCGTGTTTGTGTCTGTCTCTCAATCTGTCTGTCTCTCTCTCTTTCTCAATCCTTCTGTCCTTCTCTGTCCCTCTCTATGACTCTCTCTGCCTCTCAGTCTCTGTCTCTCTTTCTGTCTGTCTCTCTTTTTGTCACTCTTGCTTTGCGTCTGTTTGTCTGTCTTTCTCTCTTCCACTTTCTATCTCTCTCTGTCTCTTTCTATCTCTCTCTCCCCCTCTCTCTCTCTCAATCTGTCTGTCTGTTTGTCTCTCTCTCTCTCTCTCTGTCTCTCTCTCTCCTTTACTGACTTTCTTGTGGTCTGTGGACAGTCACTCACATTTCTCTCAGATCGCTGTTACCATTACAGCTGTAACACACACACACACACACACACACACACACACACACACACACACACACACACACACACAGAGCCAGTAAACAATTCCAGATCTTATCGACCTGTAATGCAGACTACATGTGCTGATGTAATCTGCTAACCCCACCCCCAACACACACACACACACACACACACACACACACACTGAGAACCTGAGACAACAGCCATAGGTGTGGTGGAGAAACCAAGGGAGTGCAGGACAATAATCGTCATTTGATTCTATTGTGATGATGAGACACACAAGTGTGGTGTGTGTCTGTGTGTGTGTGTGTGTGTGTGTGTTTGTGTGCGTGTGCTTGTAGGCGTGTGCAATATTTTCATATTGTAACTGTCAAAATTGGCACCCACCTGACTTTTGTGTGTAGCTTTAATCAGAAATCTTGTAAAAACAATTGTCACACTATGAGGCTAGTTAAATAAACAGTTTTCTGCTCACTAGCAACCCAGACAAATAAAATACGCACTGGGTGGAAGTGTGCTGGGTGTGGCAGGAGTGTTTGCGTGTGTGTGTGTGTGTGTGTGTGTGTGGACTGTCATTCATTGCAACAGAATCATTGTCATTATATAATTATAACAACTTTTGATGATTTACTGATTTAACATGTGTGTTATTTCACAGTTGCATTGAATCTCTGTTATCTATATAAGGAATAAAACACTTGGGTGCATGGTCTTATAGGAAAATAATCCATGTCGGGGTGGGGTGATCTGGCCTGATGCAAAGCAGAGTTACTCTTACCGCCCCAAAGTTGATTATTTTCCTATTACAGCATGTCCCCGAGTGTTGTATTCCTCTTGTACAACAGCAATTTATTTATTAAAGAACGACACATTCACATTCCTGGGATTTGTACTAGGTCTCTGCATCATTTGTCCCAGGATTTTAACTTGCGTTCACACTTACTGTGCCCTTGAAATTAAAATGAGTGGATTCAGAGCTTTTTGTACCTGTTCTTCTGTGTTATGGACACCAATGCGATAGTATATCTAGTATATCTAGTATATCTAAAAATCCACAAAAAGTAGTTTTAGAAATTCGGTTTAATGAAGATTAGAATTCTTTGATGACTCATCCTTTACTAGTCTTCCTGTTCAGCCATTTAAATGCTCTCTCGAGCATATATGTCTTGCCCCCAGGGGCATGTCTTGCTCTAAATTAGTAAAGTTTGTTTAGATTGGGCGGGGGCATGGCGTCTCTCAAGTGCTATTGGCTGTCAAGCACTTGAACACACCGTCAATCTGACTTCCTGTTTCAAAAGGGAATATGCCAACATACAGAGTCAAATCACAGCTCTGAAGCCATTTCATAGCGACTTCTCTATTAATTACTGTTAAACATATTTTCACTCAGCGATGTGAGATCCTGGTCCAATCATTGCATTATTTTTTTTTTCCATCTCTGGACTGAGCACAAAATGATGGCCTTATCACCGCTGAGGTTTAATCCGCTCAATCCAAGCGCAGATGACAGATAATAGCAGCGGAGGGCTGTGTGTAACCCCATAGACCCGTGATCCCTACAGCTAGGGATTCTTGTCATCATTTTGCGGTATTAGAACGGCACAGAGATGCACAAAGCACTCTCTGTTCTTCTATAACCACAGTTACACACACACACACACACACAAGGACACTTCTCTTTATTAAAGTTTCACACACCTATATTTAGTGTGTTTGTGCAAACTACAGATTACGAGGACTGGAAGATGAATTGATTTACAGAAACATGATTGGTTTTGTGATATAGGAAAATAATCAACTTCAGGGTGGTGTGATTTGGTCTGACATGAAACGGAATTACCCAATGTTAATTATTTTCTTATAGCAGCATGTGTTTTATTTCTTTTATACCACAGTAACTTGCCAACACTAACAATTTTTGTTTATTTAAGAACGACACATAGTACTTTTTATTAATTTAATGTCATTAGTTCCTGTTATCACTTACATTCTCACAGCTATAAACAGTTGCTCCCTGCAACGTCTAGAATCTAGAATCTAGAAAAAGTCTTGAAGACTCCCCCATGTTGGAAAAATTAGTTATAGCAATTACAAAGTGCTGACACTGGAGACTCCTTCCAAAAATGCAAAATGCACACATTTAACAAGTCCCTATTTGATGAGCTGCCGCTATAGAATGTATTAGAACGAGCGCGCTAATATAATCCTGTGATTTTCCGTACAGTCAGCACTACTGTCAGAGCTGCTGTTATGTTATGCTGTGAACAAATTAATCGACAATTTCTGACTGAAAATTCAGCAGCTCTGTGGTATAAAGTAAACTATCCATGTAGTGATTTTTCCTCCGAGGGCGTTGTAAGCTGGAGCACTGTAGGGAAAAGCTCGGCTGTGTGAGATTCTATCCGCTCACCGTCCCATTTTTCACGGCACCGATCCATCATTAGCTAATATTCAGTTTGATGGAAACACATGAGCTCCAACATGTGCACCAATGCTCATGTTACCTCAAATTAGATTATAGCAGAGGAAAATTCACATAAAAAGTATGTGAATCCATGACTAACTGCACCCAAAGGGAATGTGTGCGTCTGCATAATTAACCTACAGTGATGATAGTATTTATTTCTTTAAAATGAAATGGATTAGGAAAGTATTCCTTATTAAAATTCAGAGTGACTATTCTGAATACTGCCTTTTCATAATGTATTGCGAACTGAATATGAGTACTTCATTTTTAATATACGGAATACTTAGCGTTGTTACTTGTATCCTGTTATGACTACATCTAGCTGTACATAAGATTAAAACAGGATGGTATACACTTTATGTAAAAAAAAAAAAAAAAAATACCAGGAAAAGAGTTCCATTTATTTTTATCATTATATAATAAGAGGAGTCTTCTTAAATGTGTGTTGTCTTCTTAAGGTTGGGTTGTGGCCCAGCAAACTGTATAGTCAGAGTTATAGATTGAACAAGCAAATATGTCTGTTGGTTGGTCATTTTACATATTACTTATTATTTGTTGAACTGCAACGATGACAAGATTTTCAAAACACAAAGGTAGCCAAATAAAAAAGTCAACATCAAAAAGTCAATAATATTAAGTAGGCCTGAATTTTTACTGCATACTGGCTGCAGGCCTACATCTAATCAAATTTAAGCTCAGTACTGAGCTAAATTACCTCCAATATACGTAGATGCCAAGTGATAATTATGCAAACGTGGACGGGTTGTTGGATTGTTGGGAAAAAAAAGAAAGCTCCAGACATCAAATGTGGATTTACTAGAATAGCAGACAGATGGTATGTTCAAACCACAGTGTATTTTGTCCAGAAAATGTCAAAGCCATAAGGGCATGCGTATTGAATTCTTTAAAAAAAAAAAAAAAAACCCAGAAATGACTGGATGCAAAAATAAATTACAAAACTCTCCAGGCATTTATATCATGTTAGCAATTTTATAACATGCTAAAAACACACACACACAAAGACAGTACGTCTCATGTTATGCTGCTATTGACATTACTAGAGAGGTCTTTGGAAAACCTTCTGCAGAAAACCTGAAGAATTTCTGATGTTGAATGACACCCTAAGTTGGTATTACATGATATGTCTGAAAATCCATCAAACAAAAACAGGTACTTAAGAAGTAAAAGGTTAGAGACTATTATGATTTTGGAATATACAAAAAAAAGTCATGTTGGCTTGTTATCATAATCATTTTTCAATTTTTTTTTGTACTGTCTAATTTACTAGCACTATAGGCCTTCACCCTCCAGAGCAATTGAGGAAATGTTTAAAACTTCACACAGCCACGACTCTGACACCATTCAGGGAGTTAAAATAACACGAGGACACAGCCAGTCCACACGCTGGCCCATTTACAAAGCTAATTAACAGAGCACAAGATGGATGTCTTCCAATTTTTTTTTTTCAATAAAGCTAATGTATCGAGAAGCTCGGAGCCAAAACGCTACCTCCGCCCCCGGGTTTTGGCCATTTGTTAACAATTAGTCACAAATAATTTTGGTCATTCAGAATAAGTGGGATTCCACAGGCATGAAGAAAAGCACTGTTTGAAGGGGAAAAGGGGGAAATATGTCTGCGGTGGATTTCTCAAAGATGGTTATGTGTGGTCAGCAATTCCACCTGGGCACACACATATACACAATAATGAATCTGTATTCTTGTGTTTAACATTAATAAGCAGTGGCATGGAGCAATAACCTCATTATTGAGCAAACCTGGAAGAATCTGGACAAATCTTTGGATGTCTATGGATGTAACCGTATATGAATACATTGTTTGGATTGAACAAATAATGTGTTTTTAAACAGATACAAATATGGATATAAATAGGAGGTGCACTGTAAAGGACAGGGATCCTGTGGGATATCACAAAAAAGTTGTGCAAGGAGGTTTTTACTCTTATGTGGGCATAAACGAGTGATCGGATACAAAGCTTGCAGAACAAAGAAAGTCCATGTTCATGGAATACATTTACAGCACTCATTCATTCCTCCTTAGTAACTGCCTGGTCAGGGTTGTGATGGTTTAATTAGGCTACCAGTTTGTTTATATTCTGGAAAATAGAGACAACTAAATTTGTTAGAAAATATCACAGGCAGAAACAAAAATAACAACTGTAAAGTATCCAAAAAAATCCTCTAATTGAGAGCAATAATGTCTTGGATTGATGTAGCAGAGATTGAGAGTTCACACACTGTGCTGACAGTGCTGATATTTCCAACTTTTTAGGCCATGACCATTTTTGGTTTAAATCCAAATGCAGATACAATATAGGGCCAAAAGTATTTAGACCATCACACCCATATGTGCTTCTTCTTCAAGCTGTTGCCACAAAGATGAAAGCACGGAATTGTCTGAAATGTCTTTATATGCTGTAGCATTAAGATTTCCTTTCACTATGGGGCCCAAACATGTTCCAGCATGACAATGCTTCTGTGCACAAAGGTCCATGAAGACATGGTTTGCTAAGGTTGGTGTGGATGAACAGATCCCTGACCTCCACTGAACTCCTTTGGGATGAATTGGAATGCAGACTACACCCCAGGCCTCCTTGCCCGACATCAGTGCCTGATCTCACTAATGATATTGTGGCTGAATAGACAAAAATCCCCACAGCCATGCTCCAAAATCTAGTGGAAAAGCTTCCCAGAAAAGTGGAGGTTATTATAACAGCAAAGGGGGACTCAATCTGGAATGGGATATTCAAAAAGTGTGTGATTGGTCAGGTGTCCACATACCTTTGGCCTTTATTTTACGCTTTCTCTCTATCTATCTCTCTGTCATGGCACAGTAAGTAAGATCACTGTTATGGATTATTATGGAGATCTTGGTCAACAGCTTTGAACCAGACATTCCTGCTTTTTCCAGCCGCATGATCTGCTGCGGAATCTCCAATCTCATCTCCTTAGCACTCGCCACTACCTCTAATGCTCCCACCCACATCAGAACACACAATGTGCCTGTCATGAGGGGCCACAGTAGTCCAGTCTATCTGTCTGGCCCAGTGACAGCCTTATTCATGTCTGCAAGGAGATTTGATCAAGCCGGGATGATGGATGGTATAATAAGTGTGAGCATACATCCAAGGAAGTACCTCAATTCTGTGTTGGCTTATCTAAAATGACTCCAAGCTCCCGTCTGGCTAAACCTTATGTTGACACCGTCCTTGTCATAGAGCCAAGACTTTATCCTAATCGCTTTGCCATGGAATACCACATACACGTTTTGAAGAATGTTCTTTAGGAAGCAGATCTAGCACTTCTTGCCTGGGCCAAAGAAGCATTTTTGGTAGGCAGTAGACTTAAAGCACCTTGAATTAAGGCACACTTTATATTGCAGTTAAGCCATCTCACGTGCTAGAGGTTCGTGTCGGTCATAAATCATGTCAGCTCCACAAGACCTTATGTTAGACCACTGGATCATAGTCCTTCAAGGGTTCTAACTTGCCCCCTAATCATACAACCTATGCACCAAGAGAAAACATAAAGAAAGAAATGGATTTCGTTCTCTGATTTTCTCCTGACATAATGTCTCTTTTGTTTCTATTCTACATTAAACTATTTCCTGCCCTTTTTTCTTCCCTCTTGCTCGTTTAAGAAGGCCACATGGTTTATAAAGTGTCTTTGGCAAAGGTTGACCGGCAAGCTGCTGCTACATTCATGACCAAAAACAGAAATCGTCCGTCTGGCCAAGAATAAGACTTTCATTTTTTTTCCCTTCCCTGTTTAGTCAAGTGATGATATCTGGTGTTTTATGACATGCCTGTCATAGCTATTGAAGTTAACATTAGATTGTAAAGGCCGATCTGACCCTGTGGGAAACAGCAGAATCAAAACAGTGCCTTGCAAAACAACAGAAAAAATGTTTCCGCGCAAGGTGGCTTTAACTTGATAGGTTGGATAGATCAAGCTACTTGACTCTCATGCATCCTGGAGATTGTTGGGTGTCTATTGCTTTATTTGCACAATGCTTATAGGGTTTTGTGGTGTAAGACCCAAAGATAAATAGGTCTAGACACCAGAAATTCTTCATGACAACAGAGGGGACTTTGTGGATTCTTTGTGGATTCAAAAGAGGTTTTTTGAAATTTTCATCATGCTTTACTCCCTTATAAGAAAGAACACATCATATTTTTCAGTGGAGCAGGTGTTCTTGACAAAACCATCCAACAGCCCAGAGGTGATACAGATAGCACCAGAGAAAGAGAGAGAAAGGGCGAGATAGAGGAAAAGATACAGAGAAAGGGAGGATAGAACCGCCAGCAGATTTATGATTCTGTAAGGCTGCAGCAAAGGGAGGAGGCTGCCTCGGGGTCTGAAATAACGCCTGCAGTGATAAAATCCAGTCTGACCCTGGGAGGCAACCATTGCCCACAGTGTCCAGCCACAAACACAGAAAAATGAATACATGGAAATTCATTTTAGGAAATGATTAAAATAATCGGGACTTTTTGTCACAGCTCACAGCACCTGTTTGAGGTTTTAGTGGAGCTGAAATATGCGAACAAGGGGGCAAAAAATTCCCATTTTTGTAAACCCAGACATGCATATTTTTGTGTGCTGGTGGTTGGATTTCTGTGAAATTGGTGGCTTGGTGGTTACGAGAAGACGCATTGCCAGTGTGAAGCAGCAAAGTGGTAAAAACCCATTTGGATTCCCTGCAGCGATTTTTCAAACATGCTGCCGCAACAAAGGAAGCCTGTGGCTTTCTAGAGACAGAACATGTCGGCTTAGTGCTGTAGAAATCTAGCATGTGTGGTTCTTTTGTGCGTTGTATGTTTTTTGTGTGGTTTCTTTGTGCACATATTCAAATGCAAACCTGACTTGTTGAGTGTGTGTGTGTGTGTTCATGCAAACATTCAAATATAACGGTGCTTTTAAGCATTCCTCGCAATGTGTGTGTCAGCTTGCGTGATTACACACTTAAGATTTTGTGTGTATGCGTGTGTCCACGGGGCCTACCACTTGAATTAACTTGTCTTAGATGTGGTCGAGCTCTGTGTGGGTAGAATGCAGACTTTGCAAACCCCAAGACAGTAGACCAGAGTTGCAAGTGTGTAAAGGGGAGAGACGTTGCGTACCAGGGCGTTGACAAGAAGAGAGAAAATATCTCCGCTGACCACGGGAATGATCACACTCGCACCACACCCTCGAGTGCTAAGAGCGGCCAGAGCAAACAAAGATTGCGCAAAGTCCTTCCTCTTGGTGCACCTCGATTGTTTGCATTTTGCAGGTGCGCGTTCCTGCGTGCTCAGAGCTCTATTCGAGTTAATTACCCAGTGGGAGAAGCTTTCACCAGAATACACAGACGGATCAGCAATACTGGGTTCCTCAACCCCCACGCCTGCATTCCAAGAGCAGGAATAGTATTAAGAAACCAGATCAGCACAACAAGCCAACCGCTGTAACCATCCTCTCTCTCCCTCTGTCTGTCTCCATCCATACATCCTTTCCTTTACACTCCCCCCCAAGTCTCGCCTTCTGCCCAAACACACAAACCACAACCCGTCTGGCTTTGGCACATGCCATTGTGAGTTGCTATCCTTCGTTAAAAAAAAATTCCCAGTTAGTCGCCGTCAACAAGCTCATCCCTCCTATTTACGGTGAATAAAAACGAAGGGAATTTTTCCCAAGCAGTCCACGACAGGAGATCCACTTCATCATCCTTCACTTATTCCACACCTGGAACTTTCCTGCGCTGTTTACTGTCAAGGTTATGACTTTAGACAGAGATCGTAAGTACAGTGAACGTTGGGGTATAATGTGCAGTATGTGGTTCCCTGTGTGGGAAAGTTAACAGTGAAAATGTGAAAGATCCTAAACTCTTAAACTTAAAGCCACGCTCTGCGATTTTTCCGTTTGCCTCAGTTTGACTGCATATAAACATTTCCCATCGAAGACAATTCACTGCAGATGCCTCCAGACCTCAATGAAAGTTTCTTCCCACTACAAGAAATATATGACGATTTATCATTTTGTTGTTTACAAACAGTGATGATGTAAGCGATTAGGTCTTCCAAAGAGATTTCATCAGGATCTATCAACTGTTGTTGATCTAAAATCTCAGAATGTCCTTATAGAAAAGATTACGCTATAAAAAACACTGAAGATTCGTATAAAATCCAGGCTGAATAATAATTATATTCTCTTTATTTACTCAGTCTGTTTTGATTTACCAGGAACATGTTAATCAGTTACTGATTGTAACATTACAGCTGTGGCTTCCTTTCCAGATAACATATTATGTTTTTCTTTTTTGACCCAATTTACTTCGCTAATTTATTTATATCCAATTCCCACCCATCCGTTGACTGCCTTATTCTGTGTACATGAGCTCACAGATGCACACAGTTGACTAATGTTGCTTTGCCTGGAGGCAGAAGGAGAGGAATCCATCTTTCCCACCCGGATAGCAGAGGCATTTTATTATGGGATTCGAATTTGCCATATCCCAATCATGAGCTGAAAGCTTTAACCACTGCAGCCAACTAAAATGTGTTATGTTTCAATGGTGTGTTACATGTTCTCATGAAAATTCTCCTCTTGGGAAAGGTGCGTCCATCTTTGGCAGTCCTGGAATTTCAACTCTTCTGATCACACACTTAGAGTTTTAACCACGGATTTACCACTGCCTTGAAACAAGGTGTGAATGAGAGTGTGTGCATGGTGCCTTGTGATAGACTGTCAACCCATCCAGTGTGTATTCCTGCCTCACACCCAGTATTCCCAAGATCCACCATGACAATTTTTAATTTTTCAATTATTCATGAGAGATTTCCAGCTGAATATGGAAGTACAGCTATAAAATAAAGTGAGTCCTGCCATTTGACCATCTAACCATGAAAAAAACACACTGTATCTATCAGCCTCCAGCTTCATGCCCAGTCTATCCCACCTTTCTATAAAGAAACTTATGGAAAACAATTCGTAGCAATTGAATTTAACGACGGTGCACTGTTACCATGTTTACCAAGAGGGATACCTGGAATTTTCATTGGAAAATCTGAACTAGTGTTGAACAAGTTACGTGCATCACAAAATACGGAGCGTGTTAGGTTTAATATGCAAATGTAAGGAAGGTTTACCAGGTAAAGGGGCAGTGTGTGTGCACAGTTGGAGGTATTTCTAATTTTGCATATTAATACAATCTGGAGTTTTTAATCCAAGCATTTTTAAAGCCACTATAGCAAAAAATATATATTAAATATAGAAAAAAATAGTTACATATTTAAGTCACATACTAAGAAGTTTTCCTATGCTGTTATAAATTGTGTGGCAGCCTGGGAAAACCTGTCAAATATTCATGTGGCTGAATGAACGGCCAAAAAAGAAAGTCTAGTTTTGAAAGAAAGTTGAAGAAAGTTGTTTTTTTCTATTGAATGAGAAGTGTGCCACTATAATCTAAATTTAAAATCAAAATAATAAATATGAATTTATTATTATAAAATTGAATTTGAAACCTCGCACACAAACTTAGGCATACAAAACTTCAGTTATGAATTCTAATCATGGCATGAAATGCAGATTTGTACATTTTAAATTCAGATTGTAGCGGCACATTTCTCATTCCGTTCTCGTTTTTGCTCCTGCACCACCGTCAGAATGAGATCTTTAAATGCAGTTTTCTTTTTTTTTTCACTTTTAGGGGTTTTCACAATGTTAGAACTTTGATACATGCAAATGAAAAGAATATTTCAGTTCATAAAAGCCTTTTTCTAGTTTGCAGAACTATATGTAGTAGAAAATGTAAAAATTTCACCACACGATGGGTTTTCCTGGGCCGCCACACATTTATGAAAGCAGAGGGTAGAGGCAGGTGTCTAACACACCAGAGTGCCATAAACTAGATGAGTTCTTTGATGGAGTGTGTCTCAAGTAGTATCTAGTAAGTCTTCTTCCTTTCACATACTGTACATGTATTTCATCTTCTCTTTAACTCCTTCTTTACAGAAAGTCGAATCTCTCAGAACACGCTCTCACACATTCACACACTGACTGGACAGTTCCCATGGCTTCCACTTTTAGCTTGCGACAGCGACACACACGCGGTGTCGAGAGTCGGCCAGCAGAGCCACAGTATTTATAAAACAGTGGGAAGAGCACAGAAGCCTCCCGCATCGAACAGTCCGGAGGGCCATGCAGGCGCTCTGTGTGTCCATGTGTGTGTGTTTTGACTACGGCCGCCAGAGTCTCACACACCCACCTGAGCGGAAAATCGACTCTTTGAAACGCCGATATGTGCTTTGTCCTCGACCAGCGTTATCAAACTGTTTACCGCTGTTCTTCTTTCTGTGTGCGCTCGTGGTGGTGCCTGATGAGATAGCGCTGTACTGTAGAAGAAACACACACACACATTTTTCAGTAAAGTCACTTTGATGCTCAGAACATGTGAGGTGACACAGAAGATGTTCCACTGGTAGATACATGCTAACTGGAGGGTCTGTTTAGTCTTGTAAACTTGTGTGTGTGTGTGTGTGTGTGTGTGTGTGTGTGTTGCATTGTTTGAGATGTGTGTTAATTTAGTGAGCTACAGACTTCATCAGCAACCACGTTATTATTTATCCGTCTGTATATGTCGGAATGATTGACTGTTCAGGTTCTACGTAGATTTTTATATTCATATTCAAAGCCAAAAAATCCACAGTCAGTTTTTATAAGATCTCATCGTAATGTATTTCTATAGATGACCCTTCTGTAGCATGATGTGGAAAGGACAAGGAAATGGGGTTCCTGACAAATTTTCAGCTATTCCAGACTTTAATTTTTTTATTATTATTATTATGGCGCTGATTGTGTTTAACTCTTAACTGTTTGTGATTTTTTTAAAAGATATTTTGCGATCCTTGCAGCCTCGCAATTGTTGTCAGATTGTAAAGCTGATCATTTCTATTTATTTTAATTTTATTTTAATATTAGGAGTGCTACATATGATTGATTAGATGCTAAACTATTTCTTGTACTCGAGCAATGACAATGAAGTCGAATCTAATCGTAGTTAACTAGCACAGATTATGACAAGTTCTGCTTTTTTTACAGTGTCGTGAACTCACACCTCAGCTTCCCCTTGACGTGCGCTCATACACTCCAACACAGTAGCTGTGAGGATTAGACCTGCCGCTACCTGACAGCACAGGATTAACCCGTGACCTGTGACATAGTGCCTTCTCCATTTCCATTCACACACACACACACGCACACACACACACGTATGTTCACATTTCCATTCTTTCAGTTCCTAAGTTACTAAGTTGATTAATCTATTAAAATTTTAAAATGAATTTCAAATTAAAGTTTAAAATCAAAATGGTGAAAATTAAAGTGAAGACTTCTTATATAACTGTTGCATAGTACAAACAAATGAGGCATAGTTGTTAACCCTGCGCTGCGACACGACCAAGCATCTGGAAGCCATTTATTTTCAACGAGAGCTGATGATTTCAAGCAATATTAGGAAAAGCGACCTTAAGCGACACAACAAAGTTGAGCAATCATAGTCTGGAATTGTTTAGAGATCAAATGGGTGGTTTTATTTGCATTCTGTAGCTAGTTTGTTCTGATACTGCACTAGCCTGGTGCTACCAGTGAAACCATGGCAACCGGCAGTAAACTAAAGATAAGACACGCCCACAGGGACTAACGTAGAGCAATCTGAGTGTCATGAGGCGTAAAAATTGCTGCCTGCGTGAACGTAGCGTATGTCCTAAAATCAACCATCTGAAATATTTGAGTTTTAGATTTCATGAAATTAATATTTGCTCTATTTATGCATTTGGTATTATTTTTATTATTATATTATAAAATTATTATATATTAGCTCGGTTTTGAAGAGTAATGTCAAATAATAAAGTGTTTTTCATTACCTGGTATTTATTTAATTAACTGTTGATTTAGCATAAAAAGCAGTAAAACAACGAATTGATAATAAGTATAAGAATTATTTTTAAAAATGTTTAAGTGTTAACGTTTCAGTGCAAGTTAGTAAGTAAGTTTCTGTTTCGGTCTAGAATTTTCATTTCAGTGAATCACTGTGATGTGTGAGAGAACGTGTCTTAGTCAGCACACACACTTGTGCATACTCAGATTTTTAAATTTAAAGCTGCAGTGGGGGACTTTTGGGATGTGATAATTGGAAGATTTCGCTAAGGTTGCTGTGGCAGTCCATAGACTCAAATCCAACCCAATATTTCTGAGTTTTAATCCATATTTTAGACTTTCCAGCCTAAGTTGCTGTAAAACAAGAGCACCATGTATTAGAGAATTTTCCTCTACTGCTTCAATAACTCTTTTGATTCAGTATTTTAAATACAGTAATTCTTTATTCTTAACAAAGTTACATACTGCAGCTTTAATTAGCTGTAAAAGATCTAAGGGTCTGGCTTGTTGGTGCCTGGCCTGGCACTGGCTCTACTCGCTCTTGAAACCGCCTCTGCTTATATATAGACTCCAACTTTATTAGTGCTTTTCCGCCTCACATCACACGTGTCGCTTTGTTGTGCTGCCCATGCGGCTTTTTTTACGAGCCTCTCTATAGTTTTTCCTGTATGTATTTCTTCTTATCTCGCCCTCTTTGTTTTGGTTTGGTGGCCGCACGGGAACTCATTTGCATGCTGAGGTTTCCGTCATATGGGAGCACTTAAAGTTCTCTCAGTCCGAATGTAATCTCAACATTTATATTATGTAGAGCTAAATGAGACTTCTCTAAAACGGTCACTCGGGAAAACAAACACAGGACGCTTTACTAGACGTTAATAAGCGACAGCGATCGCTGGGACTGGACGGCCCTGTTCTCACCTTATCAGTAAGCCGATCAGCTGCTGAGAGGGACCTGAGCGTGTGTATGTGTGTGTGTGTGTGTTCACGTTTCTTTGTTATGCGTCAGGTGCTGTTGTCACTCTGTCAGTCACAGCAGGCAGTAGAAACGTCTGTCAGAATCAGACACACACGATGGGATCATGCCCTTAACCCCGTGATACTAATACACACACCCCAACACTTAACCCCCCGGGACGAGTCTCAATCCTCCCACCTGCGCGCTTGGCGCCTCCAGGTCCAGTGAGATAGAGATATAGAAAGAGAGACAGGCCAAACTCGCAGCTTTTCCCCGTGGGAGCTGACAGCAGACACCGGCTTAATTGGGCCACGGACACACAACTACATTCTACACGCTGTGTTAATACCGTGTGTGTGTTTGCACAACGATAAGCATATGCAACAAAGATGTTATGTTTGAATGTGCTTTATTTTCAGTGTGTGTGGGGGAAGCACTGCTGCTTCTGCGTATGTGTTTGTGTATGTATATGCACACTTATCCATAATACATTAGTGCGTCCGTCTTAATCGGTTAAATTCCCCGATCTCAATGTTATCTCTGACCTCTAAATGTAGCTGCGGTTCGACACCCGATAACACGAACCAAGTGGAAATAATTCACCTTGCTGTTGTCCTTCCCCCACCTTTTTTTTTTTAATACATGAGGTCTGCTAAACAAGAGCGTGTGGTAATTACAAAATAATAATCCTGTTATTAGATACTAAAAACAAATTGTGAACAACATAATATTTAAAAAAACTAAAATAAAATTTCATTAAAAATGTATATGATTAAAATTTATTATCAAATTAAATGTAAAAATAAAACATAAATAATTCAAACAATATAATTTTTAAATATTGCAGTAGAAAATGAAATGAAATAAAAAAATTATTATGCAAATCATTTTTACACTTAAATACACTAATTTTAGACCTGACTAATTTAAGATATAAATGGAAATGTGTTGAATTTGGAGATATTGTGGGGCAAAAACTTTTAAGCAAATGAAGCAATTTGTTCTTACACCATTTATTTATTTGTTGCTCTTTTTCCTAATGTTATTTTTATTCAGAAATCTTATTAATCTTCATTGCAAAATTCAGGCTGCAAACATTAATGGCCAAAAGATACATCAAAATGTTTTTGATATATAATATACAAACACCCCATATGTAAATATCTCTAATTATATTACATATACAATTCTCTATCTATTATTGAAAATGTTTTTACAGCAAAAAAGTGTAAATAAAATGCTATCGGAATCGTTAAAATCAAAGGAAAAAAGAAAAATGGGTTTGATCTGAAATAAATTTAATAAATGATTTAATAAATGACTTTGAAATAAATTTGATCTGATTTTCAATGTTCTCTTAAATCTGTTTTTTTTTTTTAACCATACACAGGTTCATCAAAAGAAAAGAAAGAGAAGGATTCAGAGAAGGAGTTAAAAGAGATCAAGAAGGACTCAAAAGAGCCAACCAAGGAGAAAGAGTCAAAGAAGGAGTTCAAAGAGTCGAAGAAAGAATCGAGCAGGGAGAACGACTCTGCGCTCGAGCCTGAGAAAGAGAAAGTAAAGGTGTCCAAAAAGCCCTCAGTCAAGTCCAAAGAGAAAAAGAAAGAAGTGGGGGACGGCTGACCAGATGCAACACGCACATACACACACACACACACACACACACACACACACACACACACACACATGCACACACACCATCAGTTTGGGTGGCTTTTCCCATTCCCTGTGCTGAAACCTCATATAGGCAGCATATAAGTACAGGCTGAGCGTCGCTGTCGCTATTTGTTAGCGCTTGTTTTCCAGCGAGACCACAGCATCTGTCGTCTGTTTCATCATCATCTCAGTGCCAGAGACGAGAGAGAGTGTTACACCGTGAAGCTTCCTCTCCATCAAGGAAACAGAAGCAAGTGGGAAACTTTCTGCTCAGTTTATTTTAGAGACAGCGATCGGAGAATGCAGGCTGAAACCCACAGTGCTAACCAAGCCACCCACGCCGGGCCAGCGTGACGTCTAACTCTAACCTCTCTCTCTCTCTCTCTCTGACTCTCTCGCCCCCTCATGGGCAGCACGCCCTACCAAGCCACCTCCCCAGCTCTAAAAATAACCCGAGTCGAGCCACAGACGGGTCCACTGAGGCCATCTCTCCCTCTCTATCTCTCCCTCTCTATTTCTCTCTCTCTCTTTCTTTTTCTGTCTGTCTGTCTGTCTCTGTATGTCTGTCCCACCACATACTGTACCACCTCCCAACATACACATGTATATTGTGTCTCTCCGGCTCTCCCCGTCACTTTCTGTCACCCACACACACACACACACTTGCAGCAGCTGTGTATTGCTCAGTCCAGACTGTAGACATTGTAGTCAGCATATTTGCTGCAGCAAACTAAGCAGTGACAATCCCACGCCTAGGGCCAGCGGGTTTCTTTTAGGGTCGCCTAGGGCCACTGCGTCTGTCTTTTTCGTCTGTAATGTGTCAGTGTAAGTCGAGCGTGATTTAAGCTTGAGTGTGTGACATTAGGATTTCTGGATACCTGGGTAAGTTCCATTTTGGTGACATTACACAGTTAAGTCAAGATTTAGTAAGAGAGCTCCTATTAGGGCCTGACTGATACAGAGTTTCAGGATTCTACATTATAATGGGTCAAAAGTTGTTGGTTAATTTTCGGTCACCTCACAAAATCACAGTTTACATTAACACTCTTTCTGATACATTATCGTTTCTATAGTAGCAACTAATTCACAAGGACTTGTATGGCTGACAAGACATATAATATCCTCTTCAGGATGTGCTGTTATTGGAAAATAATCAAAGTTCAGGGTGGTAACAGTAACTCTCCTTCATGTTTTTGATTATTTTTCCTGTAACAGCACAAACTCCCAAGCATGAAAATGAAGGAGACACCAAAAAAAAAAAAAGAAGTTGTGTACATTTATCCTTATATTGTAATTTTTAATCAATAACATGAGCTGTCGCAGTGATGTGAGTGATTTGCTGTCTTCTGTGGGCGTGGCTATTGAAAGGAACATTAAATGCATGCACCAAAATCACAGACTGTACCTTTAACTTCGGCTCATTGTATTAGATCCATCAGTCAGGCCCTAATTCCTACACTTTAACCCTTTTCCTTCAGCCCTGTTTTGCTATTGGATACCACTGTGTGTATGTCTGATGTGTGCAAGTGCATAGCCTCCATATACAGCATCAGGATATGCACAATAGGGTGTACATAAAAGAGGTGGGTTCCAGTTGTTAAATATTATAGTGATACATTTTCTTTTTAGACACAACAGCTTACAGCTTGTAAATGTTCTTTTACAGTATTCTGGAATTATATCTGAATTATTATTCAGAATACATATACTACTGCATATTACAAGCTAATCTGTTTAAAAAGAAAACACTTTTCATCCACTTTGGAGAAGAATTCGGAAACTTTGTAATAGATGTGTAAATTAGTGCCAGAGCCATTTTAGAGCGTGGCCAAGAATAAAAGTACAGGTTTTGAATTAAGGTTTTGTATTATTTTTTATAGCAGCTTTTGACGGCCAAATGGAGTAGATCACTGTATATTATATGGTTCTTATTGCAACGTTATGTGCTTGTGAACTAATCATTTAGTGTGTAAAGAACAGCCGAAATGGGTTGCCATTAGAAACCAAACCAATTTTATAGTCTGTTATACCACATGGCAAGATTTTATAAAACAGCGCCACCTCAGAGAGCCCATGGGTTAATGTAATACCTCAAGCACATAGTTGTCCTGTTATAATTTACTCAACTATTGTTTTATATCGCTGACCTTTAGATACATAATAAAGGAATACAATAATGAGATCCTACAGCTATCTGTTTTATTGATCTGGAAAAAAAAAAACAGTGGGATAAGGTAAGAAATTTGACCTTGTGGGCATAAAGCATTTATAAGCACTCTTTACAGCCATGGTGAGCAGAAAAGCATCTTAGAATGCACAACGTGTCAAACCTTGAGGCGGATGAGCTACAACAGCAGAAAACCACATCGCGTTCCACGCCTGTCAGCCAAGTACAGGAATCTGAGGCCACAGTGGGCACACACTCACCGAACCTGGACATTTGAAGATCATCACCTGGTCTGATGAATCTCGATTTCTGTTACAGGTGGGAGGGGCAGAATTTGGCACTAAGAACATGAATCCATGAACCCAACCTGCCTTTTGTCGTCAGTTCAAGGTGGTGGTGGTGGTGTAATGGTGTGGGGAATGTTTTTTTTTTTGTATCCCTTTATGGCCACAGTTCACCCATTCCTTAACAGCTATTTCCAGCATAATACTGCACCATGTCACAAAGCACAAAGTCGTCTCACACTGGTTCCATGAGCATGACAACTTCACACACACTTCAATGCCATCCCCAGTCACCACAGTCATCTGAATCTAATAGAGCTCTTTTGCAATATAGTAGAATGGGAGAATTGTAGCATCAATGTGCAGCTGACAAATCTGCAGCAAAACTGGTTACTTTATTTATTTATTTATTTATTTATTATTTGGGCAGATTTTTAGTTATTGGAATTCACAATTAACTGAGCAATGATATATAATGCTTGCTGAAGTGATGGGTTTGTGTGCATCTTTATTTTAATTAGTGATAAACTGACACGCTTTAAAGGAATGGTTAATAGGAATGGTAAAAATTCTAATTTACACAATTTCGCACTTACTGCCACTCTCCTCCAAGTGTCCAGAAACATGCCATTAAAGGCAAAATGCCTGTTAATTTGCCCGTAAGCGTGAACATGTGTGTGCAAGGTGCCCTGCGATGGACTGGTGTTCCATCGGGAGTGAATTCTTCCAGCATTACACCCAGTGTTTCCAGGATAAGCTCCGGATTCACTGTGACCCTGATCAGGATAAAGTGATTACTAAAGAAGAATGAATGAACGCTGTCACATTGTGGAGGCCATTTTAGACAAACAAAATCTCTTTTTTTGTTCTAGTGCACCAAATGCGTGAAGGCGGAATTGTAGAGGAAGTGATGATGGTGATGATGATGACGACATGGCTCCTGTTTGAACTTGAATTTGCAAATACAGACTCCCCAAGCTATCTTATGAAATTGGTTATGAGTTTGACTGTGTAACTTAAGAAAGATGGTTTAAGCAAAAGTATGAGAATTTCTTTTCCTAGTCTTATAGCTTCAGTCCCAAACTAAAGAAGCAAATGTTATGCTCCACATGTCTTGAGTGCTGAGCTACATTTAGAGTATGGATTTTTTTCCCCCTGAAGTAATCCTTTAAGAAGGGAGCTTGGTCTCTGGGTTATTTAAAATTATATGATGCAGTCTAAGGTCCAGTGTGGTCGTGGTCGTAACTGACTCGTTGTAGCTCAGTTTCTCGTTCTTCACCTCTCTCTCTCTCTCTCTCTCTCAGTAATGTCAGGTATAAGCTTTATAATGTCGGGTTGCATTATATATGTGGACAGGAGGAAGCAATTTTAATGCTGAGCTTTTCAGTGCAGGTTGTGGGGGAGGATTTTATGGTGAAAAACGTGGCTGCATCCCTGCACATCCCCACTCTGTCCTGCAGCAGGTCACGGGTCGCGCGCATGTCCTCCTGACAGCTGACCGTGCGGAGTCCAGGAGTCTGCGCCTCTCACGAGCGTGACCGGCTGTTCTCACACACACACACACCTACAGCATCAAACACACAGGACACACCAGGCGAGCGTCTGCTACTCACTTCCACCTGGCTGTGTGGATCTAATGTTTTGGTTTTGCAGTAAACCAAATCAATAGAAGTATTAAAAGATTTCATCTCTACCAATTATTCCACGTGCAAAAGTTCTCTTTGGTGCCATCTAGAGGATCAGATTACTGTGGTCAGTGTTTCCCTCCTCATAACAGTCCCTGGTGGTTTCAGATTTAATGTTTTGCAATAAAATGAAAGAAAACGCAGTTTCCTAACAACAGCAACAACAAAAAATCGGGTTGGGTTAGAATTACTCTTTGAAGCCATGTTTTATTTGTTATCCAGTGGTTTCTTTGGAGTGTTGCAAAAGTTTACTGTATTCATTTGGTCACGCGCAATTGTTTGCATAACAGAAAATAATCAGTGTAAGAGTAGCCTTTGGTCTTTTGCATCAATTCCTGTGTAATGTTTAATGCATGGCACAGCTGATTGGATCCGTGTCCCCCCCCCTCCAAAACACACACACACACACACACACACACTCAGTCCAGGCGCGTGAATTGCTCCTTTTGCAGCCTGGTTAGCGGTAAGAGGAGATGTGATAGGGAAACACTCGGATTTCACCCCCCGTCGAGACAGTCTTCATTACAGAGCCGCGCGCGTGCAGACCTACACCACCACCATCAGAAAAGGTTTGGAGGATGAGCATGATAACCCCCTCGGCTGCGATTTAAATATCTGTGTGTGGTGGGGGCTGATCTGTTCCTGCTCGGGAGGAGGTTCCTGCGCCGCGGGAACGTTTAACTGGAGGCGCGGAGTTTCTATTAAATCCCCACAGTGCAGTGCGGTGCAGCTCAGTGCGCGCGCCGGGAGCGTCGGAGGCGCGTCAGGTTCAAAACGTTTCCCTTACGCACGCACTGGGACGTGACTTGGCACTTTTGGACGCCTGTTAGTCAGTAGGATATTCCCGGGTGATGGTTCTGAGCATCTTTAGGAGCCATCAGAGGAGATACTGATCGTTTCAGGAGACAGAATGAGCACGGGCGCGTGAAGCGGGGATGAAGCTGCACGATTCCGAGACCTTCACATCCACGGCTTCACTCTGACCGGATTTTACCGTTTGGATAAAAAATATTTGGTTGAATTTTTTTTTTTTTTTTTTCACTCTCGGGACTAACTGGTGATGTTTTCCTCACCGCGCGAGACTATGAGGCTCGTCGTCACCCGCAGACTCTTTTTCTTGTTTTTATTATTCCAGGCTCCTCGGGTAATCGCGTCCATAATTACAGGTAAGCTGATCTCTAAGCGCGCGCGTCAGAAACTCGCACCCGAGCGCGCGTTTCCGTCACCGGGTCAACCTGCTGC